>NC_089842.1:159377346-160063596 GCF_035609145.1 Eleutherodactylus coqui
GGCTGCCGCATTCAGGATGGATTGGAGAGGGTAGAGTCTGGTGCAGGGGAGGCCGACCAGCAATGAGTTGCAATAGTCGAGCCGTGAGTGGATGAGGGCAACAATAAGCGTTTTCAGCGTGTCTATGGTGAGAAAAGAGCGGATTCTTGAGATGTTCTTGAGGTGCAGCTGACAGGTTCGGGCCACTGATTGGATGTAGGGGGTAAATGAGAGATCTGAGTCGAATATGACCCCAAGGCAGCGGGCATGTTGTTTGGGAGTTATGGTGGCGCCACACACTGAGATGGAGATGTCAGGATGAGGTCGGTTGGTGGAAGGAGGAAACACCAGTAAGTCAGTTTTAGAGAGATTTAGTTTTAGGTAGAGAAAGGACATCGTGTTAGAGACAGTGTATAGGCAGTGTATAGAGGAGTTTGTTTAGGCCTATCTATCTATCTATCTCATATCTATCTATCTATCTATCTATCTATCTATCTATCTATCTATCCATCCATCCATCCATCCATCTTTAATGTTTGCCTCACAAGCTGATATTTGTATTTTTGCATAACTGACTTGGACATAAGACATCAGTTAAAGCTAAGCTGTTGAAGCATTTCTTAAAATAATCATGCATGTAGAACTATCAGTGATGCCCTTCTTAAAAAGACAACTGCTTTTCAGAACAGATTAAAGATTAATACGTACTTTATTGAAGGGCATACAAGTGGGACAAAAGTATTATATCACTGATATAAACTGAAATAGATTGTCTTTGTCCTCATTTGCCATCCACACATTCAGTGTGGCATTACATGTCGTACTCTATTTTTATAAATAAAGTTGACGTCTTTATTCTTCTTCTCAGTTCGGAATACAAATGCATAAAGTGGAGCTGAAAATGACAAGATGCAAAGGACACATTTATCTTTCATAGTATGGTCATCAGTGTATTGATTTCAGGTCAATTATGTATAAAATGTGGCCTTTAACTGTATTTGAAGATAATTATATTCACTGTGCAATATATTGTGTTGTAATTGGGCCCAGATTTGCAGCAAACCAAATTTGAGATAACTGTAGAAAATAATGATAATGTTAGCTTTCCTTTGGATTACTTAAGGTGTGTTGGTTTTCTTTAAATCAAAACATACAAAACTGTATGAACAGTAAGGTCATAGAGAAATAACAGGGTCCAAAGCTGAATGTGCAGAATAGATTAAAAAGGCATTAAGCTGTGGAGTGTAGAAATCCACTTAAATGCACCTATAAGAAATAAAAGAGGATTGGGGGGGGGGGGGGGGGCATGAAAAGAGATAATCTCAACAAGAAACTTGGGGAGATAAAAAAAATACAGAAAGGGCAGGTGTAAGAAAGACGGAAAGGGTTAGCTAGTCAACTGAAAGGAGTGGGAAGGAACCATATAGCTAAACCACTTCATGCATTGTGAGTGCAAACTGTCCAGACTACAAGCTAAACAGAGGGAGAGGAAGAGCCTGATAGACTGACTGGTATTTACCGGGAGTATCTGGGCTAAGATGATGGTGTTCCACAATGGGGTTGGTGAGGGTCTAGGGAGTATTGATGCCAAGATGCTCAGGTTCTCTCAAAGAGTTCCTTATGGTCAGTAACACCACAAGATGAAATACAGCTTTGTAGGCAACAACAAAGAATCTCAGTTCTATAAACACTTATACTAAAAACATTCATGCAAATATTTCCCTGTTCTATAGCAATACATTTCTGTTGATGTATAGAGAGGTGTAGCTAGCCTTTCCAGTATCTGACTCAACCACTCAGTCCACTTTCCTCGAATCTAAAACTCATTTTAAATACCGTACAGGTTCCCCCATTCAACATCATCATCTACTGTATTAGAGTGGAGATCAGCCTCAGAGAGTGTCTCTGGAGGATCCAGCACATTGATTTCAGTGGGTACTGTGTAATGTTTGATTTCACCTGTGAAGGTGCTGCAAGGAAATTGAACACTTGCTGCTGGTTTAACGTGATCTCTCTCACTCTCCCTCCCCCGCTGCCCCCCCCCCCGAGCACGCTCGGACCAGTAAGCAGTTACTCGAGAAGAGTGATGTTCGCTCGAGTAACTGCTTTATCCGAGCGTGCTCGCGCATCTCTACTCCAGGGCCATCTGGTCTAACCCTCTGCTCAGTGCAGTGGTCAAGCTCAGTTTATCTGGTCAAGCTCAGTTTATCTGATACAGAGCTCCTAATCTCTTAAACAGAAATTCTGTAAAATGATATAATACTATGTGCTGGCAACAAGCTCCTCCAGAGTGGCTGCAAGCAGCCAGAATTTTATCGGCTCTATCGAACCAACTTGCACCGATCAGCCATAACATTCAAACCATCTGCCTAATATTGTGTAGGTTCTCCTTGTAATGCAAAACAGCTCTGGCCCACTAAAGGCATGGACTCCACAAGACCTCCGATGGTATCTTGTGGTCTTTAACACCAAGACCTTAGCAGTAGATCTTTTAAATCCTGTAAATTATAAGATAGGGCCTCCATGGATTGGAGAATTTTGAGGCGAAATCAACATCTTGAACTCCTTGTCATATTACTGAAACCATTCAGGGCACATTATCATGCTGAAATAGGCCATTGCCATCAAGGGATGTACTTAGTTTGCAACAATATTTAGGTACGGTAAGTGGCACATGTCAAAGTAATGTCCACATGAATGTTTGGACCCAAGGATTCCCAGCAGAACATTGCCCAGAGTATCACATTGCCTCTACCAGCTTGCATTCTTCCCATAGTGCATGCCGAGGCTATCTCTTCATGATATGATAAAAAATGTGATTCATCAGACAAAACTACCTTCTGTCTTTGTTCCATGGTATAGTTCTTATGCTCACATGCCCATAATATGGGCTTTTGGCAGCAGACATGGGTCAGGCTTGGCACTTAGACCGGTCTGCAGCTATGCACTGTGTACAGAGCAAGCTGTGATGCACTCTGTGTTTGCTTACCTTTCTATGCTAGCCAGCATACATTTTTTGAACTGTTTTTCTACATTAGATCTTCTGTGAGTAGAATTAAATAGGATAGGTCTATCTTTGTTCCCCACATGTGCTAATGAACTGTCGGCGCCCAGACCACTTTTGGCAGGTGCTAACTACTGAATACTAAGAACACCCCACAAGACCTGCAGTTTTGGAGATGCTGGAACCCAGTCATCTAGCCATCGCAATTTAATCCTTATCAAACTTGCTCAGATCCACACCCTGGCCTATTTTTTCTTCTTCCAGGATATTAAACCCAATAGTGCTCATTGCCTATTATATAGTATCCCACACCTTGACAGGTGCCATTGTTATGAGGTTATTACTAATATTCACTTCACCTGTCAGTTGTTTTAAATTTAAAGTAATATATAGTTCTATGGTAATCTAAGTTTGGTTCAGTATAACTATGAAGCCCTGGTGGTGGTAGCCATTGCGCAGACCATAAAATGCAGCCTTGATATATTCTCATGAAACCAGTCTTATTATACTTTCAAAACTGCATGCCATAATAACACCTCTTAGTATGCTAAAGACCATGCATAATGGGATGTTTTATGCAAAGGAAGATAATAAGGAAGCTTTGATCCATATGAAGCATTCTCTTTTCAACATTGTGTATAGGTCATGACTTGAAACATGTTCCTTTTGGTGACCAAGTTTCCTTCTGATGAGTTGGGAATTCCTTAATTCAAGTAGACTTCCTGCTGTTGGTAAACTTTTCTTGCTTGTGTATAGGGCTAATCTCTACTGGCATGGCAGTGCTGGGCAGATGGCAATAGCGGGCTCTTCTACCTCATCCCAATCTGCTTCTCCATCTGGAAGTAGGTGGCATCCATAATAATGTGGCAGATGAAAGAGTTCCCTTGAGATGTCTTGTCTTTCTCTAAATATAACATTTTGACATTGGGATGCTGTGGGGGCATCAACATTAGAGAAAGAACACAGATGGTATAAAGACAAAGAAAACAAACACATCAAAAATTAGTAATATAGTCCTTTTAACTGAACTACACAGACACAGGCTCCATATTTATTCTTGCATTAGAAATACCCTGTAGAACACAGATTTTGTCACGTACTGTTACTGTACACATGCATCAGTGTAATTGGAAGGTTATTGTTTATTTAACCCACCTAGCATAAATTGCTCAAAATCACTATTGACTTATAGAAAGGATCTAAAATGCAGACTAGAAACAAAAATGGAGTATTGAAGAGATAAAGTCCAATATACACCATTAATTCCAAAAAGTGGTCATAGGACTTGTGGGTCTGTGACATTTGTGGTAGATTGGTTTTCTGCAGTATGTAAGAGTGTGCTTACCCTAGGGACATAAAATATAGCTGCTATGAAGTCCTAGGAGAAAGACAGCCGAACTCTGATTGAATCCATACCCTTTACTACTGGGTGTTGAGAACTTGTGCATGAGTCCCTTGCTAGCAAGAAGATGAAATATTAACCCAAGGGCTGGCAGCCTGCTGGATTGACATATGGCATCATTAATAGGTTGTAAGCCTGCATGGTGCACTACACATACCATGTTGCCTGACACCCTGCATTTGCTTTTTTTGTGTAGGAATAAGTACTAAGCAGTCACCCCCCTCAGTATAAGGAAAGTGTGAGAGTGGCTGTTCATCAGTACCTTGCACATGTGCTATCTTCTCCTCCATTTGGCAGTCTGGCTGTTTGCCTGTTGAGGTATATGTTGTGTTTTTACCTGGCCTCTTGTATCAGTATATCAATAAGTATATGGCCACTTTCTTTTTTTGTACTTTAGACCCCCATCTACACTATCCTAGTAGGCAAAATTGGGCATAATAATGGTTCACAATTAGCAAATATGCTGTAACTCTTGGAATTTTTTTTAGCCTCATATGTAGTGTATCTGGGATATTGAAGAACTATTTGTATTGCAAATGCTAGATAAATTTAATTAATTCTGTTCTTTGCACCATCAACTTTAAACATTCAAAAGTAGCCACACTTTGATTGATGACTAGCTGATATACCCGGCTTCGCCCGAGTTAATTTGGTACTGGTGTTTATCTGGTGTTCACACGGAAAATCTTATGAAGTTGTGGTTACTTTAGAGTTACCAAGGGGAAAAATAAGTTCACCATTTTGCATGGTTCTTTGCGTTACCCAGAAAACACCATGTGGAGGTAACCATGCAACGTTTTCTTTATATAAAATGACATCAGGAAGTGAGAGAATTAGATTACGTACGTAAAATTTGGACACTAATTCTTTTGCGCTAGAATTGAATAATCGAGTTAGGACCCATTAGCTTTTCCTATTTATCACATAATCAATGCTCTTGCCAAATTTCAAGTTTCTATGACATCGGGAAGTGAGAGAATTAGATTACGTACCTAAAATTTGGACGCTAATTCTTTTGCACTAGAATTGAATAATCGAGTTGGGACCCCTTTACTTTTCCTATTTTGGACATAATCTATGCTTGTGCCAAATTTCATGTTTCTATGACATCGGGAAGTTGGAGAATTAGTGGCGAGTCAGTCAGTGAGTGAGTCAGTGAGGGCTTTCGTCTTTATATATATATATAGATTTGCTGTTGGCATCAAATGCATTGCTAGACTCACCTGAAAACACTTGTGGCAGGTGGTTGACCACTAGTGGACTGGTGAAACTTGGGGGATAAAGTTTTTAACACTCATCAGTATCTACTTCACCAGATAAATTAGGTATTGCATGACTAAGACTGTACAAAGATTAAATGAGGCAATGATTGGACAAAATGTCCACAATATGACCAAATATTTCCATCATATAATAATTGAATAATTATGTGTCCTCACTATTGTTTCTTGCCAACAAAATATATTGTGACAGAGGAATCCATATATCTATTAATTTCTTCGGTACAAACTGATGGAAATGTCCTCAGCTCTGATATTAGATGATATTAAAAAAAACAAATTAAGTTATCAATCACTGCCCCAGAACATTGAAAAAAGTGCCCACCAGAAGCACAGTTATACCAGGACACCAGAGTAATGTGACCTGGGTATTTTGCCTAGTTCCCCAGCCTAACAACAGCAATGGTTGGACTCCCTTTTCAACCTTTTTCCTCCTTGAGAGACTTACAGTAGAAACCACATTTACTATTTTGATCCAGATGACTCAGAAAGATATTTTAAATTCTGTATAATTGTAATAAGAAGAAGTAAAGCACAATAGAATTGAAGTTCACAGATTTCCACTGGGCTCCTTCTCGTGTCAGCACTCATCGCCATTAATCTCTAAAAGCTGTGGGAGGTAAAAGCCTTTTTGGCTGCTAGGGAAATTGCAATAGTCCAGTTTACTCTCAATGACTAGACTTAACAGGAAATATTTTTCATGCTGAAAACAACAGTTCTCTTTCTTCGTTAATATTCCATGGACCAGTCCAACAGAGTAGGCCTGTGATACCTACTAATGAACTCATATTCTAGTCCGTGCTGGACTGTATGAACTAAATAAATATTCTGTATTTTGCTAATCTAAAGGGGTGTTACAACCATAGACATTTTGTGGCATACATATAACATACTTAATAAACTTCTGATAGGTGGCGCTACCACCTCTGGGAACCCCAACTTTCAAAATGACTGAAGCTGGCTGAACAAAAGAAAGACAGAGAGTAGGTTGAGCATGCACACTTTTCATTACAGCCTATGAGTTATGGTAACAGCTGGGCCCGTGGTGCTCTCCTTCCATTCTCTGTTCTACTTAACATGATTATGTGTCATAGGATTCTTGTTCTTTCACAGGTGACAGTGCCAGAGATTGGCCCACATATATCAATATTCATACTTGCCAACATGTGAATTCCAAATAATGGTACATTTAAAGTGGTTTTCTAGGCATAAACTATTGATGACCTATCCTTAGGATAGGTCATCAATAGTTAATTGCCAGGGACCCGTCGCTTTGGATACCCGGTGATAACCTGATTGTTCTGCTCAGCTCTCAGTGCAGTGGACTAGACGTGCATCATAAAAGATGGGACCGGAAGTGGCCTAGCTGGCTTGACTCATGTTGAAATTAATAGGAACTGAAGCAGCTATTACACTTTCAGAACTTCCGCTTCTGACACAGAAGACGGACAAAAAAGTATAACAGCCACTTCATCTCCCATTGATTTCAATGGGAGTGATGCTAGCTAGGCCACTTCCAGTCTTGTCTCCTATGATCCATATCCGGCCCACTGCACTGACAACTGGGCTATCAGGTGATCGTTGAGAACCTGCTACACGGGATAGGATAGGTCATCAATAGTTTTTGCCCAGAAAACCCCTTAAAAAGGTTGTCTGCCCTCTTTTTCATTGATGAGCTCTCCTCTGAGTAGGCCTTTAGTAGTTGATGGGTGGGGGGTCCACCACTCAGACCTCCCTCCATCAGCTGATTATCCGGACATTGTCAATAACCTTCAGCACAGGAAATGTCTGAAATCAATGGATGAGCCATGCTGCTATGGCACTTCCTGCTTCTCTATGATCAGGATGTTACATCTAGTCCTGACCAGGAGAGTAGCAGTAAGTACCAAGGCATCGCAGGTTTCGCACTGCTTTCAATGGCAGTGAAAACTGCACCCGCACTTCTTCCCATGCCTGCTAATGACAACGTCTGGCTTCTGCACTGGACAGCGGGCCAAACGATCAGCTGATGGACGATGGTGACAGGAAGATAGGTCATTAGTAAAAGAAAAAAGTCAGAAAACCCCTTTAAGTCCCTACTCCACCCTGGATGCCCTAAAATATCATTAGAAGCCTTATTTTATATAAATTTAAATAGGCCTCACTTTGTCATAGGACAGCCTATTGAAAAACATGACTATTTGGAGTTGCTTCAATTACGGACACACCATAATTGTCTATGGGTGTAATACCCATTTAATGATCTAAACCAAGGGAAGTTCTCAAATAGTAAGATAATTACTAAGACCATTTAGTCAGAATTCATAAGAAACGGTTGCTGCTTTTCACTATATATCATATTTGCACCTGCAGAAACCCTATTATAAGTGAGATCAATTTTCTAATTCACAGACAGTACTAAAGATAAAGTTTCATGGCAATTTCCCTACAAAATCTATTAAAACAATTGATGGAGCACTTAAGTGTGGCAAAATAGCTTTCTCATATGTCTCGTTCTCTGCAACTAAAGAGGCAGGTTGCCATGACAAATAACTGCAAGCAAAAGTGAATAAAACTAATATTAGCACAAAGAATGATTTGATGTCCTTTCATCCTGTGTATTAGGTGGCAAGAGCATTGAGAAGTATCTTAGAGTAATAATTCCTTTTACCTCTATGATTCAGATACAGGAGAGGTCAGATCTCCTTTGAAATGTTCGAGTCTCACGCTGTTCATGAAGTTTACATTATCTCCCGAGCACACAATATCCTGGTATTAATATTTATGTCTGAATCTTCCCTTAATACAGCTTTGGCAATGAGTATTTTTTTTCTAGTGGACTAAATTTCAGTCTAAAGCCGATTTCCCTAATAGGCTCTTGTTTGAGGCACATGGTCAAAGTTTGTCATAGAGAATAATGACTTAGTGGTCAGCTGTGTATTGCTCTTAGGAACATTTATTTAGTACACAATACCAGTAGACAATAGAGGAATGGCTTCAATTTTCCCTCCAGAGCTGGAATCAAACATCGCCGCCAGCTCATATGTATCTTTGTCAAGTGTTCTTTTATTCTGCACTACAGAGAAGATTGCCAAAAAAGCAAAATGAAACCTCTGCCAGTATCCCCTTCAAATCTTTCCATTGTTTCTCGAATGCATTTGCACAGCATCCAACAGCAAATGTGAGCATCAAGCACTCTAGCGCAGTTTAATTACTGTGGATGAGCACATGAATTTAGAATTTCTAATTGCTCCTCGTAATTAGTATTTATCCTGTGCAGTTTTGTTTTCATGCAGGTCCTTCAAAATATTTTGGAAATAAAAGGAAAAACTGAAGTAATATTTTAAGCCGTGATAAAATGAGCATTTCTAGCTCATCATGATACTCTGTAGTCTTACAGCACAGGGAATAATGTATAATAGATGCTCACAGTCTGATGTGAATTATTTGATAAAGGAGGGTCAAGCAGGTAAGACTAGAAATGAGCAATGATTGAGGGATCTGCTAGGGACTTTAAATGAAGTCTGTCGGCTAAATTTGACCTACTAACCCAATATACTGTTATGTATAGGTTACCTATATCTTTTGCCAAAGTATCTTCTATGTGAAGATATTGGCCAATAAGATTTTCCCTCTTCATATGCTAATGAGCCCCAAACCATCCAATAGACGGTCTGGCTCTGCGTTCCACTTTCAATGCTCTTGTACCGCACTGAACAATCGGGCACATGAGCAGTGACTCATTTTCAGGCTAGACTGATGTCACGTGCATGCACTGTTGTCAGTATGGCACACGCACGTTGGAGGTGGAATGCATGATGTCTCCAGCGGGAAGTGTTGGAGGCATCACTCAGCAGGAAAGGGGGCAGTTTTTAGCAGAAAAGGCTGGCAGATGTGGACTGCCCATCTGATGGTCTCGGGCTCATTAGCATATGGCAGAGGAGAAACTTATTGCCTGATATCTTTGAATAGGAGACACTTTGGCAAAAGATAATGCTAACACTGGGTTCCTTATGGTAGCCCATACATAACAGTATATTGGGTTAATAGGCCAAATTTAGGTAATAGACTTCCTTTAAGAACACAAGGCTACCAATAAGAAAGTAAAGAAACTACTTGTACATCCACAGAAAGTTGTTGACACTTAGCTGACTGAATGGTTACTTGCCTCATTTTAAAATTCACACTGTAATTGTTCTCAGCAAGAGAAACAAAGTAATCTTGTAGATATGATACCTTTTAATGGCTAACAAAAATACATGATGTTATAGCAAGCTTTCGAACCTTCTCAGGGTTCTTCCTCAGGCATAATGAAATAGATCCGAAGAGGCATGCATATATATATATATATATATATATATATATATATATATATATATATATATATATGTATATATATATATATATACAGATATACATATACATATGACAGGGCAGAGTTTATATATGCATGCCTCTTCGGATCAATTTCAGTAATCCTGAGGAAGAAACCTGAGTAGGTTTTAAAGCTCGCTATAACATCATGTTTTTTGTTAGCCTTAAAAGGTATCATATCTACAAGATTATTTGGTTTCTCTTGCTGAGAACAGTCACATTTTGCTCTACTAGCTAACACGGTACAAAACTTTTTTCAAAATTCACACTTGCACATGGCATTCCTTTTTCCTGTTTCGTCATGGGAAACAAAATACCAACTATTAAAGGTTCCATCTAGAGACGAGCGAGCGTACACGATAAGGACAGATACTCGAGTGAGTATCATCCTTACCGATTTACCTGCCTGCTCGCCCGCAAAGATTCGGGTGCCGGCAGGGGGCGGGGAGCAGCGGGGGAAAGCACGGAGGGGGGGGGATGGGATGGGAGGGAGATCTCTCTCCCCTCCGCTCTCTCCTGCTCACTTCTGCAACACAGCGCTCACCCTTGCCGGCACCTGAATCTTTGCCGGCGAGCAGGCATGTACTCGGTAAGGACGATACTCACTCGAGTATCTGTCCTTACTAGAGATGAGCGAACCTACTCGGCCACGCCCCTTTTTCGCCCGAGCGCCGCGATTTTCGAGTACTTCCGTACTCGGGCGAAAAGATTCCGGGGGCGCCGTGGGTGAGTGGGGGGTTGCAGCGGGGAGTGGGGGGGAGAGGGAGAGAGGGCTCCCCCCTGTTCCCCGCTGCTACTTCCCGCTCCACCACGCCTCCCCCCGCCCCCCCCGAATCTTTCCACCCGAGTACGGAAGTACTCGAAAATCGCGGTGCTCGATCGAGTAATTACTCAAAACGAGTACGTTCACTCATCTCTAGTCCTTACCAAGTACGTTCGCTCATCTCTAGTTCCATCCTATGTTTTAATGGTATTCACTGTGCGATAAATAACATGTTAAATTTATTTTGTCAGTAGCATGATTACGGCAGTAGAAAATTAATATAATTCTTCCTATGTTTTACTACTTAAAATGTAAAAAAAATAAAATAAAATGTAAAAAAAAATTGCTTTGCTCCACCATATTCTGAGACCCATATTTTCATTATTTTTCGGTGGCAGAGCTGTGTGAAGGTTTGTGTTTGTGGGGAGAGCTGTACTTTATATTGACACCATTGGGGGTACATATGACTTTTTGATCACCTTTTGCTCCATTTTTTAGGAGGTGCGAGCTTAATAGGAGTAATAAGAGGAGAGGCATGGTAGCCTTTACTTGTCCTCCAGCTGTCATAACAACCCATGGAACTCTGTGATCATGTTATGTGGTGGGCGATGAGGTGACAGGGGAGACCCTGTCCCTCTGTCCAACTTCTTAGATACCACTGCATGCAGGTGTCAACTGTATAACACACCTGACACCTGCTGCCTGTGGAGCTTGATTATCTCCTGAACCCACTCCATACACTCCTGGCACCCATATGCCATAAATATATGGTGGATATTGCAGAGGGCTATTTCCATCATAGGAAGTGATGGCATATCATTAGGCTATAGCATAATTTCATCATATATAGGGGTTCAACTGATCCCTAAGGCAAAGGGACAAAAGTCCCATTGGCCATTTCTCTGCACAGTGCAAATCTCATCTACTCATTGTGCAAGGTGCTACAAGACAGTCTGTTCTCGATTTCTGTACTGCATTTCCCAGCACAGTGGGGAAAACTGTGAAAGAGTGCTAAAGCCTTTTTTATCTTATGATCGGTGAAGGTCCTGATAGTCAGATACATAACCAATCAGTAAGTGATGGCCACCACCTGAACTATATTTCACCAGCAGTGGCCACTGCACTGGCTAGATGATGCTTCTCCTGGCAAAACCAGCTGTTTGCTTGGGGTGCTGGGAGCCATACTGTTGACAATCATCTTACCACTATCATAACTTGCTTTTTTAAGAAGGTGTTATCTATAATCAGGTAATCCCTGTAGTGTGACTTTCAAAAGTCATTTGCTTCTAGAAAACTTCAGTAAATAAAATTAGAGCCAAACCAATGCAAAAAAGTATTATGAGAAAGGCATAAGAAAGATAGAGAAGATCACCGGACAAATAGTAAAGGTTAAAATGACAATGACTTTCCTAATTGCTACCATGTGGGTTGATGGGTTTGGATGAACTTGGAAGACCTTGTGATTATTTGTTTTGGACATAATCCTTTATCAGGAATGATAAAACAGCATTACATTGGTTTCATGACTCCCAGAAGGGGACATAGTCCAGACCGTCGCACACCAGGTTGGTGGACTGATACTATGGTTGACATCTGTGCCTAGAATGCATGATTAAGTTATGGCTGGTAGAAAATAGCTTGGCGTAAAATAAAGTTTTGAGAATCTAAATTTCAGAGCACACAACAGGATTAGAGAGATGCGTTCAAATTACTATAAGATTCAATTTATTGCAATTTTTGTAAGTTAAATATATACACAAAAAGGTATTTAGTAAATATGTAATACAATTGTGCCTATCTGATGCCAAATTAGATACATAGGTTACTTTATCTCCATTTTCACCAAAAACAATGATTTTAGTAAGTCATGTGTTTTGACAGAGTACATGTTCTTCAGTGCCCACAAAACTCAAATTACTGGGCAAGTGTTCAGTGTACTATGTCTAGTACAGGGCCTGAGGGGGTGGCGTACGACATAGGGACATAGGAGTTCCAAGAAATAACAATTCTGGATCAACTTTTTTTAACTCCATATTGTGCGGTTCCTCTTTTATTGTTATTGAAAATGTGTGAATAAATTGATGGAATATTGCGTACAGTTTTGGGCACCGGTATTCAAGAAGGACATATCAGAGCTTGAGCGGGCTCAAATGCGGGCAACTAAAGTAATAAATGAAATGGGCGGACTACAATATCCAGAGAGGTTATCAGAATTGGGGTTATTTCGTTTAGAATAGCTTGCTAAGGGGCAACCTTAAGAAGAAGATATTGATGAACTCTTTCTACATCAGATGGCCAAGATCTCAAAAAGCATGACATAGTGATGATGGGAGATTTTAATTATCCAAGTTAGAACATCTTAGGAAACTAAAGGAAGCAGCAAAGGTAATTGCTGAACCACTCATCATAATCTTTGAAAATTCCTGGAGAAGAGGAGAAGTCTCAGAAGATTGGATAAGGGCAAATGTTGACCCTATCTTCAAAAAAGGGAAGAAAGTGGATCCAGGAAACTACAGCATGTATGCAAGCACTTGGATAAAAATGGAGTAATTAACCAGAGCCAGCATGGCTTTGTAACAAACAAGTCATGCCAGACAAATCTAATTTCCTTCTATGACAGAATCACCGAGAGCGTTTATCAGGGAAATGCGAAGGATATAGTATATCTTGACTTTAGTAAGGTATTTGACAAAGTATCTCATACCATACTTATTAAAAAAATAACCAAATATGGAATTGACAAGGCAACTGTTAGGTGGATTCACAACTGGCTAAGTGATCGTACTCAAAGAGTGGTCATAAATGGCTGTACATCCAAGTGGAAGAATGTATCAAGTGGGGTACCACAAGCCTCTGTCCTAGGCCCAGTGTTGTTCAACATTTTTAGAAATGATCTGGAGTAAGGAATTGATGGGAAACTGATCAAACTTGCAGATGACACAAAGCTAGGAGGGATGGCTAACCCTAGAGAAGAGAGAGCGAGTTCAAAAAGATCTAGAAAAGCTTGAACAGTGGGCGGCAACTACACAGAATGGTATTTAACAAGAAAAAAATGCAAAGTCCTACATCTGGGCAAGAAAAGTGAAAAAAGCACATACAGAATGGAAGGAATTGAGCTAAGCAGCAGCACATGTGAAAAAGACGGGTATACTAATAGATCATAGACTGAACATGAGTCAACAATGTGATGCAGCAGGCAAAAAGGCAAACACAATTCTGGGATGTATTAAAAAAAGCATAGAATCTAGATCACGTGAGATAATTATCCCCCTCTACTCTTTTTTAGTCAGACCTCATTGGAATACTGTGTCCAGTTCTGGGCACCCCACTTTAAAAAAGACATAGACGAACTTAAGCAAGTTCAGAGAAGAGATACCAAGATGGTGAGCGGTCTGCAAATCATGTCCTACGAAGAAGACATGATGCCGCTAATGTGGCACCTGCTCTCCAAAAAAAGAGGAGGAGTGATATATAAGAGCACTGACTGGAAAGAAGTGGAGAGTCCTAGTGCATGTCTGTGGTTGGCTTGCATATCCCCACTGGGAGTGCAGGCAAGTCTATTCTGATGCAGTGGCTGCTTCAGCAAGGAGGCAAGCCTTCTTCAAAAAGATGGGAGCAGACTGAAGACAGTACTGAGTTGAAAGAGAACTGACATGTCAAGTAAGGAACAGAGAGAGAGGCTACACTGAGCACCAAGAGAAGAATTGTCTCTGGAAAATTGAGCTAAATCGTCAACCTAAGTGGAATTGCTCTCATTAGCTTTTTCAAATGTAATTAGTGTGGTCTCTTGCTGGAGAAGACAGATGCTCTGTTGCTTTGAATATTGGTGAAATATTGAGAATGTCTATAACTCCAGACAATGAGCAGATCAGGTACCCGTAATCAGAGTTGGAATACACAGGGGTCCGAGTGGAAGCTGATGCTCTAACCCCTGTGTAGTAACCTGCAATGAGAGCAGTGCCTGCAATTACAAGTGCAGGCCACTACACAGGGGTCAGAGCAGCAGCTTCTGCTCCTACCCCTGTGTATTGCAGTGATGTTTGCAGGTGTCCGATCAGAACCCGTCAGATCAACTATTGATGACGTATTCTGAGAATAGGTAATCAATAGTATTTCTGTCTGGAAAAACCCTTTAAGTTTAACTTTGCTAGGTCTGTACAATGCGCCAGCTAATTGGTAGTAGGGTATTTATTCTCTAGGATGGAGACAGCTGTTACAGAAGCACAGGAAAGTGTGATGCCTGCTATTACAGATTTCAGGAACAGGCTGAAGCAGTGTTCAGCTCAAAGAGGCTTTACTTCTACACTATCCGATGGTATCAAAAGTAATTGGATAGCTGAGCAAGGGTGAAAACTAGTATTTATTTACTTTTATAATACTTAGTGAGGGTCTCCTTTGGCCCTAATAACATTGACTATTCTCTGTGGCATACTTTCTACCAAAATCTGATATATTTCAGCTGGTATTTCCCTTCATTCATCTGGCATAAGTCTGGCAAGTTCTCTAAAAGAAGATTTACACTGTTCATATTTCCTCACCCAACATTCCAGTTCCTCCCAATGATATTCAAGAGGGTTCAGGTTGGGACTCTGTGCAGGTCAGTCGAATTGTGGAACATACCCTCAAACCAATGTAAAACAGTGTTTGATTTGTGACAAGGTGTGTTGTTTTGTTGGAATTATTGTGTTAGTGTTGTGCTGGCTGGGATCTGTTGTACCACAGTGTCTCTAGCAGCACAGCTCCACAGGTGTGATTGATTGCACTGGCTGGGCGTGGTTTGCTCCAGTCAGCCAATCTCACAAGTCTATTGCTTATATATACCAGCTCATTTGTCAGTGTCTGCTGGTTTCCCTCCTGCAGTATAAGTAGTCTTGTGTTCCTGCTTGTCTGTGAAGGCTTCAGTGTGTTCAGTGTGAACTGTGATGTGTTCTTTCATGTTTGTGCAGTCTTCTTTATCTTTTGTGTATGTGACTGGACATTGGCTGTCTGTGCAGTGTGCACTATTTTCAGTGTGAACAGTGTCATGCTCCTGCATGTCTGTGCGGCTCTCAGTGAATTTGGTGTGAACTGTCTTGCTGTGGATCATTTACCATCTAAGGCTAGTTAGGTCCTTCTGTTCCAGTGCGGGCCGTCCGTATTAGGGCGATTGCCCTACTTGCAGGCAGGTATCCTGGGTTAGTTGCCTCGCTAGAGTAGGCACTGCGAGACAATGAGGACCCTTTAAGTGGGCTAGCGGCTTAAGTGACTTGGCCAATCCACAAACGAATTCCTCATACTTATTATAGTAATTACATCTGTTTATTTGTGCGGGTATGTTGGTGCGTGTTTTGAGCGTTTGTCAGTCAGTGTTTTATGTCTCCTGCTCAGTTACATCCACTGTTTCCGAGTCCAGTTCACTGTTCTGCAATCCACATACTGGTAAGACTCTGCTGAGTGTTCATGTCCCAGTTTGACATTACATATTGTTGGTCATTTCCAGAGTATTGCCACATTGTCAACAATACATTATTGTTCATGGTTCTTAGCACTACAACTAACTGACTGAGGCCATGTCACCTAAAACATCCCTGACCATAACGGAACCTCTGCTGTACTTAACTGTTGGCACAACACACTAAGGCCTTAGTCACACGGGCGTTTTTTCACGCGATTTGCGGATCGCATGACGGATGCGCATCCGCAAATCGCGTGACCGGTGCGCGCAAGTTGCCCGCAAATCGCCCGAAAATCTGCTCCTAGCCGCGTTTCATTAGAAACGGACGGAACTGTCCAGCGCATTGCATTCAATGGAGACGGCAATAGAGCCGGCTCCATTTAAAGGAATGCAATGCGGGCGAGCCCGGGATGAATTGTCGGGAAGGGCTTAAATATATAAGCCCTTCCCTGCAATTCATCCTAAAATGTGTAAAAATAAAAAATATATATATACTCACCTTCTCCCGGCAGCCGGAGCTCCGCGCGGCCGTCGTGCAGTGGGTGTGAAGGGGGTGTGAGTCAGACCTGCCCCCTGATTGGCTCAGCGCTGAGCTAATCAGAGGCATGTCTCACTCACACCCATTCATGAATTCATGAATGGATGTGAGTCAGACCTGCCCCTGATTGGCTCAGCACTGAGAGGCAGCAGTCACTCACCCATTCATGAATTCATGAATGGGTGTGTGAGTGAAACCTGCCTCTGATTGGTCAGGGCTGTGACCAATCAGAGGCAGATCATTCAGCAGGCGGGGATTTTAAAGCCCCGCCGGCTGAATAGTGCCGAGAAGCAGTTCAGGAGAAGTGACAGCGGCCGCGGCTGGACTCCGGCTGCAGCGGAAAGGTGAGTATACAATTTTTTTTAATTTTAACACATTTTAGGATGAATTGCAGGGAAGGGCTTATATATTTAAGCCCTTCCCGACAATTCACCCCGCGCACGCCGGCAGCCCATTGCTTTCAATGGAGCGGCTGTATTGCCGGCTCCATTGAATTCAATGGGCAAACATTGTTCTTCTCTGTCACAGCTGTTACAGCTGTGGCAGAGAAGAATGATTTGTCTTCTATATGTTCTCAATGGGGTCGGCGCTGCTGCCGCCGGCCCCATTGAGCGCATATAGAGAAGAGAACAGGAATCGCAGATCGCAGATAGGTGCGATCTGCGATTTCTGTTCTATAATTTATCGGACGAGCGCATAAAAAGCGCTCATGTGTCCGATACCATTGCAAAGCAATGGTTTTATAAAATCGCCGGACGCATGCGCATGCGCAAATCGTGGCTAAAAACGCCCGTCTGACTAAGGCCTAAGGCAAAAGGTATCCCTGGACATCCTCCATTCCCAGGTATGTCCATCTGATCTGAAGATGGAGTAGCATTACTTTTCAGCCAATAGAACATTTTTGCATTGTTCAACTGCCCTATGATGATGCTTTTTGCAACATTGTAGATGGGCCGATGCATTGCACTTCATAATGGATGGATTACTTGCAGAGGCATAACCCGTTTATCCAATAACGTGCAGTTCCCATCACCAACTATGGCTGACACCTCATGGGTTTGCATCTTATGTAGGATAGTTTAGGACATGTAACGTGCTGCTAAGACACAACTTATTCTACAAATAGGGGTGTCCAAATTGTTTTGACAGTATAGTGTACTACAAGGAAGCACATATGCATAGTGGTTGCAGCTGTTGAGAAGCACATAAGTATATTGGCTCTCAGAAAGAGGTACAAAATTGGAAGAGGCATTAACAGGCCATGTGATAGTCGTAACTTTTCTGTAAATAGTCCGATAGCAGTTAGGTGTAACAAATGGACTAGTCCATAAGGTGTAAACATGTGGGCATCGCTTTACCTATAACTCTATAGGAAAATTCTGACTTCCACCCACTGCCCCTATAAAGCCTTAATAAAAGATGATTCAAAATTGCTTCTGTAACATAAGAAGGCACTAATATTATACATGGCACATGGTAGGTGGGAGCTTTGTTAGAAACTTCACTTTGGAGCCCAGGAGCTTCGTGTTACACCTTGGATGACTGCTGTTTGGAGATAAAATAATTTCTCATAGTTTTCTCGAGGTATGAAAAGCAGTTTTCTTAAATGAATTTTATATTGGCGATGTATCGCTCTGCACGCCTTAAGCTGATGAAGCCTTCATGTTCTTGAACTCCAAATCAAACTCATTCTTGACAACTAAAATATTAAATTAAGTATCTCGGAAAGGCCGTGGCTTCCTAAGTGATAAACCAGCTATTAGCCAGTAAAAATTAATTAGGTGGTGAGAACTGTTGCTACATGGGTAATATTCATCAGTCTACACGTATCTATTTATTAGGCAAATCTTAACTTTAGGTATCTCCAGTTCATATTTAATTGCATTTCAGCCTTTAGTGGTCGCGTTAAATTAGCTAGAAAGAAATATTCAACACTTAGGAAGCAAGATTGTTTTATTAGAGATCACATAATAAAAATGTATCTTACAGACATTTGAACTAATTGGACCTGACTGTAGGAGAGTTCATTTTCTGTTCCGTGGCAGACATGTTCGTTAGAAACAATTTTACTTCAAAGTATCCATTCTAAAAAGAGACAGGTGGTAGGAAATGTCTAGTTCATCATCAAACTAAAAAATACATTACATATGTCTAATGTCTAGGTCTCAAAAAAAGAAAATTTGTAGATTTTCTAAACTTTATTTTGTTTAGAATTTTTAACTACAGGATTGGGAATTGGTGGCATGAGACAAATGGCTGGAGACTCGGAACAGAAAGAACATGCCTGGGGAACTCAGTGTTCTGGAGTCAACATACTACCTGCCTGAAATTGTCCCTGTATCAGGAAGGTTCACCATGGGACTTGTGGGTGCCAGGTCCATGTATTATTGCAGAACTGTACTGGGTGGGCATTAGGTTGATTATAGTTTTTCAGGACTGCTTGCAATGTTTGAGGTTTTGATGCCCTCCTATGACGTGGAAGCATGTACAATAATGCATAGTAAAGTTTTGTACTGCACAAACTGCCTTGCCGCCTTCTTTCAACTGCCGTTCCATTATACCATTGCTCTTTTTTCTTATACCTGTCATTAGATTCATGCTACCCGAATTTGTCTGAACAGGTGCCCACGTTACGTAGGTATTACTCTCAAAATATAAAAAACAACAGAGAATAGAGAAAAGGGTCAAGGGCTGGCTGGCAAATTTTAGCCTGGGGGCAGGCACCCAGTACTGGCCCACAAGCAATGACCCATCTGTGACCTGTGCACCTTTGCCTTCCGTAACATAAATACAGTACCAAAAATAAGCTTAGTGCATAAATACAACACCAGAATGAAGCTCATAATACAAATAAGGCCCAATAACCAATCTCAGTACAAAAATACATTGCCTTAAAAAGCTCAAAAGATAAATACAGATCCAGATACAAATTCATAACATAAACACAGCACCAGAACCAAGCTCAGTTGATAAATACAGTACCTTAAAAAGATCAGAACATACATACATAGTAACATAGTTCGTAAGGCTGATTGAAGACAATGTCCATCTAGTCCAGCCTGTTTAGCCTCCTGTTTTGTTGATCCAGAGGAAGGCAAAAAAAACCCAAGAGCAGAAGCCAATTAGCCCTTTTGGGGAAAAAATTACTTCCCGACTCCCTAATGGCAATTAGACTGTTCCGTGGATCAACCCCTAATAGTTGCTACCTGCCTGTATACCCGGATTAACAAATAACCTTAGATTTATAGCTTATAATATCCTTCCTCTCCAGAAAGACATCAAGTCCCCTTTTAAACTCCTCTATGGATTTTGCCATCACTACGTCCTCAGGCAGAGAGTTCCACAGTCTAACTGCTCTAACAGTAAAGAACCCTTTTCTATGTTGGTGATGAAACCTGCATTCTTCTAATCGTAGCGGATGCCCTCTTGTTACCATCGTAGTCCTGGGTATAAACAGATCCTGGGAGAGATCCTTGTATTGTCCCCTCATGTACTTATACATGGTTATTTGGTCGCCCCTTAACCTTCTTTTTTCTAGAGTAAATAATCCCAATTTTGATAGCCTCTCTGGGTATTCTAGTTCCGTCATTCCATGTACTTGCTTAGTCGCTCTTCTTTGAACCCCCTCCAATACTGTAACATCTTTCCTGAGCACCGGTGACCAGAACTGTACACAGTATTCCATGTGGGGCCTGACTAGTGCCTTATATAGTGGGAGGATAATGTTCTCGTCCTTCGCCCCTATACCTCTTTTAATGCATCCCAAAACTTTGTTTGCCTTTGCAGCAGGTGATTGGCATTGGTTACTCCAGTTTAGTCTACAATTCACTAGTACCCCCAGGTCTTTTTCCATATCACTTTTCTCTAGCAGTGCCCCATTAAGTGTATATTGGTAACATCCATTTTTGCTGTCCATGTGCATAACCTTACATTTATCAACATTGAACTTCATTTGCCATTTTTCTGCCCAAGCCCCCAGCTTATCCAGGTCCGTTTGTAGCTGCACATTGTCCTCCGTTGCATTAATTATATAATATAATTTTGTGTCATCTGCAAATATTGAAATTTTGCTGTGCAGCCCCTCTATCAGGCCGTTAATAAATATATTGAACAGAATGGGGCCCAATACTGAACCCTGTGGCACCCCGCTAGCAACGATGGCCCAATCAGAGTATGAGCCATTTATTACCACCCTCTGCTTTCCATCATTGAGCCAATTTTTTACCCATTTACACACGTTTTCACCCAATCCGAGCTGTCTCATTTTGTATATTAGCCTATTATGTGGCACGGTGTCAAATGCTTTAGAGAAGTCCAGATATACGAGATCAATAGATTCTCCCAGGTCCAGCCTAGAGCTTACTTCATTGTAGAAACTGATCAGATTTGTCTGACATGAGCGACCCTTCATGAATCCATGCTGGTGAGGAGTTATTCCCTCGTTCTCCTTGAGGTGCTCATCGATGGCGTCTCTCAGAATCCTCTCGAAAATTTTTCCCGTTACTGAAGTGAGACTTACCGGCCTGTACTTACCAGGCTCACTTTTGGTCCCCTTTTTGTAAATTGGAACCACGTTGGCAATGCGCCAATCCAATGGTACAACACAGGTCTTGATAGTGTCTAGAAATATTAGGTATAGCGGCCTAGCTATCTCATCACTTAGTTCCCTTTGTAGCCTTGGGTGTATTCCATCTGGGCCTGGCGATTTATCGATTTTAATCTTCTTTAATCGGTTCCGCACTTCCTCTTGCGTTAGGTATGACATATTTTGCGAGGGGTTTATTTTATTCCCCTGTATCTCGTGGGGTATTCCTTTTTGTTTGTGAATACGCTTGAAAAGAAACTATTTAATAGATTTGCCTTCCCTCCATCATCTTCAATGATTTCCCCTGCATTATTTGTTAAAGGGCCAGTGCTCTCCCTGCAAATCCTTTTGCTGTTAATGTAGTTGAAAAATAGTTTCAGGTTGTTTTTGCTCTCTTTGGCGATCAGTCTTTCCGACTTCTCCTTGGCAATTTTGATCCTATCTTTGCATATTTAATTTTTTTCCCTGTACGATTTTATCGCTTCTTCGCTGCCTTGTTGCTTTAGTAGTTTGAACGCTTTCTTTTTTTCGTTTATTGCCCCTTTTACTGTCTTGTCGAGCCACATTGGTTTCCTTTTAGTTGAGATTCTTTTATTTTTAAAGGGAATGAACTGCTCACATGAGGTGATTAGGATCCTTTTAAACTTTTCCCATTTGTCCTCTGTACTGATATTTTTGCAGCACCAGAACCAAGCTCAGAACCAACAGTACCATGAAAAGATCATAACATATCTATAGCCATAGAATGAAGTTTAGTACATACAATACAATCCCTTTGATCCATATGAATTGAATGTTCGAAAACGCTTATTCCCCCAGTTATGGAGATCCATGTAGAAAATAGATTTAAAGCAAGTTCCAGCCTCCTATGTGTGAATGTACTCTAAAATGTGCTTATACATTTTGAATTCAAAGACTTCTTAGTCATAGCTATAACTAAGAAACTTTTGAGTCTGAAACTCCTGTGTTTTAACACCATAACACCACAGGGCATTTATGTCCTAGGTGTGCAGGGTTTATATAGGGTGGGATCGCCTGTCAAAATGTGGTATAATTTAATACTGTGGTATTATCTTATACTGTATGAGCTATCAAAGGATCACAAGTTCAACAAGTAAAAAAAAGTTTTTTAATTACTCCTTTACCATATTAATAATAACATAAAAAAGAGGATAAAAGCATTTTTGGTATCGCTGCACCCATTAAGGTGCGATCTATTAAAGTAACAAATTATTTAGTCCACACGATGAAGGTCGTAAAAAAAAGCCAAACAAAAACACCAGAATTGCGCTTTTTTTGGTCACCCTGTCTCCAAGAAATTTAATAATAAGCGATCAGAAAGTCCCAGGAACTTGAAAATGATACCAGTAGAAACTACAGGACATCCCACAAAAAAAAAGTAATCACATGACCATATTGGACAAACTTTAAGGCAGCGCCCAACTGAAATGGAATGTATTCTTCAGATTAAAATAAGAAATAAGGCAAAAAAGAGGGGACTTACCCGGTGTCTGGTGAGGTTCACTTGAGGAAACCTTCACCAGCACCCTCAGATCCCGGTAGACTCGTCAATCTGCGGGTATCCTCAGAAGACCATCTGTATCCTGCTGAATCAGGAGAGCTGCAGAGAGGGATATGCCCACTTTATGAAAAGGGGCACCAAGCAAAGTAATCCATAAAACAAAAATAGAAAAAACTCTCTGTGCTTCTTGGAGTGCTAAGAGTAGGACCCTCATTAATCTCATATAGACTCCCTCTCTCCTAAGGGAGTAAAAGGACCAGTTACTTATTTATGTTGGTATTCCGTAAAGGGTTGTGCAGGGTAAAAAGATGGCTGCTTTCTTCCAGAAATAGCACCATGACCTGTCCATAGGTTGAGCCTGGTTTAGCAGTTCAACACCATGAAAGTCAAAGCGGCTAAGCTGTAATACCACACACATCCTGTGGAATGGTGTGGCACAGTTTGTGAAAGAAAGCTGTCCTGTTTTTCTAATCCTTTACAACTTCTTTACGGGGGTTTTCCAAGCAGAGGAAGTCGCTGCTCCGACCTTTGTGTAGTGGACGGCACTTGTAATTGCAGGGGTGCAGCTCCTGTTAATTTCAATGAGATCCCAGCCTGTAATTATGAGCACCGGACACTACATAGGAGTCTGAGCAGTGGCTTCCCCTCTAACCCTGGTGTATCCCAGTACTGCCTAGAAAACCCTTTTAACCTTCCGTCAGGCGCAATGCAAAAGCCCGGCAGTTTGGGAGCAATATGCCTTACAGACACTTGTTTTAATAAAGGTAATTAAAACCTAAATTGCCAATTCAAGCAAACTACAACTAATCAACAACATTTTGAGGGATGTTTAAAAATGGAAAATCCAAATTAAAAAAACTAACATAAATAACTAATTTTAATTATTAATTATTAGAAAATTGTAAGTAAATCTTATACTCATTACCAAATACCATTGTCATGTAAAAAATGAATTAAAGTTAAGAAAATGGTTGGATCAAAACTCGAATAACTTCTCCCGGGAGAGGCAGAGAGCAAACAGGTTATAAACAGCAAGTAAAATGGGACAGCTACTAGACGCAACAGTTACCAACATTGCCTAGTGTGGGAAGGCTACACTAAAATACGTCCACTGTGCCTAACAGATGTAGGACAAGTTTAAAAAAACTATATTATGTCTTTTCTCAAGTTTGCTTTGCCTAATATAATATCTTTTTCAAAGATCGGAGAACATACATTGTGACAAATATGCAATAATCGGTAACTCTTGCGTAAATACTTTTTCGTATAACAGGATAGGGACATTTAGCAAAAGCCTCAGCAATGTTGAACTCTTTAACATTTGCATAGTATATAAAATGACACATGTAAATGACTGACAAGTCCTCTGCTTCCCATCCTTCATAGTCATTCCCACGATTAGACTGAGACGTGACAGCGCTACTTGGTTGCCGTGGTAACTAACTAGGACCAATTACGATGCACTTATTTCATAGTTCTTCGGTAAAAGTATCGTAAAGATTGAAAGTTCAGCTTGTGTCCCTCATAACCGCGGAAAGGATTGCATCAGAATAGAATCAAGCCTGTAATATGGTGAAATTAATCAGAATTAACCCCTTGCCACATGAAAATGTTGTCATTCATCCAATTAGTAGCACTAGTAAGATTATGGCATTGTTGTTACCTTTTATATTATATTGCCCAGCACCCCATATAACAGTATCAGATGGCCCTAATAGTATCAGCTAGTGAGCTTCCATAAGTAGTCTCATTTAGAGCGCCTCCATGAAAGGTGCCAGTTGGAGTATCCCCAAGTATAACACCTGAGTGCCCTCATGATCACTCACAGCCAGAATACCCCAAGGAATAGTGAGAGCCACATTGACCCCATGAAAGTGAGACTTGGCATATTTAAAAAATACAAAGACATGTACATTGTCCTTCGTGTTGTAGTTTCTCAGGACCTGCAAGGTGACTTGTTAGCAAACAACAAGTACGCTTTTCACGATTGATTTTTTGGTGTTGGTCTCTATTAGTGCTAAAGCATGCTACTAGTACTACTGTCGGAGACACATCTAGCTTTGTTTAGCAGTTGTTGGTTTGCTAGAAGTTCTGGAGGTCCTCTCTTTATTGGAAGATGGCTTCAGAATCTGAGCAAGTATATTAAGAGAAAACTTAGGACCCATTTAGACACAATAATCATCGCTCAAAATTCGTTATAACGATAAAAGTGAGCGATGGTTTTGCTTTTAAAGACAGACGTTTTAACCTAATGAAAATCTTTGGAAAATGGACTTAGCAGCCAGGCTTTCCAGTCGTTAGATTATCGTTGTGTAGCGTTTGCATTAAATCAGGGGTCCCCAACCACCGCTCCGCAGACCGGCGCCGGGCCGTTAGGTGTCTAGCACCGGTCCGTGGCACCGCCGGGAACTTTTGTTCTAAACACAAGGCCCACGGGCCGAATCCGGTCCGCTGCCTTGTGTTATGTGGCCCGTGGCGTGCCAACGCCGCTCACCACTGAAGCGATTACCAGCAGGGGCGCCGCAGCTCCCCGCTGGTAATCGCGCTGATCCCGGCGGCATATTTAGGATAATATGCATCCCGGCGCACACTGTGCAGCCAGGATCCTCCTCCCCAAGTCCCCTGCTCATTAGTTCCGCAGGAGAGGACTCGGGGAGGAAGCGTGCCGTGCTACACACTGACGTCAGGGCAAGCAGAGAGAGCGACACTGACAGCAGGGAGGAGGTAAGTATATGGGTTGGGGGGGGTGCTTATTACTAGGGGGGGCTGCTTACTACTGAGGGGGCTGCTTACTACTGGGGGACTGCTTACAACTGGGGGCTACTCATTACCTGGGGGTGGCTGCTTACAACTGGGGGGCTGCTTACTACTTGGGGGGGCTGCTTACTACTGGGGGGGCTGCTTACTACTGGGGGGGGCTGCTTATTACTGGGGGGGGCTGCTTATTGCTAGGGGGTGCTGCTTATTGCTAGGGGGGGCTGCTTATTACTGGGGGGGCTGCTTACTACTGGGGGGGCTGCTTACTACTGGGGGGCTGCTTATTACTGGGGGGGCTGCTTATTACTGGGGGGGCTGCCTATTACTGAGGGGGGGCTGCCTATTACTGGGGGGGCTGCTTATTACTGGGGGTGGGGGCTACTTATTACAGGGGGAGGGGCTGCTAATTACTGCTGGGGGCTGGTTATTACTGGGGGGAGGCTGCTTATTACTGGGGAGGGCTGTCTATTACTGGGGGGGGGGGATATATTATATGCTGCCCTATGTGCATGCTGAGATGAGATAAATGATATGCTGCCCTATGTGTGTGCTGGGGGGGGGGGGATTAATGATATGCTGCCCTATGTGTGTGCTGGGGGGGAGATAAATCATATGCTGCCCTATGTGTGTGCTGGGGGGGGGGGGAGATAAATCATATGCTGCCCTATGTGTGTGCTGGGGGGGAGATAAATCATATGCTGCCCTATGTGTGTGCTGGGGGGGGGAGATAAATCATATGCTGCCCTATGTGTGTGCTGGGGGGGGAGATAAATTATATGCTGCCCCATGTGTGTGCTGGGGGGGGGGATAAATTATATGCTGCCCTATGTGTGTGCTGGGGGGGCGGGGGGAGGGAATAGATTATATACTGCCCTATGTGTGTGCTGCCAGGCCGGGGGGGGGGGGGGATATATTATACTGCCCTATGTGTGTACTGCCAGGACATTCTAAATGTCATAATTAAATAAGTATGCACTAAACTCCAACCCCCTTCATAACCTCGCCCCATATAACCAAAGCCCCGCCCATGTCCCGCCCAACCCTGCCGGGCCTTGTAAAAATGTTCTTGCTTGAAGCCGGTCCCTGGTGCCAAAAAAGTTGGGGACCACTGCATTAAATGATAATTGAGCGATAGTTTGTTTGAAAGGCGCGTGCGTTTAGTGAAGGGAAAAAATGAGCTTCTTTGTATCGGCTCGTGAAAATCGTGGGTGCGCCTATCTGGTCTTTAAAAAAAACCTAGCTGTTTATCAGCGACAGAAAGAAACTAGATGTCTTTAATATAAAAGTAAAAAAAAAGAGGCCTGTTATAGGCGATTAGAGATGATTGAGCATGCTTGGATACCGCAGTTACTCGAGCAAGCATCGCTCTTCTCGAGTAACTGCTTACTGGTTCGAGCGTGCTTGGGGGGGGCGGAGGGGGTGAGTGGCAAATGGCGTGGGGTAGCAGAGGGGGAGAGAGAGAAAGAGATCTCTCTCACTCTCCCCCACCCGCCGCTCACCCCCGCCCCCCGCCGAGCACACTCCCACCAGTTAGCAGTTACTCGAGAAGAGCGATGCTCGCTCGAGTAACTGCTGTATCCGAGCGTGCTCGATCATCTCTATAGGCGATCTATGTTAAGGAATTGTGAAAGAGTTATATGAAAAAAACTAGGTGATACAAACGATAGTATTTTTGTCATTGGAATGTAAATAATCTCTAGGTCATCCGTGTCAAAAAAACATGTAGTTTTGTGTATTGACCTATTAGTGACCTAAAATCTAGTAACGAAATCTACACGAGCCTAAATAAAAATAATCCGTGAATCCGAGACCTTAGCACGTGCGTTTAAAAAGGCGAATTAATTTTTCAATGGTCTAGGTTGCTGCTTGCAGGGTACGTCTCAACGTGTTAAAATCTAAGCTTTGTCTTCCTCACAGCCAATCGCTCTGCATTAAGCTGGCTAAATGTACGCCCCACCAAACGATTAAACACTCAAATCAAATCGCTGAACGGCTGAACGAATGTTATTCAAACCAAATGAAAAGCGAACTGCCGAACGATGGATTTTAAGTGGACTGAAAGACAACGATGAAGGAACAGGTAACGAAAAATGCACGATGGGCACACGTTTTCATGAGCGATTATTACTCAAAAGATGGCTTTGAGCGAATTTTAAGTGATAATTGTTGTGTGTTCAGAGCTAACACTTGGGTAAGGGCTCATTAACACGCTGCATGATATGCACATGTAATATGCAGTAAATAAAACCCATTAATTTCAATGGCTCCATTCACTTGAATATAATCACATGTTGTGTGATTGTGTGAAAAAATGCATGGCATGTCTTATCTTGGTGCATACTACGCTCCATAGGGCGTACTCAAATATGCACAAAATATGCAGGAAGCCTTCCTAGTGGCTGTATTTATGCACAAAATCAATGCAATTTTGGCGTTAATTTTACACGCATAAATAAGCTGTGCATTTACATGAGTAATAAAGTTGCCATGAAGAACACAAGGCAACAGCGTATTTCAGTCCGTGAATATGCTGTGTATTTATGGCCCAAAAGACGCATACACCTGTGTGACTGCACCGAATGCTGAATAAATGCTACAGAGAACTAGGTGACCGGCTAAACGCAGTCACAGTGATGATACTTGCCCAACACTGTAACTCAAGACCACCACATCATGGTGCCATTCTTGCATGTGCTCGTTGATTACTTTCTAGAATGGCTTAATTAATTTAAAGTATTGATTACAGTTATAAACTATGAGCAATATTTCTACTTCAAAAATGCCAACCAATGTCTGGCCATACTAGGCTTACATCATAAGCTTTTTATAGGGTACCTACCCACTCAGTTTCAGATTGGAAGTCCTTTGGCCTACCAGAGGAAATGATTCTGAGGACCATACAAAATATGTAATATAAAGGTATAACTGCATCACACATCTTCCTGAAAACTATGCCAACTTTTCTTAAAGCTTTGTTGTTATTATTGTACATGCAGGACATATTCTTAATACTATCTAATTGGTTATTTGTGAATGACTATAAGCAATTGGCGCCACCTCTAAATGGGGTTGTCTTCTGCTGGCTGGACCTTTGTGGCTTATTATAGTGTTAGGATGATACTTTAGTGGGTAAGTGCCAACTAATATCCAAGGCCGCCATCATATACTGTATATCTGAGCCTAATGCAAGCAAATGTTTAATACCCCTAAATTTCCTATTTTGTCCATCAACAACCACCGTGTACCCTATTGCATACATTTGGTATGCACATGAGAAAGGCTGTTATATTTCTTCTCAATGTGACCCAATGAAGTGAATAATATGATCTTTATACAGCCTTTCAGGCCCATATATAATTTTGGTGGTTCCATGGGACAGAGGAAACAGTTAATTGTGTCCTATGTATTTACACTTGTGAAATGAGGGGCAGCTTTTGGGAACCAGTTATGATCACTACTGCCTCTTAAATAGCACACTATAGATCCCATGCAATAACTGGTAAGTGGATGGTATGGAGTTTGAACCACTTGTATGGCTGGGCCCCTGATAACTTTACTACTTGTCTACTCTCAGCATATTGCGCACGCAAGTGCGTCCGGCTGAAGGAGCCCTAAGTCCTCAGCATTTAAAGGCTACTGAAAGTGATGCTACAACTCAACAGCTAAAATAAAATGTCATTATCAGAACAAGTCTTATCGCTCAGACGCCAGGTTCATCTTTTAATCATAAGGAGAATTATCACTTAAGTCATATGGCAGAAAAGTTTAAAAAAGTGAGGTTTTCCTTTAAAAATTTGATGTGATCAGTTTACTTCCAGAGTTCTGCATCTAGGACAAACTTTGCAAGAAGTGTGCCAGCGACTCCGAGATAGTTGGGATGGAACAAGCCGTTGTTATATTCTATCTGCCATTTGGTCCGCACATGCTTGACTAGTTTTACTGTTTAGCCGTGAAACCTTTATCATAAGTGTCATTTGGCTTTAACATTGCAAAAAGGTAATTATTGTGCTATGCTCATTAAAAGCAGCCTTCATCACCAGAGACAGTGACGGATAACACTAACAGATTTAACGACAGCCAAGTTCCATGATAAGCATATAGCTTTGGTACAGAATTTATGTAGCGAATGCTGTTTATTTCCTGCCAGCTACAAGGAGCACAGTAAATACCACATTATAAAAGATGCCCAAAAATAACATGAAACTGTGATGAATCCATCAATTATTCTCCCTATCGCACTGCATTGCGTTAAGTTTTCTATTTACTTGTGTTTCTAGAATCATTGGTTGGTAACATTTCATTGGTTTCTTGCTTGACATGATGATGTATATAAAGGATTATGAACAGATAACAAGTGACTTACTAAGAAGCTGCAAGAAAATGAGCTGTGATAAAAAAAATGTCAAGGGCTTTTACAGCTGAGAAGCAAATTTTCAAAAATTTCAGATATGAAAGATATTTGCGCCATGTTTATACACAGTTGATTATGGGTATAAATCATGCATCCATTACCCTAGAATTATAGTATGGTACAGTTGTAAGGGACCTCCAGGGTCATTGAGTTCAACCCCCCTGCTCAATGCAGGATTCACTAAATCATCCCAGACAGATATTTGTCCAGCCTTTGTTTGAACACTTCCATTGAAGTAGAACTCACCACCTCCCGTGGTAACCTGTTCCACTCATCGATCATCCTCACTGTCAGAAAGTTTTTTCTAATATCTAATCTGTGTCTCCTCCCTTTCAGTTTCATCTAATTGCTTCTAGTCTTTCCTTGTGCAAATAGGGCTGATCCCTCTGCACCCATCTTATCCCGTCCCCCATTTCTAATGTTTCCGCACATTACTAGTTTCCAAGTTCTGTGCCACATCCCTGCTTGTACGCAGCTTGAAACTACACTGCTCACAATTCCCCCACTTGGTATTTCCTTCTCATGCACATCCCCACTAAGTGCTGTCCTGTCATTGGTCAGCAATCCGGTCCGGAGAGCTGAAGAAAAAAAAAGCTGCCCCTGGTCGTTCTTACTGAGCTAGCCCAGCCTGTAGCGCTGGAATGGCCTGCCAGTTGTATGAAGAGGCACTTTACAATAAACACTACTGAAGTGCCAGGAGAAGGTGATGGTTTTTAGAGCTACAAGACACAAACCCAAAGCAGAACCACATTGCAAACTTTAATAACATTTGATTAGCATTCATTAGACAACAACTTTGTGTAACCGGAATATCCCTTTAAATACAGACCATGACAATTGTTCTAAGAGGTTACTTTATTGAATTTTCTAATAACTATTTTAATAAATTGTTTTCTACACAGTATTTTATGTAATTTTCATTTCACTCATAGTTATAGTGCATGTACTACATGTATATTTGTAGTATTTTGTATGCACTGTGTATTTAACCAATGGATGTTTGCATAGATTTTTTTCTACTTTTCTCCTAGGCTCCAAGACTCCAAGACTTTAAGGCTGGTGGCCATATCTTAAGTGAACTCTTGATACAGCACCAAAGGTTTTCATACTTTTGGACCTTTTGAGTTAATTATACATCTTCCCAGGGGCGGATTGAGAATTTAAAATGGCCCCATACAAAAATCTAAAAGTGACCTTGTGTTGTAGTTGGGTCCAAATTACTAGCTAGACAGGCCAACAGAAGTTGGCTGGCTCAGCAAAACTTAGATGTAGCCATATTGTAGGTAGGTTAGATCTTAGGAAGTTAGCATAGAAAAGGTGTAAGATTATGCTACTGGTTCTTCAAATTACACTGCGTTTTCCCTCTTCGCATAAGTTCTATCAGGTAGTTATGGTCCTGTGCTGTCCCTGTTTGTCTAATTGTTTCTTATGTGCTCTCCTCGTTCTGTTGGCTGTCCCTGTATGCTTCTGTATTGGGTATATGGCTGTTCTCTGTGCTACCAAAGACAGAGAGCAGTCGGTAGAACCTATTGGGAGGACAAAAAAGGTCAGGAAGGATGGAAGGGAATGACATGAAGAAAGAGAAGACTGAGAGAGGAGCATATGGAGGATGAAAGATGAGGACATGGAAGCTGAGGAGGATGAGAGAGGAGGACATAAAAGGGAGGATGACAGAATAACAAGAAGGTTGAGGAGGAGGAGAACAATTAAGCTGAGGAGGTGAATGAGAGAAGATATGGTGGTATATAACTATACGACCACACAGTACCCAATCTTGCATCAATCCTAATTCAGCCACAATGAGTCCATTGGAGTTTCTTGGCATCTGGCTGGGGGCTGATGCCTAGCCTGCCTGATCAGACCAGCCCCTGTCCTGACTGGCCCACCGGGATTTCTCTTTTTAGATCCTATGGCCAATTCGCCCTTGAATCTACCATTGAATGGGCTTGATAGAAAATGTATATTTATTCTAAACTACTAGCTTGATAGGATGTGTTCACATGTGGTTGATTTGTTGCAGATTTTCTGTAACTCAAACTCCCCAGCAAATTCACACCAAATCTGGTGGATTTTGAGGTGGATTTTAGTGATAATCCATAGCATAAATTGACATGCTGAATATTTAAAATTTGCAGCACAGATTGATTTATATTGCAGATTTTCTCCGCAGCATGCAGATGGGACTTCTAAAAACCCACCCACAATGCTTGTACTATAAATGCTGTGGATTCCCCATAGCTACCTGTGTAAATATACTGTCGTGGATTTATTTTGGGGGCCCACGGCGTAATCAATAGGAATGTTTGCACCCTTCCTGATTAATGCTCAGAGATTGTGCGCGCACAGAAGAAATCACACCAAGACAGATGTTCAGTGCATAACGTCTTCTCTGACTCTGCTTATTAGTAGGCCTGTAGCATCTTTTATAGCATTCTGAATTACCCGCCCTTTAAAGGCATGCCGGAAGTTGTGTAAGCAATACGTGTAAGCAGGTGATCAGGTAGACCTTTTAAGGTCCTCTTGCATCCAGTCCTGTGTGTGTGTCTGTCGTCATCGACGTCCATCATCACGTGGTTTCAGGCAGGATGCAGGCGACATCTTGGGTATTCGTTGGAGAAGGCAGGGGCGTAGTGAGCAGCGTGTTATAAAATGACGCCTGAGGGTTATGTGCAAGTAAGCTGGATATGTCCTAAGGTTATGTGCGCGCATTTCTATTAACGCTGATTACATATACTGATAAACTGTTGGCAGTCAGGATGGGGCCGGCACATCCTGTCTGCTGGCTCAGATAGTGAAATAGACATTTCACTTTATATTTCCTCCATTACAATACCCTTAGAGGGATTGCACCACTAGAGCATAGAGGGACATCTGTTTGAACCTCCCCCTATGAACCTAACAAGCAATAGGTCTTATTTTGGTGGACTTGAGTCATCCATATATTGCTTGGAGAGTCCTTCAGCACCCACCCCTCCCTTAAATAAATACTATGACATCTTTTTACTCCTGAGCACTCAAATGTAAAATTACATTGCTGGAACTCATTAGATGTGCATCACTGGCTTCTGTTCCCTTCCTTTTTTAAAATATTTATTTCAATCTCCTAAAATACTATGCAGATTTTTCTTTCAATTGCTGACTTCTGAGCTAGATAATCCACTTGCAACTTTGACATAGTCAGAACTGTATAGACAGAGAGGTAGGATCACTCAGTTTGTTAATCAGGGGCAGTCAAAACCATACTTATACAGGAAAACATCTTTACAGGGGTTATTCAAGATTAAAAAAGCACAGCTACTTTATTCCAGAAGAGCGCCACACCTGTCCATAGGTTGTATCTGGTATTGCAGGTGGGCTTTAGCTTTACTGATGTTAATGGGGCAGAGCTGCAATAACAGATACAACCAATGAACAGGAATAACACTGTTTTTCAATGGAATCAACTGTATATTTCCAATCTGGGATGATGTTGAGGCAAAGACGGATCAGGGATCTTGAATTTGAATGCCCAATCCTTTTGTTTCCTAAGAGATAAGCCAGTGCCAGAAGTATCTGGCTGCGATTTAGCTAAACACATGAATGTTCAGCTGTCGGATGAATGATCATTTGTTGAAAGTGTATGCGCAGATTTAGTTATCATACACTGCCCAGTTGCCTGACTCCTCAGTCCCCCCCGATATAGAGGAAATGTATATAATATGAAAAATGGCATGTTTTGTCAATTTTGTCAACTTTCCGATATGATTAAGTTGATGTACTGACCTGCAGACATCTTTTCTCATCTTCATATATATCTAGGACTTGTTCTTCGTTTTTCCATGCTTTCTCCAATTTCACAACCCATGAAGAACAGATTCTACCTGGCAGATTAGTGACAACCATCTGCTAATTGGCCAGGCAGCTTCCACATGATACAGACAACTTTGTTTCATCAATGTGATTTGCTGTAATACTGCCAGGTAGTCATTGACTAAGACTGGGAACAAGCAAAGTTGCTGAATCAAGTCATAGGAAGTTTATGGGAGGGATATAGAGTGTTCTTGTCCTGGTATGTCAGGGCTGAGAAACCTTTTTAGTTGTGATAAAGTTATATTTCCCGAATGTTCTGCAGCACTCTGGTCCCGCTACTATGAATTAAGCATGAATGACAGTCATTCCTTCATAGCACATCAGTAATTGGGGCACACAGTGTTCTAGGCAGAGGTTTTACAAGTCTTACTGTCATTTAGAATTTTTTCCAGGGAACTTGTGGTGCATAACACTTACGTTATTATAACTGTAGTGTCAAAATATGACCCATTCGGAAACAAGCCTGCATCATATTGAATCTTTTTCACAGTTTTTCTTAATGGCCATTAATGGTATTTTAATGGTAGCAATCAAGAAAGCCATATAAAATGCACAAGTCGTAGTTACTGGCCCAGTGAGTTTTACATTTATGTTTAAATGGGAAGTACTTGAGATGAGAAGGCTCCCTAGGATACTGATTGCTGAGTGTTGCTCTATGGCCACTACATGTCAATAGTGGCCACAGCGGTGGCAGTGCCTTGCCATGTATAACTGTATACTTATATTCATATCCTTGCTACTTATGATTTTTTTTTACAAATAAATTTCTTTCTCACCATTTTTGTCTCCATCAGTCTTTGCTCATTTTTTAGAAATAACAATACAATTTAAATTCTCAAATTTCAGCTATTTCAACCAGAGAAACAAAGTGCCAAAATCTACAGCAATGGGACAGCACAACATACAGTTAACGTAAATTATTATCAGCATATTTAAAGCACAATGACATACGCTATAAATAACTAATGAGTTTCCATCAAATAATCCAAAGAATTACGGATTATAGTACAGTATAACAAGATGTCTTAGGAACCTTTCACACAGGATGGAATATATCGCAACGGTGTTGCGGTATATGCCGTCTCTGAATTCTGCACCGAATTCCCCATTTCTAACTGCGGATTTTGATGAGGAATTCTGCTATTTTCAATTCCACACCAAAATCCGCACATTAGCAGTGTGGCTTTTGGTGCCAAATATTCTGCAGGAGGGCATATTCTGCAACGCTGTTGTAGAATATGGCATTCTGTGTAAAAGGTCCCTGAAAGGGGCTGTCCAGGATTATTAAAAAGAGTCTGCATTCTACCCCAGAAACAGTGCCGCTCTTCTCCCTAGCCTGCTTCTGGTATTGCAACTCAGCTCTATTTACTTGAATATGGATACTAGATTATTCTATACTTTCCACTCCTCCCTACCCTTGTAGCACAGAAGGGAATACCCTGGCTACTGTAATTAGAGGACTTTATTAACTAACAGGTATTCTCCACAAGCACACATGCATCTGGAAATTCACTGTCAGCAGGGAGGAAGTAAAGGTCTGAAGTAATTCTTTTCTCCTTTTACTCTGACTCCTATTGAACAGCAATGTGCAGTGTACAAGTAAATGAAGCACACAAACCACATGGAAGCCTTATTTTTAATTGGATTTAAATTGACGCTCTGGTTTTGGGACAAAATTATGTCTCAGGACCGAAGTGGGGAAAGTATATTACCTGTTGTCATTCTTCTCTGCCAATGTCCCTTCTTTTCATCAATTTTGGATCCTGTTTTAGTAATCAAAAATGGCCATTGCAATTTTCCATCTAGCTAATGCCCACTGCGCACTGCTCTCTGATTGGTCAGCACTGATCATATAATCAATGGTGGCCAATTGGAGAAGAGGTACTGTGCATTGGTAGTCAAACACTACCAGATTAAGTAGTCTGAAGATTGTACCAGCCATTTTGGACAGCTGAAAATGGGACCCAGAACGGGTGCATCCGAGGGAAATCACAGCAGGTAATAAAATGGCTCGCTTTAGTCCCAGAATAACATTTTGCCAGAAATAGAGGTGTGCTTCAATTTTTTCATACACACATCCATTCCTGGACATGATGTAATCAAATATGATATTCGATAAAACTAAATAGACATTGGTGGGACCCCGTCCGTAGTTACAGGACTTTAGGCATTTCTTTATGTTCTAGTTTGGGCGTTCCTCTCCTAAATTTTCCACATACAATTCTACTATCTTTAAAACAAGTAATTTCTTGTAAGAGATGACTAGAGAAATAACAGGTGTCATGAAGCTTCAGCAGGAGGCTTGAGAACCCACAAGAATAAATAAGAAAGAATAGATTTATTTATTTTTTATCTGGAACGAGAACACAAACATTTGATAAGGGAGCAAAATGAGGAACATTGGGTTCCAAGTCATTAGCTGAACAATAACAGAACTTGTTGAGTCTGATCATCCATTTCTCTGACACTCGGCCGACAGCAATATCAATCCACCACCTACATGAGCAACCACACAGAGCCTCTGTACCAATTTTCTTAACAATATAAAGTGCTCTTACTGTAGTAATAACATTGCAAACACCAGAATCATCAAGCTTCAAAAATGGCAAAATCCAAGTGCACAAAGTACATACTGGGATTAATGGTTGTAATGAATCATCATCATTCCTTACTGTGATATTACTGGCACAGAATTAATGAATTGCAGGTTATCAAGTATCTTAAAAAGTAGAGGATTGCTAATTAATAGTGATGAGCAAGTATACTCGCTAAGGGCAATTGCTCGAGCGAGCATTGCCCTTAGCGAGTACCTGCCCGCTCGAGGGTGTCGGCGGCGGGCAGGGAGCTGTGGGGGAGAGCCGGGAGGAACGGAGGGGAGATCTCTCTCTCCCTCTCTCCCTCCCGCTCCCCCCTGCTGACTGCCGCTCCCCCGCGCCGACACCCGAACCTTTTGTCTCGAGCGGGCAGGTACTCGCTAAGGGCAATGCTCGCTCAAGCAATTGCCCTTAGCGAGTATGCTCGCTCATCTCTACTAATTAACGTGCTCTGTTAGCATCCTTAGAGGCATGACTTTGGAGTTCCTGGGCCTCAATGCAATATCTGTAACAAGGCCCCCACCTACCACGTGCCATTTACATTACTGGTTTTATCTTATTGGGTAGTGGAGCATCTTTACCCCATTATGTATCAGAGCTCAGTTGTGACAGCTACAACTAGACTCTTATAGCCATACTCCTGAGCATCCTGCCCAGTAGTGTTGTATCCAAGAAACTATATTATATAGTTGCATACATAATTAAAACATTTTTAAATGATAAAATATACTTTTGCTTATTATACACATATAGTGCTCATTTAGGTTATTGTTTCTTTCCAGCAGTTATGTCTTCTTGACATGTTCACCATACATCATCAAGTGAATCATGGCTCATCTTCTTTAATCCAGTTGCAGGTCATGTTCACCATCATCATCCATGGACACTTACATTGTCCATATGCATAGTAACATCTGACACCAAATTACCTTATCCTATTATTGTTACACTAATTCTGGTTCTGATTCTTCTTTACATTCTGGCTTCGACTTTTGGTACATCCCCTTGGCTCGGTTTTAGTCAGTTGTTCAGTTGACATTCTGATTATGGTTCAACTTCTTCTTTTTTTTTAATGTTTTTATTAACCAAGTCAGAATATACATCCAACATTACAATAATATGCCAGATATTATTAACATTTTCACTGTTCAGGATCTGAGCCGAGATACATTATATTGTAACATAGACCATCTGTGACTGTCTATTAGCAGATAAAAATATGGACGTCATCCCAAAATGTTTCATTTTATATAACCAAAAACAGAAAAAAACAGGGAAAAAGAAAAAAGATAGGAAAGCAGAAACAAAAACTAGACCTGCCAGAATCACAGATTTATACATTGTCGCTTTTCCAGACTCTCAGCCTATGTAATGGAGACTTGCCAAAGAATACGGAGGCCCCCCATGGCAACGGCACAAATAGTAAAACACTCTAGACAGGGAAATCTCCCACTGCCACCTACTTGGAACCAGCAAGTATGGTGAAAACAATTTCTCAGTTTTTCTCTTATCCTCTGCGGCAGCAACTGGACAAAACTCCGCCAGGTCTCAAAAGAGGACTGCACAATTTTTTCCTTGAAAAGCAATGTCTCAGCCCAATCCATTTGGAACAGAAATGCTAATTTGTCCAGGAACAATTTAAATGGAGGGCCTGTTGGCTGTATCCACATCTGTAGAATAGCCTTTAGTCCGGCCGCTGCCACAAAGTGCACGAGCTTGCAAACTCCTCTTGAATAATGATATACCTTGGGGTCCTGATATCCAAAAATCGCCCACATGGGCTCCTGAGGACAGAAATTTGTCAGGTGCGAGTTGGTGTATTCAGGACCAGAAAGCCTGTATCAAAGGGCAGGTCCACAAGCAATGGTATAAATTAGCATTCGGTGTTTTGCACTTGAAACAGTTTGGGTGGAATATATTCCCATTTGGTATCCTCTGACATGGGTTAGATAAGATCTATGGATGACCTGTAGCCTCATTTCCAGGAATCTTGCCGGGGGTAGGAATTTATAAGCCGACAATATAGATTCCATAATCAATGTTGGTGAAAAATTTGGGTCATCCAGAGACCATCATCCAACCCCCGGATCAATATCATCCTGTTCCCGCATATTCAGTATTGCTTTATACAGCCCAGAATTCATTCCCCGCATGCCCATTGACCTGGAAATCCATGTGCCACCTGTCTGTCCCCAATTAAACTCCCGAAACTGTGGCAGGAGTCCCAAGATATAGTGCCTGGCCTGTAGATATGAAAAGAGCGGGATTGAGAGTTTAGGGTATTTTTGTTTCATTTCCTCATATGATAGAACGCGCTTCTCCCTCTTACATAGCAATTTATTTACCAAGTCAATACCCTGGGTCCACGATTCAAAAAAAATGTTATGAGGATTACCATCTTGGAAGTTTGGCTTATTAATTAAGGATAGATACGGAGATATATGTGGTGACGCATGGCTGTCACGGTGTAGTTTATCCCACGTCTTCCAAGCAGCGAGTATCAAAGGGTTATGTTTAACCGTCTCTGGTAGTTCTGCATATGAAAGATGGAGTATATTTTGTAGCTGTACTGGGCCAGTCATTTTCTGCTCAAGCGGTTCGTTTGTGAAATGCGATTGAGAATATATCCAATCATGGATAACGTGGGTATGCGCTGCCAAATTATAATCTCTTCTGTGGGGTAGGTTGATTCCACTATTGACTCTATGTTTGTGTAATGCCTTGATGGCTATGCGTGGCCTCTTCTGACCCCAGATAAAGTTCCTGTACAAATAATTGATTTTTCTTATATCTTTTAATTTTAAGTATATCGGTAGAGAATGTAAAATATATAGCAAACAGGGAATTCAGTCATCTTTAGGAGATTAGCTCTCCCCAAGAAGGACATCGTAAAGTTTTTCCACAAGCTTAGGGTCTTTTCTAGTTTTTTAATGTAGGGTTCGATATTTATGTTATACTAGCTTACCCGTCGCGCGTTGCTGCGAAGACAGACATACATTCGTTTTTATATATCTAGATAACAACCAATCACAGCGCAGCTTTCAAGTTACCTCAGCAGTATAATATATAGCAACAAATCACAGCACAGCTTTCATTTTACCTCAGCATTCTCAATATCCAGCAATTGTCTTGCGAAACGTTCGGCGGATGCATCATTTTGTAGTTGAACACGCATCCCGTTGCTCGTAATGCCTTTTGCTTTCGTGCTTGATATGGAAATCAAACGATCTTTTTCTGGGGGGCATAACTGTCGACGATGCTCGCAGGCACGCCACCTATCGTAGGATAGATGTACTATGCCAGTAATCTTCGGAGGAGTGTACTCAACAACTTCCCAAAGTTTCATGGCGATTACATGAATGGTGTAGTAATGCATAAAGAACAAACAGACCGACAGTCATTCATTTATATATATATATATATATATATATATATATATATATATGACATCAGGAAGTGAGAGAATTAGATTCCGTACGTAGACGCTGATTCTTTGGCGCTTAGAATTGAATAATCAAGTTAGGACCCATTAACTTTTCCTATTTATGACATAATCAATGCTCGTGCCAAATTTCAAGTTTCTATGACATTGGGAAGCGAGAAAATTAGATTCCGTACGTAAAATTTGGACGCTAATTCTTTTGCGCTTAGAATTGAATAATTGAGTTGGGACCCATTAACTTTTCCTATTTATGTCATAATCAATGCTCGTGCCAAATTTCAAGTTTCTATGAGATGGGAAGTGAGAAAATTAGATTCCGTACGTAAAATTTGGACGCTAATTCTTTGGTGCTTAGAATTGCATAATGGAGTTGGGACCCCTGAACTTTTCCTATTTATGACATAATCAATGCTCGTGCCAAATTTCAAGTTTTTATGACATCGGGAAATGAGAAAATTAGATTCCGTACGTAAAATTTGGACGCTAATTCTTTGGCACTTAGAATTAAATAATCGAGTTGGGACCCATTACCTTTTCCTATTTATGACATAATTAATGCTCGTGCCAAATTTCAAGTTTCTATGACATCAGGAAATGAGAAAATTAGATTCCGTACGTAAAATTTGGACGCTAATTCTTTGGCGCTTAGAATTGCATAATGGAATTGGGACCCTTGAACTTTTCCTATTTATGACATAATTAATGCTCGTGCCAAATTTCAAGTTTCTATGACATTGGAAAGTGAGAGAATTAGATTCTGTACGTAAACTTTGGACGCTAGTTCTTTTGCGCTAGAATTGAATAATCGAGTTGGGACCCATTAACTTTTCCTATTTATGTCATAATCAATGCTCGTGCCAAGTTTCAAGTTTCTATGACATGGGAAGTGAGAAAATTAGATTCCGTACGTAAAATTTGGACGCTAATTCTTTGGCGCTTAGAATTGAATAATCGTGTTGGGACCCATTAACTTTTCCTATTTATGACATAATGAATGCTCGTGCCAAATTTCAAGTTTCTATGACATGGGAAGTGAGAAAATTAGATTCCGTACGTAAAATTTGGATGCTAATTCTTTGGCGCTTAGAATTGAATAATCGAGTTGGGACCCTTGAACTTTTCCTATTTATGACATAATCAATGCTCGTGCCAAATTTCAAGTTTTTATGACATCGGGAAATGGGAAAATTAGATTCCGTACGTAAAATTTGGACGCTAATTCTTTGGCGCTTAGAATTAAATAATCGAGTTGGGACCCATTAACTTTTCCTATTTATGACATAATCAATGCTCGTGCCAAATTTCACGTTTCTATGACATTGGAAAGTGAGAGAATTAGATTCCGTACGTAAAATTTTGACGCTAGTTCTTTTGCGCTAGAATTGAATAATTGAGTTGGGACCCATTAGATTTTCCTATTTATGACATAATCAATGCTCATGCCAAATTTCATGTTTCTACGCTATCGGGAAGTGAGAGAATTAGTGGCAATGATGGAAATCGAACGATCTACGTGGGGTTGGCATAACTGTCGGCGACGCTCGCACGCGCGCCATTTATCATAGGATAGTTTTACTATGCCTATAATCTTCCCAGGAGTGTACTTAACAACTTCCCAAAGTTTCATGGCGATCGGATGAATGGTGTAGTTGCGCATAAAGGACAAACAGACAAACACGCATACATTCAATTTTATATATATAGATATATAGATAATTTAGAAGGGTTTCTTGTGATCTGAATCCCGAGATATTGTATAGAAAATGTTTTTTCCCAATGGAAAGGATATTGAGCTGCCCATAAAGGCTTAGCCGGCTCCTTGAGCAGTAAAGCTTCAGTTTTGTCTAAGTTTAGGATATAGCCCGAGAGTCTCCCAATTCTCCCAATTTCTTGTAACAGGGGTGTTAGTGTCTCTTTAGGGTTACTAATAGAGATGAGCGAGCGTACTCGTCCGAGCTTGATGCTCGTTCGAGTATTAGGGTACTCGAGATGCTCATTACTCGAGACGAGCACCACGAGGTGTTCGAGTCACTTTCATTTTCTTCCCAGAAAATTTTGCGCCGTTTTCTGGCCAATAGTAACACAGGGAAGGCATTACAACTTCCTCCTGTGAAGTTCCAGCCCTATCCCACCCCCCTGCAGTGAGTGGCTGGGGAGATGAGGTGCTACCCGAGTATATAAACTGGGCCCGCTTGCGGCTCGCCACAGATGCACGCTGAGAAACATTAGGGAAAGTGCCGTCTTGCTGTAGCTGCTATAGGGAGAGTGTTAGGCTGTTATTCTTTGTCTTCAAGAACCTCAACGGTCCTTCTTAGGGCCACATCTGACCGTGTGCAGTACTGTTGAGGCTGCTTTTAGCAGTTTTGCAAATTTTTAATTTTTTTTGTATATCGGGCGTGCAGACCATAGCGTCCTCAGTCTGCAGTCATTTTACTCAGTATAGGGGCAGTACTGGTGAGGCAGGGACAGTGGTACAGGGAAAGAGGTATACTGGCTATATAGGCAGTGGGCTTTTTCAAAAAAATTGGGAAAAAATACTATATTTGGGCTTCCTGTGATCGTCTTCAGTTTACTGCGTGTCTGCTGGGGGTAGTAGTCGCTAATTAATACCCAGCCTTGCGCATAATTTTGTTCTGGCTGCACTGTGCTTTCAATAACCACAGTCATCCTCCAACAGGGAAATCCATATACAGGCTATATAGTCAGTGGGCTTTTTCCCCAAAATTGGGAAAAAATACAATATTTGGGCTGCCTGTGACCGTCTTCATTTTACTGACTGTCTGCGGGGGGTAGTAGTCGCTAATTAATACCCAGCTAAGCGTTACAGCAGGCTTGCGCATAATTGTTTCCTGGCTCTGCTGTGTCCGTTATATGATCACCGTCATCCCGCTAGAGGGAAAGAGTATACAATATATACGCTGCATACGGTGTCTGTCTGGTTTTTCCTCTCACCATTTTAAAAAATTGAAGCAAAATACTTAAAGGGGTTGTCCCGCGCCGAAACGTTTTTTTTTTTTTTTTTTTAACCCCCCCCCCCGTTCGGCGCGAGACAACCCCGATGCAGGGGTTAAAAAAACAAACCGGAGAGTGCTTACCTGAATCCCGGCGGTCCGGCGTCTTCATACTCACCTGCTGAAGATGGCCGCCGGGGTCTGCTCCCTCCGTGGACCGCAGCTGTTCTGTGCGGTCCATTGCCGATTCCAGCCTCCTGATTGGTTGGAATCGGCACGTGACGGGGCGGAGCTACACGGAGCCGGCATTCTGCACGAGCGGCCCCATTGAAGACAGCAGAAGACCCGGACTGCGCAAGCGCGGCTAATTTGGCCATCGGAGGCCGAAAATTAGTCGGCACCATGGAGACGAGGACGCCAGCAACGGAGCAGGTAAGTATAAAACTTTTGATAACTTCTGTATGGCTCATAATTAATGCACAATGTACATTACAAAGTGCATTAATATGGCCATACAGAAGTGTATAGACCCACTTGCTGCCGCGGGACAACCCCTTTAAGGCCTACCACTGGCCTTTGACCACTTGACTGGTTCTGCGCTGTGAATTCCAGTAGCTCAGTCATACGCACCTAGGTCTCACTACAGGCTTGCGCATAATTGTTTCCTGGCTCTGCTGTGTCCGTTACATGACCGCCATCATCCCGCCAGAGGGAAACAGTATACATAATATATGCTGCATACGGTGTCTGTCTGGTTTTTCACCTCACCATTTTAAAAAATTGAAGCAAAATACTTAAGGCCTACCACTGGCCTTTGGCCACTTGACTGCTTCTGCGCTGTGAATTCCAGTAGCTCAGTCATACGCACCTAGGTCTCACTACAGGCTTGCGCATAATTGTTTCCTGGCTCTGCTGTGCGCTCCGTAAGCGAAGTCAGCCTCAAACCACAGGCCAATAAGCGGCACATTTAATTACAGCATTCTGTTTCTGCTCTACTCCTAATACACCATGCTGAGGGGTAGGGGTAGGTCTAGAGGATGTGGACGCGGGCGAGGCCGCAGAGGCCCAAATCAGGGTGTGGGCACAGGCCGAGCTCCTGGTCCAGGTGTATCGCAGCTGACTGCTGCGGGATTAGGAGAGAGGCAAGTTTCTGGGGTCCCCAGATTCATCTCACAATTAATGGGTCCACGCGGTAGACCTTTATTAGAAACAGCAGTGTGAGCAGGTCCTGTCGTGGATGGCAGAAAGTGCATCCAGCAATCTATCGACCACCCAGTCTTCTACGCCGTCCACAGCTGCAACTCTGAATCCTCTGGCTGCTGCTCCTCCTTCCTCCCAGCCTCCTCACTCCATGAAAATGACACATTCTGAGGAGCAGGCAGACTCCCAGGAACTGTTCTCGGGCCCCTGCCCAGATTGGGCAGCAATCGTTCCTCTCCCACTGGAGAAGTTTGTCGTGACCGATGCCCAACCTTTGGAAAGTTCCCGGGGTCCGGGGGATGAGGTTGGGGACTTCCGGCAACTGTCTCAAGAGCTTTCAGTTGGTGAGGAGGACGATGACGATGAGACACAGTTGTCTATCAGTGAGGTAGTAGTAAGGGCAGTAAGTCCGAGGGAGGAGCACACAGAGGATTCGGAGGAAGAGCAGCTGGACGATGAGGTGACTGACCCCACCTGGTTTACTAAGCCTACTGAGGACAGGTCTTCAGAGGGGGAGGCAAGTGCAGCAGCAGGGCAGGTTGGAAGAGGCAGTGCGGTGGCCAGGGGTAGAGGCAGGGCCAGACCGAATAATCCACCAACTGTTTCCCAAAGCGCCCCCTCGCGCCATGCCACCCTGCAGAGGCCGAGGTGCTCAAAGGTGTGGCAGTTTTTCACTGAGAGTGCAGACGACCGACGAACTGTGGTGTGCAAGGTTTGTCGCGCCAAGATCAGCCAGGGAGCCACCACCACCAGCCTCACCACCACCAGCATGCGCAGGCATATGATGGCTAAGCACCCCACAAGGTGGGGTGAAGGCCGTTCACCACCTCCGGTTTGCACCACTGCCTCTCCCACTGTGCCCCAACCTGCCACTGAGATCCAACCCCCCTCTCAGGACACAGGCATGACCGTCTCCCGGCCTGCACCCACACCCTCACCTCCGCTGTCCTCGACCCCATCCAGCAATGTCTCTCAGCGCAGCGTCCAGCCGTCGCTAGCGCAAGTGTTTGAGTGCAAGTACGCCGCCACACCCGCACGCTCAAGCGTTAAACGTGCACATAGGCAAATTGATCAGCCTGGAGATGCTGCCGTATAGGCTTGTGGAAACGGAGGCTTTCAAAAACATGATGGTGGCGGCGGCCCCGCGCTACTCGGTTCCCAGTCGCCACTACTTTTCCTGATGTGCCGTCCCAGCCCTGCACGACCACGTCTCCCGCAACATTGTATGCGCCCTCACCAACGCGGTTACTGGCAAGGTCCACTTAACAACGGACACGTGGACAAGCACAGGCGGGGAAGGGCCACTATATTTCCCTGACGGCACATTGGGTGAATTTAGTGGAGGCTGGGACCGAGTCAGAGCCTGGGACCGCTCACGTCCTACCCACCCCCAGAATTGCGGGCCCCAGCTCGATGCTGGTATCTGCGGCGGTGTATGCTTCCTCCACTAAACCACCCTCCTCCTCCTCCTCCTCCTATGCAACCTCTGTCTCACAATCAAGACGTGTCAGCAGCAGCACATCGCCAGCAGTCGGTATCGCGCGGCGTGGCAGCACAGCGGTGGGCAAGCGTCAGCAGGCTGTGCTGAAACTACTCAGCTTAGGAGAGAAGAGGCACACGGCCCACGAACTGCTGCAGGGTCTGACAGAGCAGACCGACCGCTGGCTTTCGCTGCTGAGCCTCCGACCGGGCATGGTCGTGTGTGACAATGGCCGTAACCTGGTGGCGGCTCTGCAGCTCGGCAGCCTCACGCACGTGCCATGCCTGGCCCACATCTTTAATTTGGTGGTTCAGCGGTTTCTGAAAAGCTACCCACGCTTGTCAGACCTGCTCGGAAAGGTGCGCTGGGTCAGCGCACATTTCCGCAAGTCCAACAAGGATGCTGCCACCCTGCGGACTCTCTACATCGGTTTAATCTACCAGTGCACCGACTGCTGTGCGACGTGCCCACACGGTGGAACTCTACGCCCCACATGTTGGCCAGGCTCTATGAGCAGCGCAGAGCTATAGTGGAATACCAACTCCAACATGGGCGGCGTAGTGGAAGTCAGCCTCCTCAATTCTTTACAGAAGAGTGGGCCTGGTTGGCAGACATCTGCCAGGTCCTTGGAAACTTTGAGGAGTCTACCCAGATGGTGAGTGGGGATGCTGCAATCATTAGCATCACCATTCCTCTGCTATGCCTCTTGAGAAGTTCCCTGCAAAGCATAAAGGCAGACGCTTTGCGCTCGGAAACGGAGGCGGGGGAAGACAGTATGTCTCTGGATAGTCAGAGCACCCTCATGTCTATATCTCAGCGCGTTTTGGAGGAGGAGGAGGAGGGGGAGGAGCATGAGGAGGAGGGGGAAGAGACAGCCAGGCCCACTGCTGAGGGTACCCATGCTGCTTGCCTGTCATCCTTTCAGCGTGTATGGCCTGAGGAGGAGGAGGAGGATCCTGAAAGTGATCTTCCTAGTGAGGACAGCCATGTGTTGCATACAGGTACCCTGGCACACATGGCTGACTTCATGTTAGGATGCTTTTCTCGTGACCCTCGCGTTACACGCATTCTGGCCACTACAGATGACTGGGTGTACACACTGCTCGACCCACGGTATAAGGAGAACCTTTCCACTCTCATACCTGAAGAGGAGAGGGGTTCGAGAGTGATGCTATACCACAGGACCCTGGTGGATAAACTGATGGTAAAATTCCCATCCGACAGTGCTAGTGGCAGAAGGCACAGTTCCGAGGGCCAGGTAGCAGGGGAGGCGCGGAGATCAGGCAGCATGTACAGCGCAGGCAGGGGAACACTCTCCAAGGCCGTTGACAGCTTTCTGGCTCCCCAGCAAGACTGTCTCTCACCTCCCCAATCCAGGCTAAGTCGGAGGGAGCACTGTAAGAAGATGGTGAGGGAGTACGCAGCCGATCGTACCACCGTCCTCCGTGACGCCTCTGCTCCGTACAACTATTGGGTGTCAAAGCTGGACACGTGGCCCGAACTCGCGCTGTGTGCCCTGGAGGTGTTGTCGTGCCCTGCGGCTAGCGTCTTGTCAGAGAGGGTGTTTAGTGTAGCTGGGGGACTCATCACGGATAAGCGTACCCGCCTGTCAACTCACAGCGCCGACAGGCTTACACTCATAAAGATGAACAAAGCCTGGATTTCCCCAGACTTCTCTTCTCCACCAGCGGACAGCAGCGGTACCTGAACAATACGTAGGCTGCACCCGCGGATGGAAGCATCGTTCTCTATCACCATAAAAAACGGGGACCTTTTAGCTTCATCAATCTGTGTATTATATTCATCCTCCTCCTGAAACCTCACGTAATCACGCCGAACGGGCAATTTTTCTTAGTCCCACAAGGCTCAGTCATATTACTTTTGTAAACAATGTTTATACGTTTCAATTCTCATTAAACTTGCACCTGAACCAACTTTTATTTTAACTGGGCTGCCTCCAGGCCTAGTTACAAATTAAGCCACAGTAACCAAAGCGATTAATGGGTTTCACCTGCCCTCTTGGTTGGGCATGGGCAATTTTTCTGAGGTACATTAGTACTGTTGGTACACCAATTTTTTTGGGCCCTCGCCTACAGTGTAATCCTAGTAATTTTTATGGGCTTCGCCTGCACTCATGGTACAGCAAGGTGTGTGGGGTTGGCCTACACTTTTGCTACATAAATGTAACTGGGGCCTTGTCTATACTGCAACTACTGAAATGTGAAAGAGACTGTTATCTCCCTAAACTGCTGCAACGGGAATGTTACCGTGGCCTGTCTTGACTGCTACTACTACTGAAATGGAACTAATACTGTGCTCCCCCTATACTGCTTCTTCGGACTTGTTACTGGGGCCTGTCTTGACTGCTACTATTACTGAAATGGAACTAATACTGTGCTCCCCCTATACTGTTGCTAGTGTTATGTTACTGGGGCCTGTCTAGACTGCTACTACTACTGAAATGGAACTAATACTGTGCTCCCCCTATACTGCTGCTTTGGAATTGTTACTGGAGCCTGTCTTGACTGCTACTATTACTGAAATGGGCGGTTGGGCAGCATGTTACCCAGGAGACGTGGCAGTGGAGTGTCATGCAGGCAGTGATTGTGCTTTGTTGGAGGTAGTGTGGTGCTTAGCTAAGGTATGCCTTGCTAATGAGGGTTTTTCAGAAGTAAAAATTGTTGGGGTGGGGGGGCACTCTTGCCGCTATTGTGGCTTAATAGTGGGACCTGGAAACTTGAAATGCAGCCCAACATGTAGCCCCTCGCCTGCCCTATCCGTTTCTGTGTCGTTCCCATCACTTTCTTGGATTTCCCAGATTTTCACAAATGAAAACCTTAGCGAGCATCGGCGATATACAAAAATGCTCGAGTCGCCCATTGACTTCAATGGGGTTCGTTCCTCGAAACGAACCCTCGAGCATCGCGGGAAGTTCGACTTGAGTAACGAGCACCCGAGCATTTTGGTGCTCGCTCATCTCTAGTTACTAAATATTATCAGTAGTCGTCTGCAAATGCTTCTACTTTAGGATTTAAATCAGCACCGCATGCTCCTGTGAAAAGTGTGGTTTGCATTAAAGGGGTTGTCCCGCGCCGAAACGGTTTTTTTTTTTTTTCAACCCCCCCCCCGTTCGGCGCGAGACAACCCCGATGCAGGGAGGTAAAGAAAGCTCACCGGAGCGCTTACCTTAATCCCCGCGCTCCGGTGACTTCTCTACTCACCGCTGAAGATGGCCTCTTCCTCCGTGGACCGCAGCTCTTCTGTGCGGTCCACTGCCGATTCCAGCCTCCTGATTGGCTGGAATCGGCACGTGACGGGGCGGAGCTACACGGAGCTACACGGAGCCCCATAGAAGACTGCAGAAGACCCGGACTGCGCAAGCGCGGCTAATTTGGCCATCGGAGGCCAAAAATTAGTCGGCTCCATGGAGACGAGGACGCTAGCAACGGAGCAGGTAAGTATAAAACTTTTTATAACTTCTGTATGGCTCATAATTAATGCACAATGTACATTACAAAGTGCATTATTATGGCCATACAGAAGTGTATAGACCCACTTGCTGCCTCGGGACATCTCCTTTAAGTATCTAAGTAGTGGATCTATGGATAGATTGAAAAACAGCAAGGAGAGAGGGTAGCCTGACGAGCTCCTCTGAATAAATCGAAGGTTCGGGTGTTGAGAACATTAACTGTAAGAGTAGTAGTGGCATTTGTATATATTGCATTAATATAGTTTACAAAAATCTGTCCAAAACTGTGTTTTCCCAGCATTATATCCAAAAATGGCGAAGCCATTTTGTCATAAGCTTTTTCAGCGTCTAAACTTAAAAGCATCCTCACTGGGCTATTGCAGTTCTGTGCAGCAACCGTCGCCGCTATAGCTGCTCTAATATTTTTCATGGCACTTCTCCCATGTGTAAAACCTTTCTGCGATGAATCTAGTATTGTGGGGAGAATAGATTGGAGCCAATATCTTGCACAGAAATTTGTAGTCGCAGTTTAACAGTGCTATTGGTCTGTATGAGTGTGGGTCCGCCATAAATGATGCCCAAATGCTCGATTTGGGCATCATTTATGTAAATTGTGTAATAGAGTTGGGTCAGTACTGGCACTAGGTCTGTTAAAAGTATTTTGTAGTATTCTACCGAAAACCCGTCCGGCCCCAGCGATTTTTTTCCCCACTGCCGCCAAAATCACCCCTCGCACCTCCTCCTCCCGTATAACAGCATCCAGTAGGAATGCCTGTTCATCTGAAAGTCTGGTTAGGCCTACCGTTTCCAAAAAAGTGTTTATATCTTGGATATTGGTTAGTTCTGCTCTGTAAAGATTTTCGAAGTAGTCGTACAATATTTGGGCCACCTCTTCCTGATTTGTTATTAGATTGCCCACATCAGGGTGTCTCAAAACTAGAATTGGCTTGTGCGGTTGTCGCTGTTTGGTCTGGTTGGCCAGTAGGCGTCCTGTCTTGTTACCCCATCTATAGAATTTATTTTTTGTTAATTGGGTCGGCCAATGTGCATGAGTATGTACAAATGCATCTAATAAATGTTTTGCCGCGAGGAATACTTGGTATGTATTGTCACTGCGAGAGTCTACGTGTTCTCTTTGTGCCGTCAACAGGGAGTTATGTAATGCCTCAAATTCTTTTTGGAACTTTTCCCGTCTATGGGATACGTAGCCCATGATATGGCCTCGCATCACCGCTTTTGAAGCCTGCCAGAACAATGCTATGTCGCCTTCATGTTCCCTATTATCATCTGCATAGTTATTCCAGTGGAGTTTCAAGTACTCCCGGAAATCTTCAGATTCCCACAAAAAAGAAGGAAAGCGCCACAGCCGTGACAGGCTCCTGGAGGGGACCAGCCGTAGCTTAAGTGCGACCGGTGCGTGGTCAGAAAGAGATATTTGATGGATTATGGATTGATGGTGTTGATCAAAAAGGCTATTGGATATCAAGACAAAGTCAATATGTGAGAATAAATGGTGGGTGTTCGAGCAGCATGTATATTATCTACTAGCGGAATTAAGCAGTTGCCATATTCTATCAATACGGAGAAAAATTATGGTTGGCCCATGTTAGGGGCATAGATGGTCACTAAACAGTATATTTGTGAGTCTGTGTGTATTCTTAGTACAAGATACCTTCTCTGTGGATTGGCTATGGTGTGTAGTAGTGTGTATGGTGTGTTTTTCCTGATCAGAATAGCTACTCCTTGGGTCGCTGACGTATGTGAAGCTGTGTAACATGTGTCGATCCATGGTGCCTGCAGCTCGCCCCTTCCTCCCCTTTTCCACTGTGTTTCCTGTTAGAAAATAATGTCTGATTTGTGACATATTAGATGTGTAATCACTTTTTCCTGCTTAATGGGCGTGTTAAGTCCTGCTACATTCCAGGACAAGAATTGTAATTTTGTGGGTGTTTGGTAGTCTGCTAGTTCTGTTTCTGTAAGGCATAATGGTGTATGTAGTTTGGTCATGAATACCGTAACATATCCCTCGTTGTCATTGTTGCATTGTCCGGTCCCAGCGAGCCGCAGACGCAACTGACTAACGTTTGTGCCATGCCGGGGGGCCCCCCATCTCCCTACAAAACCATTCTCTGAAAATCAAGCAGGCCAAAGTAATACATATGAAAAGAAACATGTAAACAATTAACACGGATGTTATCATTTCTTTTGCATAAAGGTCGCCATATCTACATATTTTGGAACACGGGCAAAATAGAGATTAGAAATAGAATTTCTTTTGTGCCTCAGCCTCAGCTCTGCTCCCCAGCCTCCTCCAAGTGCATATGCGTTCTCGCTTCCTCTGGGGTATTGAAGAGTAGAGATCTGTCGCCATCTTGGACCCGGAGTTTTGCTGGGTATAGCAGCTGAAAGCGGGCGTTTCTCTCATGCAAGATTTGACATATCGGAGTAAATAATTTGCGCTTTTGTGACACAGCCACTGAAAAGTCCTGGAACAATAGAATGTTTGTCCCTTGGGTTCGTAGTTTCCCCTGACGCCTCTAGGCTTGTAAGATAGCTTCTATTGTTAGAGGGTCAGCCGGCATGTTGAGCTGATAAGCCTGTGGAAGGTCCGTGGTCAAATATGTTATGAGTTGATTATTGGTTACTCACTCAGGTATCCCGACAAAGCGCAGATTATTTTGCCAGTGCCTATTTTCTAGATCGTCATTTTTTTCTCTGAGCATTTCAGTCTCTGATGGGCTCCTTTGCAGCGAGGCCTCCAAAATTGCGATAGTATGTTCTGTGTTTTGGGTTTTCGTCTCCAATTCTGTCAATCTTTCTGCATTATCTTAGATTTGTGACAGCGCCGACTTTATGGATTTATGTAATGTCTCTACTCTGCTGTCAAATAGAGGGAGGAGTAGTTTTGAATTGATACCTCTGTGCCACCAGGGTCACCTGCATCACCTCCATAGCGTCTGATGCAGCAGTTGCCAGCGGGGAGATCTGTGAGGAGGAAATGTCCATTGCTTTAGAGTGGGGATCTGGTGTAGCCGTGGCATGGGACGAGGCAGGCTTTGGGGGGGATAGAGACTGTTTAGTAGGCCTGTTTTTTTAATTTCCTTTTGTTGCTGTTTTGTCCGAATCCAGCTGGCATGTTGCTAGTGCAGAAGTACCCGCGCTGCCTTCATTTAAATATCTGTCCATAGCTAGACTTATGCAAATCTACAGATTAAGAAGGTTATATGCACAATGATCAAGGATTTCACCTTGTTTCCAGAATTAATGCTGATTTTCCTGCAGATTAGTGATATGGATGTGGCTTCTCATCCGACAATTACTCCACCTTCATCTGTGTTTGTGATATTCCTTGGGAGTGGATCATGGCCAACATTTTTATTGATTTATTACATTTTTTTCCTCCCCCTTCTTCTCTCCTACTTTCCTTACAGGGTGTTTGGTATTGGTGGGCTGTGGATATCTCCCTCACCAGTCCAGGCTCTCTCTGCTGGATCGCTCTGTAGTGTCTTTCTTGCGGTGCGTGGAGTGTCCAGTAAAATGGACCGCAATGTGGATTGCCCCTAAGCCCCAGCAGGTCTATAATTGTACTGTGGGGGTGTAGTGCCATGGTCCTAGTTCCAGACTGGAGCCCTGGGGTTGGCTGGGTTTCTCCTAAGTAATGGCGCAGTAACCGTGTTGCAGTCCCTCTATATGTTGGTGGGGTGGGGGTACTCTTTTGGCAACAGATGAAGAAATGCTGTAGTTTTTCTTCTTTTTTTCTGCCCTTTCCTGCCATCCTCTCCCTCCTCTCTTCTCTCTCTTCCCCCTTCTTCCCCCCCCCTTCCTCCTGCTTGTCCTTCTCCTTTTTTTTTTTAATCTCTCCTCAGGCCCCTCCAAGTATCAGGGCACTGAAGCAGCGTGTGTGCCAACCCAGGGCACAATGGGTTAATAGCCGCACTGCTAGAGTCCAGGCCGGGAGCTGCAGAAGATCAAGACCGCCAGGGCCATTGCCTTCAATAGAATGTCCGGGATACGGGCTCTGGAGCGCGGCGCCGGGTGTAAGCAGGACTTTCCCGGCAGTATGGGGATGCCGACTGCCTATTTTCCCCGCCCGCGGCACTAGATGGGTTTCACTGCGGATATCGTGGCTGGAAATTTAGGCCGCGGCGTGCCGGGAGCTTTTCTGTGGGGTCTGGATAAGGAGCTGCGGCCGTGTAGGGCCTACCGGGGGTTCTCTGCAGGTGGTGAAGTCCCGGGAGGTGCTGTATCCAGGTTCCCCTGGTGACTGTTGTGCTCTGGGTCCCGCGCTCCCGCTCCAAGTCTCACCAGGCTGCGTCGGGAGGCTAAGTGTGGAGTTGCAGACTCTGCTCTGGTGGTGCTTAGGGCTTCCCCTAATATCTATCCCCTACAGCTGCTTTTGTGACACCGAGGGGGCCCCGATATCTCCAGGGTAGATTTTATTGCAGGAGCTCTGCTGGGCACGTCCTGCTCCTTTAGTGTCCAGGGCAAAAGTCCCATGGTTCAACTTCTGCCTTTGACTATGAGGCTCTATTCACACCAAGTTTGAACCCACTGAGGTATACAGACAGATTATTTTCTTACAGAAGATTCTAATGGAAGACTTCAAGATGTACTCTGGTTCTTCGAACCAACGTGATCATCAAAGACCGAGGACTAGTCTGCGAATCAATAACTAGAAATGGATATGCAACAAAACCATCAATCCATACTTGATAAAGGCTTACAGAAGCTGCAATGTCTCATTTTTTGTACATTGTTCAAGGACAATAAAGACACCGATAGGAGATGCGGCCATTGTTTCCATTGTTTTATGCAGCAAAACCATGTCTCCTTTCACAGGATGAGGGTGCAGACCATGAATTTAGTAGGCTCATCTCATTAGTTTAGAAGGCACAAATCTAATTGTGGTTAAACAGCCCACCAGGGTACGATTGTAACATTAACTTTTGAGTGGTGGATAACATAAGGCAGATGGTAAATTATTGTATGCTTTTCATTGTTCTAATTAGTTTGTTTTGTAGCTTCTTTCTTGTTTGTTTTGTAGCAAGCTTTATATGTGGAATTTTTAATTTATTGTCTATAAAAATGCTGAAATTTCTGTAGTCCCTTGAAACTCATGCTTGTAAGTAGATTTCCATGTTTTGACCCCTAAGGTCATTTTTCAGTAATACAGTATTCCCCTAACAGTGTAACTCTCCATGGTTTCAATGATTTCCATAAAATAAATATGTATAAAATATTAATCTGTAGTTTAACCCAATTTATGTCTATAGTGAATATAACTAACTCATTTGCAAAATTATAAATAATAATAATGAAGAAAGATATCCAGGTTAATCCCATGACTTGATCAATGCAGCTTTTCCACAGATCTACCATAATGTAAAGTTGCTGCATCATTTGTTTTTTTTATAAAATATTCTGGGAAAATCTATGAACCAGATCCAAATAAACTGATATCTTTAGAGAAAAGTGATATTTGGTATGACAAGAGAGATACCTTCCGAATAAATCTGGAAGGAATGATAGTATGAACGTATCTACATATGTAGAAAAAGATGTCTTATTTTTGAGTATGTGTGGGTTTAAAATAAAACTCTTCAAACAATATCATTATTAAGGAATGATTGTTACGATCAGCGAGTGTGGACCCACTGTGCCAACCAACCAGTTTGGCTTTGGGCTAAACCTAAGGGCATTATCCTGCTGGTTCCCCGGTATTAACCCTTTAACCCCTGTACAGAGATCTCGACTCCACTGCAGAGAACTGAGCAAGTTGTTACCTCCTGGAGTAGTCCCAGTTTGGTTGGCAGCTGACCCACGGTAGTCGGCGACACTAGTGCAACGCACCAAGAGACAGGTCAAAGCGCAGTGCCTGAATGTCGGGGCACATGGTGTATAACGAAATCCAGGTCACAGTTCCAAGGGTCAAGGCAGACAGAGTTCAGGCAAGTGTGGTAAATAGGTTCAAGGGTCGGTACATGGCAGATCAAGATCAGAATAGCTAGCAGGAAGCAGGAAACAAAGGACACCAAAACTCAGGCAAGGAGAAATGTCTATGGCCCATTGAAATAGGATGATAAGGGCTCATTAGGTTGCCGCGGGGCTATAGGCACTGAGAAGGATTAATTCTAGAGATGAGCGAGCATACTCGTTAAGGGCAAATAACGAGCGAGTATTGCCTTTTGTAAGTACCTGCCAGGTACTCGTCTCAAAAGATTTGGGTGCCAGCGGGGGTGAGCGGTGAGTTGCGGGAGTGAACAGGGTGGAGCGGGCCGGGGGGGGGGGGAGAGAGAGATTTCCCCGCTGTTCCTCCCCCGTAGCTCCCCGCCCCTCACCGGCACCCAAATCTTTTCAGACGAGCAGGAAGGTACTCGCACAAGGCAATACTCGCTTGAGTATTTGCCCTTAGCGAGTATACTCGCTCATCTCTAATTAATTCCCGTGGTGCTGGTGGATAGTGCAGATAAAAGTCACATATACAGGCAAGGCTACGCCAGCATTAACTCCCACAGTGCTGGAGGAAAAAAGCCACATTATACAGGGAGAGCAGGGCAATGCCTAACAATGATTTACAACAACCAGACTGGAGTGGTTGTACTTGAGATTATAAGAAATGCCATGATAACAGTAGGCATTAGGTAACAGGGGCCAATGTCTGCAAATGTACAGACCAGGTTCTATGTGCTGCAGTGTTCTCAAAGACCTGGACACTAAGGAATAGCCACTAGGGAGCAAAGCTCTAAGTATTTGAGGAATGGGAAGCAAGCATAGTGAGATTTACTGTCTAATGTTTCAAAGAATTTTGAGTCAGAAGAGGATCCTCATGGATTAGTCAGAAAAACTAGTTTTAAAAAGCATCTCTCGGTCTGAAAGACCCAATACATCAGTGCATTAGATGGAGAGCTGTTTGATTTCAAAAGTTACCATGTAATGCTTTGTTCCTTATTGTGACAGTGCAGGAAAATTCAACACTTGGTGCTCGGTTTACTCATAGATTTTAGTCAATTGGTAGGGATTTCAGCAGTAGGGTAGCATGTGATCAACTTATCTTCGCATCAGAAAACACTTCTAGTAAAATAGAGAATTGTCCAAATATATTCCAGGGCAGTGGTCTTGAAGGTAAGCTAGAAAGATGCTTTAAGAGGTACCTCCATATTATTGAATTTAATCCGCTGCAATCCTTCCACCTCTCTTACCAGAATGTCAATTCAGTGATATATCCGTGCAACACTGAATAATTCAAGCTTAATATTGGACAGATCGAATCACTTTAACACTTGCCGCCTACCGCAGTCTAAAGCTGCTCCTGATGCTTGTTCATCTGTAGCTTCATATCCCCATCGAGTCCCCTCCACATTATTTGACACCTTTCTGGAGTGTCTTGCTCAAGGGATTGAAATACTTGGCTCCCGCCTGCTAGTGTGGCCTATCCCTCAGCCAGAGCCACAGGCTAAATTCCAAGCCTTTATTTGGAGGGTACAGCCTTAAACTCTATCCCACAGTCGATATATTCTCCATTTAAATGCCTTGATTGGACCATCTGCATATTTCCTGGTTGGTCTGCTGCTAAAACTACAAAATATATTTAGGGGCATTTGGACTTTTCTATCCAAGTTATCTACCAGGTCCACAGGCTAGCCAAGCAGCCTAGAAGGTGTCAATCTTTCTTATTACATGGTTGACATTCAGCAGTTAGTTCAAAAACTTGATCATTTTGATGTTCGATTGGGGACCATTTTTAGCCAGTGGGAATGGAGCTTTAGGCCATCTCCACACAGGCGGATTTGCATTGCGGAATCCGCATCCACCTCCAGGTTTCGCAGCAAATACCATCCATAGCATGCTATGGAAAAGTGATTCTTCGTGCACATGAGCGGAAACCAATTACGGTTTACACTTGCGGAAGTAAAATCGTATATATGTCGGCTGATAGCATAGATTGCTGTTTTAATTTGTGCCAGTTTCCGAATTAAATTATGCTAAATCTGCTAAGCCAAAAGCGACACCACCCCTCCCACTTGATGAGGATGGCTGAAAATTGAAATAGCATGGCTTGATCAAATATTTGCGACTATTTTACTCCAAAAACTGGATCATTTCATGGGATGTTTCCCCGAAAGTGACTAAAGGGGTTGTCCAGTTACTGGATAATCCCTTTTCAATAGGACCCCCTGTGTGAAAATAATAAACAGAGATATACTTACCCCTCCACCACCAACAGGATCCAGCGCTGCAGCCCACTGTGGTCCTGGTGATTCCTGTGACAGATGATGTCACAGGAAATCAGGTGACTGCTGCAGCCAATAAGAAGCTGCAGTGTCACCACCTGCTCTCTTGACATCAGCGCTCACATCCTGGATCATATCTCATTGGCTGCAGCAATTGTGTGATTTCCTGTGGCGTCATCTGTCACAACAAATCCTGGCCCTGCAGCAGGCTGCAGTGCCGAATCCCGCTGGCTGCAGAGAGGTAAATATTAGAGATGAGCGAACGTACTCAGTAAGGGCGATTTCGCAATCGAGCACCGCGATTTCCGAGTACTTCACTACTCGGGTGCGCTGTGGGTGAGCGGGGGGTTGCAGCAGGGAGTGGGGGGGGAGAGGGAGAGAGAGAGGGCTCTCCCCTGTTCCCCGCTGCTACCCCCACTCCCCTCTGCAACCCCCCGCCCCACAGCGCACCCGAGTACTTTTCACCCGAGTAGTAAAGTACTCGAAAATCGCGGTGCTTGATTGCGAAATCGCCCTTACTGAGTACGTTCTCTCATCTCTAGTAAATATATCTCCATTTATTATTTTCACACATAAGGTGCTATTGAAAAGGGGTTGTCCAGTAACCCCTTTAAACATGATAAAATGTTACTAAATACCATTGGGACTAAAATACTAAATTTCAGTTTCTTTAGATGGTATAGTTCCAGTGTAAAGAACTGCAAAACTGTTCTCTATATGGCTTGACTGTTCACATTTCCTGTTAAATTAACAATATCCAATTAGCTGAGAAAGATATGGGAATATTGGTTAAACAAAACGCTGTACAAGTCCACAAATCATTTATAATTGTTTTAATCATTCAATTAATTGAGCAAGTCAGATAAAATAAAGCTCTCAATGTAGAGCTATATTAATCAACTCTATATTGAGAAAACTAGATATTGTAGGTAAACAAAGTGATAAAGCAGAAGCACTTAGACAGTTCTTGGCTTAATTCACAAGTTTGAAGATAAAGTAAAACTTCTGTTTATCATAAAATAAAATGACTGCAAAATACCAAGATGAAGAAGCCTATTTGTATTCTATTACAATGGCTCCGAGGTAACCCATGTGCCAAGTACCTTGAAGCTATCAAATGTAAGCAATTTACCAGAATAATTGCCGCCCTTCATTCCATACCATGAAAAGGATGAGAAAATGAGAAGAATAATATTTATGTTCAAAACTGTTCTCTACATCTGACTGAAAAGGTATTATCTTTTTGTTCATCTTTGATTGGTTGTTCCAAATTTCATAAATTCCAAAAACGTAATACAATCCTTCCATTTTGTATGCCTGGAAGTGAACTAGCTACCTGCTTTCATTCTAGGAGTTAGCACCATAGGCTGAAATGGAAGTATCAGGTTTAGGTTGGTTGGTAGGTGATGGAAACACAAGAAGTTCAGTTTTTGAAAGATTCAGTTTCAGAGAGAGAGAGAGGACTTGGTGTTCAGGTCAGTGGGCTGACAGTCATTGGTGTTTTGCAGTAGTGAAGAGGTGATGTATTCGGAAGAACTACATAATTGGGTGCCATCAGCGTAGAGATGGTACTGAAAGCCGGTTGTTCAACAAGGGGCCATGTAGATAGAAAAAATGGGAGAACCAAGGGCCGAACACAGAGGAACCCCAACTACAAGGGGAAGAGAAGAGATAGAGCTAGCACATGGTACACTGAATGATCGGTCAGAGAGGAAGGAGAACAAGGGGTTTCCCCATTACTAAATACTGCTCTACAGCCACTCTGTACTTCTTGGTTGATGCTGATCAGTATATGTGACTGCTTGGCTAGTCTGTTCAACAGGTGGAATTTGTCATTGGAAAGCACTCCTACTGTCTTTGTTGGTGCAATATTTGATGTAGAAGACCCCATCTGGGCCATCTTTTGTTTCCAGTGACATCCATGTACTCCGATTGATCCCTACACCACTGTACACTATTTTAACCAATTTTTGGATGTAGCACAGTGTTCTCCTGGTGTGTGGCTGTATTCCCATGCAATTTGGAGGGCTTTGACAGCATTGAGGACCTTCTGGAGGGCAAATTAGTGAAACAGATTTTTACTCCCATTGACTATAATAGGATTGGATTCAACAGTCCTAATTCATGATTTTTGTGAAATCAGCCCGATACCAATAGGAACCAATTATTCCACTAATTGCTCATCACTAGTAATAGATCATATTGTGTCCTTTGGTTTTTTGTAAACTGAGTTCCACAGGGTTGTAGAGTCTGCAGAGGTATTAGTTGTGCCTTGGCAATGGTGCACTAGGGAGCACAAAGGCTTCTCTGCCACATAAGAACACATCCACTTTATAAATGGTATACGGTAAGTGAGGACCCTCTTAAAGATTTTTCATTGGGTACTGGAGCTTCAATTTAAGCCTCTGTAGCATTGTTCTCTGTCTGTTTCATTCCTTATAAATCAAATCTTTGAGTTCCAAGCGAGTTGTTAGTATTTAGTATAAGTACAATAATATAAATCTTATCTTGTAACCTATTAATGGAAGCATTCTTCAACACATTCAGAAAACTACTACTAATCACAAGAATGATGGCTTGTTGTAAATTACCCAAGACATATTAAAAAGTGTTACTTTCTAATTTATAAAATGTTCAAAAACCGGCAAGACACACAAGGCGTATGCATTTACAAGAAATATTGTTCTTTTTGGGCAGGCATTTTTATTGCTTAATTAATATGAAAATTATTCTCGGTCTTTTCTTAGCAATGTGTCCCCATAAAAATGAAATATGACTTGTCAGGATTATTAGGCTGTAGAAAGAAAAGCTTTTATATATTAAGAGAGGAACAGGGAATTTGCTGGTCTGGGAATTTAGGGTTCTGTTTGTTTTTCTATTATTATTATATGTGATTATGCTCAGTACACTGAATGGGACATAATTTGTAAATCTTTCAGAGGAATTTTATACCTAATAGGATTTGTTTGTTTAGCACCTTTGTGTCATAGTCCTTTTTTCTAACCTCCACATTTGTACATTTCATTGGAACAGTGTCCATCTGCTACTTAAAGGGAATGTTTTCTGTGATTGTTTTTAATTTCTTTTATATTTCCCCTTCTGTGATGTATTTATATTAGTGTAGGGACCCACTACAATGCAAGGAATCGTGAAGTGGTTAGTGGGCAAAATCTCGGCCAAAATCCAACCAATGCCTTGCATTTATTATCTATCATTCACATACAGCGTAGCTATAAGACTCAAGGGGGAGCCCAGGGTGCCAGTACCAATGTGGTTCACTGATGGATGTGCAGGGCAACCCGCTGAATTATTATGGCGCCATTAATAGGTTGCTGGTCTGCATGGTGAACTACATATATCAGAATGGTCTGGCACTTTGTATCCACTATGTGTGGGAGTATACGCCAAGCAGCCACCCCCCTCATTATCAAGAGGCAGTGTGAGTGGCTGTCTCATCGGTGTCCTGCACAGGTGTAATTTGCTCCCTCATTTGATAGTCAGCTACCTGCATGGTGAGAGGATGCATCTATATGCACTCCTTACTCAGTAAGTAATGGGTGTTTTCTGTGATTGTTCACGCTACTCCTTACATTAAAAAATAATCTTGAACCCTTACAGTTTTCAAACATAATATGTTGTAGAAATCTTTTTTTATTAGCTCATTATTATCACAGATGGGATTGCAATGAAAGGTATCACCTATATTATAAGGCTGGAGGCCCATAATGCAGGACCCATCATTGACCATAAGTGATTAGGACAACTCACTACCCCCTTCCCCGCATAGAAAATGTCCACTACCAGACTCTTTCCAGAAACCAGTTTTCTTTGATTCATAGTTCTGCATATATCTGAAATCTTACTTACAGAGTAGAGTAACAACTTAGGCAAGATAGCTGTCCCCATAATGATGTACAGAAAACAAAATAAAAAATCTACAATTAAAAAAGAAAGATAAGAATATAAAATTGCCATGAGACTAACTTGGAGAGAACGTGGGCCCATTGGGTTGCTATTGATTTGGCCTTGGACTTAACTGGGACACGAGGCGTAATGGATTGTGAGCTCTGCACCCTATAACCCCCACAAGCAGATGGGAGTTTTATCTCAAGGACACCTTCAGGTACGTAGTCTCTGCTAGTGTCAGTTAACCTACAGGTGTATTGAATACAATGATGGGAAGTATCAGGGCAACGGACTGACAGCCAGGGTCAGTTTTAGATAAATTGCAGGTAAAAGGAAACTGAGCAGTCCCAAATTCTGAAAAATACTACAAACAGTCACATTCAGTCAACTGAGTAAATTAAACCAAATAAGGGAATTAGGTGTACAGCACAGTGGAATATTTCGGTGGATTCAGTAGACTATGTTGGGCTGGTGTGTAATACATTTATTTAGTGAAATGGTTAAAGAGAGCTGATATTGGAGAGCCTTTTTTAAATGAAGACTTTTTTATTTACCATTATATTACAGTGTTAATAATAGACTATCTTAGACACCTGTCTATTAGTATCACTGGGGCTTGGTGTTAGCCAGCGCTGCTTGTTGTCACCCCAAGGCTGACATTAACATTCCCCCCTGACTATTACCCTGGACGATCTATTGTGATGGTTTTCTTCTGGGGTGATCAGAGGTGTTATTTTTAGGGTGGAAGGGTCCAGTATCAGACCTCTCCATTCTTATAATGTCGGACCCTGGCTGACAGTTTTACCTTGACTGATTATAAAAAAGGACAAGACTCCGTGTGGGTTTTTTGTTATTTATTTAAAGTCTAACTATAGGGTTAGTACTGTGCTGGAGGACAATTACTTCACCTTAAACAAATTCATTAAATATATTTTTAGTTTATTAATGCCAAGCCCAATGAGGGTTCATATTGAGCAGATTTGTTGGCTGATCCCGCTTCATACAAAGTGGGAGCCAGCTGTCATTTATGCTGATCGTGACTGTCAACCCTTTAAGTGTCCCAATTAGTGTTGAGGGGTCCCAAATGTCCCCCTTTCCCACAATGAAACCATATTGGTGTTTGGTTAAATGGCAGCCAGGAGCCTTCTGAAGGCCCACAGGGCTGCAATTGATGATTGTCTGTGAAGACATGCCTATCACTATGTTGTATAATGCAATACTATGGTATTGCATTATACTGTATAAGCGATCAAACAATCGCAAGTTCAAGTCTGCTATGGAACCTAAAAAATATGCAGAGATTAGAAAAAATGTAAGGTAATGAAAGTTAAAAAAAACTTTTCCAACATTTATAATAACAAAACTATGTTGTTTGCATAAAAGTCCAACTTAAAGTAACATAATATTTTTCCTTCAAAGTGACCGCCATTAGAAAAAAAATACAGAACACCAGAATTGCATTTTTTGGTCACTGTGTCTTCAAGAAAAAATGTAATAAAAAGCGATCAAAAAGTCATATGATCTCCAAGTTGGAACCAAAAGAAACTACAGGACGTCTTGCAAAAAGGAGCACTCACAAGACGATATCAAAAGAAAAATCAAAAAGCTATGAAGGCAAAAAATTAATTTTTGTTTTCCAAAGATGTTTTATTTAAAAGTAGTACAGCAGCTCGCGCAAGATGATCACTCCCATAGTCATGTACAGAAAATAGAATAAAACAATCTATCATCAAAAAATAAAAACAAATTAGTAAAAAGAATATGTGTTATTATCATGTTTAAATTACTGAAAAATATAGGTAATACATTCTTTTCAACAACGTTCCCCGACTGTTTGCCATGGCTCTTAGGAGCTGGACTTGATTGTAATAGTGGCTCACATAGCAGTCCATGATAAAACTACACTTTTAATGGTAGTTTGAGACTCCAGAGAGAGGATATGAATTTTTATGGCAGTTTTTTTCCATTTCTCCAGAGTTTCCATTGAGTGAGTCCTTATGTGATATTGTGTGGTAGAGACATGCATCAGGTCAGTTATCATAAATCAGTGCTTCTAAATTAAATTGACCCTCCAGGCAAAAACTGATTATTCAGCTTTTGCCTTGAATGAAAGTGCCCACCACTAAAGCTATATTTACCTGGTTCATGTCTATTGAGAGATGCATAGGGTTCTTCTTGCAGGCTACTCCAGTTTTCATGACCCAATTGGACCTTGTATAATGCGCAGAGAGTTAATTTTTGAACAATTTCCCAAAAGTGAACTGCTAGAAATAACTTGTAAGGAGGTCTCATGGATCTCTTTGGATAAGCTGGGACCAGGTAAATATAACGTTGGGGTTCAAATGTAGGTTTGAACCCCCTGGGCACAAGCTAATGTTCGTTTTGGCATTTGCAGGTGCTAGCAAGGCTACTTTGTATATGTTTGACATTGAACACAATCCCATAGGCCTTAGAGTTAGTCAATAACAGTATTATTAGTTTTGTTTTGCGATATACAATTGCCTTTTTTATGGACGTTATACAGTAAAGTAACCCTATGGAAACATGCCACTTCTGAGCATGCTGGCTTTGAAGTCCCATTTCCTCATTTTACATATGACCATTTAATTAAACATATTTTGCAGCCCTGAGCTGTAGATTCTATGCTGTTGTTTAATGGCATCAATAAAAAAATCCTTTATGTAGGCAGCTAATTTGCTATTTACTTAGTGAGACTGACTGCCGAAACAGATGGCATCAGAATGCATTTTGGCTGCAAATACTTGCCCATCTTTTATTGTTCTTTGCGAACTTCTGTCACCGGGCATGAGAATCAGTAGATAAACATACACGGCATCACATACTAAATCCCCTGTGCTGAGCTGCTGCCATGCATTAAAAACTCAACAAATATGTTATTAAAGTTTTACAAAGAGCAAATATTAATCAGTTAACAGCAAGGGTGAATGTAAAAGCATAAAATAAATATTAGCACCATTACTGATTTTAATCAGCGCTGATAGTAAATACAAAGGGCCTTAATTTTTAATAACTTACAAATGGGAAAGTATAATGTCGTTTAGCAATTCTAAGATGACCCGCAGTGCTTAGCGAGTTATCTATCAAATAACATTTGCTTGATTAGAACTAAATGAAATACTCCATGAATAACTTGATTGTTCAGAGACTGGAACTGCTTAAAATAACTTCATCTGTGACAGAGGGGAATACAGACTACAGTTAAAAGAGACCTGTGAGGTGGTCCCTTGTTGCATTTTGTTTGCTTGTATATGGAGGAATATGTCTGTATAAAGAGATTTAAATAAACAAAAAGATGGTTTTTAAGGCACTCCATTAGCTTATTGCCCCGTCTAGGGCAAGCAGCAATGTCTACTGCACTAACATGGGAAGCAGCTGCCTGGCATTGAGCATAAATGTTGCAGGCACTAAAGGGATATAGGAAATGCTGTCCTGTATAGAAGTCCCAATGCATGTACTTTACTCTGCTGCTTCTTTGTATATCTCTGCAAATGGTAAAAGTGCTGGGCTGTTTTATCTTCACACTTACAACAGAATGCCCGCAGCAATTCTGCTGAAAAACCATTTAGGAGTGGATTTCGCTGCATTTTTAATTTTGGGTGAGCTGCAGACTTTTTCCAGGGTTGAAATCTGCAGTATAATCACACTGCAGATTTAGAATCCGCAGCATTTTTCAATAATGCGTCGGATTTGTTGCGGAAAATTTTAAATCCCCTCCACGTGGTTTTTGCTATAAATGCTGTGGAAGGTAAGCGATTCTGCTAGCGGAGATTCCACAGCAATTCCTAGCCCATGTGAAAGCGGCCTAATTGTACTGGACAGTAACTGTCCACAAAATTGGTAGTTACATGTAGAAAGTAGGACAGCTTAGACTCTATGCTGGAAAGTTCTTTTATTCTAGTCACCATGTCAAAAATTCAGCAATGTTATGCTTCAAGTTACACAAGTTACAAGTTGCAAATTACCGGCTGTGGAATTTCAGCACTAGGTTCACTTGGGTTTGAATCTCAAAGCTTGGTCTGCAGCTTTAAACCCTGGCACTCTGGCCTCCAGGCATAACTGCTCTGGCTGGAAGCAAACACTCTTTGTCTCGCTGACACTTTTCCAGGGCATATGTCACTTTCTGCTGCACCAGACTTTCTCATCTACCAGGATCAGTGTCAGGGCTTAAACACAGGAATTCCTGTACTCCAGTCAGCAGTTCTCCCTGCTGAGCTACCCAGCCGTCTGGACAGCATCCCTGCTGAGCATAGCCATGATCTTGTACTCCTGGTCCGGTTCCTTGTCCTGGCCCCGCCTGCTTCTGATTAGGCAAACTATAAAAGACTGGCCCTGCCACTGCTCCAGTGCACGATTATTGAGCTCCCTGACAATAGTCTAGCTCTACTTCCTAACCTGATCCTCTATACCTGTGAACTCATACCTCCTGTTATTGACTCCTGGCTATCTCCTGATAACGTTACCTGCAGACTCCCTTGTACTGTGAACTGAGACCACCTGTTATCGACTCCTGGCTTCCTCCTGTCAACATTACCTGCTTGCTCCCTTGTATTGCAAACTTAGATTGCCTGTTACTGACTCCTGGCTCTCGGCTCCCAGTCTGCACAGCCTACAACACCAGAGTCTCCAACCCAGATCTAGACTGGTTACAATGGGACTGGTATATATAATGCATGGGACATGTGGACAGTGTGAACTGACATCTCTAGTGCCTTTACGCTGACCTCTGCCACTTTAGCATTTCTACAGTAAAACTCTATCTGTACTACACCCAGTCTATATGTGTCACGACTCTCAATGTTGTCACTAAATTGCACCTGTAAATCCTTAAAAGGGTTGTTGGAGAATTGAATATATTGAACTAAGTGTAGAAAATGTTCTAAAATAAGTAAAAGTTTATTCATCTGTCAATTCCCTGCTTGTCTAGTGAAGATGATCCAGTGACTCCAGTAATCTTTGTTTATTTTCTTACAGCAATGACCTGCCATACATCCACATGACCACTACAGCCAAACACCATCCTCAGTGATGATGCAACCATATACGGCATATGACCCAATTTAATGTTATACTGGTAGGGTTTAAACTGCTAAGACCTCCATCAATTTTGAGAATCTGGTTGACTGGTCCATCATTAATGTTTGTGCAGTGATTGCATAGCTCTTATTATACATTCCATGGAAAATAAGTGTACATGCTTGGCCATCTCTTTGCCAGGAAAGGAGAACTGGGCACTCCATTTATGAGTTTGGTGGAATTACAGGAGTTAGATCCTTACTGATTAGAGATTTATGGCATAACAATAGTCCTGTTGAAAAGCCTGTCTTACTTGCTTTATGAATTATGCATGTTAAGCAGTAAACTAGAAAAAGTAGGCAGGGCTCTGGCCCCTATATATCTGACTGGAAAGCAACTACCTCCTACCTTTGCTCACGTTACAGTAAAAAAAAGCAGGCAAGCTAAACTTAATCTACTTTAATTAGGTCTTGCTCATCTAGCCAACTCCAATATACATATACACCATGGAGGAGCCAAAAGGAGGTAGACCTATGCTTCATATTTGTTATACAATGTAGGTAAAAGACTAAAAATATATAAATGCATTCTATTTTTCATGCATTTATTGCTAGGTTTAGTGTCTATGTAATTTCATTCATAATCTTCTTTATGTTAAATAGGTTAAAGGGATATTCCCATCTCGGGAATGCTATTTCAATGTGTTTGAAATCACAAAATAATATACTCATTCATGAGATGTTTATTTCTAAAATGCTCCGTTCTCCAGACAATGCAGCTATTGATTCCTCTGTCCTTTGGTCTTTTACTGCTCGTTGCCAGGTAAATAGGCCACCTCTTCTATGGAAAGAAATAGCAGAGCACAATGATAGCTAGTGGCCAGCTCGAATACTAGTGTATATGCGCTCCTGTGATCCCACTGATCAGATTTTGATGAAAGAAGTGCACAGGTGCCGACCTTCTCTGCTATGTCTTTCCTAGCAACAAGCAATGAACAACCAGAGGGATCAAAATGTGCAATGCCTGGTGAACGGAGCATTTTAGAAATAAACATCTTATGGGTGAGTGCATTGTTTTGCAATTTTGAACACATTGAAATAGGATTGCCGAGATGGGAATACCCCTTTAAGGGGTCAACAGAATGGATTTAGTATGCTGCCATCACAAATTGTGTTTGGAATCACTTGAGGAGGCCGGGTCTTTACTATACACCTTAATGCATACCCAGTCACTCTCCTGATTACTGATATTGATCTCCTATTTCCTTAATACAGTTTGCCTGTAATGAAGATTGTGGGATAGCCAATTTGTTTCTCCTCTGTTTAAAATGAGGAGACATGTAGCATTAATCATGGTTTACATCCCAACTAGAGCATCAGTCTCTGGGAATGACTGATAACTTTGATGAGTGCAGTTCATTATTTTCTCATTCTAGTTGCACAATAAATAAAGTAGAAAATGAGAATAGCTAAAGAGGAACCTTGGGACCAGTATAAAACCAGAGATTTTATAATTGTTCTCTGCAAGAATGGATGGGTTTGAGAACATTAAGCTCAGCATACTGCTTGTAAAGATACTTTGTATTTACACTTCAAATAAAGACTAAGAAATGTGATACAGTTTTCAAATGCACAAAAAGCGATATCCTAACGTAGCCTTATTATTGGAATTGACCACTTAAAGCAGCCCTCCGGTCCTGTATGGTGGATGCACCACGTCTTTGACTACCGGATGCACACTGTGCATTAGATATGGATCAGTAGTAGAGATGAGCGAGCATACTCGCTAAGGACAATTGCTTGATCGAGCATTGTCCTTAGCGAGTATCTCCCCGCTCGGAAGAAAAGGTTCGGCTGCCAGCGCGGGTGACAGGTAAGTTGCGGCCATGAGCAGGGGGAGTGGGAGAGAGGGAGAGATCTCCCCTCTGTTCCTCCCCGCTCTCCCCCGCCGCTCCCCGCCCACCGCCGGCAGCCGAATCTTTGCTCCCGAGCGGGCAGGTACTCGCTAAGGGCAATGCTCGATCAAGCAATTGTCCTTAGCGAGTATCCTCGCTCATCTCTAATCAGTAGTCTTAAATACTACTTGCTGAACTGATTGGCCATCACAGCTTACATGGCAGTCAGGGAGCCCTCATATGTCTGGAACCACACCGATAATAGTATCTGCAAGGTTCCCTAATGCAAAGGGACCTGCCCTAAATTATTGTTTTTTACTGCACTATCCCATAATTCTGAGCTATTTTTGTTTTTAAAGGCACTTTGGAAAAGCTTCATTGTTTTTCTGAACACAATCACAAGCTTCAATCTTCTAACCACAGTTTGACATCTTCAGAATTGTTCAAACCAATTCATCTACAGTCAGGACATACTCTGAATTTAACCTAATTTCTTTCTACAAAAAGCCAGGAAAACATAGAAGATTGACGCCTAAAAAGACCCCCTTGTTCATCTAGCTTGCCCTTATATTTCCTTGCTATTTTTCTCTTAGGGTAGATATGTACTTATCCCAAGCATGCTTACTCTTGATTTTCCAACCACACCTGTTGGAAGTTTGTTCCAAGCATCCATGTCTCTTTCAGTAAAATAATATTTGCTTCTAAACATAAATAGACATTTCGCACCCTCGGTAGGAGCAGCTAATAATCAATTGCACGGAAATGTGAGCATATACCTGGAAATTTCACCTGCCCAGCGGTGGTGTAAAAATTACTCCTATGTTTACAAGAAGAACATTTTTTGAGAACACCAATTTGCAGAAATATTCACAGATGCTTGGTGAACACTTTTTTAAAATGATGACTAAGCCATGGGTCACCTGAGAAGAGATCAAAAATGGAAATGAAAAGGATATTTTATTTCTGTGCTTAGACAAAACGTAATGCGAAAAGTCTTTTAAATCAAAGGAATGTCCATGATATTCACTCAGCAGCAGAGAATATATTGTTTTAGCACGCTACAGGCTCTGAGTTACTGCCAAGAGGTGATATGATTTGTACACTGAATAATATGTTTTTGTTTCTGCAAGCAGAATTGCCATTAATGGCCGTCAGATAGCTGAGTTCAGATATTTTTGGACCTGATTCACACCTACTTGCCACTCATTACATTGATTTATTTTTTGGTTAGGGGTAGCTATATGTTGAATGATATATAAAAAAGGATATATGGATAGAAAACTGTCAATCTTATCCGTTTTTTTTTTATCCATAGATTTTTTAATTGGCAATCAGTAGATTAGTCATTTTCATCCCCATGCTGGCTTTAGGGGTGAGTAACCAGTGCTGTCACATCAGCTGTCCCTTGTAGTGTTCAGAGAATCAAAATAGTCAAATGTTATCTTGGGTCGAAATTTGTGACCCTGAACCTCAGGAGGTTCGTCTTGACTAAACCCGCTAAAACAAAAGGAAAATAGAAGCTTCTTTTTCTTCATTAACTTTGCCTTAAGCCAGCTCAAGAGTACTTAGATATACTTCTAGACCTAAGAGTGTTATACAGGGCTTTTATGACTCTTGGGGCCTAAAGAGATGGATGAGTTTTAGTCCCATTATGCGGCTGTGAAAATTGCGGCTGCATAATGGGATGAAACAAGACCATTGATTTCAATGGTTTTGTTTCCACTATCGGGATTCTCGTGCGTTAATAGTGCACATGACAAAGACAGGACTTGCTCTATCTTCCTGCTTTTTCTTTTAAACTTGTGCGTTATAGAATGGTCCAAGAGAACCCCAAATCCCGGTTCATGCACTAATACGCTCTGTAGTAGCGAGCATATTACAGTGCTCTACTCCAGTTTTAGGGGTATTAATGAAGTTCCGTTTGATTTGAACTAATTTGGACCAAGCCAAACGTTTTATCGAAATTTGGGGGACTGGCTAAACCAAACTTTTCAAAAGTGCTCACTGCTAGTCCCTTCTTAAATGGTGTCATCTATGACTTGGCATGCAAAACTTAAGACCACTACAATTCTCAATATATATTGTATAACAGTATTATTTAGATATTATACAGCACTTTTATTATATCACTTTTAGAATCAAGTTGTTACTTGATCACTATATGTTGGTATTTGACCACTGTATATTGGCATTTACTTGGGCATTGCATGGCACTGCTACTTACGCACTGTACAGTTTGTTGTTATTACAATGTATAGCATTTTTTTAAATAGAATTTCATGAAAATTATATATGCCCAACGTGTGGCATGTGGGCATCATGACGCTGATAAAAAGGCGCTATATGACATAATTATTTCTAGACTGTATGACATCATACCATATGGGATGAGGGTTGCCAACTGAAGGCTCCACACAGGGCATCACTCTGACTTTTTCACAGAAAGAAGAAGTCAGACAAGCCAATCAGTGGATCATCAGATAGGGCCAGACGGACACAATAATGGGTCCCTATGGTCCAGCAAGAAAAAAACCCATTGTGAAGTGACTTTAAAGCAACTGTCTTTTCACATACTTGTGCAGTGTAAATAGATCGTCTTTATCCTAAAGTGAATTAGCCTAAGGGCTTATTCACACAGGTGATTTTTCTTCCTCGCAGCAATATTGCGAGGATAAACGTTGCAGCATGTTCTATCTTTTGGCGTTTCATCGAAATTCTGTGCCCATTGTTTTTAATGGGATCTTAAAAGACATTGCACGGCACTCGCATGCCATGCGATGTGCATGTGAGTACGATGTGATGTTTCTTACTGAAATCAATGGGAAACACTTGCGATTCTCTGACGCATGTGAAACACGCACCTGAGAATCACAACTTCACAGAAGCGATGCAAGGCGTTTTTGAATGAAAAACGCATTACAATGGCATGAAAAAACGCATGTTGGCAAGAGCAATTATAGGCCGAATGTCTGATATCATGCACACTTATGTGAATGTTTGATAACCTCTGTTTATACTCTAGTCTACCATTCCTTTATTTAGCCTGCACAACAACCCTTGTACCCGCTCTAGCTCAGCTATGTCCTTCCTATACACAGGTGTCCAAAATTGTACAGAATACTTAATGTTTGATCTTACTAGTAATTTGTATAGCGGCAAATCTATGTTCTCATAAGGAGCATCTATGCTTCTTTTGCTGCAGTCTACAATTTTATTTTACTGACAGCAGCTACCTGGCACTGGTTAGTTACTAGAGTTCAGTTCACTATCAACCAATAACCCTAAGGCCCCCTGTCCATGGGCGAGGCGGAATATTGCTAGCAATATTCCGCTGCCGGGGAGCAGGGGAGAGAACTGACAGTTCTCTGCGGTGAGCCTATCTGATAGATAGGATCACCGCGGAGAGTCGTGGCAAATTGCAGCATGCCGCGATTTGAGTCCCATGAGCGGAGAATCGCTATGATTAGACCTCAGAATCAATGCCTTTTTTGAGCTGCCTGTTACCATGATTGGTAGATTTTAGTAAAATGGGGTTTTACAATAGACAAATCTGCATGAGCCATATTTACCATCATTTTAAAAAATGGCATCTACTGTATAGAGAAGATGATTGATTTTTGAAAAACTATCATCAACAAGTCTGCAGCAAGGATTAAGCCTTGTCTTTTTAATGCAACTAGACATGCAGGTGCCATGTGCTTTGCTCCCTTTTGCATTTTGGGCATTGTGCTGCTGGGCAGAACAGGACAGGGAGAAGGAAAACCAGAAATCACCTGGGAGGAAAAGAAAGCAGGCCGGCCATAGGTGAAGTGTGGTATGGTATATCATACATATGACATAAAGATTATGCCATGCACTGCAGCTGCTGTGCTAAGAAAACTCTGTGGCATGCCCGAGATGGCACACATGCCATAAGTGTGCCACTTCTGAACTAAGAAAGCACTAGTCTATCAACACTTTCCTATATTTTATTATCGTGCTGAAATCCATTTTCAAGACAGGATCTTTTCTTGCCATACAGCTATGTAGCAATGCCCATAAATCAGCATGAAATGCATCAGCATATATTACGGTAAACCTCCAGCACTATTGCTATGAGGTCTAATACTCAAAGATTTGGGCATGCTCAGACTTTAAATAAGAATTTGTAAGACCTATAAGTAAAGCTTTTCTTTCCAAATGAAGGAGACTTAAAGGACTTGAGCTGCCGACATTTCAACTCCTATCTAATGATTGATTGACGGGACGCATCCAATACATTTTCATGTCAATAGGACTTCTTGTTCGCAATGATCTGCATGGAAGCAAATGAGACAAGGCAGGATCGGGAACAGATTGTACAGTCTGACGAGCACACATATTTTGTTCTGCTCTGTTTCGCGTTCTTATTAATTCCATTAAGTTTGTATCAGGTGGTGACAATATTCCTTTGTCTTGTTCCTTTATTCATTGTGCGCAAAGTGCCTTTCAAACATATCAGCCACATTATTTAGGGCTGAGTTTTGAATAAGAAAAAAAGAAATCACGTCCTATAATTATCCTACTGGAAATATTTTAATTAACCAGATCAGCATGACCTGATAAGTGCAGGGTAATTTTAGATTCTTTGGCTTGTGCCAAGGCGCATTGTGTGTTTTATTGCTATTTTTTCCATTTAGCGGACTATTTTTTCCTAATAGAAGCTTTTTAAGTAAGAGCAATAAATGAAGGTGAATCAGATACTGTATTTTGCTATATTCTCATCCCTGTAACAAGCTAACACGGTGTATCAATCAGGCTTACTAAACTAACGTTTCACTCATACTGATGCACAAAGCCTTTTAATAAGGACTTTCAAGCCTCCAAGCTCTGGATTTCCGGCTGCCTGTTTCTAGGCAACCAAGGAATTGGCATAAAACATTTTTAATGCACTTTTAAAAGAACAGATTGGTGGTATGAAACAAATATGTGGAAAATTGGCAGAGATTTCAAAAATAAACCATCAATTTTAGTACCTTACAATGAATGTCCACCCTTGGATACCATTTATTTTTTTTTTGTCTAAATAAGTTCCAAATTCTGTGCTAATTACTTTCCTAATATATCTGCTTATGGATCAGAGTTCCTTTTTTTGATACAGAACTCAAAATCTGCTGTATAGATATAGAGTTAAAAGTAGAATTCTGTCAGCCACCACTAGAGGGAGCTTAGGAGTTTACTGCATACTAACGTACGCTGAACTTAGTAATAAAATAAGCCTCCTCTATTGGTGGCTGTAGACAAATAGAGTGCTATGTTAAAGGGCCACTCCGGCTAAAGAAGACACAATTTAAAAACTGCCCAGTCATCATATACAGGAGATACCCAGGTTATGCCAGCATGCTCCATATCACTATATACAGGAGAAGTATATGCATCCCCTGTATATAGTGATATGGACTATGCTGGTGTAACTTGGGTATCTCCTATATATAATTATATATATACAGCTGGTATATATTAAACATCAACTGTCTATAGGGATATGGTGCATTCTGGTATAACCTTGGTATCTCCTGTATATAATTATATATGTACAGCTGGTATATGTTATACAGTATAACTGTTATACCAGCTATACGTATATAATTATATTCAGAACATACCTAAGTAACACCGCATGGTCCTCACCTCCACTATCAGACACCGCCGACTGGACCAATCACATGACTGGCAGAGCACTAACAGACTGCAGTTATGATGAATCACAACTCCAGTCTCTCAGTAGTAGGGAGGACTGCACCCCGGGGAAGTCTGCAGCATTGAATTGGCTGCAAGATGCCACCCAGGTAACGGTCCCTGAGCGCCACCCAGAGCTGGCCTGTGGTGGTGATATAGTATATGACAGGGGTACGGACCCCCTTAGCTTAGGGACCAGGTCACAATTGTGACTCCTGACAGTTTGCCGGTGATTAGGAGGATGACCTGTGATGTCCTGTATTATTACTGTGTGACAGGAGCTAAGTGATCATCATGAGTAACTGTCGTAGGAGTGTCTATGTCCACCTATAGGCAGTTTCTGTCATTGTTTCCATGTAATAGCATAACACAGACTGCGAAATTGACTAGCTGTGTACAGCATAGCCCAAAGTACATCTGAGCTGGTTGGAACTGAGATCACATGACCACAGGAGTTATTATATATACCGGTGGGATAGCTTTATCATAAATGAAAAAAGTGGCCCTTTAAATGCATGTCTTTGCAGATGTTTCTGAGCTCTGTATTTTAAAAAAATGGTGCTCTGGTAGCTATAAAATGATCTTAAAATATTAATCAGCACACAATTTTGGACTTACAAAATTCAAAATTAATATTGCTTGACCTGCCTTATATTTTTAAGGATGATTCATAGCATTTCAGTTTCAATCTCTTAGTAATAAAGTCAGATTCCATATCCAACCCTTCATCTGTTATAATCTTCATAGAAAAGTCACTGAGACAGCACATCCAAAGAACCTGACCTGTTTATTCGACCATTGCAACGTTTGCTTGAAAAAGGTTCAAAAGGTTCAAGAGAAGTGAAACGTTGCAATGGGTGAAGAAACAGGTCAGGTTTTTTGAATATGCTGTCTCAGCGACATCTCTATAATGATCGACTACATTTGAGGTCTTGGATCCAGCTTATTTGGTGAGACGTACATCCATGGATTGAATGTCAGAGCTGTTTCATCATTGTGGATCCTTTATCTGTTATAGTTGAGAGATTACTCCTTGCATACATTCAAATAATAGTGGTGTAGCTATAAGGGTCACAGCAGTAACAAGTGCAAATGGTTCCCTATGCCAATGCCCCCCACCCTGCACCACCACCACCACTTTTGCTGGTCCCTTAAAGCTCCAGCATCCAGCCAGGAACATATCTAATTCCATTACTCACAGTGCTGCTGCAGTCAATTACAGTACTGTTCTAATATACATCCTATTTGCTATTATGCGTAGCCTCTCACAGCTGTGCGTAACATAGTCGGGGTCCTTCACCATCTTCTGCTCTCAGTACCTTACATTTTTCAGTAACTATGCTTTGTGTGCCTTTATGTAATGGGAAAAGCACCTATAAAACCCACATTTCCAATATCATCTCCTTGAGTGATACTCATTTTGCAATGTAGCTCTTGGAGAAGTCATTAACACAGAGATTCACTAACTTTTTTTTCCACCACTGTGGATGGTTACTCAATATACTCAAAAAAAGACATAAATGAAAATGACACAACTATTTTTGTGTTATTAGTGTAGTTAGATTGTGCTTGTCTATAATATGTCTGTTAGGTTGTGCTGCTGGGACCTGTAGTACTAGGGTTTCTAGCAGCACAGCTCAAAGGTGTTGAATGATTGAGCTGCCTGGGTGTGGTGATCTCCTGATAGCCAATCCCCTGGGTCTTTGCTCACACATGTCTGGTGTTCAGGTTGAGGAGTCATGTTACTTCAGCTGGCTGTGGGATTTGTGTTCTGTTCTGTGCGGTTTCAGCTTGCTGTGTGATCTGTGGTCTGTTCTGTCCTGTTGCAGCTTGCTGTGTGATCTGTGCTCTGTTCTGTCCTGTTGCAGCTTGCTGTGTGATCTGTGCTCTGTTCTGTTGCAGCTTGCTGTGTGAACTGTGTCTGGTGCTGCTGGACTCCTGGTTAGTGTGGGGACTAGTGGTATAGCCAAGAGCCGTGAAGGGGCCTGCTAGCTTCCACATTTTGATCAAAATGTAAACTAATACCTGGTATTTATATATAGCTTATCACCTGTTACTGGTGCTTGCATTTTGGCTGCTGTATGCTGTTTTCTGTCTCTGTGTGACAGCTTACTCTGTCCAGTTGTCCCTGTCATGTGGCATGTGTATGTATCCTGTTCTGGTGCATGGTTCCTAGGATCAGCTAGGGCCCAGATCCGAAGACCGCTGGGCCGTCCTTTATTGGGGCGATGTCCCCACTTAGGTAGGGCCATGTCATCCTCCCGGTAGCCAGGGCTAGTTCCCTGAAACCAGTGTGTGTATCCGTTGTATGGTCACGATCGAATGGGCCCCATGCTTAGTTTGCCCACATGATGGTAACAATGTCTTTAGATCTGTACTATTATGCCTGATAAAGAACTCTGAGTAGGTTTGAAAGCTCACTATCACATCATGTATTTTCGTTAGCCATTAAAGGTCCATTTAGATGGGATTGAATGTTGGGCAAACGATGCTCGACACTCGTCCCCGCATACACTCACTCCCATGCTGTTGCATAAGAGCTAGTATTGCTGGCTCGCTTACAGACTGGCCAGCAGGGGGTCGGGAAGGCTACAAGAGATTTTAGTCCTCACTCTCCCCTGCCCCTCTTCATTGACTTAACATAGCGGCCATTCAGTACTGAACAGCTGCAATTTACATTGAACTTTCAGCGTTCACCTCATTGTCCATCGTTTATGCTGAATGATGATCGTTCAGTGTAAATTGCAGTTGCTCAGTACTGAACGGCCGCTGTGTTAAGTCAATGGAGAGGGGTGGGGAAGAGCGAGGAGTGAAATCTCCTCCAGCCGCCCCACTGTGAGCCAGCGATACTAGCTCCTGTGCAGCAGCACCAGAGCGAGTAAGTGTGGGGACAAATGTCGCGGATCATTTGCCCAACATTAGTCTCGTCTAAATGGGCCTTAAAAGATATCATATCTACAACATTACTTGGTTTCTCTTACTGAGAACAATCACATTTTGTCTATAATTGTGGCTTAGATAACAGTCAGAACACATTTTGTTAGCACTAAATGCTAAAATCCTGGTAATTTCAAAGGGTTCACTTACTTCTTTTGGGACTGTAGATAGAAAGATAGATAATTATTATAGGTATATGGGGTGCAGTATAATATTTGCTGAGCTCTTTGTAATTAATGTATACTTACGGTTGATGATAACTATAATTTGGCTCTAAAGTTGATAAATAAACAAATTGCCTTAAGAAGCAAATATAGCACAATTATATCATTTGCATTTACTGTGTAGTAATGTTTTTCACTTATTTCTAAGCATAGTGTGTTCTGGAAAATTAGCTTAATGTTTACAGTGATGATATCTTTAAAACGACGTCATTTAAATAACTGGAATCTGCAAAATTTAATTTAGGGTATTATGGTTTATGTGAGTGGTTTAGGAATAAGTGTGCCATAGATGGAGAAGGGAATACCACTCATTGCCTACAACATGATGATCCTAAAAAGAAATTACATAGAGATATTGCAAAAGTTAACTTGACATTTAAATGGGTTGTCCGGTAGTAACTATTGATGGCCTATTCTTAGCACAGGCCAGTGGGGGCCTGCCACCCAGGACCCCCATAGATTAGGTATGCCTGTGCCAGTGGCTCATTCACTGAGTTGATTTTAGCAGGAAGCAAACAGCTCCGTTCCCATTACAATGGTCATGCTTGGTATTATAGGCAAAGTTCCCATTCATTTAAATAAGGAATTTGTCTGCAATACAGGCTTGGTATTACACTGCAGTGATAATGGAGCCGTCTGCTTTCTGCAGTAATCAATTCAGCGCAAAAGCACACTGGACTGCCGAACAGCTTATTGGTGATTGCCCCATGCAGCTGACCTTGCTGATCTATTATTGATACATAGTAACTAGAGATGAGCGAACGTACTCGGATAAGCACTACTCGTCCGAGTAATGTGCTTTATCCGAGTACCTCCCCGCTCGTCCTGAAAGATTCGGGACGCGCTGCGGAGCCTGGAGCTGCAGGGGAGAGCGGGGAGGAACGGAGGGGAGATCTTTCTCTCCTTCTCTCCCGCCCGCTCTGCCCCGCTCCCCGCCGCAACTCACCTGTCAGCAGCGGAGCGCCCCGAATCTTTCAGGACGAGCGGAGAGATACTCGGATAAAGCACATTACTCGGACGAGTAGTGCTTATCCGAGTACGTTCGCTCATCTCTAATAGTAACATAGTATGTTAGGCTGTATGAAGACAATGTCTGTCTAGTTTAGCCTGCTTTAACCCCCACCTTGTTGATCCAGGGAAAGGCTAATCCCCCCCCCCATTACTCCCCCCCACCACCACCTTTATTCCCCAGCGAGCCAATTAGCTCCTATGGAGGAAAAAAAATTCCTTACTGACTCCATAATGGCAGCCAGAGCAATCCTTGGATGAACGTTTGAAATCATCAACCCTGCTGGTCACCTAAGGTCTATATCCTGTAATATCATAGTGCTCTAGAAAGACATCTAGTCTCCTCTTAAACTCCTCTATGGATTTTGACATCACCACACCCTCAGGCAGAGAATTCCACAGTCAGACTGCTCGTAGCGGATGCCCTCTTGTTGGGAGAGATCCTTGTATTTTCCCCTAATGTATTTACACATAGTTATTTGATCGCCCCTTAGCCATCTTTGTTTTCCAGGGTAAATAATCCCAAATTTGATAGTCTCTCTGGGTATTCCAGTCCTTCCCTTTCCGTTTATTAATTTTGTTTCCCAGATTTGAACCCCTTCAAGCACTTCAACATCTTTCCTGAGCACCGGTCTCCAGAAGTGTACACAGTGTTCCATGGGAGGCCTGACCAGTGCCTTACATAGTGGAAGAATAATGTTCTCGGCTCTCGCCCCTGTACCTCTTTTAAAGCACCCCAATACTTTATTTGCTTTTGCAGCAGCTGATTGGCATTGATTGCTCCAGTTAAGTTTACAGTCAGCTAGCACCCCCAGGTCTTTTTCCATATCACTTTTCCCTAGCAGTACCTTATTTAGTGTGTATTGGTGACATCCGATTCTCCTGCCCATGTGCATAACCTTACATTTATCAATTTTGAATTTCATTTGCCATTTTTCTACTCAAGCTCCCAGCTTATCTAGGTCCTTCTGTAGCCGTACATTGTCCTCCGTTGTATTAATTATGTTATATAATTTTGTATCGCCTGCAAATATTGATATGTTGATACTGTGTAGTCCCTGTATCAGATCATTGATAAATATATTGAACAGAATGGGGCCTAATACTGAACCTTGTGGCACCCCACTAGTAACGGTGGTCCAATCAAAGTATGAACCATTTATTACCACCCTCTGCTTTCGGTTTCTGAGCCAGTTCATTACCCAGATACACATGTTTTCGCCCAGACTGAGCTGTCTCATTTTACATATCAACCTATTATGCGGTACAGTGTCAAATCCAGATATACAAGATCAATAGACTCTCTGAGGTCCAGCCTAGAACTTACTTAATCATTGTAGCTGATCAAACTGGTCTGACATGATTGACCTCTCATGAACCCATACTGATGAGGAGTTATGCCGTTGTTTTCCTTGAGGTATTCTGGATGGCATCTCTCAGAACCCCCTTGAATATTTTACAGATTATTGAAGTGAGTCTTACTGGCCTGTAGTTACCAGGCTCTCTTTTAGACCCTTATTTGTATATTGGAACCACATTGGCAATGCGCCAGTCCAGTGGTATAACTCTGGTCTCAATCGTGTCCATAAATATTAGAAATAGTTGTCTAGCTAACACGGGGCCCCGCGATTTATCGACTTTGATCCTCTTTAACTAGTTCTGCAGTTTCTCCTTTTTTTAGGCATGCAATATTTAGTGAGGGGTTCATTGTATTCCCCTGCATCTTGTGTGGCATTTCATTTTCATTTGTGAATATAGATATTGTCTTCTATCGTTTCTCCTGAATTATTTGTTGAGGGGCCAGTGCTCTCAGTGCAAATCATTTTACTGTTTATATAATTGAAGAATAGTTTAGGGTTATCTTTACTCTCTTTGGCAATCAGTCTTTCTGCCTCCTCCTTAGCAATTTTGATCTTTTCGCTACATGATTTGTTTTTTTCCTTGTATGATTTTAGTGCTTCTTTGCTGCCTTCTTGTTTAGTGGTTTAAATGCTTTCTTTTTTTCGCTTATTGCCCCCTTTACAGTCTTCTTGTGTCACATTGGTTTCCTTCTACTTGTAGTTCTTTTCTTTTTAAAGGGTATGAACTGCTTACATGAGGTCATTAGGATGTTTTTAAACTTCCCCCATTTGTAGTCTGTACTATTATTTATGAGGAAGTTGTCCAAATTAATTTTACCGATACAGCTAGACAACCCTTTTAAGACGTTATGATAATTTAACTTCAGTGTACTACAATGCTATAAATCAAGTTATCACTATATCTCAGTCATGTTAATGATTGCCATATCTGTATGTGTATATGATCTAGTCTGGAGTGCCTCATATAAGAGTATGTTCGCATGGTGGATTTTTTGGTGGATTCCATGTGTATTCTGTATAAAATCTGTGATAAATTTGTATAATTAGTGTGTCCCATTACTCTTTTGATGTCACTTATTGACACAGAATCTGCTTTTGGAAATTTGCCCGTTAAAAAGAGCTACATCCAATCTGTAGTGCAAATCCATAACAGAAATCCACAGTTTAGCAGTGGATTTTGAGGTTCAATCCACAGAGTAGTATCCTAAACAGATTTCACCATATTAATATAGTGTAAGAGTAGTCTGGTTGACTTGTCTGGAGCAATGGGTAAAACTATTAACAAAATATAGCAGCAGTGAGATGGAATAGTATGGAGTACCCTCACTGCATATGAGAGGTTGTAATATATATACGTGGACAAGACAAGCCTTAGGAGTGTAAAACCTGTCCCAACTGTTCATGCTAAAGATGGTGCTATAAGCAGCCTTGTACCCACCGTTTGCAACTATGGCCTCATTTCCAGGGGCGGATCGCATTCCGCATGCAAGACCCCTCTGCAGAATCCGACCCTGCCCATGACAGAGGACACTGCGGGACTTTTACTTACCCGTCCGGGTCTTCTACAGGTCTTCTCTTTTCTTCACTGTGGATGTGTGCAGAAACGCCAGCCGACATGCCGCCGTACATGTGCAGTGGAGTTTTTTTAAAAACTCCTGCTTTCCCATGGAATCTGCAGCCCGTCGGCAATTCAATTGTGGATGGCTGGGGATCGGATGGATTCTATTCACTTGTAAGCCATCCATACGGGATCTGCAGTGAAATGGAGCATGCAGCAACTTTTTTTTCTGAACCAAAATGTCCGCAAATCAAATCCACATGCTTTATTTCACTTGCGGATGCCCATGTATTCCTATGGGCAGCTTGATCAGCGGATCTTCTGCGTGGCTGACCGCCTGCGGATTCCTCAGATCAGATCGGCCTGTGGACACTGGGCCTAAATAGTAATATATTCCTAAAATCTGCCGTGAAGGAGTTACTGCAAACTGCCATACATATATGGTACAGTAATGACTCAGGAGAAGGTAAGCCAGTGCTATTCGCCCCTTAGTGATCCCTCACAGTACAAGTATACCTCTAAAAAAAGCTATCAGTTGTACATAGTAATATCAATGCAGTTACTTTCAGTGATTACAGGTGATGTCTTCTCTGATTGGTGTCATTGTTTTTTCTTCTATATCCAAGCCCAGACCGCCATGGAGACTTCTTTTAGGTCCTGCTTCATCTCTACACACTCTCCCCATCCTGATGCCGCCCCCAATGAACTTCTCAGTAAGGCCCCATAGTTATAGTGCTTCTTCTATGACCCTATTTATTAATAGTGCCCTCTCTGTGACTCCACTCTGTAACCCTACTTATGTATACCACTTACTGCACAGTGCTTCTAATTATGCACTGTATATACCATCATTATGCTGTATGACAGCATGCCATTTGTGTACGGGAAGTATTTATACAATCTACAATAATGTTTATCTTTCTTTGAAATTGAAAATTACAGATCAGAAATGAAAAGTCTACTTTTATAATGTATTTATTTCCTCTTTTGATGATCAGGTTAAATGGAACATAGTGTCCTAAATACGGTATATTATTTTATTTAATAGATGTCAAGCTTTTTCATTCTCCTGCATGTTAACGTTCTATCAACCAGAGCCTGAGATTTGCCTCTGTCATTTTAATCTCTGGAACCGGTACATTCCCATGAGTGTGGAATATTGCCTGGAAAGTATCTAGGTCAGATAGGAGGCCGAGCATATCCCTTATCCTACAATAATATTCAGACAGCATACATGAGCGTAGCCAGAGAAATGATTGAGGTGTGCTGGCCTGAATCTAAAGCAATGTGCTATGAATTACTGATAACATGCAGATCCTTTCAAGCTGCAAAGTTGGGCTCGACGAAAAGTCTGGAGCATTGTGCAATGGAGGATGCAGTAATTGCAAAGGATTTGGCCATAGTATTCTGAGTGATATTCAACGTGGCCGCTCAGGTGGATAAAATACTGTACAAGCATCCAGAGAAGTGCAGCTTTAAAAACTACTAACTCGTCTTTTCTATAAATACCAGTGAGCATTTTATATTGTAAATTTATGCTGCAGGGGGAATTAATAGATAGAGACATGATGTACACAACCGGAAAAAGGTTCTGTATAATGGATAATGATATTCATGGTTGTAGTTGGTGAACCTGATTGTGTCCTGGGTGCTGGGGGAACACCAAGAAATCATTCCACCATTGCCAGTGGTGTAGCTATAGGGGTAGCAGAGATTGCAAAGGCCCTCCTGCTACATTTGCCGCTCCCTCAAAGCTCCGGAATCAGGGCAGCCAGGGCAGCTGATATGCCAGTTGTGCACCTATCACATTTGTTATCATGCATAGCCTATCACAGCCATAGCATAGCGCCGGTCTCCTCCTTCCTCTTATGTTCACAGTACCTTATGTACGGGGGAGGATCCAGGCTATGCTGTAAGTGACTGTGATAGGCTGTGCATGCTGACAGATGTGATGGATTTGCAAGTGGCACTGTAATAGGCTGTGGCAGTAGTGTGAGTAGTGGAAATAGATCTTCTTTTCCTGGCTGGGGCTGCGGACTAGAGGTTGCCAGAATTTTGCAGGGTAAAGAAAAGGGCCAACCTTACTTTCATTGGTGCAGAGGGGGCCAAAATTAATTAGATATGCAAAGAAGGGGCTACAATTACCTTGAGGGTCACACAAGCACCTACTAGCAACTCCCGGGATAGCCTGGAAGCCTGTGTTTGATGGTTCCCCAGCAAAAGCTGGGGAACCACAAGTTTGAAACCATGGATTTAGAAACAGAAGTCTAAGCCAGTTCTATTTCTAAAGGCCTAGAAGAGGCCATATATAGATCTATTGCTTCTCCTGTCAGAGTGTGGTTATTCAGTGTCAAGGTACATCTATTGCTTCTACCATTGCAGCTCACTTAGTCCCATCTAATTCCCACTTTTAAGGGTTGTTTGATGGTATAAGTGGATCCACTGGCTTACTTTTATTAACCCCTTAACGACGGCCCCATCGGGAAACTACGTCCTCAGCAAGTGGGCTTTAATCCTAGAGGACGTAGTTTTATGCGTCCTTTTAGGATTAATGCCCACTTGCCTGAGGACGTGACAGCTAAATGCTGTCGGTGCCCGCAGGTAGCCGACAGCATGGAGCTGTCATCCCAGGATGCGGGCAGTCACCCCCGGCATTGCCGATCGCAATAAAGTAAATAAAAGTGGTAAAAAAGACAGATATTCAGCTGCCCTGATGGATTGGATCCATCAGGGCAGCTGAAAATACTCACCCAGCTTGTCCGCGGTGTCCCCTGGAGGTCTGGTCCTCCCGGACCCGCCGCCGGCCTTCTGCACATGCGCGCCAGACGATAACGTCACGCGCATGCGCAGAAGCCCGGGAGCCCCCAGCAAATTTAAAATCTCTTGGCTTCTGGCTCCTGAAGGTAGCCGGGAACCAGGAGGTGTTACTGGGAACTGCTGTGAGTGGTCCCCGAGCCCGCGATCGCCGCTATCCATTGGAAAGCGGCGATCGTGAAAAAGTTAAAAAAGTTTAAAAAAAGTAAAGTTTCACCTCCTGTCATGGATCAGATCCATGAGGGGAGGTGAAAATACTCACCTCTGTCCTCCCCGATGTCCCGGGACGCGAAGTCCCCGTCTGCGCATGCGCTCCCAATGTCAATCATCGGGCGCGTGCACAGAGGGGCTCGAGCCCCAGGAAATCCCTCTGCTCCAGGCTGCCATGTGTAGCCAGGAGCAGAGGGATGACACTGGGGACATGATCACTTTCATCCAATGGATGACAGTGATCATGTAAAGTGAAAAAAAATTGTAAAAAGTAAAAAAAAAAAGGGGTAAAAAGTAAAAAACAAAAGTGTAAAAAGTAAAAAAGAAAGTTTAAAAAAGTTAAAAAAGCTTACGTCTCATACGATCATATCCATGAGGGAGGATGAAAGGATGTATCTAAGGCCCGCGGATTTATCCACGGACCTTACCCCAGCTTCTGTGCACGTGCCTGTTGCCACAATGGCAGGCGCATGCGCAAAAGCTGTGGTAATTTAAAATCTCCCTGCTCCTGGCTACAAAACTTAGCCGAGAGCCTGGAGATTTCACGAAGAGCCGCGGTGAGCAGCTCCTAATCACGTGTTCGCCGTTATCCAATGGATAATAGCGATCACGTAAAAGTAAAAAAAAGGTGAAGGTTCATCTCCACTCACCGATGCGATCGGTGAGATGAGATAAAACCTTTTACCGAGGCCTCCGTATTTGCACACCGACGCAATCCTCTCCGTGAACTTTCCCGGATTCTGCACATGCGACCGCCGGCAAAACACCGGACACATGCGCAGGAGTTGGGGAGCCCAGGAAACTTAAAATCTCCTTGCTCCCAGCGACCAACGGTCGCCGAGAGCCTGGAGCAGTGACGGGTGGCCGTGTTGAGCGGTCCCCGGTCACGTGAAAAAAAGGTAGCGATCTACCTTTGGCCGGTCTCACATGACTGGATAGGAATTACGGATTCTGCATGCGTCTGATCCGCGGTAATACACAGATCAATCTCACTGGATTACACAATTCCGCTCACATTAGCGGGTCGGAATTGCGTAATCCACTCGCAGAAAAGAGAACGCAGCATGTTCTATTTTACCGCGGATATCCGCAACATAGAGCCCATTATGCTCCATGGTCGCGGATATACCCGCAGCCCATATGCAACTACCTTGTATACGGGCTGCGGGTACCCGCGTCATCGCTAAGCGATGGTGCGGGAAATACAAACAACAAAAAAAAATATACTGCGCATGACCGCCTGTATGAGTAGGCAGTTATGCGCAGTACATTACGTGGCCGTACGCAGGGTCACAGCCGGGCTCACAGCTGGGATCCGCTGCGGGACTCCGCAAGCGGACTCCGCCTACGGCTGCATGAGCCCGGCGTTATTCAGACGGCTACCTGTAATCCGTAATTTACAAGAAGCCCCGGGAACGTTCGCCTTCATGCAGTTCCAGGAGCAGCTTGTTGACCGTCTTCTGTGTGAGACCGCCGCACCTCAGCAAGCTTACGGAGACTCACAGAGCGCCACTTTTTACACCCCATACCCGCTACTGAGGTCACAAAATACCCCCAAAAAGCATGAGAGGAGGGGGGATACCCGGTTTTATTGCCCCATGGACCCATCTCAACCAGCCTCCGTAATTACCCCTGTCTTTGGAAATACTACACAGTTCACTTTATTACTTTTATCTAAGATTTGGGGAACACCAAAAAGGGCGCGGGGGGGAGGGGGGGGAATTTTTTTAAGGTGTCAATTTTTATTCCGTACAACTGGGCAATGGGGCCTGGAGTTTATTCAGTTCTACCCTGCAATCCAACGGGTGTTCCCTCCATTATAGGCCTTGCCATGTTTCCTGTAAGTAGATTGGGGCCACAATGGGTATGTTTTTGAACACGGGACAAACGGGGGTATCCATTTTGGGGTGAACATCTTCATTCCTATGTACACTGTACAAAAAAACCTGTTTTTAGATTGACAAAATTGCCAAAAAAATGAAAATCGTAATTTTTTCCTTCTGCTTTGCTTAGATTTATTCAAATACTGTGGGGTCAAAATATGCAGTACACCCCTAGATGAATTCGTTAAGGGGTCTAGTTTTTAAAATGGGGACATTTGTGGAGATTCTTTATAGTTTTGGATGCTCAATGACTCTATAAGTGGGCGATGGGGCTTGGAATTTATTTCGTTGTACCCTGAAATCCAGCGGGTGCTCCTTCCATTATAGGCATATCCATGTGTCCTCTAAGTAGATTAGGGCCACTAGGGGTATGGTTCTGAACATGGGACAAACAGGGGTATCAATTTTGGGGTGAAAGTCTTCATTCCTATGTACATTGTACAAAAATACCTGTTTTTAAATTGATACAACTGCCAAAAAAATGAAAATTGTAATTTTTTTTCCTACTGCTGTGCTTAGATTTATTCAAAAATTGTAGTGTAAAAATACACAGTACACCCATAGTTACATTCGTTAGGGGGTATAGTTTTCAAAATGGGGTCATTTGTGGGGGCTCTCTTTGGTTTTGGCTGCTCAAGGGCTCTACAAGTACGCAATGGGGCCTAAATCACCTTCATGCTAAATTTCTGTTCTGAAAGCCACCGACTACTCCTTTCATTTTGGGCCCCGTTGTGCATCCAGACAAAAGATTAGGGCAACAATGGGTATGTCTCTGAACACGGGACAAACAGGGGTATCTATTTTGGGGTGCAAGTCTTCATTCATGTGTGTGCTGTACAAAAAAAAGCAGTTTTTAAAATGACAGAATTGCCAAAAAAACGAAAATCACAATTTTTTCCTTTTGCTTTGCTTGAATTCATTCAAAAACTGTGGGGTCAAAATGGGCAGTACACTCCTAGATAAATTAGTTAAGGTTTCTAGTTTTCAAAATGGGGTCACTTGTGGGGATTCTCTTTGGTTTTGGCTGCTCAAGGGCTCTACAAGTGGGCAATGGGGCCTAAATCACCTTCATGCTAAATTTCTGTTCTGAAAACCACCGACTACTCCTTTCCTTTTGGGCCCCGTTGTGCATCCACACATAAGATTAGGGCCACAATGGGTATGTCTCTGAACACGGGAGAAACAGGGGTATCCATTTTGGGGTGCAAGGCTTCATTCATGTGTGTGCTGTACAAAAAAAGCTGTTTTTAAAATGACAGAATTGACAAAAAAACGAAAATCACAATTTTTTCCTTTTGCTTTGCTTGAATTCATTCAAAAACTGTGGGGTCAAAATGGGCAGTACACCCCTATATAAATTCGTTAAGGGGTCTAGTTTTCAAAATGGGGTCATTTGTGGGGGATCTCTTTGGTTTTGACCGCTCAAGAGCTCTACAAAAGTGCTATGGGGCCTAAAACGCCTTCAAGCAAAATTTATGTTCTGAAAGACACCGACTACTCCTTTCATTTTGGGTCCCGTTGTGCATCCAGACATAAGATTAGGGCCACAATGGGTATGTTTCTGAACACGGGAGAAACAGGGGTATCCATTTTGGGGTGTAAATCCTCATTTTCATGGGCACTATAGGAAAAAAATAATGTCTTTAAAATGACATATTTGCAAAAATATGAAATTTTATTTTTTCTCCTCTAAATTGAATTAATTCTAGAGATAAGCAAACGTACTCGGTAAGGCCGATTTTGCAATCGAGCACCGTGATTTTCGAGTACTTCACTACTCAGGTGAAAAGATTCGGGGGTCGCCGGGGGGCGGGGTGTGGCGTGGTGGAGCGGGGGGTAGCAGCACGGAACAGGGGGGAGCTCTCTCTCTCTCCCTCTCCCCCCCACTCCCCTCTGCAACCCCCCACTCACCCACAGCGCCCCCCGAATCTTTTCATCCGAGTAGTGAAGTACTCGAAAGTCGCGGTGCTCGATTGCGAAATCGGCCTTAGCGAGTACGTTCGCTCATCTCTAATTAATTCCTGAAAAAAACTGGTGGGGTCAAAATACTCATGACACCCCTCAGTGGATACATTAAGAGGTGTAATTTTTAAAATGGGGTCATTTGGGGGGGTATCTATTATTATGACACTAATGAGCCTTTGCAAACCTGGCTTGCTGCAGGAAAACAAAGTGCTCCTCAAAACGCTGAAAAGTAATGTTAAATTTGTACGTCCTCTAAATGGTTAAAAAAAACACAAAAGTTTTTCAAGTGTGCATTCAGAATAAAGTAAACAGATGGAAATATATATCTTATCAAAAATTTGTACAGTATGTTTGAACATATTTGAGATATTACGGTTGAAAATGTGAGAAAAATGAGAATTTTTTCAAAATGTTTCCAATATTGGTACTTTTAATAAATATACACAAATTATATCGATCTCTTTTTACAACCAAAATGAAGTACAACATGTGACAAAAAAACAATGTCAGAATCACTTGGATATGTAAAGCCTTTACGGAGTTATGCTACGTTGAACGGCGCATGTCAGATTTCCAAAATTTGGCTCCGTCACTAAGGCGCAAACAGGCTTCGTCACTAAGGGGTTAAAGCATCTTATTAGAGATGAGCGAGCACCGAAATGCTTGGGTGCTCGCTACTCGAGACGAAATTTTCGCGATGCTCGAGCGTTCGTTTCGAGTAACAAACCCCATTGAAGTCAATGGGCGACCCGAGTATTTTTGTATATCGCCGATGCTCGCTAAAGTTTCCATTTGTGAAAATCTGGGCAATTCAAGAAAGTGATGTGAACGACACAGCAATGGATAGGGCAGGCGAGGGGCTACATGTTGGGCTGCATCTCAAGTTCCCAGGTCCCACTATTAAGCCACAATAGCGGCAAGAATGGCCCCCCCCCAACAATTTTTACTTCTGAAAAGCCCTCATTAGCAATGCATACCTTAGCTAAGCACCACACTACCTCCAACAAAGCACAATCACTGCCTGCATGACACTCCGCTGCCACTTCTCCTGGGTTACATGCTGTCCAACCCCCCCCCCGCACGACCCAGTGTCCACAGCGCACACCAAAGTGTCCCTGCGCAGCCTTCAGCTGCCCTCATGCCACACCACCCTCATGTCTATTTATAAGTGCGTCTGCCATGAGGAGTAACCGCAGGCACACACTGCAGAGGGTTGGCACGGCTAGGCAGCAACCCTCTTTAAAAGGGGCGGGTCGGTAGCCCACAATGCTGTACAGAAGCAATGAGAAATATAATGCTGTGCCACCACCATCAGGAGCTGCACACGTGGGCATAGCAATGGGAAACCTATGTGCCACACACTATTCATTCTGTCAAGGTGTCTGCATGCCCCAGTCAGACCGCTGTTTTTTATAAATAGTCACAGGCAGGTACAACTCCGCAATGAGAATTCCGTGTGCACCCACAGCATGGGTGGCTCCCTGGAACCCACCGGCTGTACATAAATGTATCCCATTGCAGTGCCCTGGACAGCAGAGCTAACGTCAATTTAAATGCAGGTGGGCTTCGGCCCACACTGCATGCCCCAACCTGACCGGGGTTTTTAATTCATAGACACAGGCAGGTACAACTCCCTATTGTGAAGTCCCTGTGGACCGACAGCATGGGTGGGTCCCAGGAAGCCACCGGCGGTACATAAATATATCCCATTGCATTGCCCATCACAGCTGAGGTAATGTCATGTTTAATGCAGGTAGGCTTCGGCCCACACTGTATGCCCCAGTCAGACTGGGGTTCTTTATAAGTAGACACAGGCAGGTACAACTCCCTATTGTGAAGTCCGTGTGGACCGACAGCATGGGAGGGTCCCAGGAAGCCACAGGCGGTACATAAATAAATCCCATTGCATTGCCCAGCACAGCTGAGGTAATGTCATGTTTAATGCAGGTGGGCTTCGGCCCACACTGCATGCCCCAGTCAGACTGGGGTTCTTCAGAAGTGGATACATGCAGTTACAACTCTGTGTGGACCGACAGCATGGGTGACTCCCTGGAACCCACCGGCGGTACATAAATATATCCCATTGCATTGCCCATCACAGCTGAGGTAATGTCATGTTTAATGCAGGTGGGCTTCGGCCCACACTGCATGCCCCAGTCAGACTGGGGTTCTTTAGAAGTGGACACATGTAGGTTACAACTCCGTGTGGACCGACAGCATGGGTGGCTCCCTGGAACCCACCGACGGTACATAAATATATCCCATTGCATTGCCCATCACAGCTGAGGTAATGTCATGTTTAATGCAGGTGGGCAAAAAAGTTATTGGATTACACTGTAGGCGAGGGCCCCAAAAAATTGGTGTATCAACAGTACTAATGTACCTCAGAAAAATTGCCCATGCCCAACCAAGAGGGCAGGTGAAACCCATTAATCGCTTTGGTTAATGTGGCTTAATTTGTAACTAGGCCTGGAGGCAGCCCAGTTAAAATAAAAATTGGTTCAGGTGCAAGTTTCAACGCTTTAATGAGCATTGAAACGTATAAAAATTGTTTACAAAAATTATATGACTGAGCCTTGTGGGCCTAAGTAAAATTGCCCGTTCGGCGTGATTACGTCAGGTTTCAGGAGGAAGAGCAGGAGGAGGAGGATGAATATTATACACAGATTGATTAGGCTAAAAGGTCCACGTTTTTGATGGTGATAGAGAACAATGCTTCCATCCACGGGTGCAGCCTACGTTTTGTTTAGGTATCGCTGCTGTCCGCTGGTGGAAAAGAGAAGTCTGGGAAATCCATGTTTGTTCATCTTGATGAGTGTAAGCCTGTCGGCACTGTCGGTTGACAGGCGGGTACGCTTATCTGTGATGATTCCCCCAGCCGCACTAAACACCCTCTCTGACAAGACGCTAGCCGCAGGACAAGCAAGCACCTCCAGGGCATACAGCGCGAGTTCAGGCCACGTGTCCAGCTTCAACACCCAGTAGTTGTAGGGGGCAGAGGCGTCACGGAAGACGGTCGTGCGATCGGCTACGTACTCCCTCACCATCCTTTTACAGTGCTCCCGTCGACTCAGCCTTGACTGGGGAGCGGTGACACAGTCTTGCTGGGGAGCCAGAAAGCTGTCAAAGGCCTTAGAGAGTGTTCCCCTGCCTGTGCTGTACATGCTGCCTGATCTCCGCGCCTCCCCTGCTACCCGGCCCTCGGAACTGCGCCTTCTGCCACTAGTGCTGTCGGATGGGAAGTTTACCATCAGTTTGTCCGCCAGGGTCCTGTGGTATAGCATCACTCTCGAACCCCTTTCCTCTTCGGGTATGAGAGTGGAAAGGTTCTCCTTATACCGTGGGTCGAGCAGTGTGTACACCCAGTAATCCGTAGTGGCCAGAATATGTGTAACGCGAGGGTCACGAGAAAGGCATCCTAACATGAAGTCAGCCATGTGTGCCAGGGTACCTGTACGCAACACATGGCTGTCCTCACTAGGAAGATCACTTTCAGGATCCTCCTCCTCCTCCTCAGGCCATACACGCTGAAAGGATGACAGGCAAGCAGCATGGGTACCCTCAGCAGTGGGCCAAGCTGTCTCTTCCCCCTCCTCCTCATCCTCTTCATGCTCCTCCTCCTCAACGCGCTGAGATATAGACAGGAGGGTGCTCTGACTATCCAGCGACATACTGTCTTCCCCCGCCTCTGTTTCCGAGCGCAAAGCGTCTGCCTTTATGGTTTGCAGGGAACTTCTCAAGAGGCATAGCAGAGGAATGGTGACGCTAATGATTGCAGCATCGCCGCTCACCATCTGGGTAGACTCCTCAAAGTTTCCAAGGACCTGGCAGATGTCTGCCAACCAGGCCCACTCTTCTGTAAAGAATTGAGGAGGCTGACTCCCACTGCGCCGCCCATGTTGGAGTTGTTATTCCACTATAGCTCTACGCTGCTCATAGAGCCTGGCCAACATGTGGAGCGTAGAGTTCCACCGTGTGGGCACGTCGCACAGCAGTCGGTGCACTGGCAGATGAAACCGATGTTGCAGGGTGCGCAGGGTGGCAGCGTCCGTGTGGGACTTGTGGAAATGTGCGCAGAGCCGGCGCACCTTTCCGAGCAGGTCTGACAAGCGTGGGTAGCTTTTCAGACAGCGCTGAACCACCAAATTAAAGACGTGGGCCAGGCATGGCACGTGCGTGAGGCTGCCGAGCTGCAGAGTCGCCACCAGGTTACGGCCGTTGTCACACACGACCATGCCCGGTTGGAGGCTCAGCGGCGCAAGCCAGCGGTCGGTCTGCTCTGTCAGACCCTGCAGCAGTTCGTGGGCCGTGTGCCTCTTCTCTCCTAAGCTGAGTAGTTTCAGCACGGCCTGCTGACGCTTGCCCACCGCTGTGCTGCCGTGCCGCGCCACACCGACTGCTGGCGACGTGCTGCTGCTGACACATATTGATTGCGAGACAGAGGTTGCGTAGGATGAGGAGGAGGAGGGTGGTTTAGTGGAGGAAGCATACACCGCCGCAGATACCAACACCGAGCTGGGGCCCGCAATTCTGGGGGTGGGTAGGACGTGAGTGGTCCCAGGCTCCGACTCTGTCCCAGCCTCCACTAAATTCACCCAATGTGCCGTCAGGGTCATTCCGTGTCAGTTCAACCAACGCTCCCGGTCGACCATCTCAGATTTCAATGAAACTTTGCACAAAGATAGACCCTGACCCTAAACTAAGATAGCCAGAATATTAGGCTTCAAAGTTCTTTGGTTCACGAGCTACAGGTCTTAATCTAGGGGGTTGTCATGTGATTACAGCGCGCAACCTGAAAAAAGTGGCGATTTCAATCCGTTGCCAAGCCAGTTCCAATGACTCTAGAGCAATGAAACTTCACACACTAGGAGAACTTTTGGTGCTGAATCCAGCTAAGCTACTCAGACTGCCACTCTTATCATCATTCTGCCACCATTGCATGTCAAAGTAGCTGAAAAATTCTATCGCGCAAAATAAAACTCATATTTTAAGCAGTAATAACTCATAATCAATGCAATCCAACTCAGCTATGAATTTATCAATGTGTACTCCATAGAAATGTTTCTCATTATTCCCATTATGGACCCAAAAGGATGCATAGCTCTTAAGATACAATGAGTCAAAAATGGCAAAAAACACTTTTTTGCTAATTTTTCCCTTTTTCAAAGGCGAAAATCGGAATGTACTCCATTTTTATTTTTTTCATTTTTGTTCTATTTGGAAGAGAATTTTTTGCTCTACAAGATTCGATGTTTTTCATTTTGTTCCCAGACCTTCTAGATGGGAAAATATCAATGCCTGTGAAGGTCCTATGCACTCGCGGAGGTCAAATAATAAAATAAGTGTAAGATTTGCATGGATGTATAATTAGTTTAGAAATCATGAGAAGGTAAATTATTTTTGGAATGAGTCAACTTTTTGTGCTCAAGAAACTTATGTGATCAAAAATTGCATGGCGAGTTCAGGTGAGCCACAAGCTTTGGCCTAAGATGGTCAGAATATCATTGAGTGTTGCATAATGATTGTGGTATATTACAGTGATCACTGGGCTTATTTAGCACTCTATCCATATTGGATACTAAGATTATCTAAGGCTAGCATTTGTGTAATAAATAACTAGTTCTGAACTCGCCATGCAATTTTTGATCACATAACTAGTTATGTATTACACAAATGCTAGCCTTAGATAATCTTAGTATCCAATATGGATAGAGTGCTAAATAAGCCCAGTGATCACTGTAATATACCACAATCATTATGCAACACTCAATGATATTCTGACCATCTTAGGCCAAAGCTTGTGGCTCACCTGAACTCGCCATGCAATTTTTGATCACATAAGTTTCTTGAGCACAAAAAGTTGTCTCATTCCAAAATTAATTTACCTTCTCATGATTTCTAAACTAATTATACATCCATGCAAAACTTACACTTATTTTATTATTTGACCTCCGCGAGTGCATAGGACCTTCACAGGCATTGATATTTTCCCATCTAGAAGGTCTGGGAACAAAATGAAAAACATCGAATCTTGTAGAGCAAAAAATTCTCTTCCAAATAGAACAAAAATGAAAAAAAAATAAAAATGGAGTACATTCCGATTTTCGCCTTTGAAAAAGGGAAAAATTAGCAAAAAAGTGTTTTTTGCCATTTTTGACTCATTGTATCTTAAGAGCTATGCATCCTTTTGGGTCCATAATGGGAATAATGAGAAACATTTCTATGGAGTACACATTGATAAATTCATAGCTGAGTTGGATTGCATTGATTATGAGTTATTACTGCTTAAAATATGAATTTTATTTTGCGCGATAGAATTTGTCAGCTACTTTGACATGCAATGGTGGCAGAATGATGATAAGAGTGGCAGTCTGAGTAGCTTAGCTGGATTCAGCACCAAAAGTTCTCCTAGTGTGTGAAGTTTCATTGCTCTAGAGTCATTAGAACTGGCTTGGCAATGGATTGAAATCGCCACTTTTTTCAGGTTGCGCGCTGTAATCACATGACAACCCCCTAGATTAAGACCTGTAGCTCGTGAACCAAAGCACTTTGAAGCCTAATATTCTGGCTATCTTAGTTTAGGGTCAGGGTCTATCTTTGTGCAAAGTTTCATTAAAATCTGAGATGGTCGACCGGGAGCGTTGGTTGAACTGACACGGAATGACCCGTCAGGGAGATATAGTGGCCCTGCCCGCCTGTGCTTGTCCACATGTCCGTTGTTAAGTGGACCTTGGCAGTAACCGCGTTGGTGAGGGCGCGTACAATGTTGCGGGAGACATGGTCGTGCAGGGCTGGGACGGCACATCGGGAAAAGTAGTGGCGACTGGGAACTGAGTAGCGCGGGGCCGCCGCCGCCATCATACCTTTGAAAGCCTCCGTTTCCACAACCCTATACGGCAGCATCTCCAGGCTGATAAATTTGGCTATGTGTACGTTTAACGCTTGAGCGTGCGGGTGCGTGGCGGCGTACTTGCGCTTGCGCTCCAACACTTGCGCTAGCGACGGCTGGACGGTGCGCTGAGAGACATTGGTGGATGGGGCCGAGCACAGCAGAGGTGAGGGTGTGGGTGCAGGCCAGGAGACGGTAGTGCCTGTCTCCTGAGAGGGGGGTTGGATCTCAGTGGCAGGTTGGGGCACAGGGGGAGAGGCAGCGGTGCAAACCGGAGGCGGTGAACGGCCTTCGTCCCACCTTGTGGGGTGCTTGGCCATCATATGTCTGCGCATGCTGGTGGTGGTGAGGCTGGTGGTGGTGGCTCCCCGGCTGATCTTGGCGCGACAAAGGTTGCACACCACTGTTCGTCGGTCGTCTGCACTCTCAGTCAAAAACTGCCAGACCTTTGAGCACCCCGGACTCTGCAGGGTGGCATGGTCCGAGGGGGCGCTTTGGGAAACAGTTGGTGGATTATTCGGTCTGGCCCTGCCTCTACCCCTGGCCTCCGCACTGCCTCTTCCAACCTGCCCTGCTGCTGCACTTGCCTCCCCCTCTGAAGACCTGTCCTCAGTAGGCGTAGCAAACCAGGTGGGGTCAGTCACCTCATCGTCCTGCTGCTCTTCCTCCGAATCCTCTGTGCGCTCCTCCCTCGGACTTACTCCAATTACTACTACCTGAGTGATAGACAACTGTGTCTCATCGTCATCGTCCTCCTCACCCACTGAAAGCTCTTGAGACAGTTGCCGGAAGTCCCCAGCCTCATCCCCCGGACCCCGGGAACTTTCCAAAGGTTGGACATCGGTCACGACAAACTCCTCCAGTGGGAGAGGATTCGGAACCATTGCTGCCCATTCTGGGCAGGGGCCCGAGAACAGTTCCTGGGAGTCTGCCTGCTCCTTTTTTTCCCCAATTTTTTTTGGAAAAGCCCACTGCCTATATAGACTGGATATGTCTTTCACTGTCCCTGCCTCACCACCACTACTGGCCGTGGACTATGTAAAATTACTGCAGACTGTTTCACTCTGGACAGGATGACAGCGGTGATGTAAGAGGCAATGCAGAGACAGGAAAGAATTTTGCGCAAGCCTGCTGTAACACTTAGCTGGCTGCGTATGAATTAGGACAACTACCCCCAGCAGAGACGCAGTACAGTCAGGACGGTCACAGGCAGCCCAAATAGATTTTTTTTCCCAAATTTTTTTGGAAAAGCCCACTGCCTATATAGACTGGATATGTCTTTCACTGTCCCTGCCTCACCACCACTACTGGCCGTGGACTATGTAAAATAACTGCAGACTGTTTCACTCTGGACAGGATGACAGCGGTGATGTAAGAGTCAACGCAGGGGCAGGAAAGAATTTTGCGCAAGCCTGCTGTAACACTTAGATGGCTGCGTATGAATTAGGACAACTACCCCCAGCAGAGACGCAGTACAGTCAGGACGGTCACAGGCAGCCCAAATAGATTTTTTTTCCCAAATTTTTTTGGAAAAGCCCACTGCCTATATAGACTGGATATGTCTTTCACTGTCCCTGCCTCACCACCACTACTGGCCGTGGACTATGTAAAATTACTGCAGGACGCAATGCTCTGGACGCAATGCTCTGCACGGCCGATATACAAAAAAAATAATTAAAAAATGCGCAACACTGCAAAAAGCAGCCTCAACAGTACTGCACACGGTCAGATGTGGCCCTAAGAAGGACCGTTGGGGTTCTTGAAGCCTAAAATCAATCCTAACACTCTCCCTATAGCAGCTCCGGCATCAGCAGCACTTTCCCTGATCTCTGTCAGAATGCATCTGTGGCGAGCTGCGGGAGGGGCCGATTTATATACTCGGGTGACACCTGATCTCGCCAGCCACTCACTGCAGGGGGGTGGTATAGGGCTTGAACGTCGCAGGGGGAAGTTGTAATGCCTTCCCTGTCTTTCTATTGGCCAGAAAAGCGCGCTAACGTCTCAGAGATGAAAGTGAAAGTAACTCGAACATCGCATGGTGCTCGCCTCTAGTAACGAGCATCTCGAACACGCTAATACTCGAACGAGTATCAAGCTCGGACGAGTACGTTCGCTCATCTCTACATCTTATTGATTCCTTATTTTGAAAGGGTCTGCTGGGGACTATAATAAAATGTCACTACACTTTATGGCTTTTGTCTGATATTGCAGTTCATTCCATTCACTTAAGAGGGTATAAACTGCGTTACCGGACAGAGCCCAAAGAAGCACTATCTTTCGATGGAAGCAGATGTTTTTCTAAGCTCACACAACCCCCCTAACATGTATATCAAATCATCTATATGATAGACCAACAGCACATCCAATAGTCTGGACATCCATAACATCCCTAAATATCAGAAGTTTACTATAGCATTTTTATTCAGACTCTCAGTCTTGACTCAGTTGTCTGATTTGTTCACACCCTTTTTATTGGAGATTTTCCCAAGGTAAAGCCCATCGTGTGGAATTTTTTTGTAAGGACTTAGCCCGATCAAGCGTTAGTAGGGGACCTGTTGCATGGAACATGAACTGCAACACAATACTTATGAAGGTCAGATATTTCAAAGTAATCCAGTGTTCCTTCAGAGAAGAGATCCATACTTAAGTCAGGCCTCAGCTGTTGCAAAAACATGGGATTCCCAGTTCTATTACCTCAACATGCCCTACTAGGTGATCCCAAATGGTGAACTTACCTTACAATTCAACATGGCCTAATAGCAAACCCAGGTGATGAACCTTCTCTGCAGCATCAACCTGGCCTAACAGAGGATCTCAACTGATGGTTCTACTCTATTACTCCAATAATGCATTCCACTTAACTAATCCTTCTTCACCCAAGTATGACCAAATAGACTCCCTAGTAGGTTAGATTGAAGTTACAGAGAAGAACCTCTTCCATTATCTAAACATTACTTAATAGGGCATTTTGCAAGGAGAAAATTCTTTTCATTAGAGTTTATGTAACTTATTACGGACTGGAAAGTTGATGTGGAACTACCAGAGATATCTATGCCGCATGATGTTACGTGATCAGATAAGCATTTTCAACAAGATTGAAACAAGAACCTAAACAGATGAATTTTTGATCATGCTGACTGATAAAACGGATAGAACACAGCTCTGTTTCCAGACGAAAGTGCTTTTCCCATTAATATCCCCAGACAGCTCAGTAATGGCAGATGTGTTCCAGTAAATGTAATAGGATAAAAACAAAAAAATATGGTTTATACAATTGAAAGGATTTGTGAAAAAGTGGAATTTGTCTGGAGGTTTAAGGTGCTGCCGTATTTAAATGTGATTTAAAGATTCCACTGAACACAATGTGAGATCAGCCCTGATTGTATTGACATGAGTCAAGAGTGTAGGGATTAGTTACCTTATATATCTCTACTCAGCCCCGAGAGGACATAATGATAGCTAATCCAGCTGGTTATTATTTTTCTGTTTGTTGAATGAAGCCATTAAGGATTAACTTAATCTAATATAGTGTTCTGGCGTGTGTAGAATTATTTATGACGACAGTTATAGACAATGGCTGTCACAACTGGAGCAGCAATAAAGGTCATTAAAATTTATATGTAATGTATTGTACATATAGGCTAGGTATAGAGGAGAGAGCAGGAGTTTATGGGAACATATTTTGGAAATTAAATACCTGGAAGGGTAAGTCCTACAAGTCTGACCCCTTATTGGAGGGAAGTGCTACAGATCCCACCCATAGATGGAGGACAGATAAAAATTAAATTTAAGTAGTAACATGAATATATTTCCAATAATCCACAATTAGACCAGGAGCAGAAAGCCATATTTTTGGGCTATGTGCTGTCTGTGTAATTCCATGGACAGCACATGGCCCCATTTTAGCATATGAGGCTATATAAGTGGACATTTTTTCATGCTAACCCATGGTCTACATGAGCAACTATGCTCATCAGAATGGAGCATAGGTGGGCCTGAATGAGTGAGATTTCTTCTCCCTCACTGGCAGTTCAAACTCCGCGCCAGAGTGCAAGAGTTTGAAAAAAGAGGTGGAAAGATAACAGCTGCCCGATTTTCCCTGCATGATGTATTCACTACGTGCGAGGAAGATAGTGCATGTCCTATATTTTCTCGACCGTAGTATTCCCTGCTAAGCAATCCCAGCAGTGAAAACAAAACCACTGAACTCCTATTGGGATCAGTGGTTTAGTTTTGTCCACTTATACTGCCGTGAGTGGTTTCTAAGTGGTGGCTGAGGAGCCGTTTCACAGTGGCGATGAGTGCAGCGAGCTGTATGTAATCTTGTGCACAGATGGAGGTGAACAACAGGATATTGACGAATAATAGATTTAGGTGAACGTGATGTTAGAGCCTGACCTAAAAGGTCTTGGTAGAGAAATAACACTGACACACGTATTTGAGTAAACTGCGGCACACCATTTACTATTGAAACTTGGCAATTGGTAAACATTTTAGACAGTGGAACTTGCATAAACACAATTTAAACATTGATACATGGATAAACAAGCCCTGGGAGGCTACAGCTGAGAAAAGCTATAGGGAGAACTGACTATGACTGAAACAAACAAAACCCCTATCATTCGACTAACAGTCATTTGCCATTCCTGACATGTGAGCTAATGTTCCCCAGTACTCACTCAATTAGTCCTATGGAGATTCTCTGCAGTTTGTCATGCTCTGATTGCTTGTTGCAAGCATCGGGGAAAGGCATGGCTTGCAAGGGTTTTTAGGTCGTTTCTCTCAGTGTCTTGGATGATTGATTAGCAGCTGCACACAGGGTTTCTGTAAAGTGTCAGTAAAATGCCTTTAAGTAAAGAAAAAGTAGAGAAAGCAAGTGACACAGCTTCAACTGGCTGCGGGCATTATTCCCCTCTCCTGCTCCCTCTTCATCTTTCTCCACTCTGACCCAACACTTTTCTAATTTCTTCCTGTGACACAAATCAGAAGTAGGAAATTCCCCCTCCTTTCAGGAAACTTGTGTCAGCTCTGCCATGGTTAGCACCGCCCATCAACCAATCAGGGAGCTTCTTTCCTGCTGGGTCACAGGATCTATGACATCATCCCAGATCCTTCAACCACATACAGAGATTCTCTTAGGTCTTACCAGAATTGTATTGCAGTGAAATGCCTAAGTTACATTAACTATTTAGTTCCCTATCTTGACTCCATCTTCTTATAAAATGAAATCCAGCATCACTACCCTCTGCTACCTGAGCTGTAGCTAGGACAGTTGCTCCTGGCTTGCAGTTAAATACTTTTATTCTGTAGTGTCACACCAGGTCATTACAAATTGTGCGTGCATACCAGACAGCACAACGATGGATGTCTGTGCATTGTCTGATGCAAGTTGTGCCCAAATCCCTTGGGTGCAACTTGCAGTTACAGCCTTGTGTCCCTAGCTTTATTAGCAGCAATGCTTCATTTGTGGTTGCAATCTATGGCAAACAACTGGAACTTAAAATTACATGATAATAGTTGCATTGCAATACAAAGAGTGATTGTCACGTTATGCTCCTGAGACTTGTAATACTATGGGTTTCCAGGAGCACACTGCTGCAGGTGTGGTGGATTTGGATGGCTGATGGTGTGGAGTTCTCCAGCTAGCCAATCACCATTGACAACATCACACCATCAGCCAGCCAAATCAACTACACCTGCAGCAGTGTGCTCCTGGAAACCCATACAACTGCAAGTCCCAGGAGTACAATGTGACAGTGATTCAAAAGTACTAACTTTCTTGATATTCCTCTTTTAAACTTGATAGAACTCAATCCATATAACATGTATCAAATCATCTACAAAATAAATGTATTTTATTCAAATTTATGCAATTTGCTGTATATTAAGTGTTCTATAGTGCCTAGCTTCTGTGGACAATATAAAACAGTTTATCTGTGCATTATATGGAATTGTGTATCTGCCTGCCGTTTGGCTAATTATTAGGGTGCTTAATAGAGATGAGCGAACACCAAAATGTTCGGGTGTTCGTTATTCGTAACGAACTTCCCGTGATGCTCGAGGGTTCGTTTCGAACAACGAACCCCATTGAAGTCAATGGGCGACCAGAACATTTTTGTATTTCGCCGATGCTCGCTAAGGTTTTCATGTGTGAAAATCTGGGCAATTCAGGAAAGTGATGGGAATGACACAGTGACGGATAGGGCAGGCGAGGGGCTACATGTTGGGCTGCATCTCAAGTTCCCAGGTCCCACTATTAAGCCACAATACCGGCAAGAGTGGGCCCCCCCCCTCCCAACAACTTTTACTTCTGAAAAGCCCTCATTAGCATGGCATACCTTTGCTAAGCACCACACTACCTCCAACAAAGCACAATCACTGCCTGCATGACACTCCACTGACACTTCTCCTGGGTTACATGCTGCCCAACCGCCCCCCCTCCCCCCCACAGCGCACACCAAAGTGTCCCTGCGCAGCCTTCAGCTGCCCTCATGCCACACCACGCTCATGTCTATTTAGAATTGCGTCTGCCATGACGAGGGACCGCAGGCACACACTGCAGAGGTTGGCACGGCTAGGCAGCGACCCTCTTTAAAAGTGGCGGAGCGATAGCCCACAATGCTGTACAGAAGCAATGAGAAATAGAATCCTGTGCCACCGCCATCAGGAGCTGCACACGTGGGCATAGCAATGGGGAACCTATGTGCCACACACTATTCATTCTGTCAAGGTGTCTGCATGCCCCAGTCAGACCGGGCTTTTTAATTCATAGACACAGGCAGGTACAACTCCCTATTGTGAAGTCCCTGTCGACCCACAGCATGGGTGGCTCCCTGGAACCCACTGGCGGTACACAGAAATATCCCATTGCATTGCCCAACACAGCTGAGGTAGTAATGTCGTGCTTAATGCAGGTGGGCTTCGGCCCACACTGCATGCCCCAGTCTGACTGGGGTTCTTTATAAGTGTACAGATGTAGTAAAAACTCCGTGTGCACCTACAGCATGGGTGGGTGCCAGGAAGCCACCGGCGGTACATAGAAATATCCCATTGCATTGCCCAACACAGCTGAGGTAGTAATGTTGTGCTTAACCCTTTCCAATCCAATTTGTATATGGTTTTCCTAGGGGGCTTACTCTTTTTCTGCTGTTATACAACGGCGCTATATGCTGGCTAAAGCCAGTACTGCATGAGCTGACACGTAGGATAGGCTCCGACAGCAGAGAGGCTGGCAATATACAGTAAGAGAACCCCGACGGACGTCTACCAACAACGGAGCTGTACAGCCTTAAACCCTAATGTCTTCACAGGTCACACAGTGGACTGGAAAGGGTTAATGCAGGTGGGCTTCGGCCCACACTGCATGCCCCAGTCAGACTGGGGTTCTTTACAAGTGGACACATGTAGGTTTAACTCCCTGTGGACCCACTGCCTGGGTGGGTGCCAGGAAGCCACCGGCGGTACATAGAAATATCCCATTGCATTGCCCAACACAGCTGAGGTAGTAATGTCGTGCGTAATACAGGTGGGCTTCGGCCCACACTGCATGCCCCAGTCAGACGGGTTCTTTAGAAGTGTACAGAAGTATTAAAAACTCAGTGTGCACCTACAGCATGGGTGGCTCCCTGGAACCCACCGGCGGTACACAAAAATATCCCATTGCATTGCCCAACACAGCTGAGGTAACGTCTGCTGTAATGCAGGTGGGCTAAAAATTAATTTGATTACACTGTAGGCGAGGGCCCACACAAATTGCTGTATCAACAGTACTAATGTACATCCCAAAAATTGGCCATGGCCAGCCAAGAGGGCAGGTGAAACCCATTAATCGCTTTGGTTAATGTGGCTTAAGTGGTAACTAGGCCTGGAGGCAGCCCAGTGTAACGAAAAATTGGTTCAAGTTAAAGTTCCAATGCTTTTAAGCGCATTGAAACTTATAAAAATTGTTCTGAAAAATTATTTGAGTGAGCCTTGTGGCCCTAAGAAAAATTGCCCGTTCAGCGTGATTACGTGAGGTTTCAGGAGGTGGAGCAGGAGGAGGAGGAGGAGGAATATTAGACACAGATTGATGAAGCAGAAATGTCCCCGTTTTGGATGGTGAGAGAGAACGTAGCTTCCATCCGCGGGTGCAGCCTACGTATTGCTTACGTATCGCTGCTGTCCGCTGGTGGAGAACAGAAGTCTGGGGAAATCCAGCCTTTGTTCATCTTGATGAGTGTTAGCCTGTCGGCACTGTCGGTTGACAAGCGGCTACGCTTATCTGTGATGATTCCCCCAGCCGCACTAAACACCCTCTCCGACAACACGCTAGCCGCAGGACAAGCAAGCACCTCAAGGGCATACAGGGCTAGTTCAGGCCACGTGTCCAGCTTCGACACCCAGTAGTTGTAGGGGGCAGAGGCGTCACCAAGGATGGTCGTGCGATCCGCTACGTACTCCCTCACCATCCTTTTGCAGTGCTCCCGCCGACTCAGCCGTGACTGGGGAGCGGTGACACAGTCTTGGTGGGGAGCCATAAAGCTGGCCAGGCCCTTAAAGACTGTTGCACTGCCTGGGATGTACATGCTGCTCGATCTACGCACATCCCCTGCAACATGGCCCTCGGAACTGCGCCTTCTGCCACTAGCGCTGTCGGCTGGGAATTTTACCATCAGCTTGTCCGCAAGGGTCCTGTGGTATAGCAACACTCTCGAACCCCTTTCCTCTTCGGGAATCAGAGTGGGCAGGTTCTCCTTATACCGTGGATCGAGCAGTGTGTACACCCAGTAATCCGTCGTGGCCAGAATGCGTGCAACGCGAGGGTCACGAGAAAGGCATCCTAACATGAAGTCAGCCATGTGTGCCAGGGTACCTGTACGCAACACATGGCTGTCTTCACTAGGAAGATCACTTTCAGGATCCTCCTCCTCCTCCTCCTCCTCCTCAGGCCATACACGCTGAAAGGATGACAGGCAATCAGCCGGTGTACCGTCAGCAGCGGGCCAAGCTGTCTCTTCCCCCTCCTCCTCATCCTCCTCATGCTCCTCCTCCTCCTCCTGTACGCGCTGAGAAATAGACAGGAGGGTGCCCTGACTATCCAGCGGCATACTGTCTTCCCCCGCCCCCGTTTCCGAGCGCAAAGCAGCTGCCTTTATGGTTTGCAGGGAATTTCTCAAGATGCATAGCAGAGGAATGGTGACGCTAATGATTGTAGCATCGCCGCTCACCACCTGGGTAGACTCCTCAAAATTACCAAGGACATGGCAGATGTCTGCCAACCAGGCCCACTCTTCTGAAAGGAATTGAGGAGGCTGACTCCCACTGCGCCGCCCATGTTGGAGTTGGTATTCGACTATAGCTCTCCGTTGTTCATAGAGCCTGGCCAACATGTGGAGCGTAGAGTTCCACCGTGTGGGCACGTCGCACAGCAGTCGGTGCACTGGCAGCTTAAAGTGATGTTGCAGGGTGCGCAGGGTGGCAGCGTCCGTGTGGGACTTGCGGAAATGTGCGCAGAGCCGGCGCGCCTTTACGAGCAGGTCTGACAAGCGTGGGTAGCTTTTCAGAAACCGCTGAACCACCAAATTAAAGACGTGGGCCAGGCATGGCACGTGCGTGAGGCTGCCAAGCTGCAGAGCCGCCACCAGGTTACGGCCGTTGTCACACACGACCATGCCCGGTTGGAGGCTCAGCGGCGCAAGCCAGCGGTCGGTCTGCTGTGTCAGACCCTGCAGCAGTTCGTGGGCCGTGTGCCTCTTATCGCCTAAGCTGAGTAGTTTCAGCACGGCCTGCTGACGCTTGCCCACCGCTGTGCTGCCACACCGCGCGACACCGACTGCTGGCGACATGCTGCTGCTAACACATCTTGATTGTGAGACAGAGGAGGAGGAGGAGGAGGAGGGTGCTTTAGTGGAGGAAGCATAGACCTCCGCAGATACCAGCACCGAGCTGGGGCCCGCAATTCTGGGGGTGGGTAGGACGTGAGCGGTCCCAGGCTCTGACTCTGTCCCAGCCTCCACTAAATTCACCCAATGTGCCGTCAGGGAGATGTAGTGGCCCTGCCCGCCTGTGCTTGTCCACGTGTCCGTAGTTAAGTGGACCGTGGCAGTAACCGCGTTGGTGAGGGCGCGCACAATGTTGCGGGAGACGTGGTCGTGCAGGGCTGGGACGGCACATCGGGAAAAGTAGTGGCGACTGGGAACTGAGTAGCGCGGGGCCGCCGCCTCCATGATACTTTTGAAGGACTCCGTTTCCACAACCCTATACGGCAGCATCTCAAGGCTGATGAATTTTGCGATGCGGACGGTTAACGTTTGAGCGTGCGGGTGCGTGGCGGCGTACTTGCGCTTGCGCTCGAACACTTGCGCAAGCGACGGCTGAACGGTGCGCTGAACTACACTGCTGGATGGGGCCGAGGACAGCGGAGATGAGGGTGTGGGTGCAGGCCATGAGGCGGTAGTGCCTGTGTCCTGAGAGGGGGGTTGCATCTCAGTGGCAGGTTGGGGCACAGGGGGAGAGGCAGGGGTGCAAACCGGAGACGGTGAACGGCCTTTGTCCCACCTTGCGGGGTGCTTGGCCATCATATGTCTGCGCATGGTGGTGGTGGTGAGGCTGTTGGTGTTGGCTCCCCGGCTGAGCTTTGCGCGACAAAGGTTGCACACCACTGTTCGTCGGTCGTCAGGCGTCTCTGTGAAAAACTGCCAGACCTTAGAGCACCTCGGCCTACGCAGGGTGGCATGGCGCGAGGGGTCGCTTTGGGAAACACTTGGTGGATTATTCGGTCTGGCCCTGCCTCTACCCCTGGCCACCGCACTGCCTCTTGCAACCTGCCCTGCTGATGCCCTTGACTCCCCCTCTGAAGACCTGTCCTCCTGAGTAAGCGTTGCACACCAGGTGGGGTCAGTCACCTCATCGTCCTGCTGCTCTTCCTCCGAATCCTCTGTGCGCTGCTCCCTGGGACTTACTGCCCTTACTACTACCTCACTGCAAGACAACTGTGTCTGATCGTCATCGTCCTCCTCACCCACAGAAAGTTGTTGAGACAGTTGGCGGAAGTCCCCAGCCTCTTCCCCCGGACCCCGGGAACTTTCGAATGGTTGGGCATCAGTGACGATAAACTCCTCTGGTGGGAGAGGAACCGCTGCTGCCCAATCTAAGCAGGGGCCCGAGAACAGTTCCTGGGAGTGTTCCCGCTCCTGAGCAGGTGTCATTGTAGTGGACTGAGGAGGCTGGGAGGAAGGAGGAGCAGCAGACAGAGGATTCGGATTGGCAGCAGTGGACGGCGCAGAACTGCGGGTAGACGATAGGTTGCTCGAAGCACTTTCTGCCATCCAGGACAGGACCTGCTCACACTGCTCATTTTCTAATAACCGTCTCCCGCGTGGACCCATTAATTGGGCGATGAATGTGGGGACGCCAGAAACGTGCCTCTCTCCTAATCGCGCAGCAGACAGCTGCGACACACCTGGATCAGGAGCTTGGCCTGTGCCCACACCCTCACTTGGCCCTCCGCGTCCTCGGCCACGTCCACGTCCACGTCCTCTAGGCTTACCCCTACCCCTCAGCATGCTGTATTACCAGTGATTAGATTTCCCAGGCAGGAAATAAATTGGCGCAAGACTGCAGGCCAAATATAATTTTTGCCCTTTTTGGAAAACGAAAGGCCCCACTGCCTCTAGTGAATGAATTATCTAAGTTTAATAACTGTGCTGTGTCCCTGCTTATGTGTCACAGAACGTGAGGGTAGCAGAGTTATTATAACTCTTGGAGAGCAGGTATTTTTTTTTCCCAATTAAGGAAAGCAAATGGCGAACCCAGCAGTAAAGCGTAGCTGGCTGCGTATGATTTAGCAATGTTTTTCACGCAGCTCACACGTCTACACAGGCGTAAGGACGGACACAGGCTGGACAAATAGATTTGTTTTCAGTTTTTTCCCACCAACAGGCAGCACTGCGTATATTCAATGAACCTGCGAAGTTTAATAACTGCGCTGTGTCCCTGCTTATGTGTCACAGAACGTGAGGGTAGCAGAGTTATTATAACTCTTGGAGAGCAGGTATTTTTTTTTCCCAATTAAGGAAAGCAAATGGCGAACCCAGCAGTAAAGCGTAGCTGGCTGCGTATGATTTAGCAATGTTTTTCACGCAGCTCACACGTCTACACAGGCGTAAGGACGGACACAGGCTGGACAAATAGATTTGTTTTCAGTTTTTTCCCACCAACAGGCAGCACTGCGTATATTCAATGAACCTGCGAAGTTTAATAACTGCGCTGTGTCCCTGCTTATGTGTCACAGAACGTGAGGGTAGCAGAGTTATTATAACTCTTGGAGAGCAGGTATTTTTTTTTCCCAATTAAGGAAAGCAAATGGCGAACCCAGCAGTAAAGCGTAGCTGGCTGCGTATGATTTAGCAATGTTTTTCACGCAGCTCACACGTCTACACAGGCGTAAGGACGGACACAGGCTGGACAAATAGATTTGTTTTCAGTTTTTTCCCACCAACAGGCAGCACTGCGTATATTCAATGAACCTGCGAAGTTTAATAACTGCGCTGTGTCCCTGCTTATGTGTCACAGAACGTGAGGGTAGCAGAGTTATTATAACTCTTGGAGAGCAGGTATTTTTTTTTCCCAATTAAGGAAAGCAAATGGCGAACCCAGCAGTAAAGCGTAGCTGGCTGCGTATGATTTAGCAATGTTTTTCACGCAGCTCACACGTCTACACAGGCGTAAGGACGGACACAGGCTGGACAAATAGATTTGTTTTCAGTTTTTTCCCACCAACAGGCAGCACTGCGTATATTCAATGAACCTGCGAAGTTTAATAACTGCGCTGTGTCCCTGCTTATGTGTCACAGAACGTGAGGGTAGCAGAGTTATTATAACTCTTGGAGAGCAGGTATTTTTTTTTCCCAATTAAGGAAAGCAAATGGCGAACCCAGCAGTAAAGCGTAGCTGGCTGCGTATGATTTAGCAATGTTTTTCACGCAGCTCACACGTCTACACAGGCGTAAGGACGGACACAGGCTGGACAAATAGATTTGTTTTCAGTTTTTTCCCACCAACAGGCAGCACTGCGTATATTCAATGAACCTGCGAAGTTTAATAACTGCGCTGTGTCCCTGCTTATGTGTCACAGAACGTGAGGGTAGCAGAGTTATTATAACTCTTGGAGAGCAGGTATTTTTTTTTCCCAATTAAGGAAAGCAAATGGCGAACCCAGCAGTAAAGCGTAGCTGGCTGCGTATGATTTAGCAATGTTTTTCACGCAGCTCACACGTCTACACAGGCGTAAGGACGGACACAGGCTGGACAAATAGATTTGTTTTCAGTTTTTTCCCACCAACAGGCAGCACTGCGTATATTCAATGAACCTGCGAAGTTTAATAACTGCGCTGTGTCCCTGCTTATGTGTCACAGAACGTGAGGGTAGCAGAGTTATTATAACTCTTGGAGAGCAGGTATTTTTTTTTCCCAATTAAGGAAAGCAAATGGCGAACCCAGCAGTAAAGCGTAGCTGGCTGCGTATGATTTAGCAATGTTTTTCACGCAGCTCACACGTGTCCACAGGCGTAAGGACGGACACAGGCTGGACAAATAGATTTCTTTTCAGTTTTTTCCCACCAACAGGCAGCACTGCGTATATTCTATGAATAATAACTGTGTTGTGGCCCTGCCTATACAATTCTTTCCCTGCAGTATCAATGGAGGGTGCAATGCTCTGCAGAGGCGATTTTGAGAAGCCCAAAAAAAATGCAGCACAGCCAACAGCAGCCTGGACAGTACTGCACACGGATAAATATGGCCCTAGAAAGGACCGTTGAGGTTCTTGAAGGCTACACTCACTCCTAACACTCTCCCTGCCTATGCAGCACTTCTGTCCCTAATGCCAGGTGCAACGGTCTGCAGAGGCGATTTTGAGAAAGAAAAAAAAATCCCACTGCTAACAGCAGCCAACACACAGCTATCAGTGGCCCTAATAAGGACCTTTGGGGGGTCTTGAAGCCTACACTAACTACCAATTCTTTCCCTACAGCAGCTCCGGTATAAACAGCACTGTCCCTCATCTAACTCACACCGCATCTGAGGCGAGCCGCGGGAGGGGCCGACTTTTATATTAGGCGAACACCTGATCTCGCCAGCCACTCACAGCAGGGGGGTGGTATAGGGCTTAAACGTTGCAGGGGGAAGTTGTAATGCCTTCCCTGTCTTTCAATTGGCCAGAAAAGCGCGCTAACGTCTCAGGGAAGGAAGTGAAAGTAACCAGAACACCGCATGGTGTTCGTCACGAATAACGAACATCCCGAACACCCTAATATTCGCACGAATATCAAGCTCGGACGAACGCGTTCGCTCATCTCTAGTGCTTAACAGTAATATTTATTTGATTGGATTACCAATTTTAGGTTCTATTCACATCACATTTATGGTTTATATTTGGCACAGTATACAGTGTACTCCAAAGATGTAGCTCTGACCTATGCAACAGTATAGTGTTGCATTTTTCAACTATAGATTATCATGTTGAAACACATATACTGCACAATATACAATATTTTGCTGTGGCCAACTGCATAGGAAAACGCAGTAGGCTACTCTGTAATGTAAAACTTAAAAAAAATATATCTGCCCAACTAATACCAAAAATGACACTCTTGGCATCCTTCAGGCCAACCGGCATCTATGAACCCATTCAGCGTATTTGAGTACAGTATGCTATATGAACATAGCATTAGGAGGTAACAGTACCCAAGGGCGGTTACAAGTGACCGTATTTGCACACATTTTTGGTGGCGCAAAACTTGTACTGCGCATGCGACCGACATGTCGCTGGGGCGTCCGGATGCATCCGCTGTGCTGAAGAAAGAAGATCCGGCCAGCACGGAGGAGACCCATGCTGGAGCTGGACAGGTAAGAAAATGTTTTCTGTCCATGTCTGTGAGCACGGCCGGATTCCACTGCGGGATTCAGCAGTGGAATCCGTGCGTGTGAGTGGACATTGGGCCTAACAGTCCTGCTCACTAGCTTACAGTACAAATGCTTACATAAAGCACTGCTTCCAAGACCATTTAGCTTCCCACCATCCACAGTACAGTATATATTTCCCATACTGTATATCATAGAACAAAATTGTTACTGCTGGGAAAGGTTGCCAAGCTGCAGTTTTCTTTTTTTTGGACAACGTATCCAAAAATCACAGACAGCCGAAAAAAATTTTTTCACTGGAAAAACATAATGAAAGACAAAGGTTATAAGTGGTACATATCTATAGCTCAATAATACTGGTATGGACATATTACTAGATTTTACTGCAAACTGTAAAATGATGATAATTGGAATCACAATGACCTTCTGAAGCACCACCAGCCTCAACAACAATCACGGACATCTCTTTTTCTCATGGACAGTGGAAAAAAAATCTATGTTTACTGGCCGTAAAGGGTTTCATGGACAGTTGACTGCTGCAGGAGTAGCAATTTTATGTAAAGCGGTGTAATTTACCTTTAAGTGGTATGTTTCTATGTAGAATATAACTTTTCATGTATGACAAACTTAAATGAATGACAGAGGTGCGCACGTTCTGCTGATCTTGCCATATGTTCTATTAAAGAACAGTTTGTTCTAAGAGTCATTGAGTGAACCAGGTTTTGAATGCAAGCTTGATAAATTCCGAGCAAAAGAAGAGTAATATCCACTTACTTCAAGAACTAATTTGTTTTTTTTTGGCTTCATTGATATTATTTTTACATTGTCTGAAGGACTTTCCAGCTGGTGTTTTCTAGCACTCATCCATCTTCACACACGAGTAGATAAATACGGTGGGATAAGTGATCTGTAAGTAGATTATCTTGTCTTAAATAACCACAAAAATACAAATATTAAGCCATACAATACATGGACTTACATTAGCACAATTTTCTCATTAAGTTCCAATTTAGAAATGCAAATGTACTTAAGCTTCTGACTTGGTAATAGAGCAGCCGCCTCTCTAGATGATATATCTTTACATCCTGCTTCTAGCATATATAATATGATTACCAGGGATTTGCAAACAAAAGGCAAGAGTAGGAAACAGACAAAACTTGAGTTGAGTAGCTCTGAATAATGGAGATTTAATCAGGTCAGCTGGAGGACTAGACTTATCCTGGTCATAACCTCCACAGACCCCATTTCAGGGCTTATTCACAGGGGCGTCGACGTTTTTACATTTGCCCACCAGCGACATAAAAACGCGTGAACGGGCGCACAAATTTAACATTTGTGCACCTGTTAAGATGGCCCTGGCCTGGTGCATATATGCCGAGCCTGCAATACTGTTGGGGTGGGAGGAGGGGTAGACAGTTTAGCTATGCTAAATTGTGTACCCCTTCCCTCCCCTTCGCTGTCTCTTGGCAAGGGAAGAGGCGGGATGGGGCGGGGGCTAGTGTGCTAAGCTGCAGCCACTTGTTGCAGTCAGCAATGGGATGGGGCGGGATGGGTGGGAGTTTATAAACTAGCTCTGCCCCGTCCCACTCTCCCATTGCAAACAGCTGCAAAACGGGGCGGGAGCTTAGCGAAGCTAGTGTGCTAATCTCCTGCCTGCTCTCTTTGCCAGCAGACAGCACGGGGTGGAGAGGGGGAGGGAAGAGGGATGGAGTTTAGCAGAGCCACTGCTAAACTCCCTCCCACCTCCCTTCTCCGGCAGCTGTCATAGGCTCCCATAGGAGTCTATGCAGCTGGTGGCAGTGTAAAAGCGTCCAGCCGAAATGCACTATGTTGGCTGGCTGGGCACTTTTACGTCGCAGAAATACGCCTATGTGAACTGATGCATTGCAAACCAATGCATCAGAGGGTTAGCGTATATTGGCCAGGCATGAAAACGCAGCTGATATACGCTTATGTGAATCCAGCCTCAGTATGTTCAGTAGGATAATATTGATTTTGAGAGGCCCAGATGCTGGGATCACTAACTATATGGCTATCATTAAAACCAATAAGTATCTATTGATTGCAATAGATGTTGGTGGTCCCTGAGACCAGAGTAGGGCTCCATTCACATGGGGCAGTTTGGCTGCAATTAAAACCACACCAAAAAGTGCATTGGTAAAACCTTGTGTGTTTTTGCCAGAGTTCTAGCAAATTGTGGCAAAAAACACACACCATTTTAAAAATGCACTTTTTGGTGCGGTTTTTATTGCAACTGAACTGCCCCATGTGAATGGAGCCAAATACAGTTTGGATGCTAGAAGAAGAGCACTTGACCAACAGAGGGTCCGTCCTAATCAGATTATCCCTTGTTACCACAATATACCCTAATATGTCCTTTGTAAAAGTGTTTGAAAATATCAGACATGCCTTTTATCTATCCCATATCTATCTATCTATCTATCTATCTATCTATCTATCTATCTATCTATCTATCTATCTATCTATCTATCTATCTATCTATCTATCTATCTATCTATCTATCTCATATCTATCTGTCTATCTATCTATCTATCTATCTATCTCATATCTATCTATCTCATATCTATCTCATATCTATCTATCTATCTATCTATCTATCTATCTATCTATCTATCTATCTATCTCATATCTATCAATTTATCTATCTATCTATCTATCTATCGATGCAGCAATATGTAAGTGCTTCTGTGTGTGTACATATAAATATATACTGTATATATGTATGTGCCTTTATGTATATGTATGTATGAAATGTATGAATGATTTTTCTGTAAATGTCTGATAATCCATAATTTTTGAAAATTCTACACTTTGGCTGTTCTAAAGATGCTAGATTATGGTAATTATGAAAATAATATCAAATAAGTTATTTTCTTTCTGGAAAGTTTTCATGTTTTCTATTACATATCTGGATCCATAAGAGAAAAGAAATAGATGGCATTAATAAAAAAAAAATAGTTACCATGGGCTTTGAATGTTTTCTGTAGGTTACTCAACTTTTTGCTTGTTCGATAGAAATTATACATCAGCAAAAAAAGTTGAGCAGAGTTTAGACGATAATTTATTAAGCAACATCTTCCTGTTAATAACATATTAAAATGTTTGGGGAGAAGTAGTCATCCATTTTTCATTATTCTCCAAGGCAAGCATTACAAAACCCCTGTGTATAGTCAGGAAAAGGTCTTTCAGTGATCCTGCCAAAATGTTGCTTCTAATGCTTGCTCTTGCCAGCCAAACCTGGCTTGGCAAGCAATACATTATTGCACCAATGTATGCTTAATATGATTTATCACTATTGGCTGACCCGTGGATGATACATTAATACATCAACAGATCAACAGCTATCCGCTCACGAGTGTCCCATGATGTGATGTATTTGTTTATATGAACTGAGAAGGTCATTTGGCTGATGAGTTTATAACTCAACATTGTCGTCTTGCAAAACTATCTCTGAAATAAAAATGCAAAGTACACACAGAAGATATAAAACACAATGCAGTGGTATATTAGTCTAATGAAAAAAGTGCTCTATCAACTGATGCACTATACTTGTTCATACTTCATTTATTTGATTTTCATTTGCTTGGAATGATCTCCTCATTGTTAGGGTGGACACCACTGGTGATACAATATCCTTGCGATGCGAGAGTGAGTAAAAACTCATGATAATGAAACCAAAAATTATTTTCAATGGTTTCATTCTCATCAGTAATATTTTCATCGTAACCTCGTATCAGGGATTGAATGACAGCTGAGTGCTGCCTCTGATTGGCCACAGCGCTCAGCCAATCAGAGGCAGCGCTTTCTGGATACAGGGATTTTTTAATCCCCGGCCTCCAGAACACGGAAGACAACTTCCGGGGCCAGAGAGAAGAGCTGGATTGCTCTTCTAGGTAAGTTAATCTTTTTTTTCTTTACTTTTTTACAGCTAGCCATGATTTTCAGGAAAGGGCTTATATTTCAAGCCCTTCCCCGAAAATCATTGCCGCAGTGGTAGACTTCATTCCAATGCCTTTAATGGGGCTGCAGCAGCGCCGGGCCCATTGAAAGGAATGGGATAGCAGCGTGGACCTCTGCCACAGCTGTGACATCTGTGACAGGGCATTCCTTCATCCCCGTGGTCCCCGCGGGGGTGACGGAATCCCCTGCCATAGCTGTCACAGCTGTGTCAGGGGAGCGCAATGTACTCCCTATGTTTTCAATGGGGCTAGCACTGCTGCTGCTGGCCCCATTGAAGACAATGGGCGATGTCGCAGATTCTTCTTTGCGATGCGAGGTTACAGTGAAAACATCGCTAATGAAAATGAAACGATTGAAAATCATTGGTTTCATTATCATGCGTTTTCACTCACTCTCGCATTGCAAGGATATCGCCAATGGGTGTTCACCCTTAGGGTGACTACACACTAGGGTTTTTTTTACTGCGAAATTCGCAGCGTTTTTTTTCCTGCAGGGGTCTTTGGGCTATGGGACATGTAAAGCTAAAATTGCGATCGCGCAAAATCGCGATATCGCGGTAAATCGCGATTTTAACATTACAAGTCCCATAGACCTCTGCAGAAAAAAAAAACGCTGCGAATTTCACAGTGAAAAAAAGCGCTAGTGGGTAGTCACCCTTAAAGGGTTTTTCCACTTTAAAGAAAGGTCACTTGACAATAAGCTGATCAGAAAGTTTTACCCTGCTGGGATCCCCAGTGACTAGTTAAAATTAAGCACTACATGGTGCTCATTGAAATCAATGGGTTATCAGTGTAAGGCTGCCTTAACACGAGCGTTTTATCGCGGCAAAACACTGCCCGAAAATCGCGACCATTTGATGCATTGGATTCCAATGCATCCTTTCAGATGGGTGATTTTCCAAAATCAGCCTGCCTGAAAAGATAGCACATACGGAGCGCATTCTAGGCCGGATGCTTTTATGCCGGCAGAAAAAGATAGGTCTGGACCTATCTTCTGGCCAGAATATGCCGGCCAGTCCCATAAACTCCTATGAGAGTCTATGAGAGCTGCCGGAAAGGGGAGGTCGGAGGGAGTTTAGCAGTGGCTCTGCTAAACTCCATCCCTCTTCCCTCTCTGCCCCTTGCTGTCTGCTGGCAAAGAGAGCAGGTGGGGCAGAAGATTAGCACACTAACTTCACTAAGCTCCTGCCCCCTCCCTTTGCCGACAGTCAGCAAGGGGCAGAGAGGGGGAGGGAGTTTAGCAGAGCTAAACTCTCTCCCTATGCTCAGAGGTATCCCGGGCTGTGGCATGTACATGCTGCACCCAGCCATCTGAGAAAGCGACAAAATGGTCACAGCTGCCTGTCGTTCATGCGATTTTTGGCCGTGTCGCGGACGGCCGAAAATCACAGCACCAGTGTGAAGGAGCCCTAAGGGTCCTTTTACATGGCCCATTAATCATGTTGGTCAGCACTGGTGCTGCTGTTCACACCAGCAGAGGATCAATGGTATGAGGACGCAGTTATTACTATGATTGTTTGTCTCCATACAAAGTCAATTTTTTGGCAGTACAGCCCCCTGCTCACATGGAGGATATGCTGCTGATGAGCAACCATTTTTATGACAGCATAAAAGTTCAAACTGGCTGATGAACCAGTGCTTGTTCATTAATAAGCTGGTTACCTGCATACTTAGATGGGCTGATGATGATGTAGGTGAATGTTCATGCCCAATCATCAGGCGTGTGTATAAGCACTCAGCACAGATGCAGGGTGACATTCACGACTACTGCATTAGATACTACTATGCACTATAGAGCAGTGCGCACAGCAACAGGAGTACATAAACCAGTAAGAGAAGACCGTGCAACACAAAAAGTATTACGCTCAGCACGGCATCAGAGAATGTACACACTGCTGGAAATAGATGAACACCATGCTATGCTGAACAGTAGCACTTCTCCAGGGAGAAGGAAGCCTGGCCCTAACCTAGCAGGGGGGTGAAGGGTCCCTGCCTAGAAGCGGAGTAATTGCCTCAATAGAGGCTGCCCCACGGTCTTCATCCTTGGCCCTGAATGTCCCTATAGAGGCCCCTGGAGAGATAAACTGAACAGCATAGAAATACAGAAATGAAAACAGAAATATAACTGAAAAAGAACCCGAGCAACTTATCTGCAAGTAGCAATACACCCAGCACAGAAGAGCTCCAAACTCCAAGAGCTCCACTATGGAATGGAATAAGCAGCACTGAGCACAAGGAGGGGTGAGAAAATAAAGCTATTCCACACCTGGACTAGCACAGCAATTAGAGAAGCACACCTCCACTCTTCTCCCAGGCATGACTAATCCAGCATGCATCTATGCAGCAAAGACAGACAGCACCATTAGTCTGTGCACATGGTGCAGTAACCCTTGTCCTGCATAACAAGGCAACAGTTCTTGGCCTGCATCAAGGCCACTATGCCACGACACTGTTGCGACCGACAAACCACGACAATAAGAACCTTAATACAGGACAGTTCCTCCACTCCAGAGTGATGCGCTCTTGGTAACATAGGTAACAGCCCTCTAGAGATTGGGATCCTGAAAAGAGGTTACCACTCTGTTAACTTAGTTTGCTCTCATACGGTATATAAAAATTCTCTAATCATAGAGATATGTTAATGAATTAGGATGGGATGTGTTACTGGAGCTAAATGCACCCACAGAATTCCTTGGCCAGGTTTCTTTCCATAGCAAGTCCCTTGAACTCTGAATTAGATAAGGTCACGCTGACTGTAACAAAACTATTTCCCCGTGAGAACTGCTGACAGCTAGATCACATCCCATGGAAGATCAGTGGTTGCATTTACTTTGCATTCTAAGGGCTCCTACCCACTTGGGTTTTTTTAATGCTGCGATATTGATGTTTTTTTTAATGTGATTGTCAATGGGACTTTTTAATGTTACAAAACGCATTGTAAGTTTGTGCTTTGCAATTTTTGTGCGATGTGTTTTTAACATTAGAAAGTGCCATTGACAATCACGTTAAAAAAAAACGCAATGATATCACAGCATTAAAAAAAACACAAGGGGGTAGGAGCCCTAAGATCTACCTATTATGTAATGTGCAGCTAGTGCACAAATAACCTCTCTGGGAGCATGTGCTGGTGGACATAGGAAATTAATGTTAATCTGCAGCTGTTGACAAATAAAGATTATTGTACAGTTATTTTGTCTAACAATCATCATTATTGTAATCACCATTATAAGTCCCCTCATGAATATACTATTAATTTTTATTTTAAAGTTCCAATTTTAGGACTGTGTTATTGATGTCTGAGTCGTGGGGGTCTGACTTCAGGCAACTCCACGATAAGCTGAATGAACAGGTCTGCTTCATTGTGTTCCCAGACATGGTGCCATACATTTGGTTGTGACTGTCTAGTAATGCAGCTTAGTTCCAATCACTTCAGTGGACTAAGCTGCTGATGTCAATAGTACAGTGCTACATCATTGAAGATGAATGTGGAGGGTATCAGAAGTCAGACCTCCACTGATCAGAAATGGATGGCCTATCTTAAGTATAGGGCATCAATAGAACAGTCCTGGAAAATAACCCTTTTAACCCCTTAAGGACATGGCTTAAGGACGCAACGATTTTTAGGTGATTTTCATCTCCATATTTCAAAAGCCATAATTTTTTTAGTTTTCTGTCGACGTGGCCATATAAGGGCTTGTTTTTTGCGTGGTGAACTGTAGTTTTTGATGGTGCCATTTTTGGGTACATAGACTATATTGTAAAACTTTTTTAATTTTTTTATAATAACAGGGAGAGAAAGCGCATCAATTCTGTCCTAGATTTTTTTTCTTATAGCTTTAATCATGCAGCATAAATGATACAATACATTTTTTCTGCGGGCCGGTACGATTACAACGATACCGAAATTCTTATATTTTCTTTTAGGTTTTTCCACTTTTCTGCAATAAAACCCCCTTTTTTTGGAAATCTTTTTTTTTCTATATTGCTGCATTCAAAGTCCTGTAACTTTTTTATTTTTCTATGTAGGGAGCTCTGTGAGGGCTTATTTTTTGCAAGACGAGCTGTAGTTTTTATTGGTACCATTTTGGGGAATATACAGCTTTTTTGATTACTTTTATTGCATTTTTTGGGAGGCAAAATGCTAAAAATTACATTTTGCCTCTGTTTTTTAGTGCTTTTTTTTTACGCTTTTTGCCGTGCAGAATAAAAAGTGTGTTCAACTTATTGTACATGACATTACGAACGCGTTGATACCAAAGATGTGGCATTTTAATTTTTTTTTTTTACCTTTTTTATGCTAATATGAGAAAAAGCACAAAAAAGGGTTTTTTAAACATTTTTTTTACATTTTTCCTTTTTGTACATTTTTATTAGCTTTTTTTTTTACTTCATGTATGTCCCTCTGAGGGACTTAAAGCACAGCACTGGTGATCGCTGTGATAAGGCATGGCAGGACTTCTGTCCTGCCATGCCTTATCGCTTATACAGCGATCCCAGGCACTAGCAACACAGGACGCCAGTATCTGGCATCCTGTTAACATGGCAACAGGCCGGGCTCTCTGCGATTATATCGCGAGAGCCCGGCAACTTCACAGAACCCTTCCCATACTGCGATCTATATAGCTCACGGCAGGGAAGGGGTTAACAGGGGGGGGCGCATCTCTGATGCACCCCCACTGCTGCAGCGGGAGGCCGGCTATGACTGACAGCCGGTTCCCGCTGCAGAATAGCGTGAGATCAGTCATGATCTCGCACTATTTCTATGACGTAATGATACGTCATTTTGCGGGAAGTACTCCACTCCCATGACGTACCCTTACGTCATGGGGAGGGAAGGGGTTAAAGTGGTATTCTGATGATATTAAGTTATCTCCTATTCTGCAGATAGGGAATGACTAGATGATTGGAGGGGATCCGACTACTGCAACCCCCACTGATTGTCAGAACGGGAGCTCTCTGTTCCCTGAAAGACTGGTAAAATTAATAGAGTGGAGGCGCATGCATGTCATTTGAGGCACCTAAAATTGCTGCGCTCAAGTCCTCAGCAATCTCTGGAGCTCTCATTGAAATGCATAGAGCAGTGGGTGGGCATGTCATTCTTTACATTTTTTCAGTTTCTTAGGGGGCATAGGACCTCTGTTCAGGCGATAGGTAGCAGTTCTAATGGTCGGAACCCAACTGATCAGCTAGTTATCCTCTATCCTGAGGATAGGGGATAAATTAATGTCTCTGGAAAACTATCAGGATACTGGACTTATGATATATAGTGAGGTTTATATACAAAATATGAATAAACTATATAAACAAGCAAGTATAATAAATATAGGGTTACCAAGCGAAGACTGGTATAGAAAAGAGAGCACCCTACCCGTGAAGTCTTGCCATCTACAGGTGAAGGGGGGAAGCTGCTTATACTGCTATTTAGTAAAGACAAGGGTAATGTATGTTGTAAAGTTTTTGGAAAAGGTGGGTTTTCAGTTTGGAAGGTGGAAGTCTCATGTGTTGCAGTAGACAGTTTCAGAGTATTGGCGGGGGACAAGAAAAATTTTACAGACTATAAAAAAGACATATGTCCATCCAGTTCAGCCTATTACCCCAAATGTTGATTCAGAGGAAAGCAACGAAAAACAATGAGGTAGAAGTCAATTTTCAATCTGGCAATTGGAATAATCCCTGGATCAACAGACAAGGACAGTAAAGTATACATGGGAAATATTATTTTTCAATGGAAAAGCTCATCCTGGCGCAGGTAGCGGACAGTACAGAAAATGTCGTACTGCACTATACTTTAGAGAGGCTCTACTAGATAGCCAATCAGTGCATGCGCATGCAAAAGAGATTTATAGACAATAGTACGGTAGTTTACATGGCCGTAGGACTGAGTCTTTTAATCCAAATCGAGACTGATCTTGAAGAAACAATTACTACAATAAAGTTAAGGAGGGCAATGACCATGCTGCCCACCGAATTCTATGGAGAGGACAGGGGGAAGAAGGTTAGAGACTTATGATCCTTTTACACCGGATGCGGGAATTTGAACTATAATCCTCCCATGTAAATGCATGCAATGACTGAACAAGAATTGTTCAGTCATTCAATTTCTGCATGCAGAAAACTGAACAATGAGCCTTTCAGTGTAAACAGCAGTCATTGAGTTCTGAACAAGTCTGTTTACTGTGAATGGAGGCGGGTCAGGAGAGAACGCTAATCAGCCTGTTCTGCCTCTATTCTGGCAGAGCTACTCAGTCCTATGGAATACCGCAGGAAAGAGGACCACTGGGAAGAGCTGACAGGTATTATTTGACCGACAGCTCGTCCTGTGTAAATGTACCATTACACAGATATGTGCTGCTAGTGGTGAGTCATTTACTGTGTTACAGCTACTGAAATCACATCTACACTGCTCATTATTTCTCTACTGTCCTCCATGCTGATGTTATTGCTCTGCAGCCCTGTGTGCTGCAGGTAGGAAGTAGAATCTTCTGTTTTCTTTATGTGCAGTGTATAAAAGACATCACAGCAGCAGTCTTCACTCACTAGCTCAAAAAGAATGGAAAACTATATATATATATATATATATATATATATATATATATAGTGAGGTACTGCGGGGTGTAGTGGTTGATGGTCGCTACGTCGCCCCTCGGTTCCGGTATTATGCATAGGGGGACTGGAGGAAGGTCACGTCCCGCTATTGGAGACGTAGGAAACCAGGAGTGTAATGTGGTCTCCAGCAAGTAGTTGCTGGAGATCTGTTCTATAAAAATATCCGGCCTGTTTTTTTTGGAATGGATGGCAGGTTGGTAGTGGGGCTGTCCATTCCACCTCCTCCACTCCAGGGTGTGGTCAAAGCCAATCAGCCCAGGTGCTGAGGCTGAGCCAGACTAAGTGTGCACATAAAAAGCAGGTGCACGGACAGAGAGGGAGCTAAGATGGGTGCTGGACCCTGGCAGCCTGTGGACCGGCTGGACAAGGAGAAGCCCTGCTGTGCGCTGCACCTGTTTATGTGCTCTGGAATTCTGGACTATTATTTGTTTTGCCTGAAGCTAAAGCTGGACTTTTTGGTTTTTTGCTGTTATAAGAAAATAAACGCAGGTCACGCCTGCTTTGGACTGCACTCGCTGGTGTTCCGTCTCTAAATATCGTGAAACCCGCACGCTGTCGAGCTATTTCCCCATAATACATATATATATATATATATATATATATATATATATATATATATATATATTTATACAGAGAGAGAGAGAGAGAGAGAGAGAGTAGAAAGTGAAAAGTGTAGGATACAAATTATGTAATGTCCAGATATAGTTTTATTCCTCATACACACATGGCAGCTTATCTGAAAGTGTGGTTATACTTTAACCCCCACTAGTGACATTAAAATTGGAAAAACCCTCCTGAAAACTTTTTTTTTATTGCAGATTTGTACTTCATGTCTCAAGTAAATATATTAGGCACTTAATTCCCTCTAGTCCCTTTTTAGCCAGAGATAGAGCTATTACAATAGTAGCTGCCATGCTCGGGTTAAATTGTAAGGTCCTTTTCTCCATATAGCAATTTAGCTGCTTGCATGCTGAGGGATGTGGTTCTGTGTATGTCTTTCTGCATAATCCCATTCCAAGTTGAACCTGCTCTGCTATTCCCCTCTGCTTAAAGCCTCTGTGCTGATTGCGCTGTGACCTGTGTATATTGCGTTTCCTGTCTGCATTGGTACATTTTACTGGCTAAATGAAACTTTACTTTTAGTCATTTCTGCCATTTACCTCACCCAATAGCGTCTTCACCCATCGTTGTTAAGATGCTTGCCTTATCTAAAGAGAGCAATAAATAACTCCCCCCCCCTTCAGTCAGTAGGTTTGCAATGCTAAACTCAACTGCCTAGTCAAATGGAACTTGATTAGCCACTCCCATCTGTTTCCGCGAATATGAGCTGTATTAAAGGGGTTGTCCCGCGCCGAAACGGGTTTTTTTTTTTTTCAACCCCCCCCCCGTTCGGCGCGAGACAACCCCGATGCAGGGAGGTAAAGAAAGCTCACCGGAGCGCTTACCTTAATCCCCGCGCTCCGGTGACTTCTCTACTCACCGCTGAAGATGGCCTCTTCCTCCGTGGACCGCAGCTCTTCTGTGCGGTCCACTGCCGATTCCAGCCTCCTGATTGGCTGGAATCGGCACGTGACGGGGCGGAGCTACACGGAGCTACACGGAGCCCCATAGAAGACTGCAGAAGACCCGGACTGCGCAAGCGCGGCTAATTTGGCCATCGGAGGCCAAAAATTAGTCGGCTCCATGGAGACGAGGACGCCAGCAACGGAGCAGGTAAGTATAAAACTTTTGATAACTTCTGTATGGCTCATAATTAATGCACAATGTACATTACAAAGTGCATTATTATGGCCATACAGAAGTGTATAGACCCACTTGCTGCCTCGGGACATCTCCTTTAAGTGTGAGCTGAATACAGGGGTTCATGCAGTTTGAAAATGGCAGGAGACAGGTGGGCTACAAACTCTGTCTTAAAGACTTGCACTTCACAACTATCACTAATACTGTCACCTCTGTCCTCATCCTTGCTCTCAGTTTCAGAACCTCTTTCAAATACCCATCTCTAGTGTATTCTATTCACATTAGCCCCTCTCATATCCTCACCAATGCACAGTTCTCATGCCCTCTTTACTTTCTGACAAAGCTTCAAACCCCCTAATGCCACTAACAAACGTAATAGTCGCCCTCAAAAATCTCCTAACCATCTGCTAACCCTCACCATTCTGCTGTTACTAGCAGCTGGGGATATCTCTCCCAATCCTGGCCCACCCTCCACTGCTCTTACCTATTATCCTCTACCTGACTCACTGATACACCCCTCAAGCCCAACTGCTAGCCCATGCATACCCTCCCCTAACTCCTTTAAATGTGCGCTCTGGAACTGCCAGTCAGCATGCAATAAACTCCCCACCATCCACAACACCCTATTCTTGTCAGTAACAGCCCCTGCTCACTGTTTGTACTCAGACCAACAACAGAGCAAGAAGCCTCCAGATTGCCTTCCTCTGCTTGCCTCACCACCTGCGCTAGTGACCCTCTACCCTCACACCTCCTCCAGTCCCTCTTCCTGGTGGTTATCTCCCATCTCACCACTATCTTCAACCTCTCTCTGACCTCTGGCATTTTGCCCTCATCTTTCAATGCCATCATATCCCCACTGCTAAAGAAACCAACTCTGGACTCGACTGATGCTGCCAACTACCGACCCATCTCCAACCTCGCCTTCATCTCCAATCTACTAGAACACCTGGTTTACTCTCGCCTTATAAGAAAACTCTCTTTTCAACCCCTACAGTCCAGTTTCCGCACCCAACACTCAACAGAAACCGCCCTTACAAAGGTGTCAAATGACCTCCTGACAGCCAAATCGAGGGGTGACTACTCTCTATTTATCCTCCTCAATCTCTCTGCAGCATTTGACACTGTAGACCACAATCTCCTCCTCAGTATGCTTCGCTCCATTGGCCTAAAAGATACTGCTCTCTCTCCTGGTTCACCTCCTACCTATGTGACCACTCATTCAGTGTCTCCTTTGCTGGCTCTACCTCCCCCCCTCTTCACCTTGCTGTCAGGGTCCCCCAGGGCTCGGTCCTTGGCCCCCTCCTTTTCTCCATCTACACAGCCCCTCTTGGAGTTTTGGCCTCCAATACCACCTCTATGCTGATGACAACCCGTTATACACCTCTACCCATGACATCTCTGCACCTTTCCTCCAAAACATCACCGACTGTCTGTCTGCTGTCTCTAACACTATGTCCTCTCTCTATCTAAAACTGAACCTCTCAAAAACTTACCTACTGGTGTTTCCGCCCTCTACTAACTGACCTCATCCTGACATCTCTACCCCAGTGTGTGGCAACACTATAACTCCCAGACAGCACGCCCGCTGCCCTGGGGTCATATTCGACTCTCATCTCTCCTTTACCCCCCCACATCCAATCTGTGGCCTAAACATGTCAGCTGCACCTCAAGAACATCGCAAGAATCTTCCCTTTTCTTACCATGGACACGCTAAAAACACTCACTGTTGCCCTCATCCACTTTCACCTCGATTATTGCAACTCGCTGCTAATCGGCCTCCCCAGCTCCAGACTCTACCCCCTCCAATACATCCTGAATACCGCAGCCAGGCTCATCTTCCTGTCCAGCTGCTATTCGGATGCCTCTGCCCTGTGCCAGTCACTGCACTGACTGCCTGTTAAATACAGAATTCAATTTAAGCTCACTACCTCCATCCATAAAACTCTACACAGCACCGCCCCACCCTACATTGCCTCCCTTATCCCAATCCACCACCCAGCCCGGGCCCTATGCTCTTCTAACAAAATCAGACTGAGTGCTACATTAATTCAAACCTCTCATTTCCACCTCTAAGACTTCTCCAAAGCAGCACCAGTCCTTTGGAATGCGCTACCTAAAACTATCCACGGAATCCCTGATTCACAAAACTTCAGGCGTGTTCTAAAACACACCTCTTCAGGGAGGCATACCATATACCCTAAACCAAACCCTTCTGCACTCCACCTGATAACGTGCTTCCTGTCCTAGTGACTGCAACCCTGCTAGCCAACATCAACTGCCCCCTGCAGTCACACCGATTCAGCCACCACACGGCTTAATGTCTGATCACTGTTTATGTGTATAGCATCCTACACCGTCCATATCTCCAGCCCCTTTACCTTCTGTATCACCCTATTATTTGAAGTATGTAAGTTCGTTGGAGCAGGACCCTCAGCCCTACTGTTTCCATCAACTGATTGCTACATGTCACCGTGGTTTTGTACTTTTGTCTTTCTGTATCCCTCTGTTTTTGTAAGCGCTGTGGAATATGTTTAGCGCTATATAAATAAAGATTATTATAAGATTATTATTAGACCTGCCCTTGTATTTATATCAGTATATTATTAAGTATGACCATTGGCAGTTATTTTTGAATTGATATGTTCTTTTCCTGTAATTTGTTTGAAATGTTCGTGTAGAGACTCGCAAGAAAATGAGAACTCTTGATGTGGGTTGCGAGCTTACGTATCGTGGCGAAAATAATAACAAACATCTTGTTTTTATTGGTATTTATCATAATTTTTGCAGCAAGCAGTCTGGTTTTAAATGCTGGGAACGCCCGAGTTGTTATTGTCAGTGTGGTTCATTTTCAAGGTGCAGGGCAACCCGCAAGGCTGAATGGTATGTAGCGTCATTAATAGGTTGTAAGTCGGCATGGTGCACTACGCATATAAGTGGGACTGGCACCCTTTGTATGCAAGCATAAGCAGGCACTGCCTTCAATATGTGGTAAGCATGTAAGTGGTTGTTTATCAGTATATAATACCTGTGCAATGCTCCTTCATGTAGCAATTTGGCTGTCTGCATACTGAGGCATGTGGTTCTATACTTGTGCTTGTATTTTGTATCAGTATATTAGTCATTATGGCCGCTGAAAGTGATTTCTTTCCTTTTCTCCATGCCCAAACACTGTTCTGGCAAAGCTAATAGATGGTTAAAGGGAATGTATCATCAGAAAGTGAATATGTGAGAAAATATGATTTAAATCACAGTTTAAAATAAATATCTATATTTATCTTTTAATGTGATTAACTATGGAAATAAAATCTTGAAATATTCCAGTTTTCCCACTGATGACATTTCCTGTATTCAGCAGCTCATTTCTGAGTCTTGCTGTGCAGACTGGGACAGGATCCGTTGATGGCAGTGAACTGAATTAAAGCCCCAGTGTACTGCTGGAAGCCTAGATAATAAAAAAAAAATAGTAACATTATACAAACAAATGAAGCTCTGTATACAGCTCCCTATACATTGTCTGGTCTCTGAGGGAGGGGGTTGAAATAGCCTGTTGATATTTACCTGTCAATTTAGAGTGGCTGTGTCAGAAAGGTCACAACCCCTTTCAAAATGCAGACTCCCAATACCCCTAGAAATCAGCGTTTTTTGCTAGGGGAAAAGCTGCAGCCAGACAGTCAGATAAATGGCCAGTTATGTAATGTAAGGAGACCACTGGAACAGCAGCTGTTCATACATGAAATTGTCAAGTGGGCAAGGTTTATATGCTCAATTAGACAACACCTTTAACTTTTCAGTCATTGTATCTGCTATAAAGCACAAACCCTCTGCTGCACTGCCTATACAGGAAGATAGTATGTTCCTTCAGTGCATACCCACCTGCCTGGTGCTATATAGTATTAGCCATTTATAGATGTTTCAGACTACTAGTTGAGAAACTAAATGTACATTAATGATAGCCAGCAGTCTTGAACCCTCCGTTTGCAAATTTGATGAAAGAGTTCAAGAGGGGCCAGGATGCCTTTCTTGGGCGATGCAATATAATATGTTATAATCACTAATAACTTCAGAAGAGTCGGTGATACAGATTGGAGTCAGGAAGGAATTGTTTTACCTTAAATGGGGAAAATTGGCTTTTACCTAATTGGGCTTTTTTGCCTTCCATTGGATCAACATTGGGGGGTAACAGGCTGAACTGTATGGACATATCTCTTTTTTTGGCCTTACATACTATTTTACAGTATAGCCAGAAAACATCACCTCCCCAGAATTACATCTAACGAATGAAACTGAAATGAAATAGAGACATTTCCTTTAAGAAATTGAAATAATGGCATCATTAATGGTCCTCAATGGCGTTTTGCAAAACCAGACTTTATTACGGTTCCCAAACTATGATAAATGTACAGTACAGGGTGTTGATGTAAATGAATAATTGCACTCTATTTATTCTCCATAACTGTGCAGAAGTTCATTAGCTTAAATGGTGTCAGTGAATTAGCTGTCTGGTTATCACTGACTCATTGGTAAAAGAGTTAAAGTGACTGACACTGATGACTCTGTCCCGTTAAGGGTTCACTTTCACATTTTCAAGAACAGGTTGACAGCCAATTAATGCAAGCGACAAGTCTTGTACCCAGAGATTCTTATTACCGGCCTGTGATAAATTTGTAATGCAATTAAGACTTTCAGACACTAGATGGCAAAGTTGCAATAGTAACGCAGTACCCAACTCTGGAAAGCAAAAAAAATTGTTTGGGCAGTGGGCATCACATCCTCAAAGGGTCAAGCAATAAAGATGACTGGCAGCAGCTAGGCGTGTCTGCCCGGTGAAGCTTGCATAATTGCTACAATAATTTGTATGTGACAACAAGATTCATTCCAAATCTGCAGCAACTAAATGTCCCCGGCCTCTCTTCTCTGGGAGTGCTGTGTGTGTTGTGTTTTGGAGTCAGCACAATTTGCAGAGATGCACTGAGCAAAAAGAGCAGAAAGCACAAAACTGGCCTTCCTGATCAAAGTATATTAGCAGCTTGCAAGGATTTCAAAGCAATGGGAAATACAGTAAGTGTCTAAAACATTAAAGGACTGTACAATTGTCTAAATGAGGTGAGTGAGGTTGGAGTGTTTTGTCTTGTTGGAAATGGAAAGATAATTTTTTTCTTCTTCTTCCGAAGCTTGCAATGCAGCAGATGTCATGTGAACAGCAGTATATTCAGTACAGTTACAGCACTGCAGTATATTGAAGGTAATTATACGGCAAGCACAAAGTACAAGACCAAATCTGGAATATATTCCCAACTGTCTGGTGGAAAGTTGATAAGGATACATTGTACAGTATATAGGTTGGGAACATTTGCACTATTTCTCTATATATGGGGAACTTAAAGAGAGTGTATGATCCAAAAGGTTATAAATGACATAGATCAGCTTTTACATTTTTGGTGTTTTTTTAAAATATGGCTATCCACATAAAAATACTGAAATATTCCAGTTTTACAGTGTCACTACAGTACACGCAATAGGCTGACACTTACTGTTTTTTGCAGACCACTTTTCAGCTTCGAGTCTCTTTCTCATGAACAAGAGGCAGCCGGGACCAAGTCACAGCTGCATCTCCCATTTTTTCACCCATTCAGATGGCAGGGCTGCGGCGTATATACGCCACAACCCAGAATACTGTTGGACAGGGAGAGAGAGTTCAGCTCTGCTAAACTCCCTCCTCCTTTCCTCCCCCTCTCCGCACCTTGCTGGCTGCTGGAAAGGGAAGGAGGCAGGATAGGGCTGGAGCTTAGTAGAGCTAGTTGTGCTAAATTCCATACTCCTCCCTCCCTAGCCTGAGAGCTGCCGGAAAAGGGAAGGGAGGGACTTTAGCAACACGAGACGCTGCTAAACTCCCTCCCCCTTCCCTTTTCTGACGGCCCTCATAGGCTCCCATAGGAGTCTATGGGAACAGCCAGCATATATCCAAAAAGGATAGGACAAGTCCTATCTTTTATGGTGTCGCGTAAAATCTTTTGCAGCCAGTCAATTTTACCTACCAGAAAATTGCCCATCTGAACAAATGCACTGAAATCCAATGCTTCAGATGGTCGTGATTTTCGGCCACAATAAAACGCTCATGTGGAAGAGGCCTCACTGTGTACACTGCAGCAGGATCAGCAAAGTCATCTCATTATCTGCAGGAGTATTGTCAGCGGAGAAATTTTATTATCATTAAAGGATAGAGGATGTACTGATAAATGAAAGCTATTATAGTGATAGAGGGCTAGATAAGGCAGGATAGCAGGATAATGCTATATATACACATATATGACTCTATATGCAGAGTCCTGCCATATCTTGGTCAATATTCTATTGACACATTTCTGTTCATTAAAGAGATTATAGCACCATTTTTTAGATATTAAAACCAGATAGTGAAACTGTTTCCATTTTCCTAATCTGTTTGTATGTTCTGATTGTAGAATTATTTAATCTGTTGCCTGTATATAACTTTGGGGGCTGCTATTGTGCCTGAGCTACATTTAACAGCATTTAGAAGATATGCGTTGCAGCAGCCTCATGGGTCGTTCACACAGTGGATGTGTGCAGAGGTCATTCTGCAGTGAGGGGGGAGCAGAGTGCACTGTCTATACAAGAAGGGTTGCACTTCTAAGATTGCTTTTACATTTGCATTGGAAGATCCTTCAGAAAACCTGATGGACCTGATTATAGTTAGTGCCAGACTGATTGCAGCCTAGAAGATATACTTCTCTTGTGAAAAACATAACACAATGTACAGTAGTCCTATGCAGTATGAGCTGTTGGCAGAATATTTACTGTACTTTGATGGATATGTAAGAGGTGCACCCCAAGGGGCTAATGTTTTCATAGAAATGGAATGGACATGTACCACAAATTGCACCGAAATTGCCAAGGGCACCACATTTTGGCACAACAGAACTGAGCATGCCCACTGGACTATGTGTGATTGGAGAATGCTATGATATAAAAGATGATTTCTTTTTGTGTAATGGAAGGAGAAGGTGCGCAGGATCTGTGAGAGAAAGACAAGAGGGAGAGCTGAGCTGAGCGGTAACAGAACTGAGCTTGAGAGAGCTGGAGATGATATTGGCTGGGCTCAGTGAGGAGCAAGATCAACCGATGTTGGCAGAGAGGTGCAAAGAGGAGTGGAGAATAGTGCTCCCAACCTCAGCCATTGCTGCTGGATCATTCGGATTGGTTTAAGTGGTTTACTCCCATGCATCAAAATCGTGAAGCAAGCCTCAGTAAAGATACTACATGTACACACCGATATGGAAAAGTACTAAGTACCCAGCAGGCCTGCAGCCACATACACGGAGTGTTCTTAGGAGACTGAACTGTGAGAGACGTTTGGTGTTGCGTGAATTCCTTATTCACAGACTTAGATATTTTGCAAAGGGAAATAAAAAACAACATCATAGGTGACAGAATGTTAAGCCCTTGTTAGTGCAAATAAATATTTGCTGGTTGATATGTTTTAGGTATCCAAGTTAATTGTTTATATTTGAGCTCAAAGAAGCTTACAAATCACAAACACCTTGGATGTGATTGGAAGTCATCTGTTTATTCCATTAACCAGCAGAAGTATATATACAAAGACATTTGCAATGAGGCTAGAACATGCCTCACTTGTAATAATTATAATTTATTATAATTAATTTATTATCTTTAGTTATTAAAACTAAACAAGAATGAGTTAGTTAGAGGCAGGACTTCTTTCAGGCCGATTGGAACTATTTCTCATGAGACTTCTGTAAAACGGTCTTCTCATGGAGAACTGGTGCTGATAGCACCAAGGTTGTGTAGTCTGGTTTTCTTGTCTCAAATTGCTGAATGCAACCCGACTATTTAGCTATTTCTGGGTTGGAGTTTCCTTAATTACATAAATTATGAAAGCGTGTATTTATGGAGCTGTCAACCAATTATTATATAACCTACTAGATTAGACATGCACTCAAAGCACCAGCAAAGGAGTATACAACTTACGACTACACCACAAAGTATACAGGCAAGTGGACAAGGAACTGGAAGAACAACCACCATCCCAGGTCCTTATTTTACCTGAGTGTCTGTACTAACTTTTCCTTAATATCTTGCATATTTTATTAATACATTCTGAATTATGAGTTAGGTTGAAACAACACATACCCTCAAATTTCTCACACCCATGATTGAATACCACCAATTGTAGTTCTATTCTGTAGAGCAGCCTTTTTGAGTACCTCATACATCCAACAGTAATAAGTCAAGAGCATGTGAGGTAGTGATAAGGGCTCTTGCCATATTACATGCTATACCATTTATTACCCTGCCATTAGTTATTGCTAGTCCCCAGACCCCCACTATTGATGCTCTAAGAGCTATTACTTCAATATCACTGACATCACAAAACAGTGTGATGTCTTAGTTCAAGGCAGGACATCTCTCAGGCCGATTGGAACTATTTCTCATGAGACTTTTGTAAAATGGCCTTCTCATGGAGAACTGGTGCTGATAATACCAAGGTTGTGAAGTCTGTTTCTGCTGTCTCAAATTGCTGAACGTACGGGATTTTCTGACCAAGCAAGGTTGTGTACTATATGTACATCTGCAAAGTTCTTGTAAAGGAAAATGTCAACAATATGATACGACAGGCTGAAGCATACAAGATAGATACAAGAGACAAAATGGAAAGACATTTACTACTCTAACACCCTAAAGGGAAGCAATGTATTATATTTCATCATTTGTATTTCTGTGAGATGGTACCGATTAGAGATGAGCGAGTATACTCGCTAAGGCACATTACTCGAGCGAGTAGTGCCTTAGCCGAGTATCTCCCCGCTCGTCTCTAAAGATTCGGGGGCCGGCGCGGGTGACAGGTGAGTTGCGGCAGGGAGCGGGGGGGGGGGGGGAGAGAGGGAGAGAGAGATCTCCCCGCCATTCCTTCCCGCTCTCCCCCGCTGCTCCCCGCCCGCCGCCGGCCCCCGAATCTTTAGAGATGAGCAGGGAGATACTCGGCTAAGGCATTACTCGCGCAAGTAATGTGCCTTAGCGAGTATACTCGCTCATCTCTAGTACCGATATTAACGCAGTGTTATTGATATCATTCAGAAGGTATTATTACATTGTAATTAACAGTAGATTGTGTCTACATAATCGAAGGCAATAATTCTTTTGCTTATTCATTATTACTCTTTTGTTCATTTCTTTCATTTTCATTTCTTGAATAAATACTGTACTTTGGTTACTCCATCTGCTGCATCATATCCTGAATCCTGCATTGCTACACCTCCACCCACAACAGACAGATAAATAGATAGAGAGTTGGATAAAAAGGTGGCAAACCATATTTGCAGATGGAGGTGTATGATGAGCTATTGGACAGTAAGTAGCCCATAGAATGTGGCCTATCAAAATATTTTTCTCTATATTTAGAGGTGTTCTTCAGTTTCAAGATTTTTTTTGACCTAACATTTAAAATGGCACAATGACTAACCATGCAAATCACACTCATTTCAAGATGGCCTGATTGCCATAAACTATAAGCCCATTGCTCCTTTGAAATAAGAAGGCTTTATGGAAACCTATGAGTCACAGGTGAAGGGTTAATGCTATTAACTAAATGCCAGGGAGCTCCATAATGTAATTGTCTAACATATCTGCATTACATGTCAGAAAATCTTGAACCTGAAATGCTTCTTCAAAACATAAAACACAAGATAATGCCAACTTGAAGTCTATCCTTCAGACAATGCAGCAGAAGTTACAACATTGGAAGCCATACAGAACATTTTACCTGCTAGCTTTCTATCTTGCGGCTTGATTACATTCCTATAACCACCCCTAATGCACAGTATGCTAGATATTCAGTGTAGATTGCATGCTGTGTCTACATGTGGATATAGTGTGCATGGAGATTATGTATGAATCATCTGTGATGTTGGGAATTAAAGCCATGTTGTTCGATCTAATAAGGTTTAATGAAATATGATTGGATCAAGCAGTGTTAATTATGCACGTTTAGTGTTTACACATTGGTGACTGGTGCAGGGGTCTGCCAAACGGCGTGACTCAATATTGCTGTGGAGGAATTGGCTTTGTTTCACTTCATTATAAATGGATCATGCATTTTAAAAATGAATTAGCATAGATTTAGGAAGATCTTTATGATCTATGATCTGGCAGCTCTTGACTTTAGTTTGACTTTGCCAAGAACAACTCAAGAAAAAAAATCTCTATATATTGCAACAATGGACTATGTATATAGAAAAGTGAAAAGGTTGAAGTGTGTGGACATTGTGTACCCCTTAAAGGCATTTTCTTGTTTAAATTAAATAAAGTTTAAAAGGGTTGTATGGGATTAAAAAAGTATAGCTGCTTTCTTCCAGAAAGAGCCCAACTGCTGTTTATTGCTTTGTCTGGTATTGGAGCTCAGACCTAATCAAGGAAATGACTGCAATAGCAGACCGAGCCTACAGTACACACAAGGGTGGCACTGTTACTAGAAGAAAGCTGCTATGGTATTGTAATCTCATACAACCTGCAAGACTCTGCAAGCTGCCATGGTGTTCTTCCATCAAGGGGACTTAGCGTGGCATGTGTTGACAATCTCCAAGGCCATAACAGGGAACCTCTCCAGTAATTTCATTGCTTGGTTCTTATCAGGAATAGTGAAGGGCAGCCTAAGCTCCAGCCCCTGTGGCACAGAGGGAGTAGAATAGATGGATGCAGTAGAAACAGCTGCAGCTAAAGTGGCAGAAGCTATTTAAAAAACTGGAGGGCAACACAAAGCGAAGGTGCCATGTTTCCATGCTAGAGAGAGGCCAAACAGCAAGGGGAGCCAAGAATCCAAAAGCTTAAAAGACATGGGCCAGACCACCAGATCCTCTCTTCACTGTTTTTGCCCCCAAGATTGAAACTGGCAGTGTAAAGGTATTTGCAGCCTCTGCTGTACAGATGAAGAGAAGATGCACAGAAAGTAAACTGTGAGTGGGTCACAACGAGCTAAGAAAAGGTGAGTGCTCCCGTATGTTACTGTAAGAGTCATGTCAGCTAATGGCTGCTGTGTGCATGCCAGCGTGGACACTGGGGAGAGATAGAGATGATGAGAAATAAGTCAGATGCAGAGAGCTAGTACCCCCCAAAATAGGTGCTTAATAAGTGCTCTGGTATGTAGGACTGAGAGATTAAACAGATCAGCATGTTTTAATCCCTTCATGGGGGCATGAAAATCATGGCCTCACAATGGGGTGAAACGAAGCCATTGATTTCCACTATCGGGATTCTCACGCGTTAAAAGTCCACACAAGAAAAGGGAGGACTTGCCCAATCTTTCTCGCATGTAGTTAATACTATGCCTAAGAAAGATACGACAGGACTTATCTTCACACTTTTTTTAAAACTCGCGTGCAATAGTGCCCAGTTGGAATATTCTGGAAAAAAAAATGAGAACAGGTTCATGTGCTAATACGCTGTGTAGCGGCGAGCGTATTAGTGCATATTGCTATGTGTTTTTGACCTTAAAGTGAGTCAGAATTGTGTTTGTATAATTTGAGAAGAGCTGTCGAGAGAGAGAGAGAGAGAGAGAGAGAGACAGAGAGAGAGAGAGAGAGAGAGACAGAGAGAGAGAGAGAGAGAGAGAGAGAGAGAAGAGCAGTGGAAAAAGAAACACATGCTGAAATTGAGTGAATGGCAGAAAATTAAAGAGAGACCTTTTGAGTTGCCAATGCTGTGATTGCAGAAATATTCAAAAGAAACCAAAAGATTATTGAGTTGGCAATAAAAGACTAATCCTTTCGGGCAATAAGCCCAGTGGTAGAAACTGCTTCTAAATACTAAACCTATGGTACTCAGGGTACTGGTAGTTAGTGGGAGTTGATAGTTAACAGGTTAATTGCTTAAAGAACAGTTACAGTTAAGTAGGGTATATTGCTGTCACTATCATTTTGCAGCCCTCACTGGGAGCAATATAAGGTAGTGCCTGTCACACTGATTAGAGTGATATATCTGCTCTCTGTAGATCCTTGCAGTAGTTTTGAAGAAACTTGGAATTTATTAGTAGTATTCAGACATAGAACTAGTCCTGCATATTCATAAGCTGCAGCCTAGCCACACCCACCACTGCGCTTCAGCCAATGATTGGCAGCTCTCTCTATGCACAGTAATAAGCAGAAAGCAGACAATCAATGCTGGAGCGTTGGGTGTGTAGGACTAGCCTGCAGCTCACGAATATAAAAAAGCACATACAGAATGGGAGGAATTGGGCTACGCAGCAGCACATGTGGAAAAGACTTGGGTATATTAATAGATCATAGACTGAACATGAGTAAACAATGTGATGCAGCTACCAAAAAGGTAAACACAGTTTTGCGCACCCCACTTTAAAAAAGACATAGACAAGCTGAAGCAAGCTCAGAGAAGAGTTACCAAGATGGTGAGCGGTCTGCAAATCATGTCCTATGAGGAACGGTTAAAGGATCTGGGAATGTTTAGCTTGCAAAAAAGAAGGCTGAGAGGAGACTTAATAGCTGTCTACAAATAACTGAAGGGCTGTCACAGTGCAGAGGGATCAGCCCTATTCTCGTTTGTACAAGGAAAGACTAGAAGCAATTGGATGAAACTGAAAGGGAGGAGACACAAATTAGATATTAGAAAAACTTTCTGACAGTGAGGGTGATCAATGAGTGGAACAGGTTACCACGGGAGGTGGTGAGTTCTCCTTCAATGGAAGTGTTCAAACAAAGGCTGGACAAATATCTGTCTGGGATGATTTAATGAATCCTGCACTGAGCAGGGCGTTGGACCCGATGACCCTGGAGGTCCCTTCCAACTCTACCATTCTATGATTCTAATATCCAGTACTACTTTAAGTAGTCCTCTATGCAAGTGCTGCTACTGATAAAAGGCCAATTTCTCAAAAACTATTGCAAAGATCCACACAACAGACATATCACTGTAATTAGTGTGACTATTTCTACCTTGTGCTGCCCTTAAAGAGAGGTGCATAAAGATAGAGACAGAGTGTTTTTTTACAACAATTGTGAGTAAGTTTGGGTTATTTTTTAATTGCCATTTCCTGGGTGTTATGAAATAAGTTGTAAAATGTAAATGTTAAGCTATTGTACCCTTCTATGGAGTGAAAAAACTGGAATTTATTGTGGAATGTTATGCAGCGTTTAAAGGGGTGTTACTATCTCGGCCTATCATGGCTGAGATGGGAATACCTGTGTCTGTGGTCTGACTAGCTCGCCGGGTATTACGATTACAGAAACAGCCAAGGCAGCAGACTTACACTGTTACTGTAACTTCCATTGACGCAAATGGGAGTTGCGGAAACAGCGTAGAACAGTGAGCTATATGGAGGATTCCTTAAACTCTACATCTAAGGTTGTCCAGCCAATAACAGTCTCTGGGAACTGTTCTCTGTGATTGCTACCAAGCTTCTTCTTCAAGTCTGCCTTGGTGATACATCCTTGCTGTGTAACTCTGCATTTGGCAAGGATGCGGCATCCAGATACGTAGAGGGCATTACACAACTCCTTTAATTGTTATATAATAAATAATGTTATGTAACTTTATACTATATTGTTTGTGGTTCAACTCATTGTCATTTTCAAGATATTTAGTGGCTGTCAGTAAATGGAACCAGAAATAGTTAAGCTATCCTGATCATATCCAGCAGCTTATTAAAAAGCAGAGTAATACACCAGCATAGGTACATACTGATATCCTAAATTGCAATAAATATCATGGAAATTCCCATTCTACCCAGAAACGCCCCATAAAGTACACAATGATTTAAATTAGCATCAATTCTGCCCTTTCTAATGTCTGATACAAAGCACAGTGCTGCAAAAAGCCTCCATAGGATCTGTATAAAATAATAGGGTATTTCAAATAAAGAATGGTTGCAAATACCCTTTAACAAATCTGCAACAATTAAGCTATTATAATGTAACCTTGAAACAGTTCTGTAAATGTGTTGATAAAAATAGGATCCTCACCAGTGGTGTTATACAAATATTTTTAATGCTAATAGGCAGCTGAAACGCTGTTAAACTTTAAGTGTCTTGCCTACTAATGAAGCTGAATGGTAGCATTAACGGATGAACAGACATTTTGGTTATCGAACTTCAAGCCTTTCCTGAAACTTAGCAATCTCTAAAGTGCTTTTTCCTCTTAATGTTCAGCTTTCATTGAAGCATATGTAAAACCAGCTCTATGCATTCAGATAACTCTTTTCTCATTATGCAGATACCGTGTACTACTTCTTCTGCAAAAACAATGCAAGAAAACGATTCCCAGTGAATAGTGATTAATTCCCGAGCTACTATCTGCACATCAGTCAGTTGCAGGAGTTCACCTTCTTAGAATTCAAAACCATGTCTCACTAGAAGATAAGGCCGGTCACATAAGTGTCATGTACTCCATGCATGTCTCATGAGGATACTGATATGACACATTGGATGAATTTTTTTTTCTATCAGCTCTTTATTTTCATATCATGCGTTGACATTGGTGACACCCTTGAGGTTAAGGTTTGTCTGGTTTAGTAAGCCCATTGTCAAATACCATATTAGTTAATAGAGCAGAAGAATAATAATCTATTAGCCAGAAAGATCATTCCTTGCTTTGGAGAGCCACCATCATTACAAAGATAGCCTATTTGTTTCAATGGGAACTATGCAATTCTCCATTTCCCCAGTGGTGGCGGTTCAAAGAAATTGAATGCTTGTTCTGTGATACAAATTACACCCGATCACTCAGAATCATAGGAACAAGATGCCCTTTGGCCCCATTAACGTCTGGAGACCTATCTAACAAAAAGAATTGTCCAAAGTGAATAATCATTTTACAGAGGGTTTCCACATAAATGTAATTTAATGAAAGACCCTAATCAATTTAGTTTTAAGATATAAGGGAATGTGTGGCTTGAATACTGCCCAAACTACTTGGCCCTTCTCTGTTCTCAATCAGTTCAGACAAGAGTTGAAGACCCGAGTGATCTAGGACAAACTGGTTGCTATGGACATGCTGCTTGACAGCCATACATACACACAGTGTATCCTAGAAACCAGTCTAACTCAAGCCCATACAATTGTACTTATAGTAGTGAAGAGTATAAACAGCATCAATTATCAAGTTACTTGATGAAACTGACTAATATTAGTTTTGTGGCTCTTTATAATATATGAAATAACCCAAATTATGGTTCAAAAGTATTTTATTAGCTGCGTCTGGGAGTACGATACAGATATGGCAATGAACATGTTACAGTCATAGTAACCATCTTATCTCTTTAGCAAATTCTACAGCTGTCCGGCCCCCCGTGCAGGTTTTTATTTAAAACGAACAAACGTAACATAGCAAATCGTAAATCACGTTCCCCTGAAACTTGATCATCAATCGTCCTGTTATTTGGGGAATTTAGGAATGAACTTAGAAATATCTGGAATTTATAGATGGTGAAAAAAAAAGAAAAAGTCCAGAAGCAAAGAGAAAGTAAAGGAAAGGAGACAAGAGTGGATGAAGGGGAGAGGTAAGGAGTAGGGTTAGGGAAGTCTGTCCAGTCCAAGCACAGCCCGCGGCCCAGTTCCTCGGTTGGATAGGGCGAGTTGGCCTTGACGGTGGGGGTGTCCAGGCCGGCTAAGTAGCGGTAGTGCCGTCACGTAGCCAGGCCTCTAAACCAGGTGAGACCCGGAACTGCAACCACACCGCCCAGGTGTTATAGAATTTAGAGTAACGCATCTTGTCTTTAGCACACAGTTCCTCCATTTGTCCTAAGTTGTCCATAGCGTCCAACCACATTACTCGCGTCGAGGGCGTCGTGGATTTCCACTTTCTAGGAATGATTTGCCTGACTGCTAATATGAAAAAACGCAGCAGGGAGCTTTTTGTACCAGACATTGGCCCCGGGAACATAGAAAGCAACACCAGCTCAGGGGTAAAGCTGGTCGAGCCTTTACAGGTAGCTAGATATAGAGCCTCCACCTCGCGCCACAATGGTTGAATGTGTGTGCAGGACCACCATATGTGGACAAAGGTCCCCGGTTCGCAGAGGCACCGCCAGCAGAGGTCCGAGTGTTGGGGGTATATTTTGGCTAGTCCCGCCGGAGTCCTGTACCATCGGGTCAGGATCTTGTAGTTAAGTTCCTGTAGTCTGCTGGAGATGTTCAATTTATGGGTCAGGACGTAGGCCTTCTCCCAGTCTTGTGTTGCTAAATCTGACCCCAGTTCTTTTTCCCAGGTCACTTCTAGCTTCCTGTTCCCTCCTGATGTGTCTCTCTCTAATAGTAGTTTATATATTGAGGAAATGGTTATTGGGGGTCAGGGTTTGACAGACAAATCTTCTCAAAGGTTGTAGTTGTCCTCCCTAACTGTTGTAAGCTACCCAAAGACCTCACATAGTGACATAGTTGTAGATATTGGTACCATGCTCCGGCCGGGGGGTCCCTCCCATCTAGGATCTCCTGTAGGGTCTTTAGTCTTGTGCCTGTCATGATATCTCGTATTCTGGGGACCTCGTTTGTCATTCCCCCTAAGGGCGCCCACCCACTGGCGTTTGCGATTTTCGTGAGTGAAAAACGCAGCGTTTTCCGCGGCTTTTTTGCGGCATTTTCGCGGCTTTTTCGCGCCTTTTCCGTTAATTTCCATTGACATTCATGGGTGCATTAAGAGAAAAATAAGGACACATATGCAACTGACAGTTCCTATGTTAAAAATTGCAACGGACCGAAAAAAAAAAACGCCAGTGGACAGGAGCACATTCAATACTAATTGCTCTTGAGAAAAAACGCAAAGGAAAAAAAATCACCAGTGGGTGGGCGCCCTAATAGTGAGGAGCCCCCCGAGAACGTTGGTGCACCTGGGTTACCCACCAGAGGGGTGAGCGGCCCTGGAGATGTGATCAGTCTTGATTTGCCAGCAGGGCCGATCCAGGTGCCGAGCAGATTTTCTATGAAAGGCGACATACCTAGGTCTCTGTGTCCACCCTTTCCAGGAATCCAAATACACCCTTGCACCCCGGTCGGCGTCGTATCGTGCTCAGCTTCTACCCATCTTTTGCGCCCTCTGCTATGAAGCAGGTCAAGCACGCATTTAGTTAGGGCTGCCCTATGGTATAGCGAGAAATTAGGGACTCCCATCCCTCCGCTTGTCTTGGGGCTAGAAAGGGCCCTCCAGTTCCTCCTGGGTCTATGGTTGCCCCATATAAATCTCATGACTAACCGTCGGATCCTTGTGAGAAATGCTCCTGTTAATTTTATGGGGACCGTTTGAAAGATGTATAGGAACCTGGGGAGGGAATTCATTTTAACTGTATTTATTCTCCCAAACCAGGACAGTGGAAGAGACTTGCATTTGTCTAGGTCTTTCTCGAGAGCCGTGATCAGCAGGGTGTAGTTTTTTTCAAAAAGCTTATCGGGATTTGCTGTGATGACTGTCCCCAGGTACCTAATTCCATCCTGTCTCCATGCGAAGGGAAACGCTGATTGTAGTGAATCTGTTTCTTTCTCGGGCAATGTTACGTTTAATATCTCTGATTTACTGAGATTGACTTTAAAGTTAGACAGCCTACTAAATATTTCGAATTCCTTCAGTATGCATGGGAGAGCTACTCTAGGGTTGGTGATATACACCAGGAGGTCGTCTGCATGTAGCGCGACTGTGTTCCGTTCCGCCCACCCTAATCCCTTGTATGTCGTGGTTAGCTCTCAACGCCCTCGCCAGTGTCTCCATCACTAATATGTAGAGAAAGGGAGACAGGGGGCACCCCTGTCTGGTGCCATTGTTAATCTTGATTGGCTGGGATAACCTCCCGTTTACCCGTACCCTAGCCACAGGGTCCCTGTACAGCGCCAGGACCCTGTCCAGGAAGCGTGGGCCTATCCCTACCATCCGCAGAGCCGCTTGTAAAAACCTCCAGTTCACCCTGTCAAAAGCTTTCTCGGCATCTACGGATAGCAGGCACAGTGGGTTCCCGGAGTGGCGCGCCCTGGACACAATAGCCAGTGTTCTAATTGTATTGTCCGCTGCCTCCCTCCCGGGGACAAATCCCACCTGGTCTCTGTCTATCAGTAGGGGGATAAAAGGTCTCAGACGGGCCGCTAACATGCTGGAGTAGATCTTAGTGTCACTGTTTAGCAATGAGATAGGCCTGTAGCTGCCACAGGCCAGGGGATCTTTTCCGGGTTTAGGGATAACTGTTATGGTGGCCTGTAGGGCCTGTGGGGGGAATGGGCATTCGTGTGAGACAGTGTTAAAGGCATCTAGCATTATCGGTGCCAGTGCCTCTCCGCATATTTTAAAAAAGCGCGGCATAAAGCCGTCAGGCCCGGGGCTCTTGCCTATTTTGAGGGCCTTGATTGTATTAGTTAATTCCCCTAGGGAGAAGTCTTCCTCTAATGCGCCCCGATCCGCCTCAGGAATGCGTTTAGGGCTATTCTGTTTTAAGTAGGTGTCTTGTGATGCTACTGCCTCATCATTTGCCCTCATGTAGTCATTCTGTAGATTATATAGGTTATGGTAATAGGAATGAAAACTGTCTAGGATTTCTGTGTTGGTATGTACTTGTACCCCGTTACGTGATTGGATGGAAAAGATGTAAGTCTGTGGGGATTTTGGGTTGAGGGCCCTTGCCAGCCCCCTGCTACATTTATTCCCATACTCATAGAAGCTCCCCTTTGCTCTGTCTCTTTGACAGAGCGAGGCTTGGTCCAATATTTGCAGGATCTGACCGCGGACATCTGAAGTCTCCGCTGCTCTCTCATCCGATGGGGCAGCTTTGTTGGTTGACTCCAAGAGACCCAATTTAGCGATTAGTTTCTCCATTGCCCTGCTTCTGTCTTTTTTTAGGCGTGCCCCATGGGAAATAAAAATACCCCGTATCACGCACTTGAGTGCTTCCCATTTGATTGGGGCTAACGTGTCATCTGTTGCGTGATCTGTTTTGAATTGCTCTATCGCTTGTTGGATCTCCTGTAGGCAAGCTCCGTCATTTAGGAGGTTGTCATTTAGCCTCCAGCTGCTGTTTGTTCTGTCTTTCTGACCCCAATCTAAGGATCCCCAGACCGGAGCATGGTCTGACCACAGGAATGCCCCTATGGAGCACTTAGGGTTCCTATCTAAAAGTTTGTGCGAGATGAACAAATAGTCCAGTCGGTGGTAACTGTTGTGTACTGGTGAGGGATAACTGTAGTCCCTGACTTTTGGATGTAGTATATGCCACATGTCTACTAATCGTAGGTTCGTCAGTTCTCTCACTAGTCTACGTGTCGCTGTGGGTGAAATACTGGACTTACCCCCTGACGAGTCGAGGCTGGGGTTCAAGGCCACATTGAAGTCGCCTCCTAGAATTATAGCTGAACCATCTGCGAAGGACGCCAGAGCCCCCAACACTCGGATCCCGAAGCGGACCTGTGACTGGTTTTGAAAATAAACATTAGCGATGGTAAAGGTCTCCACACCCAGTTGGATTTTTACAAATAGGTAGCGCCCTTCGGGGTCGGCCTCCGACGAGAGCAGTCTGTGTGGCAGCTGTTTGTGGAAAGCTATAGAAGTGCCTCCCGCTTTTTTCTGCGGGTGGGGGCAGTGGTACCACGACGTGTAGTGGCGATGTCTGCAGCTGGGTATACTTCCTTCTTCAAAATGGGTCTCTTGGATTAATACAATCATTATACCTTGTTTGTGTAGGTGGTCTAATATCTGTCCCCTTTTGGCTGGTTTGTTTAGGCCCCTCACGTTGAAGGAGCCAACTGTGAGGCTAGCCATCAGGTGGTTTCCATGAGGCGTACTTCAAAGGCCAGACAGACATAAGGTAGGGGAAAGGGAAGACTGGGGGGATGGATGAAGAGAACAGAGAAGGAAAAGATAGAATTAGATGTGAACTGCCTATAGCAGCCATAACGTGGTGAAACCGAGACTCCAGCGAGACGCCAGATGTCGCACTCCTTTGAGCGACTTGTCACCCGATAGGGAGAGTGGAAGCGCAACAAGGAAGTGGAGGCCCCCTCCGGGCCGCACCCACCCAACAAATGTATAACAATGTGACCTCGATGAGGTCTCTGATAGTAAAAACATTGAACCCCAAGCACCGACACCCCAAAAACTTTGGCAACTTTGAAACTTCTTGCCCTCTAGGGGCCAAACCCTCCGTACCCTGGAGGGGAGTTACGCCTCCGAGCGGGTTAGCCGGAGGCCAAGGCCGTCGGACCGTGCACGTGAACAATCTATATTTGTTCCGTTTCGTGGAACCTCTTTAAGGACTTTTTTCAGGTCGTGCGATCTCCTCCTTTGCAACTCTCTGTCCGTCTCTGAGAATGTGCTGTCTGCCTCTGCTCTTGTGTGGTTTGTGTGAGCAAGTTGGGGCCGTTGGCCAATCAGGAAGTGCAGTTAATGGTAACTGAAATGTTCCCAGAAATTTGGGCAGATCACCTAGTGAACGGAAGATTGCTGATCTACCATCTTTTTTAGCTGATAAAGAAAACGGGAATCCCCAGCGATATTGTATCCCCTTTTCTTTAAGTGCCGATAAGAGGGGACCCAGAGCTTTTCTTAACTGCAAGGTGTGGCAAGCAAGATCCTGTAAGATGATGATGTTTTTGCCTTTGTAGGATAAAAGTTCTGTTTGTTCCCTCGCTTTCCGTATTATATCTTTATCGCGGAAAAAGTGTATCCTGCATATAATGTCCCTTGGGCGGTTGGGATCGGTCGTTCTGGGGCCCAGTGCTCTATGAATCCTGTCTATTTCGACAGGGCGTTCAGGTGGTCTGTTCAGTAAGCGCATGAAAACATTTTGCGCCCACGGTTCTAGTTGGTTCCCTTCCACTTCCTCAGGGAGGCCTCTAATGCGTATATTATTTCTCCGATTTCTATTTTCTAAGTCGTCTAGGTGTATGGTGAGAGTGGCGATCTGGTCTGCCTGGGTTTGTATTGCTCTTCTATGAGATTCCAAAATGGCCGCCGTCTCCTCCTGCACCTCCTCCACTTGATGCAGCCTGTGACCTATTTGGTGTATTTCTGTGTGGATGGCCTCTAGAGTTTGCTTGTTAGAGGCTTCAAATCTAGAGAATAGGGCATTCAGCTCGTCTCTAGTAGGGATTTCCAGTATGTGGGTTTTCCATGTGTCCTCCCCTGTGTCACCCGGGGACATGGCTGGCAGCACCCTTCTGGTTTTTTTAAGTTCGTTTTTGGGAAGTCTGGGGAGATTGGTGCATGTCCCATGGAGGGCTACAGCTCTCCTCTGATGTGAGTCCCTGCTGGTCGTGTGGAGGGGGGGATGTGTGAGGCTGCGGTGTAGCAGAGCCGCTGCTGTTACTCACATGTGCCCGTCCCTGGGCGCTGGTAGAAGCCTTGCGACTGCTGCTGGCGCTGTTTCTGGTGGTTTGGAGGCTCTGTGGGGGGAATCCCTCTGCCTCTGCTGAGCTGCTGGCTGCCGCGGAGGTATTCGCCGCTCCTGCCTGAGCCGCCGGGGTCTCCTGCACATGGCGCTCCGGCGCCATCTTTGATCTGACGGGGACTGAGCGTGGCATGCTGAGGAAGCGCTCCATCGGTCCACCGCTGCTGTCCTCCGCCGCTGCCTCTGTCCTGCGCCTGCCCATCACGGAGTTTGAGGGTTTGTTGGTGGATTGTGCCTGTGTGTGGGGTCTGTTAGCGGGTAGGTGCCGCGGGAGCTCTCAAGGAAGCGTGCTCACTCTTCCATGCGCTGGCCACGCCCCCTTGATTAGTGAAATAACCCAAATTAAAGAGGCTGTCTACTCAGACCCCTATGCATTGGACCTACTAGAACATATGGATATCTTGGAGGTGGTCCCCTGGGTGAGACTTCCCCTCAATTGGTAAGAATGAATAGCCAGTAGAAAGAGTGGAACACTCTTTTTGGAGGACTTAACTAACCCAAGCAATTGTGTTCTGTAGGTACTAATGTGCTGACAGCGGTGCCTTGGAACATCGGTGAGACAGAGCCAGGATGCTGATAATTTATGTAGCTCCACAAGGTGCTGCTGCACAGAGGAAGAACAAAATCTGGCCAGGCTGACCTGCGCTGCCTCCATTCACAGATCGACTATCTACTTTTTAAAAGCACAGAAGTTCTAGTCGCTCGGACAGCTGTCGGCTGCTTATGCATCCAACAGTCGTCTCGTGTAAAGGAACATTTAGGCTCATTAACATCAAAATTAGAATACTGATCAGATAAGACTATCTCTACTTTTGAAAATGAAATTATTGAGAATTTCTACTATCACAATAGTGGTTAGAAGCAGGGGTAAGTAAAAGGTGGCCCTACACATTAGACAAATGTTGTCCAAATCCACTGATTTAAGTGGGACTAGCTGATTATTTAATGTGTTTGAGGGCTTCCTAACTTTCCTTTGTTGGCAGAGGTCAAGGGAAAGAAAAATCGGACATGTTGGACTTAAACATGGTCAAGTCATTGTTTTTTATGGACATTAGTTAGTGCCAGAGGTGTCTAGCAAAATTAAATTTTACTTTCCCCATTGAGAACACATCTACACTGGGGCTAGTCTAGTGTGGGGTAGTTGGGATTTATATCTGTTGGCCAAATAAGTTTTTGACTGACAGCTGCCTAAGGTGAAACATTATGTAAGCATTAGTCGGTATAATTCAGGAGAAGGTTGACCCTTATCAGGGAAAATTTTGGTTGAAATCCCAGTGTCTATTCAATCCAAATAGTTACATAACAAATCATAGCAGGTTCTTAAATGGTCACTAACGTTTGGAATAACTTTGACTTATGTGACAGCCAATGTATTAATGAGCAAACATGCCATTTAATTTAGGGTCGTTTCACATCTGTGCTCTGTTTGGTGAGCAGGAAAGGAGAATCCTCATGGCTGAATGGTTCAGTCTCTGGACGGAACTGAGCAGCGCTAGGCAGACCCTATTGACTTTCCTCCCAGCTGGCTAGCTTTTGGACAGAAGAAAAAGCACTGCATGCAGCGCTTTTACTTCTGGTATTCTCAGCCATGTCTGTGACAGAACCTCCAGACGGAGGTCCCGATGCAGATGTGACACTGGCCTTATTCACCTAAAACAGCATTTTTGTGCTGGCCACTAGGGGTTTCCCACTCTCCTAAATTCTTGTCCACTGCCTATTATCAAGTGATATTATCTCTGTTACTGGGGATAGCAATGGTAAACCAGGAAGCTTAGGAGGGGAATGAGTCATCCCACTCATTGAAGTCTATGAGGGTAGAGGAGAAGTGAAGCATAGACTCACACAGATGTGTTGCAACAACTAATGGTAAGTGATTTGCTGCTATTTAATCACAACTCCAATGCTCAGTACTTTCGTACAATGTCTTACATGATGATATAAAGATTCTCTGTGTGTTACAGACAGCTAGAGAGCAGAATCTGCAAATCACTGTGCTCAATGTATAGAAAGCAGCAAAACAGCTCAGATTCCTCACACTAGTTCTGAGAGAACTGAGAATCAGAGATATACACATTGCAGGGTAAAATGGGGGGGAAAGCAGGATAAGGGTCATATAATGGCCACAAATATGACAGCATATTTTGAAAAGTCACCTGAAAAATTAGGTCTGCTTTAAGCTAAACCTGAAATTGGGGAGAAAAAGAATTTAGAAGTAACATTCCATTGTGAAAATTGGATAATAAAAATATTTAAAGTGCTGATCGGAATTTCTCTCAAGTCAGCCGTCAGCGAGCTTACAAAGTCTGGCTAAGCTTCAATGAACTTGTTACTGTAGCTTTATAAAAGATCATTACAGCAAGAAAGCTCTTAAGTACGAGGAATGGTCATGATTCATTAGCCGAGTCAAATATATTTTATTTTATGAAAAAAATGTATCACAGGAATAGAACTGAGGATTTATCAGGGGAAGGTTGTCTTTCATTACCACATTCATTAGATTTACAAATAAAACTGAGCTGAAAAATTAGAAAATAAAATGGATGCAATGAAGAATACTCTGCATAAATGATTATTATTGTGTTCTGTCAAAAATTCTTCACTTTATCCTTAGTATATTTTAATTTAGCAGGTTTGTTTATCTGTAGATTAAAATTTAAAATGTTATAGCTATGTTAAAACATTTGTACATTGTTGTAAAAGAAATGTCTATGCTGGACAGTTTTGGTAGAATATCTCCTGATTAATGACCATGGTATTCATCTAACATGCCTGAAATATCAGAATGGCATGTAGGTATGACTTGTCAGAGGAACCTTGTGCCATGTCTGTGTCATGTCCGTGCGGGTCACAAGCACCACTCCTAGCACGGACACAGGGTGATGTTCACGACTATTTTAGTAGATAGACTTATGCACCAAAAAGCAGTGCATGTCACAACTGAAATACGTAGTGCTCACTGCTCAGGGAGGTGATGGGTACCTGCCTAAAGCAGAGTCATCGCTTCGATAAAAGACAGCCCCACAGTCTTCTTTCTGGGTCCTGATTGTCCCTATAGGAACCCCTGGAGAGATAAATCGACATGCAAAGCAAAAACAGAGATGAAGAGCAACAATACAATTGAGACAGAACTCGCAGCAAGTTATCTGCAAGTAGAAAAAACACCCAGCACAGCAGAGCTCCAAACTTCAACTTCTCCACTATGGAATGGAATAAACAGCACTGAACACCAAGAGGGGTGAGACTTTATAGCCACTCTACACCTGAAAAACTGGCAAAGTGAATAGAAAACCACACTTCCACTCTACTCCCAGGCATGACTAATCCAGCATGCAACCATGCAGCAGAGGCAGACAGCACCAGCAGACTTTGCACATGGTGCATAATTCCTTGACCTGCTAAACAGGCAACAGGTCTTTGCCTGTGTTGAAGCCACCATGCCATGACGTTGTCACGACCGACAAGTCACGACAGTCTGACTGTTTTGGAAACATTAATTCTAATGCAGCTCTTCTAATATATTGTATTGACATGGAGAGATTACCACTCATGAGTACTGTCATATAATTTTCTTTAAAAAAAAGGTGGTTCACTCTCCAGCTAAATAAAAGTTAGTATTTTGCAAAATAGACTGGAGTAACAGGTTTTTGTACACACGAGTATGAATAGACTATGATCATTAGTAACCAATCACTTGACACTATAGTGCATTCATTAAAGCATCATAATAATATTTAATTAGTATTAAAGTGTAAACTACGTACTGTATTTGAGAATGGTTTAGGCATATATTTTCTAGATGCTACATCTAACCTGAACAGTATTGAGATGGGTAGCAAAAGCAGTAATTGTTTATAGTAAAAGGAACACACTGAGAAATAAAAAACAAACATCACAGATAAGGAACATAATATGGCAACCTTCAAACACTGATACCCTGTTTCGCCAAAAATTAGACAATAACCTGATTTTTAGGGATTTTCAGGGAGGCTTGAAATATAAGCCCTACCCCAAAAATAAGCCCTAGCTGAATTACATTAAAAAAAATTACCTAGCAGGCTCGGTCCAGGTCATCCTGCTGCTCTCCAGTTCTCCGGCGCGCTTGCTGCAGTCCTCCGTTGCCCACAGCAGATCGCTCCCTGGTTACGGGGTTCATAAATCCCGCCTCCAGGAAGTGATGGCTGTGATTGGTTCATCGAGCACTGCATCGATTGCCTGAGCAGCGCTTGAGAACCAATAACAGCCATCGCATTGTGGAGGCGGTATTTATTAATTGGCCAATCAATGCCATGGCTCAGCCAATTCATAAGTCCAATCTCCACAACTCGATGGCTGTGATTGGCTTACCAAGCACTGCACTGATTGGTTTTTGAACACTGCTCAGCCATTTACAGCCTGGAGGCAGGATTTATAAATCCCGTAAACAGGAAGTGATCTTTTGTGGGCAGCCGAGCACTGCAGCAAGAGCATTGGAGCTCTGGAGAGCAGCAAGAGGGCCTGGACCGAGCCTGCTAAGTAAGTATAATAAGACATATCTCGAAAATAAGACCTAGTGCCTCTTCTGGGGCAAAAATTAATATGAAACACGGTATATACTACCAAGTTGTATTCCCAAAATGGAGACTAGTAGACATCTTAAGCTGCTAAACAAATTTCCATCTCAAGTACAGTCTGACAAATCTGATTTACTTCAAGATATGACCAATGATACCAAGATATGACCATTGATGGGCAGTAATGACTGTTCATGAGATCCCTCTGCTTTATCCAATTGACATCAAGAGGTGAGCAATTGTGAGTTTTGTTTAATATTTCTGAATTATCTTACTGACACATAGATACAATCACTCACCTGAACCTTTTGCCCTGTTTGACTGTTTTAGAATGAGCATCACTCATGCAACCCTTTAGCCATATGTGATTGAACTGGAGAGATCTGTCTGACATGTTTGATTCTTGTTGAGAGATTACAGCTCACAAGCAATAAAGCCTATTATGTGAAAAATACAACAGGCTGTAGAAATCTAATTTCAGCCTTTTTTCATGAAACATTAAAATACAAAATGTGGCAGTGTTTGCATGGATGATAATACTCCTAAGGGTACGAGACGTTGATTCACTTCTACATGTTGCCCCATGGTTTTTATAGGTTTTTTTTGTTTTGTATTTTCTGGTTTTCATTGCTTCTTAGTTTACATTAACTATATACAATCATTTACAAATCACTTGTCATCATTGAAAGAGTTCTTTGCATACAATGTTTTTTGGAAAGACTTTGTCAGAATTGTGAAGTAATTTGTCTAGCCCTGTCCTTTAGAAGTGTCCTTTTCATGCTTTTTGAGGGAGCACATACTGAATCATCGCTAATGTGCCTTCTGCAATCTGACATATTTCTTCTGCCATATTTGACAATCACTCAAAAGACTCTTCTTCCATATCTGATTGACAATTCATGAGATGGGTGTGATATGTCTGACACATTGAATTGATATGTAGATGGGACCTACATGTCTGATTGTTATGTTATTTTCATGTTATCACTCATGAAACCCTTCTGAAATATCTGACTGACATGCAGATATGACTATTTATGTGACCTATGGACAGAAATAATCATTCATAAGATCTACCAGAGTTCAAAACTCCTTGCACAGTTCCTTGCTTTTGCAACCCAGCTCCTGCAATCCAGCACCTGATTAGACTTCCTATAAAAACCTGTTCCTTCGTCAGTGTGTGATTATTGTGCTCCTTGTCTTTAGTCAAGCTCTACTACTCCTGATTCTCCTTACATGATTGCTGCTAACTATCGTTACTGACCTCCGGCTAAATCCTGACTAGGCTACCTGTCTGCTCCCTTGTACCACAACAGATACCTACCATTACTGACCTCTGACGTAATCCTGACTACGCTACCTGTCTGCTCCCTTGTAGCGCAACAGATACCTACTGTTACTGACCCTTGGCTTTCCTTGACCCCACTATCTAATGCTCAGGTTACAACACGAAGCTCCGAACTCGCTTCTGACTGTATCAAGACTTTTCTAATATATCTCAATGACGTGGCGAGAAGACCACTCATGGAAACCTTCTGTCATGTTTGCTAAAACTATATGAAACAATATGTTTCTATCTACTCCTGTTTTTCCAAAAAAGGCTACAAACTATTAGATATCACACTGTGCTTTTTTTCTTAGAATAAGAATTGCCAACTTGAAGAATCATCATTCTTTCTGCAAGTAATGGAAATAATTTTCTCTTTCACAGGCATGATTACCTATGTATGGAGTCTCATTTGGAGATACTAGAGAGATTCTGGAGTTGGATATTGACAAGATTTTCTGTAAGTGCTTGTGATGAAAACTCTTGACTGTTTCTATCAATGTACATGGCTAACTTAAGGTACTTGATTTATCATTTGTAAACAGCCTTAATCTCAAGAGTCAGAGGCCTCTTGCTTTACATGATAGGTGACACCATTCTCCATGGAGGAGCATGAGGCAGCTTGAGGGAAACTTAATGAACTAAATATCCAGAATATCATTTTTTATAATGCACAAGCCTTAATGTTGTATATATTCACCATTATTATAATTATTTTTATATTGTAAATTCCCAATAGCTCACCCACTCTGCTTCATGGTCAATGTGAAAGTAGCCAAAGAATAATGGTTTAAAAGCACATAATTCCTTTAGCCAGTTTATACGCTCACAAAACAATAGAAAAATACAGTTTATAAGAAGAAATTCTTCTTTAACAAATGTCCTTGTATTTGAAATCATGCCTCCAGGTATTTTGGTATTATTCTTTGCTTATGTACTGAGTGTCTTTTTCAAGGATTATTTTCCTTGAAATAGAGCAATCTGTATAAAATTCTCTTTTCTTAAGTAGCAATAGATACATGCATGTGCACGAGGCCACAACCTTTCTGTTTGTTGCCTTTTGATTGGATGCTGACGAGGCGAGGCAGCTTGTGATCAGCTTATGACAGTGCTGAAAGTTTTTCTAAACTATGCAATAATAAAATGCTTTAGAAGAGCTTGGAAACATCACTTGAGTGTTTCTCATTGTATTCTTCTCCAATACATTGTTTATATAATTAGGCACACCTGACTGATAAGCCTACAATACACCTTGAGTATCAGCTACATTAAGTGATTTGCATGTTCTTTCTAATACAACCAAACATTCACTTTGGCTCTACAGAAAAGCAGATTAACTATGTAAAAATGATCAAATACCAACATAATACCAATGGGTGAATTTCAGTTTCTCTTTGTCACAAGGGCCCACTGCCAATGAGCTGATCTCAAGCTGTCCCCAACAACCAGCGGTAATATTGTGGAGCAACTGACAGCAAATGTTCAAGAAGTGAAGCCTTGCACAATACCCACTGAAATTGATCATATGTATATGCAATAAATGTACATATCTAGGCATCCAGAGCAAGAGATGTTGTTTGTTGCTGTTCTCTACTCTAATAGATGAGATTCTAAAAAAACCAATTAAGTCATAATCCACTTATTCACAAACCCCAAATATATACATTAATTGAAATTTCATTATTTACTTCTGTTATGATTTGTGTCCGGTCTCACCTGTCTTCGTTGACTGCCACGGTGCATGCTTTCATTCTGCCTTCAGCGGACACCATGCACTGGCCTCCTGTAAATCTCTCTCTGCTGCCTGAAGGCTCCCGCCTATGACACAAGCCTTAAGGGGCCAGTGAACATCCTGTAATTCTCTTCCCCGCCAATCCTGAAGCACCTCTAGTTATATCAGGCTTCCACCTAAGGAAGGTGCCAAAGTTTTGGTTCTACTTGTCCAGCTACTCATTTGTGCTGATTTTTTGCAAACTGATTCTTGTCATTCCCTGATTAATCTTCATTCTCTACTCCTGACCTAAGCTTGCTTTATTCACCATTCTCCCGTCTGCTGCCTGTCCCAACTCATAGCCTGTTTGTACTGTGCTGAACCTACTTTTGTGCCCTGTCCTCTGGACATTTGCTTGTGTTGTAGTTTTTACTGCCTGCCTTGATCCCGGACGTCTATGACTAACCCTCTGTTCACACACTCTGATCCTGTATTTCGGTCTATTGATGCATCAGCTGCTACATAACTGAAACTACTTCTAGTTTAACAGCCTGGGACCCTACAATGAAGTCCAGATCCTGACTGGTAGGGTGAAAGGGTGAAGACCACGGTTCCTTAAGTGTTGTCTCTAAATTTGGGCCAAAGTGAAACCAATGTGTGGCAGAATGGCTCTGCAACTGCTGAATCTGATAGCTCAGCTGGGACATCCTCTAATTCCATTCATCTTGTTGAAGCAAATACGTTGAAGTCAATGCCTGCCTGAGTCTTAATTGCATAGACATCACTAAACAATGAGCTTTCCTCCTTTGCAAGGTCTTTACTGCAGCTACCTTCAGTTGCTGCTTGTGTGTGCAACTTTCTGCCTTCAGTTTTATATGCAGTCAGGTAGAGGTCAGATGACTGTCTTGGCCATTGTTAACTATTCCATTTCTTTGCCTTTCTTTGTCTCCAACAAGTGACAGATGCTGGGGTATGCTTTGTATCAAGAGTCCTTCTTTTCCTTATTAATACTGTTCTCTACCCATAATTCTAGTACAAGTTCATTCTGATATAATTTGATCAAAGAATCCTGTTCCAGAACTGGGAGGGTTTTTTTTAGATGTTTTCCAATAAAGTACTATCTGGTCTTTTTGTTTTTTGAGTGTCACCAGTGGTTTGCATCTTGAGATAAGCCCTCTGCATTCGACAAACTGTACTGAAACTTTGTTTGCTTTATCAAAAGTTCATCATATTAGATTTAGCAATGTGGCAAAGCGTTACCATAGGTTCAAGTGTCCAGAATGCTCTGAAGAGATGGAGAAAATTTGAAGACAAAAAGCGGAGTGTAACATCTCTGGAAACCCTCCGTATTTACATTCATAAAGACATTTCTTGATTGCAGCCTTGGATGATGATATGCCGACCTTCCTGAGAGTGTTGTTCACTTGGATAGAAGGTCGTAAAGGGGCTTTTATTTACCAAGGAAATAATTCTGCGATCATCCACTTTAGTCGTCTTCTGTGCTCTTTTAAGGTTTTTTTGTGTTGCTGAGATCACCAGTGCTTTCTTTTAAAGTATCCCTTTGATTACATGAGGAATAAAACTATTTGCACAGCCGAATATTCCTTTTGAAACAATAAAAACAACGCAAAAATTGTTGTTGTTAGACTCTGTTCATATTTCCATTATATATTTGTGTTTCTGCTCCGTTATCACACAGAAAAACAAAAAAATGACATTACCAGATTGGTTAAATTATGGAAACCAGCAGTGCCTGACAGAACCCATTGTCTATAATACGTATTTGCCATTTTTGGTCCAGTTTTTGTCATTTTACTGGATTGATTGTACTATGTTTTCTAGCAGTTATGATGGTAACCATGATGGAAAGATTGAGCGAAAATGTGAAAAAAGCTTAACTTACTCCTGCCTAGAGTTTTATCCCATGTTCCTCTTGTATCCAATTTCCCTGAGGTTTCCCTTGGTGCCGAGTTGTTAGCTGAGCCGATTAGAGTAGAGAAGATGCAACTCCTCTAATTAGAATCCATACAGAGTATCTGCAAATGTAGACTATAGATTCTCTAGCCAACCATCGTACACCATACACAAAAGGCGATATGGATAGGACCAGAGAGAAAGGCAGAAAAATAATGCAATTAAGGTAAAACAGATATATTGTCTATATTATCTAGAACTATTTTCTAACTTTGCAAGTACAGTTTAAGAATGTACCAAATTGTGATTTAGCCTTTCCTAATGTTTCCACCATCTTTCTTCTAGACTTGGTTAGTATTTTGCAGCTTAATAATGGCCTCCTTCATTCTCATTGACACCTCTTTGGACCACATACTGAGAGTTCCCATGAACAGCTGCCAAATGCAAATCCAACACTTGGAATCACCTCCAGACCTTTTATCTCCTTAATTTGTCATGAAATAATGAGGTAACAGACCACACCAGACCTTGAGACTTCTTATCAGTCAACTGTCGAATTACTTCAGAGCCTGTAAAATGATGGAGGGGAACATTTTTTACACGGTGCATGTCCAAATTCTTTTGGACTCAATTATATGCTGTATATATGTATAGTATATATAACATATTTGCAGGTACTAGTCATAATAAATTGCTTTTTTAGTGGTTTTGGTTGCTTTATTATATTTTTTGTAATCGTTAAAATACATTAACTTAGTCCAGAGATACTGATCAAGAAAAGGATGATTGGTATTAAAGGGTAAAGGTGGCCCCTGAGAATTTGTTATATTTTAGCCCAGTTGTCTCTGTCTCTAATTAAAATAGCTCTATTTAGAATATTACACTGCATTATGGTCCATCCATTGTTAATGACTCTTATAATGACCTTTTTATGACATGCTCATATGCTGAGCCAGAATTAAAATTGAGGAATTTGTGCATCAGCATGTGATTGTTTATCACCTAATTGAACTTCTCCGTAATTACAGGTAAAACACAGTCATCCATTTCTATGTACACTGGGGACGCAGAGTGTTAGCTGAGGCTGCCTTGAGCTTCGAGCAAACAGCAGACACAGCAGAGCAAATTAACTATACTATGATTGATCAGATCCGTACCGATCGAAGTCCCTCACCTGATTACATTTCTTACTGTGTATAATTAGGAAATGCTGAGAATGAAGAAAGACTAGCCAATTAGATTTAAATGCAACCAATTAACCTTGCATATGATCAAGAATGAACCGCCTGCTCTCCCATTCATTTTGTATAGTGACAAGTTAACAGTAAACTTTGTCCACAACCAATTACTCAATATGTACTTTATGCCATGATCATTTAATAAACCTCAATTGCACGTGGTCTACGTCTTGCCTTGTATAAGAGGCACTTCTTCATTCATAATGTGTGCTATCCATAAAAGTGAAAAGCACATATATAATAATAACTGGAAATTAGGATAGAATGTTCTTAGTGAGCTCTCTGAAACTAGGGGTTTGCCCATTTATTCAGAGAACGCTCATACAGAGCATTCTGCTGCTTTGCAACTACTTTCAACTAGACACAGTGTATATTTAAAGAGGTTGGGTACATATTTCTTAGAAGGGTCTTCCAGTAATAAGCAGATCACAGCGTTTACCAATTAGCTATACTCTTTGGAAGAACATGGCAGCAAATATTCAATCCTACAGTACCTTCACAGAAGAAATAAAGCCTTACATCTTTCCTATTAATGTCAATGGTTTGCCAATGGAAGGTATGAACATGTTGAGTCCTCCAGACTGAGGGGATTCCTTATAGCCATTATCTGCTCTGGAAATGTGGTTCCTAATTATAGTTCCCCTCTAATAATTCATACCATGCTTGCGTCTAATAGAGGTCTCAATGATAATTGATTAACTCTTTCATTACCAAGGGTCATAGATGCAAAACATTACAAAATTTATATATATATATATATATATATATATATATATATATATATATACAAACACATATATATTTCCTCTTTGTCCTCAGCCAGCAAAGAAGGGATATTTTGTCCCCTAGACTCCACCCTAGGACTGGTCCACCTAGAATGATTATTTAAGAAATTTGCATAATTAGTTGTTGGCCTATAAGAACACTCACACAGCTCACATATGTGTTTTATTTTGTCCTCATCCCTTTAAAGATACCTAACTAGTATTGTGTGCATCTACAATATCTGCCTGACTATAAATAGATAGTTCTTTCTAAAAATAAACTGAGCTCATGCAAAACATGGAAAATATTTCAACCACCAAACAGTTAACCAACAAGCCGCTATGAAATGAAAAGCAATACATTACTAGTAGCTTATTCCATTTCATGCTGTGATCCTTGTCATTGCTGAAATCAACGTTTTATCATGCGAATCAACAATCAGAAAGTTTTCTTCTAAAACTGCGAAATGAGAAAAAAAATTGGGTGACTTGCATTATTATTTTTTTTCTTTCCTTCGATTGATATCTCATTGTAAACCACCAAGGCAGGTCCCAATCACTTCACAAACATCAAACTCTAGCGAACAAATTACATCCTCTTTAAGAAGCTAGTGCAGCCCCCGGAACAGGTCATAGTTTCAGTTCCTCATGAGAAAAACAATATTTTCTCAAAACAGCATTTTGTTCTTAGCTGCTGGAAATATTTAATATTCAGCTATATGGGGTAGGGATGTACTCAACAGGCCCCTATATTCCTTTTTGTGGACTATGAATTACTAAAGACCTGGGAGCATCTGCTATAATGCTTATATAGAGAACCATGCCTTGTTCTTTATACAATACAGATGATTGGGAAGATTCTGCATTATATTGCATTGAATTCCTGAAGAAAGGTGATCAGGAGTTAGATATGAGTATCTAACCTAAAGGTACATACAGTATTAACCCTAGAACTAGAGATGAGAGGACTCTTCAAATAGGTCGGTTTGGTCCAAAAACGTTTTGAACATAATTAGGAATGGATTAAAAACCCTAAAACTACTATTGAACACTAAGAGCACTGAAATAGTGATGGTGATCCTTCAATGGATGTGGCTCAGTGGTTAGCACTGCTGCCTTGCAGTGCTGGACTCTGAGGTTTAAATCTGACCAAGGACAACATCTGCATGGAATTTGTATGTTCTTCCTGTGTTTGTGTTTTTTTCTTGTTCTTCTCCTCTTTTGGGGTAAGAATAAGGAGGAGGGAAGAAAACAAAAGAAGCATGGAGGCTCAGTGGTTAGCACTGTTCCCTTGCAATAATGGGGTCCTAAATTCAAATCTGACTGAGGACAACATCTGCATGGAGTTTTACAAAATTTATGCAGATGTTGTCCTAGGTCAGACTTGAACCTAGGATCCCAGCACTGAAAGGCAGCAGTGCTAACCACTGAGCCATATCCATTAAAGGACCACCACAGTTTCAGGGCACTTGGACATTGTTCAACATTAGTTTTACAGGGTTTAAAGCAACCCTCCGGACCTGGAGAAACAAAGATGGCCACACCAGCCTCTCTGACTGCCCGATGCATGCTGTATATTAGTATGCATCATCATTAATCTAAGAGACTACACCTGCTCTGATTAACCAATGCTGTCCACATGAGCAGCACTGACTAGTCTGATCAGCATGTAGTATCTTAGACTACTGCTGCATACTAATACTCAGTGTACATAAGGCCGCCAGAGAAGCCGTTTGGCCATCTTTCTCCAAGCCCGGAGGGTCACTTTGTGAACTTCTGGTTTGGCAGAAACATACCACCTGAGGTTTGAATTCTCATCGAACTTTTAGCAAAGTACAACCTGAAACAGAAGTCTACTAGTTTGGTTCGCTCATCACTGCCTAGAACCTCTTATTCTTCATATATTTTTTTCTCTTATATAGTACACCTTTATTAAAGCTTTTGTTGTTCTTTTCCTTTGTTATTCCTCCTGGAAATGCATGAATAAGTTGACTACCGTATGTTACTTATTGCCAATATATGTGTCTCTACACTGTCTGTTACTGTCAGCACTGATTGAAAATATCAGTATGTAGGGACATGCCTGATTGAAAAGTGGAATGATAACACACAATTGCCAATTTATTCATACATTTCCAGCAGGAATGGCAGAGGGACGGCACAACACAGAGTTCTAAAAATAGATGATATAGAATTGTTATTTTGTGACAAGTGAGAAATATACGATACAATGAACTATTCTCTAGAAGTTCCAAGAGATCATTTCCCTACTCCTTCTTCTTACAATTGTTTGTCTGGATGTAAGGCAACTGGTAAGTGAAGTAAACTTCTCACACCCCCAAGGGAGAAGCTGTGCAGAGTAGGGGTATGACCTTTTTTTAAGATGCCATGCGTGTGTTCGGGTGGCATTGTAGGATGTTTTTGCCCAGTGTGACCATTCAATCTAGAAAATATGATAATGATGAAACTATAGATCAATCAGAAGATCTTGTTGAAAATTACCTCTGCAATCATTCCCAATGTAGTTATTCCCTTTTTTCATTGGAAGAGAAAGAATGATTATTTTCAGTGCCGGTAATGCAATTGGCACAGTTGGGCAGTAGAGTGGGAAGGAAATGAAGGGATTTCTATACCCAGGTTTTACGGCCTTGTTTGGAGCAAATCTGAACCATACAAGTATCACACAGTAAATGTCTATTTTATTTGAATTGCATTCACAGGGATAAGGTAAACTCTGGGTGGCTTTAAAAGAATAAGCTTCTCTGTTATTTATATTGATGCAGGAGCTTTGACGCAAAGAGACTGGACTTGTTTTCCCTTTACAGTAAAGTTTGACACATAGATAACGTTTCAAAGGTCTGAGGCCTTTGTTGTTAGTATCATACTGTGGAAAAGAAGTTTTATTTGTGCTTTTAAAAATGGACAAGTTTCACGCTACAATTGCAGACTGTGCGACCAACATGTATCTTGTACAATTATTGTGATTGCAGACCCAGTCGCAGTTGCCAGGCCTTGCTCTGTATTGTCTTTTAAGAACAACAAGTAACAAAAGTGCACGCAGAGTAATGCAAGCTATTAGCGGTCTATTACTAGGATATGGGAAAGATAGAAAAACGGAGCGAGGTTTTGAATTTCTGTAGTAGTAATAATAATAAAAACATAATAATACACTACACAAAAGTATAGAGACTTTAAATCCAAGCAAAGAAATATTCATGTTGCTGCAGAAAGCAGCCGTATTAAATCCATGTCACATTGTCAGGAGGTTTCTAGACCTGGATACATACACAATCAACACACAGGTTTAATTTTTCTGCATAGGTTTGGTACCTCAGAAGGGGCAGATGTGATCAGCGGAACATTGTGCACCATTGACCCCTATTGGCAGCAGTCAGATTTCCTCAGATAGCCAGATATAAGGTATAGAGAGAAGGGGCATAACTAAAGGCTCAGGAGCCCAGGTGCAAAAGTTCACCTACGACCCAACCCCCCTCCCACCATACCTGTACCCATACCTTAACTACGCAGCTGCAAAACAAATTTGCATACATGATCTAGCCCCTTGATATAGGCTTTCCAAACATGACTAATTTCTTGGACTATGTGAGAATTTGTTTATAGCCCCTTAGGCCTCCCCTTAAATGCGTAGGGTTACTCGTGTGCAGTACGTGCATTTGATATAGGGTAACTCGCTGGCCAGCTAGGGAGAAAGCGGACAGATTCTATTATAGTCAATGGTGCCTGTTCAACACTGTTTGGTTCCGTCCAGAGACAGACCTGTTCAGCCGTGGTGATTCCCCTTTCCAGCTCCCCAAATGGAGTAGAAAAGTGAAGTCCCCAATTCTCTCTATATATGTTACAATCGTGTGGGCAACCTAAGCATGGGGGCCCACACGATCGCACCCAAAATGGGAAATGTAATGGAAGGGGATGGACGCACACAGGTAGCACCAAGGTCACACGGATTCACACAGGTTTCAGGCAACTGACCCTGTACTACGCAGGAGGATGGCATGGCCCTACCTAAGCGGGGAACATTGCCCCAATAAGGGCAGCCCAGCGGTCTTCGGAACTCGGCCCTAGCTGATCCTAGGAGCCACGCCACAGAACTGGAGACATACACATGCCACATGACAAAGACAGAACAGGATACACAGCATACAAAATGCAACCACTAGAAACAGATAAGCTGAATGTAAATACCAGGTATTAGTTGACATGTTGTACAATATGTGGAAGCTAGCGGGCCACTTCACGGCTCCTGGTTATACCGCTAGTCCCTACACTAACCAGGAGTCCAACAGAATCGGACAGCGTTCACACAGAAAGCTGCAACAGGACAGGACACAGATAGCAGGTCACACAGCAAACTGACAAGAAACTGACAGAATTTAAACATACAAACGGACATGAACAAGCAAGACAGAGATCACTCAGCAAAGCTTGCAACAGGACAGAACAGAGCACTGGACACACAGCCAGCTGCATCAGGAACAGAACAGAGAACAGGGAACAGAGCCAGACTGACTCCACTCAGATCACATGCACACAGAAGGAACTCACCGCAAGTCTATGTGTCCTCATACCAGGGGGAATAGACAGTCAGCTACACAAGCTGACAAAGGGGAGTGTTCAGTTACACCAACTGACACCCAGAGTAAGACATAAGACTTCTGGAGGCTGCACCTGAACAGGGGAAGGAAAAGGGGGCTGCATGTACTGCAGACTAGGACTACAGGTGTCCAGACAATCTTGGGGAAGCAGAGCCACACAATAGACTTACTTGCAAACACAGATCAGAGTGGGAATAAGCTGAACATGACTGATAACAAGTTACAGGACACAGAAGTATCATGAGTGCTCACCATAGGGTCCAGCCAGAGACTGACCAGGAGCTGGGTTTATATGTGAGCACAGATCCAGGAGATTGGCTAGCAGGAAGTACCACACCCAGCCAGCTCAATTAACCCTTAGAGTGCTGCTAGGAGTACATAGTACCACCAATCCCAGCAGCACACGTAACAATATAGTGATATGGAGCATGCTGGTGTACCCTGAGTTACTGTTTATAATTATATAGGTACAGCTGGTATAAGTTATACATCTCCTGTATGTAACAAGCCGTAAATAAAAAGATAAGTGTCTGCGCTCTTAGAATATGTAAGGCATAGAACCACATTTTTGTCAATCCTATGGAAGAAACAGGGACGCTACTTACTCAGGAGGAGGGGGGTATGGTTTCAGAGGATTTGAAATGTTAAAGCCAACGACCCACTGACAATGCTAAGGTGCTTTCTGAACTATTGTCCTTTATCTCCTGTATGTAGAGATATACCAGGTCCATATCACTATATGCAGGCGATGTACATTCCCCTATATATAGTGATATGCAGCATGCTGGTATGCCCTAATATTTCCTGTATATAATAATAATCTTTATTTATATAGCGCCAACATATTTCACAGTGCATATATAAGTTATACCAGCTGTACATACAAGATTACATGCGGTATATACTTTGTACCACATGTTCTGCTGACTCTGTTCTACTCTTCACTGTGAATGCGCTGCTGGCTGGACCAATCACGCAGCTGGCAGTACCCTGACAGACTGCATCTGTGGCCAATCACAACTGCAGTCTCTCAGTGGAAGCGAGTGCTGCTCGCCGAGGAAGTCTGCAGCCTGTAAGTGCCATCTCCCTGAGTGCCACCCTCAGCAGGCCCACGGCAGTAAAACAGTGTATGGCGGGGGCCCACGACCCCCCGTTCGCTAAGGGGCACACTTTTCACAAGATGTTCTATCAGCTGTACAAGAGACTTCCTGGCCTGTTTAAGATCCTTCATAAAACAGGAAGCATTAGAAGGCAGCAGAAGAAACCCACAACTTCCAATCACAACATGCAAAACTTGTGGGGAATGTCCAATATATGAAAAGACTGTAACCTATCATATCATAAAGGATGTCTGAGAAGGACAATGTTTTAAAGCGAGATCAATTTCATTAAATTAATATTTTTTGGATTCATGTATAATTGACCCTTTTTTTTAGTTTGTCTTATTTTTGTTATTCTTTTTAGCCTAATTATTATTTTTAACTTGATTTCTAAAAAAATTCGACTTTTTTGCACATAGTTTTGAGGACCGACTATTGCATTTGAAACTTTTTTCTAAATTTCCCTTTAAATCCTAAAGCTTCCGTTTGTTTGAACAGTCTACTTGACCAACAACTAGAAACATAAAAGGTATAGTGAGAGCAGTTTTATTTGAATCTTTTACCCCAAGGCTTGTAAATTGTCTATTAGCTTCACAATCACAAACTATTGATGTGCGGAAAATGCAAGCACAGTATTAACATAAATCAGTCATTAATCAGGTCACTCTCTGATTGTACAACACATGGCTCTTGCTTTAAGGCTTCTAATTACTAATGTTTGAAGACTTCATGAAAGCAGAATTCTAATTAAGACTGAAAAGATCCAAGCATCACAGATTATCATCTACAAATAAAATTCGGGATCCAGTACAAAGACGGCAGCTATTTGCATTCAATAACTCATAAAATATCAACACACAGTGGTAGGCACATTACATAGAGCTGTCCTTATCATCATTTTCTAGAGGAGGGCACTCAAGTTTTTTAATACTTTCCATCTTTTCTTCCTGGGATGTAGGTATGAAGAAGAAAGGCTGTAATTAGTGGTAGGCTCAACTTGAATCTTTCAGGTAGATGAAATGTTTGGGATCATAGTATCCATTTATTCAGGTATTGATAACCTTCTACCACTTGACCGAAACAGCAAGATCCTGATCACTAAGGGTAGAATAGTAAAGGTCCATTTACACGGGAAGACTGTCGGATACATTAGCACCCAACAGGCATCCCAAGGACTAAAAACAAGCGCCAAAGCGATATTCATTCTGTGAATTGAGGCCTAGTGAGCGGCAACTTCAACAAATGAGCGATTTCTCGCTCAGTGCCCTATCGGCGGTTACTTGTACATGGAATGACTATTGCCCAAATTCGCTGTATCCAGTGATAATTCAGGCGATAGTTGCCCTATGTAAAGTACCTTAAGTCAATTGATCCGATTGGTTGAACCGATATTGATAACAAAGCAGATAGAAAAATATCTATCTGTTATCTATCTATCTATCTATCTATCTATCTATCTATCTATCTATGTATCTATCATCTATCTATCTATCTATCTATCTATGTATCTATCTATCTATGTATCTATCATCTATCTATCTATCTATCTATCTATCTATCTATCTATCTATGTATCTATCATCTATCTATCTATCTGTTGGGCAACATGACAACACATTGGTATAGTATGGGTCTGTAGAAATCTATGGGTATCATGTTACACTCAGTATTCAGAGTGGAAACTGAGCCATAATTCAACCATGCGCCTGACTTGAAAAAGCAAAGATAAAGATTAGAGATGAGCGAGTATGCTCGCTAAGGCACATTACTCGAGCAAGTAGTGCCTTAGCTGAGTATCTCCCCGCTCGTCTCTAAAGATTCAGGGGCCAGCGGGGGGCGGGGAGTGGCAGGGGAGAGCGGGGAGGATAGGAGGGGAGATCTCCCTCTCCCTCTCTCCCCCCCGCTCCCCCCTGCTCCCCGCCGCAACTCAACTGTCACCGGCGCCGGCCCCGAATCTTTAGAGACGGGCGGGGAGATACTCGGCTAAGGCACTACTCGCTCGAGTAATGTGCCTTAGCGAGTATACTCGCTCATCTCTAATAAAGATGCAGCAAAGTTTATACTGACTTTTAATGCATTCTGATAAATTTCTGTGCCAAAGTCTCAACTGCGTTACAATGGGTTTTGATATGTTGAGTTAAGAGAGCAATAATTTTTGAATGGCTGAAAGGGGTATTCACAAGATACAAGTGCTCAGCTATTCCAGGCTGTCTCATTGATCATGAATTAAGGGGTAGTGTGCATGCTTGACCGCAATTAGCTCGCAGTGAGGAGGAGAGAGGAACACAGGACCCCTGTTCTTGGAATGGGTGGGGTCTCAGGGGTGACACTCCCACTGGTAAGACTATTATCATCTATCCTATGAATGGATGATAAATATCATTCATAAAAATAAGATAACTTGTTGCAGAAAGTTATCACAGTGAAGTTAAACATTGCCACATCGGTTTGGGAGGCTGTGAAAGAAACCACCTCATAAGACAAGTTTTCGTCTGTCATAAAGTCACAGGTACAGGTGTAGCAAAGTTTAACTTGACACTTAACTCATTAAATAAATTGTGACACAGAACTTTCTCTTGCTTTTTCAATAGCTTGCCACTGGCTTTTGTTTTGTTGAGATAACTTGTTGCGGCCAGTTATCAGCATTAGGTGATATTTTGCTATATTTGGAAGTCTGTATATGGCTATATACAGTATATACTGCATCAGGGTTGTTTGCTTTTAAATTTATTTGGTGAGTATGTGACTGAAAAGACATATTAGCAGACTATGTAGAATTCATAATGGTCCTTAAGTAGCTTGTATACATGACACTCTACTCCATTTAGTACACTTCATTATTTCCAGCATGTATAGACAGTTGTATTTTATATAATACCAAATGGAGCCTAGTGTGACTGATGTACTCTTCAATATCCATTGACCTTTTTTCTGGGACTAATAAATTGATTATATTGCTAAGTTTAATATTTAGTAATTGTATCTTGCATAATTCTACAGGATGGACAATGGAAAAGTAACCCAACTGTACACTCTTATGAAAGCTGACTGAAAGAAAATCTTTCTTCAATTGGAGACATAGAGTGGCACAGTATGTCCCAATACAAAAATGCTGGAAAAAACAACATATTGTAGGATTTTTAGAAGCTATATTTGAAGCTCAATGGGAACCAGTTGTAATATCCAAAACTTAATGGGTTGTCCGGTTGTAAACTATTGCTGGCCTATCCTCCGGACCGGTCATCAATAGTAGATTGGCAGGGGTCTTGGTTTGTGCATGAAGCAGACAACTCAGTTCTCACTGTTCTCTTTCCCATTCATTTCAAATCGAACTTCCCCTGCAATACCAAGCCTTGACACTAGAGTAAGAACAGAGTTTTCTGCTTCCTTCAAAAATCAGCTCAGTGCACAAGCATGCTGGCCTAGCAAACAGCTGATTGTCAGAAGGCCTGGGCAATGGACCCCTGCCAATCTACTATTGATGATTTATCCTGAGGATAGGCTATCAAGAGTTTACAAGCGGACAACCCCTTTAATCAGATTATACCAAAACTATTATTATACAGCTGCTGGGATCCTTCTACATTTTGAAGGACACTTTACTTATGATCTCTAGGGCAGTCAATGTCGCTTAGCTCAAAGTTGAATTGTCAGCAATACTTCCTTTAGAAACAGCATACACAGTACTTTCCTCACAACATGTTGTATGAAGGTGTTAAAAGAAAATACACTTTGATTATTTTCCTTTTAAACTCTGGCACCTCAACTAGTCCAGGCAATCAAAGACTAAAATTGAAAATGTCTGTGATTTAGATTAAAAGGCAATGGTGCAAAAAGTCATGCAGCTTTCACGCATTGTTTCTGCTAATGTTTTTGTCTTCTTCATACCTTTAGTTTATTGCAGATCACAGGTCTATATAATTTGAATGCCTCCAGTTATCATCATGGTTAAAATATATTATCTCAGTTTTTCTTGTATTAATTTTCAACAGAAGACTAGTGTGAGAAACTGGTACTACAGCATCAGCCTGGGGCTCCCCGGGTCCACTACAGAAAAGATTTCCCTCCAGTTATACAGAACATGCGCATATATCTGAGTGTGAAAATTCATGTTTCTTATCTTGAATTCAAAAAAGTATTGCTCTTTGCTGTTTATTGGCTTCATTTCTATCAATATGCAGCTGAGTAAGAAGAGACTTCAATTACTGCAGCTCTTTGCTTCCTGTTGAGTAAAAAAGAGAAAGATAAGATGACTAAGGTAACAAGAATATCTAATGGCCCTTTTACACGCAACGATTATCGCTCAAAATTCATTCAAACACTGGCTTTTGAGCAATAATCGTTGTGTGTAAACATTTCTATCTTTCATTCTTCAGCTGAATGATGATTTTTAGGTGAGCATAAAATCCATGTGGAAGATTGTCTTTGCGTGTTAATGAGCCTTAAGAGGAGACTTGAATGACTGTAGCCCTTTATTTCCTGTTGAGTAAATAAGAGAAAGATAATATAACTAAGGTAACATGAATATCAAATGACCCTTTTACATGGGACTATTGTCGTTCCAAATAGTTCAGAGTCCTAAGTTCCCACAGAAATCTGAACGATAATCGTCCTGTATAAATGCATGCAGTGACTGAATGACAATTGTTCAGTTTCTGCATACAGAAAACTGAGTGATGTGCTGTTCAGTATAAACAGCAGTCGTTCACTTTTGAATAACTGGCTACTCAGAGAACACTCCCCCCTCCATTCCACCTCTATTTTGGCAGTTCTGTGAGGGATGCCATCGATATTCATTCCTGTGTACTAGTACAGGAGCGAGCATCAGTGAGACAAGCTGTTGGCGTCATTTGCCCGATAACTCATCCCAGGTAAAAGGACCATAAGGCTCTATTCACACTTCCGTCCATGGTTTTCATCATGGCTTTCAATCATAGCAGCCGGAAAAACAGCTATCTGCCTTTATCTATTTTTCTAGTAAAATGATGGAAACCATAACAGAAACTGGATGGAACCAATTATAGTCAATGGGTTCTATCAAATGCTACTGATTTCCGGCATTTTGACGAATCCATCATGACGATTTGTTTTGTTATTCTGTTCCATATTGGAACATAAGAATGGAAATCATACTATGTAAGGTGAAAACAAGACATATGTCCATCCAGTTAAGTATTCCTCTTTGCTGTTTATTGGCTTCATTTCTATCAATATGCAGCTGAGTAAGAAGAGACTTCAATTACTGCAGCTCTTTGCTTCCTGTTGAGTAAAAAAGAAAAAGATAAGATGACTAAGGTAACAAGAATATCTAATGGCCCTTTTACATGCAACGATTATCGCTCAAAATTCATTTAAACAATGGCTTTTGATCAATAATCGTTGTGTGTAAACATTTCTATCTTTCATTCTTCAGCTGAGCAATGATTTTTAGGTGAGCATAAAATCCATTGTTCAGCTGGAGAGAGATAGCAGGGACCGCACACTGTATTCTCCAAGGGAGCAGCTAATTACATTGTATTCAGTTGGCAGCCTGCAGCAGCCCATGTGCTGACAATGCAGCTGAGTGCAAAGCCCAGACCACATGCTGCATTTTCCAAACAGCTGCTGTAGGCTCATTTGCATGCATGAAGCTGATAAAGTGCTAATGGGCATTAGTAACCCCCAATATGATCAGAGCATGGCCCTAACAGACTATTACAAGCTGTTTGTAGAGGAAAACTGTCAGCAAATAAAGTCAGATGATTACAGCAGCCTTGGCAATGATTCAAACAGTCAATCTCTGCTTTTCTTATAGAGGTTTGAGGCTGAAAGAGTATACTAAAGGGGATGTATCAGGTTTTTACTTATTAATTCACCAAATACTGACACATATTTTATGTAATTTGTTTTTATTTGTCATTGTAGATTTTTTGTTCTATTTTTCCGTAGATGTTTATGGGGCAGCCTTCTTGCCTAAAGTCCCTTTTACACACAATGATTATCACTTAAAATTCGCTCAAAAGCCATCTTTTGAGCGATGAATCATTTCATGTAAATTTGTGCCCATCATGCACTTACTGTGCACTATTCTTCTATCACTGAGTTCAGCTCAGCATAAAATTATCTTCCCTGATAACAGGGACAGAATGCTGTGTTCTCCGCGGGCAGCACTGATAACATTGTTTCAGCTGCTGTCCCACTGGAGAACAATAGCGATGTATTTAGAGAACAGACCCGCACTGTTCTCTAAATACATGCAAATGAAGCTAGTTAGCTACTAATGGGCTGATTAGCCTATTACTAGCTAATGCAAAATGATCGCTCATAACTGTCAGTTTCTGATGAATTTTGAGTGATCATCTATGCGTGTAAATGGACTTTAAAGGAGATGTCCCGCGCCGAAACGGGTTTTTTTTTTTTTAAACCCCCCCCCCGTTCGGCGCGAGACAACCCCGATGCAGGGGTTAAAAAAACCACCCGCACAGCGCTTACCTGAATCCCGGCGGTCCGGTGACTTCAATACTTACCGCTGAAGATGGCCGCCGGGATCCTCTATCTTCGTGGACCGCAGCTCTTCTGTGCGGTCCACTGCCGATTCCAGCCTCCTGATTGGCTGGAATCGGCACGTGACGGGGCGGAGCTACACGGAGCCGGCATCCTGCACGAAAGGCTCCATAGAAGAAAGCAGAAGACCCGGACTGCGCAAGCGCGGCTAATTTGGCCATCGGAGGCCAAAAATTAGTCGGCACCATGGAGACGAGGACGCTAGCAACGGAGCAGGTAAGTAAAAAACTTTTTATAACTTCTGTATGGCTCATAATTAATGCACAATGTATATTACAAAGTGCATTATTATGGCCATACAGAAGTGTATAACCCCACTTGCTGCCTCGGGACATCTCCTTTAAGGTGCAGCTCTGCCCAGTTAACAACAGTTCAGACATATGTATTACAGTAGCCAAGTGGCCCACAAGAACCTGGAGTTTGGTTATTGTTTAGGGATGGGGAAGAGGTGAGATGTCCTCATCACCTATCGCCAATGGTAGATCCTGTGCTATCTGCCTTCAACTATTATTATTATTGTAATGCTGTTTGTGATGATAATGCTGTTAGATGATTGCTTAGATGTTACAAAGCCAAATGTGTCAGTCAATTAGAGGGCTCTGTGGCCAGAGTGAAAACTACAAGACAAAAGTTTTTTTAAAAAAAATATAGTTAGTAACATTGAAAATGTAAAAAAAAAATGGACATTTTTTAAAATATATGTTTAGCATAAAAACCTGATTTAAACAATTGATGACAGAGCCGCTCTGTGGCTAATATGTGGCTGAAGGCCTACAACAGCATTTTCCCACCTATTGGTGTAGCTTCACACATTTATCTAGGAACGTACAAAATTTTGCATGTAGAAGAACAGCTTGTTGTTTCTTGCACCCGCACATTGACTGAACAGCAACTGCTACAAGTGGCCGTATCCTTACAGAGGAGAAGGGAGGGATAAAGAGCAGAAGGCGGAATGTGAGCTATCATTTTTTTTAGACATAGTGACAGTGACCGGATTGCAGCTGCACTGTACCTGTATCATAGCAGACAATGATAACCATGTCCCGTTTGTGAATTAGGAAGAAGAAAAGATCTGCAGCACAGAGGCCAAAGGTTTATAAGGAAAGGCTCCACATAAGTTCTTCACACAAGGATCTAAGGGCACATTTGCTTTAATTGACTTACTTGAATTTTTTTAGTAATCTCTCTACCATCTCTTTTCTTAATTCTATTAGCCATAACATAAGTGTCAGTAACATTCTACAATGTTGGAGATACAATGTAGAGTGGATATAAAAAGTCTACACACCTCTGTTAAAAGGGCATGTTTTTGTCATGTTCAAAATTTTGACAAACATGAATCATTCAGATTTATTTCCATCTTCAGTGTGACCCATTATCGGTTAATCCTCGGCTAAAAAGCTGAAGATGAAGAGGAATTTCACCTTTCAGCACGACAACGACCCAAAGCATACCTCCAAATCAACAAAACAATGGCTTCGGCGGAGGAGGATCAGAGTTTTGGAATTGGCCAGCCAGAGCCCAGACCTGAATCCCATTGAAGATCTCTGGGTTGACCTGAAGAGGGCACTACACATGAGATGCCCTCACAATCTGACAGATTTGGAGGGCTTTGGCAAGGATGAGTTGGCAAAGATTGGCAAGTCAAGATGTGCCATGCTGATGGACACCGACCCAAAAACACTAAATCCTGCCATAAAGTCAAAAGGTACATAAACAAAGTATTAGTTTTAGGGTGTGTATATTTATAAAACCACATTATTTTAGTTTTTTCTTATTTAATTTTTCCACCCTTCAATGGAATTGTATAGATAATGGGTCACATTGAAAAAAATCTGAAACAATGTTTTAACGTGACAAAAACATGGCATTTCAACAGGGGTGTGTAGACCTTTTATATCCACTGTATATTTATTCTTCTATTACATTTTTTTATTTTCACTCCTCACAGTATGGTGATGATCCCTCTTATTTGACAAATACTTTTTTATCTATTGCACCCTAGGTGATTTTAAAATCATGTTTAATCTTTATGAACATAAAAACAAGGCAGTGTAAAAAAAAAAACTAATTTATTCCATATCCCTTGGACATGCTTCTTGGGGAGCGAAATTTAATGAGTCAGTTTTGCTACTCAGTTATATTACCGCCATGGAAATGTGGTTTTATAACTGCTTGGGTGAAGCAGATGGATCATTCCAAAATAAATTTGGTTTTGGATGTCATTCCAACTCCTAATAATATAAATGACCTCCTTCCTATAGGTTGTGGATTTAGGACTCGGCCATATTTAAAATATCAATTCTGTCTTCTGGGATCTTTATCATAAAACAATGTTTGTTGCAGACATTAGGCTGAATTTCCAACTGGTAGTAATAAAAAATCTATAAATAATGCGCAATATTAAACCTTTAGGATGCAAGCAATTATGGCCTTGAGGATAAGAATATTTTCTTGCCTGCATTTCAGCAGCTGTAACCTTTTTATTATTACATTAACATAGCATTTGTTTTCAGTAATATTTGTTATTCTGGTCACTGCTTTTGTCTATTGTATTTAATTTTGATGATTTTTTCAATATTTGGAATGCAAAAAAAAGTGATTTCTCCATTATTTCTTCTATTTTTATGCCAAAAATTGTTAAAGAACAGCCAATGATGGCTTCTGCATATCCTAGAGTCATTACTTCATTCATGTCAACCCTGGCAATCACACTGCCTGAGTTAGCAGTAGAAAACGCCCTTCTATGATGTACATATTTTAATCCATAATTGGGCCTCTGCAGACTTAGCTCTGGCCCTGTTGAAGGTAAATGATGGATGAGGGTGTCTATAAATGGGTCTGCATTGCAAAACTGTGGCTACTTTCAGTTAAACTGTGTTTGGTTTTATCACATAGTACGGTGTATCTATGTGTATGGACACCTTAAAATAGATGAATTGATGGTAGATTAGATAAATGATGAACTAGATGTAAAGTTAAATATATAATTGATGTATTCAAGATGATAGATTAGACGGATATTTAAATAGAAGATGATAGATTAGAAATGTAGATGGGCTGACAGACAGCAGATCTGAGAAATATATGCAATAGTCGAATAGAGAATTGAAGTGCTTTATTAAATCTCCATGTACTGAGTTTGTTTGTAAGATGTATGTATCTTATTTCAGAGGTGGTGCAGCTAACAACGTCACATTAAAACATAGCAGCATAAAAGACATCTAAATTAAAACTGATCTGGAGCCTCCTTTCAGCATCTGTTCTTGATGCAGAGTTAGTGTCTGCAAGGGAGCCTGAAGCAAAGTTGACTCAAATTGCAGAGCTGTCATAGAAAATCTAACAAGTGCACTTTTTTCCAGCTCTAATGTTGGTTAAAATGATGAATATTCTGACTTTTTTTTTAGAAGTTATTTAAACTAGGATGTGAGCAGCGTTGGTCCTCTCCATCACCCTGTGTAATGAAGTCAGCAACACATTTATATATTCAGCCATGAAAATTAAAGAGAACCATCACTTTTAGGTACATTGCAAAGGACTATATGGAAAAACAAAGTGTATTGTAATGTATTGCTATTTACAAATGGTTTCCAAAAACATCCTGCGTTCAAGAAGACTCTACCAGCATTTAGGAAGAGAGGAATGATGGTTGGCTGGCTGATTGTTCTCTTCATTATTTTCTTTGCACAGGGGTACCCTATAACTTTGTGGGGGCACAAAGGAGGACCCTACAATTGTAGGTGCGCAGAGAGGGAGTCCGTAACTGTAGGGGTGTTATAACTATGTGGGTGGAAATTAATACTGTGTGGAGCACTACTGGGGCATAAATGATTATCACCTTATGGGGCACAAAAGGAAATACCCGCTAGTGTGTAGGAGGTACTAAGAGAAGCGCGTAGTGGTAGGGCGGGGAGCGTCTGCAGAGGCAACTCGTGGATGAAAGATGTGTTCATGATGGTCTGGGCCCAAATAGAGAAAAAAATACAAAAACAGATGATGCAAATCACAGAAGATGTCACCTGTGATCATTACATGTAACTGTATTTTAATCACTATCTGGTATCTATTATATGATGACTGCCTTATAAATGTTGTCTAACACAGATATGCTGTTCCAGATGTATAATTTTCTTTCTTTTTTTGGAGGGGAGTGGGAGGTGGGGGAAGAAATGCATGTATTTTGAGCCTTGTGCCCCTATTCTTTTAAAACTCTAACATAGTCCCTTGCTAGTTCTGAATCGATGGGCCACTTCAGAAAGTTCTGAGCAGACCAAGACCAGCAGTCATTAAGAATATTGTGTGTGTGTGCTCAAGGTGAACCTTTTCACCATGCCCCAAGTTATGATGACACCTCCCAGCACCCCAATCCAGCAGTTTTATGGATGCAGAACTACTGACAGACTCCTTTTAAACATCCACATTCACCTACATTGCCATTGTCTTATTTCACTTTAAACGCTGAAGTTCCTTAAAGTTAAGAATGTTTTCAAGAAAACACAGATCAGAAACTCTGCTTGATATAATCTTGGACCAAGGTAGTACTAGCAGGGGAGGAAGGGAATAGTCAAAGTGAATATATTAAATAAAGCCTTTAAGCATATGACCTTGAAAAGTGTTTCTTACAAATACTGTACTGTTATATATACTTTTTTGTTATTCTCTATAAACCAACTCAATGAGTTTCCTTCTATATTTACCATGGTCCTATCTAAACAAAGACATACTGATTGTTATGACTGATCGTTGCCTCCGAGTAAAGCTATAGTCACATCTGTGTTTGAGGGTTTTGTTTTCCTGCTCCACTATGGGAGCAGAACATGGGAATTCCCTAGCCGAACAAAATGGTCTTATGATGGAACCGAACAACGCCAAACGGACCTAATTGGCTATAATGGTGTCCGTTGGGTCCATTCAGCTAACCGTCATTTGACCGGATGAAAAAGTCCATTCAGCATTTTGTTCCGGATCTATGATGGAGCTTCCGAATGGAGGTTCTTAACGCAGATATGAATATAGCCTAAGTCAGAAGCCAGAAGATAGAGAAGAAGATAAATACATAGAAATACATGAAAAGGTTAACCATAGGCCTAGTACTTTTAGCTTGTACCATTCTCTTTCCATTTTGTGTTTTCTATGGCGGCTTTAAAACCTAAAGCTTCCTCAAAGCGGAGCCTGAATGTGGTTTGCAATGCTTCAGTTATAAGCATATTGTTAAACTACTTAGCCAGGGCAACATGAGGGGATGAAACAGACATGTTCATTATTTGATTTCAATCACTCCACTTCCCTCTGTTAGCAAAAGAACCTTCATTAGTTTAAAGAGCTATTGTATCAATACCAAAGCTGTCATTGGAGGTAGAGGACAGAGTACTTAGATTAATACAATATGGTACAACATGCATTATCGCTACATATTAGTGCATTGCAATTAGTGTAGAAGAGGATGAAAGCACAATGGGACAAATAATTAAAATGAATTTCAATAAACATATACGGACATATAAGGTTTAATGTTAAAAGCATGAGAGAATAGCTGTGGAAAGTGTGAAGGCAAAATGGGCTTAATGGGCATGCTTTTCTGTTGCACGTGTTTATACACAGGGTGTGCTCCAAACATTTCCTACCTTTAGCTAGGCACGTAAATAGCTGATAGCTTTCATTGGAAGTCAAATTAGCCATCATGGTGCTATTTTGTTCCTGTTACCCAGTGGTCCCTCTCTCAGCTCTCTCTAGAATGCTCCCCACACTATGGTGTTGTATGCTTGGTTGAATTTATGCAGAGTGTGAATCTGGTATCAGTGATTAAATGTCCTTTTACACCAACCAATTTCAGGCCCATGAAGAGTGCCGATTTAATGAGTTGATAGGTGCTCATTTATAGGCCCTTCTCGCAAGCTGTATAGGGTCGGGCAATTGTCAATATGATCATCTATCTCCCATACACTTAGATTATTGTCAGCAGCCATAATTTTTTACATGGAGAAATGTGCTACTGACAATGAGGATGACCACATTAAATAGGGCAGTAATCAAGAATGAGCATATGTTCGAATGCTGAAAAGGCCAATATCTGCTCATCTAAAAAGGCCTTAAAGGGGATTTCCGGCAATTCAAAGTGAAATTTAGATACTTTATAAGGTGATAACATGTAATTTTGTAATATGTTGTTAAAACATGTTTTACAAAGTTGCGGAGATACTGCTTTACCTGTGATCTCCCTCTGCTTATTCAGCGTTGGTAGCCAATGATTACATCCTGTAGGCTCTTCTATTTTACTGGTAAGGCATGCTCAGTGCCTTCAAATTCTGTAATGCCGATACAGTTTGAACAGTTGTGAATTTCCACTCATCAGTACCTGGCAATGGGGCATTGTGGGAGGTGTAGTTTTTGCACTTCCCAGCACCCATTCTAAATAACAATGTGTAAATCTGAAGCCGGCTGAAAAGCAGAGTTGGCACAGGTCGACAAAAAAGGTACTGGAGTTTAGTTTAATGATTTAGATGGTTGTTTGGAATATAAGCAGTAAGTTTAAACATTAGGAAAGTTTTGAAAATTTTGCCCAGTGTCCAGAATACCTCTTTAAGTGTTAAAATAAGGATTGCTCTGACATGTAGTCAATAGTGATATCAGTGACGGAGGAAGTAATTTGCTACTATTTGTAACTAAATTTACTGCAATCACAATAGAATTGACCTACAGCTATCAAAATACAACACTTTTTCTAATTATGGGTTAATCAGCGACAAGCCAGTCATGGATGGTTTACTGCTGCTGGGACACTTCACAATTTGCTGATATCTCCAGTGGAGTTGTAATATACTGTATGTAATAATTTTCACATGGATTAATGAATATCCAATGATTTGAACAGATGCTGGTTGTCCTCCAGAGTAAAAAGCCATTCTTGATGGATCTCTTGATTTTGGCTTCTAAAAGTTGGTTCCAATAGAAGAATTGGCGAATCTTACAATAATTGGTAATCTTGCAAAAAACCAAACAAACCAACTACATTAGCTTAGAATATACATTCATAGGACATACAGTTTAACTTCTCCAAAAGGCTACTTCTTTGTAAATACCACCTATGCTGTGTACCACATATTTTTATGTCTCTTATTGCATGATATAGACATCATGTAATGGGTCCCCAGTAGAGATGAGTGAGCACGCTCGTTTAAGGCTGATGCTCGATCGAGCACCGGTCTTGTAGAGCAACTGATAACTGATCTCTTTCCCTCCCGCTCCCCCTCGCTGCCGCCCCTGCCCTCCCCCCGCATGGTGCTTGGTCGAGTAATCAGTTACTCGACAAGACCAATGCTCGATCGAGCATCAGCGTTAAACGAGCATGCTCGCTCATCTCTAGTCCCCAGTTCAAGAGTGGAGAACTGCTACCAAGCAATGGCTGATCATAGGGGGTTTCTGAAGCCCGACCCATAATGATCACCTGATCACCAGGCTGCCTTTAACTTAAAACATGGCGGAGAAGATGAGACAATGCCTCTAAGAAAAAAATTGTAATTTTCTTTGTTTCATCTTATTTTTTAGCATAAATATTTTTAGCTTTTACTGTCTCCTATTGTGCAGTTTTTGACTGCTCACTGCTTTTAATGTGTTTATTTTCCCAGCATGACTTACTCTATCTTATACTAATCATGCCCTGCAATTTTCCTTTTTAATTCATGGGGAAAGTGCCAGAATATTAGGCAGTTGGAAACCGTTGCTGAGAATGAACAGGTGTAATTGCAAACAGTGAGGACCAGTTGGCTTCTACCTGGTTGACTGCAAGTGAAACATTTGTCAAGGCTGTCACCTCTCCCTAATGCCTAGTTCCTGCTTTGTTTATTTACTGAGTGGAAGCTCTTCCAAGATACTGTGTGTATAGGAACAATACATCACTCTGTTCATCCGAGAGCACTTCCATTGACTCTCTCTTCATTCTGTGTCCTGCAGGATGAAAATAGCTAGTGATTTTGCTGATGCTGCCGGAGACGAAGTTTAATTAAATGCTCTTTGGATAAATAATCCTCTCTTTCTAGGCTGGAATCCTGTGACTATTGTCCATGTTTTCATCTCCTCTGTTTGATTCTATGGAGATATTGTATCAGGTTATTGTAAACATGATTATAGTTATAAAGCCGTGTTTGCAGCACAGTGAATGTGATCTTTAGGGAAATAGTTGCTCTTTTATGGGTCTAGATTGTCATTCTTGGAATAATGAGTTTCTATCAGACATGTAAAATGATACGGTGTAGATTACCACAGTAATTTATGTCCATAAGCAAAATCTAAGGCTTTTTATTAGGCTCTTTATAGCTCTAGCTCTATATTGTACATGGCAAAACAAACCAGCAACAAAATAACTTCAAACCCACCATCCAAGCTGTTCAGCTATGAAGATCCTTGCAGAGAAGAAGTGTCCATGGACCAATCAATATTATGGGTAATGTAATAGATATTAAAGGGGTTGTCTCGCGGCAAACATCAAAATTTTACCTTACCCCATTCCCCCTGTCACCCCCCTGGCATAAAATAGCAAATTAAAGCGCTTGCTACTCACCGATCCGATGAAATAAGGACTTTAAAAAATCTTCTCCCAAAGATGGCCACCGGTCCTTTCCCAGGGATGCACTGCGGTTTTCTCCCATGGTGCACCGCGGGTCTTCTCCCATGGTGCACCATGGGCTCTGTGCGTTCCATTGCCGATTCCAGCCTCCTGATTGGCTGGAATCGGCACACATGACGGGGCAGAGCTACGATGACGACGCGGTGACCAGCTCTCCGTCACGAGCGGCCCCATTCACCAGGCAGAAGACCGCACAGCGCAAGCGCGTCTAAAAAAGCAAGAAGACATCAGAATTAGACGGATCCATGGCGACGGGGATGCTAGCAACGGAGCAGGTAAGTGAATAACTTCTGTATGGCTCATATTTAATGCACGATGTACATTACAAAGTGCATTAATATGGCCATATAGAAGTGTATAACCCCACTTGCTTTTGCGAGACAACCCCTTTAACTGACCTAATCTATTTATTTAATGGGCTGTCTGAATTTGACAACACTTAGTAAAAATTAATTAATTGGACGAGTTAAAAGGGGCCTCATTCCAATGTGCTGCATATTCGAAAACAAAATACTCACACGTATGTTTACATGTCAAAATGCCCTGTTTTCTTGAAAGGTCTCAGTTTTGATTGAAGTTGCTTACTGCTCATTGCTAGGGGAACCAACCATGGAGTAGAAATGACCAGCACTTGCGCACGTTTAACTCAGCATGTGCTGATCTGCTGGGTGGCTGGGATCTCTGCTTAATAGCTCCTTGCCCGGCCACCAGCCTCCACTGCTCTTTACTGTTTCTTTGCATAGAAGGGTGTTAGAGCGTTCTGCTGGGATCTGTGGTTCTACATACGTTACCAGCAGCAATGCTCCACAGGAGGGCTTGATTGAGCTGGCTGGATGTGGTTTTCTCCAGCCAGCCAATCTCCCAGATCTGCTGCTCATATATACCAGCTCCTCTGCTAGAGACTGCTGGTCTTTCCCCTGTTTGTTCAGTGTGAACAGTGTCATGTTCCTGCGAGTCTCTGCAGGTTACCGGACATGTGGTGTGAATAGTCCCGTTCAGGATGCATGGTGTTATGTCTTGTATGCAAATCCCTGGCATGTTGGTGTAAGCTTCGTTCAGCCCTGCTCTGTTTTGTTTGTCAGCTAGGTCGAGGTAGGTCCCTAAGTTCCAGCGCAGGGTCATCCCTGTTGGGACAATCACCCCACATGCAGGCAGGTTTCCTGGGGTTAGTTGTCTTGTTAGAGTAGGGACCTGCGACATAACGAGGACCCTTGAAGTGGGTGCATGGGCTTAATTATCTTGGCCAAAACATCAACTAATACCTTGTATATCCAATAGTTATTTCATCTGGCTGCAGTTCTGCAGTTCCATCTGAGTTCACCTGTTGGTGAGTATAAAGTCTGTTTGGTAGTCTGCAGTTCCGTCTGTTGGTGTGGAAGATGTAACAGAATGTATATGTAACAAAGAGCCTCTGAGCAGCGAGAACACTGAAGACTTGTCTGCTAGTGACCAGGCCATGAGTAATTGTGCAGGCACTCCAAAGATACTGACCACCCAGTAGATTGTCGCGCATTGAGTTATAAGTGCACAAGCGCCAGCCCTCTAAACTCGGTAGTGGAGGTGGTCAGTTACCCTAGCAGTGAGAAATAAACAACTTCAATGCAGACTGAGGCTTTTAAAGAAAATGAGACATTTTTGACACACACATGTAATTAGTGAGTACTATTTTTGGATTTGAAGCACATTGGAATGGGGTTTCCGAGATGGGAATACCTTTTTAAGTTATTGAAGGTGCCCCCAAACTGTGCTGGCCAGAGTTAAATGCAGTCTAAAAGCTTATTAGTACCAACTGAAGTTACAAAAATCCAATTGATATCAATGGACACCATTAAATGTTTTCTTGCAACATTTTAGTAATTATACAGTGACCCTGCAATGGCTGATAACATTCTCACCAGCAGGGCCTTCTGCAATTATGTTTATTCCTTAGGTCCTGTATTCTGAAAAGGGAATGGCCTAACTCAGCAACTCAAAAACCCTTTAAATATTAGGATATGAATGACTTGAAGGTAAAATTTGGAATAATTGACCTATCCAATTCTGGTCACACTACAAAAAGTCCCATCCTAGGATGCGAGTATCCATGCTTGTTCCTCCAGAGGATATCTTGTCTCGTTTAACACCATTTTACTTGGTCTTCTTTCCTGTTTGCTAATGTACCTTGTATAAGTTCAAACCAGGGTATGGGACCAATCTAAGCTGAACCTTCGTTTCTTCATGGAGCCAAAGCGGAGACATTCAGGTCACTTACCTCAGTACAATGAAAGACTAACAGAAGTTGATGATAGGAAAATCAGTTTTGATATGTTGGACTATGAAATTAAAGTTCTATAATAACACATCAGCTGTGATTGGTTTGTGTTGTGATTGGCCATTTCGATAAAACCTAGCAAGAATTTTGGAGCCAACACTGAAAACCAGTGATATATAATTTTTCCTGTAAGCTGAACAATCTAGTAAAGAAAAGTTTAAAGGTCAATCTAATGAGAAGAAACCCTGAAGGCCTTCATGTACAATCTCCTGTATTTCCCGGGAACATATATTCTTAAGTTCTATTTCTAGTTTCCTCGGAATAAAAGCTATAGCAGTGGCAGGTAATGTCTACTTGAAGATAATGTGACATATTTTAGATTTAGAATGTCAACTCTTCAAACATGCAGAACATTACGACATGACTACAATGTTAACAATGTCCACCCTTCACACTTTATTTTAATATATCAGCTGAGCGCTGGTATAACATGGGTATTATGTTATCGGATGTTGCTCATGCAGAAGCCTTATAATTACTTTCTTAAGCAAAATCACATGCTGGCTGCCTTTATAGGCTCATTACTCTGCGAAAGTTCCATCTTTCCTAATAGAAACCTAAACAGGGTCACAAGGAAGGGTCCAGTAACTCAGTTGACTTTATTAAAAGATTACAACTTTCTGAAGGTGTTACTATCTTTCAGCTAAATTTATTGCCTTTTTAGCTAAAAATCATCAAGGCCTCTGTTTTGTACTTACAACATCATTACAAATGTCTAAGGAGAAAAACATTGGTTCAGGATTAAAAATCTTTCTTCAAATTCCTTGCAAAATTATACCAATTGTACAGTACAAAGTGGTCATAAGTAGAATAACCCATGGCGTGGGTTTCCTTTTTGAGTAAATGGGGCACCTTTTATTAAATGGGTTGTCTGAGATTTAAAAAAATGTTTTTTCCAAAGGGGTCCCCCAGTGTGTAAAAATAATAAAGAGCTCCTAGAGCTCAGACTCGCTTATCCCCTCTCGTCCTCCGCCAGTAGCTCATTGTCTTTAAGCTCTGTTTTTGACTGCAGCGGCAGGTTTACAGGATGTCACAGGCTGACTGCAGCCTGTAAACAATAACAGGAAAAGAGTGGAGAGTAGGGAGAGGTGAATATGAGCTCTATGAACTCTTTATTAGGTTCTCCCACTGGGGGATCCCCTTTGGAAAAACCTTTCTATCTTGAACAGCCCTTTTAAGCCTGGCATTTGATATGCCAGCCTTACACTGAAGATAGTTGGAATCAAATGTGCCAAAGTTGTTAAGAGGCACACACTTCTTAATACATTTGGCACAACTTGAGCTGCTCCCTGTGCCAGAAATTATATGAACAGGCATAGATTTGCATTATATATTGTGCTAATTTCCTGCCTAGTTCATATAGAAACAGGCTCACCCACTAAATAAATGAGGTTCGAGTCCATTGTGAATCCGTGCATAGAAAAAAAGGTTGGCTTGAACAAAAGTAGACAGAATAAATGAAGGAAAATCCAGCACAAAAATTAAAATGCGAAGAACTTTTATTTCACATTTTCTTCATAAAACGCTAAAAATGACAGCAGGAAAAAAGGTTCATGCATTCCACCAATGTGTTTTGAACTAACAGATCTTACTCAAACCATCCATTGCCTTAGGGTCCACTTTGACTTCTTTAACCCCCACATCCAATATCTGGCCTGAACATGCCACCTGCACCTCAGAAATATTGCTAAGATCCAGACGTTCCTCACCATGGACACACTAAAGACACTCGTTGCCACCCTCATTCACTCCCGGATCGACTACTGCAACTCGCTGTTCATTGGCCTTCCCCAAACCAGACTCTCCCTTCTCCAATCCATATTAAGCGTGGCAGCTAGACTCATTTTTCTATCCAGCCATTTCTCAGATGCCTCTGCACTATGCCAGTCACTACATTGGCTGTCCATCCACTGCAGAACTAAATTTTAACTCCTCACCCACAAAGCTCTCCATGGCACCCCGCCACCATACATCGCTTCCCTCCTGTCCATAGACCACCCAGCCCACATACTCCGATCTGCTGACACACTCAGAATAAACACCCCTCTAAGACGAATCTCACATGCTCGCCTCCAGGACTTCACCAGAGCAGCACTGACCCTCTGGAACGCTGTACCCCAAGGCATCTGGACAATCCCTGATGCAGGAAATTTCAGACGTGCCTTAAAAACGCACTTCTTTAGACAGGCATACCAAATCTCCTGACCTAGTCCCCCTGTCCCTCCCAATGGCTCGCTATACCTTCCACCCTGCCTATCGCATATGACCTCCACCCCTGCACCTCCTTACCACCCCACCCCTTTTGCTTCCTTATAACTGATGTAATTCCCGTACTGCCTGTGTTCCCCCATGCCTCATCTCCCCCCCATACCTCCTGTATCACCCCCACCCTGTTTGTTTCAAACTGATTGAATATCAACTGTAATTGTTGTATTGTCTGTGTTCTCCCATGCTTTAAAGCGCTGCGGAATAAGTTGGCGCTATAAAAATAAAAATTATTAATAATATTATTATTAAAACTAAAGTTAAACTTCGCTACATCTGTAGGTATATCATATTTGAATTCCGAATTGCACCCCACCACTTGCTTCTCTCAGCCCAAAATAGCATGTAAACACACTGTTGATGTTCTGTTCCCCTGGGTATTCTCCCAAAAAAATGAAATCTGAGAAGAATGTGAACTTAATTTCTAAAATGAAAAGTGTACCTGGTGCATATGCCATATCTTAGACTTAAGCCATCCACCCAACTACCATTGTCTTTCTGTAAGGAAATATATGATGAGATCACCATGTATGGGATCTACAAGCAATATTCTAAAGCATGGTGTAGTGATGTAGCTCTTTGTAGTAAGATTGCAGCATAGACCTATAAATAAGATATTGCATTTTGCTTCCACACGTCTTACTTTTTCTTAAAGGGGTAGTCTGCTTTCGACAATACCTAGATGTTAGAAAAGTCTCACCAATCTGCGCTCCCCTACTGAGACCCCAGCAATCACTAGCATGGTAGCAAGTGTTCAGTTTCCCTGCATCACACCACAATGAAAATAAAGGATTATACAGTGCTTATTCAAATTAATGGGCTGCTGTTTAATACATGACTGGTCCTCCAGAACAAGAGACCATCTTGGTAACTGTTTTCCACTCTGGCCAAGAGATGAGAATACTTAACAGAAGACCCACCACTGCTTACCCAGAATTCCGTTAGAAGGCATAGGAGGTATATGGAAATAGGTTTTCTAGGCTAGACATTCCCTTACGTAACAGAAGGGCCTATAGGTCCCCAAGACCCGGTTGCAGTTGCAATTTTTACAACTACTAGAGCAACATCACTGATCCCCTGGTATTTCTTACAGACTGGACCAAAGCAAATTATTAAGCATTGACAACTACCAGGTGGTTGAGACCACAGTGTCATTTTCTGCTTACTGACTTTTAAGAAAAAATAAATCTGTCACGCTAGCCGCTGCAAGGAGACAGGTCAAAAAGATGGAATTCAACTTTTTTTCATGCTGGATTGCTCACAAGACTTAAGAAAGACATTGTTTGATTATTGTTTTGTAGCAAGTGGATGTAGAAAGTAATGTTAGGTCTCGAACACTTACAATCAGGAAAAGACGTGTCTCTTACTGTCAGATGTCTGGAACAACCTCTTATTATACACTGTCACTACTGCCCTTGGTCGAATACACTATTTATAAGAGATGTGACAGGCAGGCATACCTGTTTAGCACAAACAAAAACTCACATATAGAATTCTCCATTCTTACATAACAGTCATTTCATAGCATTTCAGATTTTACAAGAACAGCAAATTTCTAAAAGTCACAGGATCAATATTAATGGCTTGGAGTGTAATAGAAACAAATTGACTGTAGTGAGCAATAATTGGAGACATTGTGAAGATTTACATGACGTGGGGTACTTAGCATGTTTGGATCCATATTAATAGCAAAACCTCAAATTCTTTAACTTTTATTGAGACAAACTATATACAATGGTTCCCCTCTGTATGCTGCAATAGATTATACTAATACAGACACTAATAATAACCCAATTAGACTACTATAACAGACTCCTTTGTGATCTGCTGAAAAAGAGCGCCTCTCCAATCTATCCTTAACTGGCTGAATAGCTTATTTATTTATCTAACTTACCGTTCCTCTAATGCTCCGCCTTCTAATTCTCATGCTAGCCTACCAAGCCCTATCAATAAATATATATTTATTGATAGGGCTTGGTAGGCTAATAATGCTCCACTATGCATTTCTACTTTAATTAACAGATCCTAACCTCACATGCGACCTTAGTTCTTCCAATGACAACCACTGCTCTACTACTTTAAATCCTTCAAGACCAAGCCTGTTTGTGCCCTAATGACTAACCAAAATTTTGGAAATCTGGTATGTGTCACTCTTACAGAGTATAACTCTCTAAAGCTTTTACACATCCAGCTAATCTTGACAATGTTTTTTCATCACATATTGAACATTATCTAGGTGGTAAAAGGAGATGATTAGAGATGAGCGAGCACCCAAATGCTCCGGCCCACGTTATTCGAGTCAAGCTTTTCATAAAATTCGACAGCTCTACTCGAGTAATGAACCCCATTGACTACAATGGGAGACTCGAGCATTTTTGTATGTGGGACGCTGGGTGCAGAGCTTTTTTTATTTGTTCCTAGGTTCGTCTCTCTCTCTCTCCCCCAGACAAAAAATTTGCCAATGACGCACGCTGCGTCGCAGTGGGCAGGGGCCAAAACTGACACGTCACAGCGGGGAGGAGCCAAAAACTGGGGCAGGGTCGAACACGGCTTGATGCTCGTTTGAGTAACGAGCCCCATCGAGTACGCTAATACTCGAACGAGCATCAAGCTCGGCAGAGTATGTTCGCCTCAACTCTAGAGATGATATGATTTATATGTCTCTTATATGATGTATATGTTTATTAAATTAGCACCAAAATTCATGAGGATTTTTAAGAAGTCGTTATATTTTTCATATTTTAAACTGCAGTTTGTACATACATAATGTACAAATGTATTATGAGATATAGGTACTTCCATTTGTTTACTTTATTTATAAAGCACATTTGAAACAAATTTCATGTTTCTGAGTTATTTAGGAGACTTACTAATTTAACATTAATTTTGAAGTATATTGTTTATAATTTGAATATATATTTAATTTAAATTAGTGTTGATGATTTAGTTTAATGAATTGATGTAATAACTAATTGATATAATAAATTAATGTAAGGGTACATTCACACACAGCAGAATTGGTGCCGATTTTCTGCAGCGGAAAATCTGCATCAAAATCCACGTCAAATACACCATTATTGCAGATTTCGACATGAATGAGCAGTTGACTTCAACCCTTCAATTAAATGAGTGAAATAAACTGCAGATCTGCATCAAATTGTTTCAGGTTTTGAAGCAGATTTTGGTGTAAATTTGCACCAAAATCCGTAGCACAAAATATACTACACATTATTTGCAGATCGGTGCCAAATTCCATTATGTGTGAAAGCATCCTTATTAGAGATGAGCGAGCACCAAAATGCTCGGGTGCTCGTTACTCGGGACGAAATTATCGCGATGCTCGAGGGTTCGTTTCGACTAACGAACCCCATTGAAGTCAATGGGCGACCCGAGCATTTTTGTATATCGCCGATGCTCGCTAAGGTTTCCATTTGTGAAAATCTGGGCAATTCAAGAAAGTGATGGGAACGACACAGCAACGGATAGGGCAGGCGAGGGGCTACATGTTGGGCTGCATCTCAAGCTCCCAGGTCCCACTATTAAGCCACAATAGCGGCAAGAGTGGGCCCCCCCCCTCCCAACAACTTTTACTTCTGAAAAGCCCTCATTAGCAATGCAACCCTTAGCTAAGCACCACACTACCTCCAAAAAAGCACAATCACTGCCTGCATGACACTCCGCTGCCACTTCTCCTGGGTTACATGCTGCCCAACCCCCCCGCACGACCCAGTGTCCACAGCGCACACCAAAGTGTCCCTGCGCAGCCTTCAGCTGCCCTCATGCCACACCACCCTCATGTCTATTTATAAGTGCGTCTGCCATGAGGAGGAACTGCAGGCACACACTGCAGAGGGTTGGCACGGCTAGGCAGCGACCCTCTTTAAAAGTGGTGGGGCGATAGCCCACAATGCTGTACAAAAGCAATGAGAAATCCAATCCTGTGCCACCTCCATCAGGAGCTGCACACGTGGGCATAGCAATGGGGAACCTATGTGCCACAAACTATTCATTCTGTCAAGGTGTCTGCATGGCCCAGTCAGACCGCGGTTTTTTATAAATAGTCACAGGCAGGTACAACTCCGCAATGGGAATTCCGTGTGCACCCACAGCATGGGTGGCTCCCTGGAACACACCGGCTGTACATAAATGTATCCCATTGCAGTGCCCATCACAGCTGAGGTAACGTCCGATTAAATGCAGGTGGGCTTCGGCCCACACTGCATGCCCCAGTCAGACTGGGGTTCTTTAGAAGTAGACACATGCAGTTACAACTCCCTGTGGACCCACAGCATGGGCGGCTCCCTGGAACCCACCGGCGGTACATAAATATATCCCATTGCAGTGCCCAACACAGCTGATGTAACATCAGCTTTAATGCAGGTGGGCAAAAAATTAATTGGATTACACTGTAGGCGAGGGCCCCAAAAAATTGGTGTACCAACAGTACTAATGTACGTCAGAAAAATTGTCCATGCCCAACCAAGAGGGCAGGTGAAACCCATTAATCGCTTTGGTTAATGTGGCTTAATTTGTAACTAGGCCTGGAGGCAGCCCAGTTAAAATAAAAATTGGTTCAGGTGAAAGTTTCAATGCTTTAATGAGCATTGAAACGTATAAAAATTGTTTACAAAAATTATATGACTGAGCCTTGTGGCCCTACGAAAAATTGCCCGTTCGGCGTGATTACGTCAGGTTTCAGGAGGAGGAGCAGGAGGAGGAGGATGAATATTATACACAGATTGATGAAGCTAAAAGGTCCACGTTTTTGATGGTGATAGAGAACAATGCTTCCATCCGCGGGTGCAGCCTACGTATTGTTTAGGTATCGCTGCTGTCCGCTGGTGGAGAAGAGAAGTCTGGGGAAATCCAGGCTTTGTTCATCTTGATGAGTGTAAGCCTGTCGGCACTGTCGGTTGACAGGCGGGTACGCTTATCTGTGATGATTCCCCCAGCCGCACTAAACACCCTCTCTGACAAGACGCTAGCCGCAGGACAAGCAAGCACCTCCAGGGCATACAGCGCGAGTTCAGGCCACGTGTCCAGCTTCGACACCCAGTAGTTGTAAGGGGCAGAGGCATCACGGACAACGGTCGTGCGATCGGCTACGTACTCCCTCACCATCCTTTTACAGTGCTCCCGCCGACTCAGCCTTGACTGGGGAGTGGTGACACAGTCTTGCTGGGGAGCCAGAAAGCTGTCAAAGGCCTTAGAGAGTGTTCCCCTGCCTGTGCTGTACATGCTGCCTGATCTCTGCGCCTCCCCTGCTACCTGGCCCTCGGAACTGCGCCTTCGGCCACTAGCGCTGTCGGATGGGAATTTTACCATCAGTTTGTCCGCCAGGGTCCTGTGGTATAGCATCACTCTCGAACCCCTTTCCTCTTCGGGTATGAGAGTGGAAAGGTTCTCCTTATACCGTGGGTCGAGCAGTGTGTACACCCAGTAATCCGTAGTGGCCAGAATGAGTGTAACGCGAGGGTCACGAGAAAGAAATCCTAACATGAAGTCAGCCATGTGTGCCAGGGTACCTGTACGCAACACATGGCTGTCCTCACTAGGAAGATCACTTTCAGGATCCTCCTCCTCCTCAGGCCATACACGCTGAAAGGATGACAGGCAAGCAGCATGGGTACCCTCAGCAGTGGGCCAAGCTGTCTCTTCCCCCTCCTCCTCATCCTCCTCATGCTCCTCCTCCTCAACACGCTGAGATATAGACAGGAGGGTGCTCTGACTATCCAGCGACATACTGTCTTCCCCCGCCTCTGTTTCCGAGCGCAAAGCGTCTGCCTTTATGCTTTGCAGGGAACTTCTCAAGAGGCATAGCAGAGGAATGGTGACGCTAATGATTGCAGCATCGCCGCTCACCATCTGGGTAGACTCCTCAAAGTTTCCAAGGACCTGTCAGATGTCTGCCAACCAGGCCCACTCTTCTGTAAAGAATTGAGGAGGCTGACTCCCACTGCGCCGCCCATGTTGGAGTTGGTATTCCACTATAGCTCTACGCTGCTCATAGAGCCTGGCCAACATGTGGAGCGTAGAGTTCCACCATGTGGGCACGTCGCACAGCAGTCGGTGCACTGGCAGATGAAGCCAATGTTGCAGGGTGCGCAGGGTGGCAGCGTCCGTGTGGGACTTGTGGAAATGTGCGCAGAGCCGGCGCACCTTTCCGAGCAGGTCTGACAAGCGTGGGTAGCTTTTCAGAAAGCGCTGAACCACCAAATTAAAGACGTGGGCCAGGCATGGCTCGTGCGTGAGGCTGCCGAGCTGCAGAGCCGCCACCAGGTTACGGCCGTTGTCACACACGACCATGCCCGGTTGGAGGCTCAGCGGCGCAAGCCAGCGGTCGGTCTGCTCTGTCAGACCCTGCAGCAGTTCGTGGGCTGTGTGCCTCTTATCTCCTAAGCTGAGTAGTTTCAGCACGGCCTGCTGACGCTTGCCCACCACTGTGCTGCCACGCCGCGCGACACCGACTGCTGCCGACGTGCTGCTGCTGACACATCTTGATTGCGAGACAGAGGTTGCGGAGGAGGAGGGTGCTTTAGTGGAGGAAGCATACACCGCCGCAGATACCACCACCGAGCTGGGGCCCGCAATTCTGGGGGTGGGTAGGGCGTGAGCGGTCCCAGGCTCTGACTCTGTCCCAGCCTCCACTAAATTCACCCAAGGTGCCGTCAGGGAGATATAGTGGCCCTGCCCGCTGTGCTTGTCCACGTGTCTGTTGTTAAGTGGACCTTGGCAGTAACCGCGTTGGTGAGGGCGCGTACAATGACGCGGGAGACGTGGTCGTGCAGGGCTGGGACGGCACATCGGGAAAAGTAGTGGCGACTGGGAACTGAGTAGCGCGGGGCCGCTGCCGCCATCATACTTTTGAAAGCCTCCGTTTCCACAACCCTATACGGCAGCATCTCCAGGCTGATAAATTTGGCTATGTGCACGTTTAACGCTTGAGCGTGCGGGTGCAAGGTGGCGTACTTGCGCTTGCGCTCCAACACTTGCGCTAGCGACGGCTGGACGGTGCGCTGACAGACATTGGTTGATGGGGCCGAGGACAGCGGAGGTGAGGGTGTGGGTGCAGGCCAGGAGACGGTAGTGCCTGTGTCCTGAGAGGGGGGTTGGATCTCAGTGGCAGGTTGGGGCACAGGGGGAGAGGCAGCGGTGCAAACCGGAGGCGGTGAACGGCCTTCGTCCCACCTTGTGGGGTGCTTGGCCATCATATGTCTGCGCATGCTGGTGGTGGTGAGGCTGGTGGTGGTGGCTCCCCGGCTGATCTTGCACACCACTGTTCGTTGGTCGTCTGCACTCCCAGTGAAAAACTGCCAGACCTTTGAGCACCTCGGCCTCTGCAGGGTGGCATGGCATGAGGGGACGCTTTGGGAAACAGTTGGTGGATTATTCGGTCTGGCCCTGCCTCTACCCCTGGACACCGCACTGCCTCTTGCAACCTGCCCTGCTGCTGCCCTTGCCTCCCCCTCTGAAGACCTGTCCTCAGTAGGCGTAGCAAACCAGGTGGGGTCAGTCACCTCATCGTCCTGCTGCTCTTCCTCCGAATCCTCTGTGCGCTCCTTCCTCGGACTTACTCCAATTACTACTACCTGAGTGATAGACAACTGTGTCTCATCGTCATCGTCCTCCTCACCCACTGAAAGGTCTTGAGACAGTTGCCGGAAGTCCCTAGCCTCATCCCCCGGACCCCGGGAACTTTCCAAAGGTTGGGCATCGGTCCCGACAAACTCCTCCAGTGGGAGTGGATTCGGAACCCTTGCTGCCCATTCTGGGCAGGGGCCCGGGAACAGTTCCTGTGAGTCTGCCTGCTCCTCAGAATGTGTCATTGTAATGGAGTGAGGAGGCTGGGAGGAAGGAGGAGCAGCAGCCAGAGGATTCAGAGTTGCAGCAGTGGACGGCGCAGAACTCTGGGTGTTCGATAGATTCCTGGATGCACTTTCTGCCATCCACGACAGGACCTGCTCACACTGCTCATTTTCTAATAAAGGTCTACCGCGTGGACCCATTAATTGTGAGATGAATGTGGGGACGCCAGAAACGTGCCTCTCTCCTAATCCCGCAGCAGTCGGCTGCGATACACCTGGATCAGGAGCTCGGCCTGTGCCCACACCCTGACTTGGGGCTCCGCGTCCTCGCCCGCGTCCACGTCCTCTAGGCCTACCCCTACCCCTCAGCATGGTGTATTACCAGTAGTGCAGAAACCGAACGCTGTAATTAAATGTGCCGCTTATTGGCCTGTGGTTGGAGGCTGACTTTGCTTACGGAACGCACAGCAGAGCCAGGAAATAATTTTGCGCAAGCCTGCTGTAACACTTAGCTGGCTGCGTATGAATTAGGACAACTACCCCCAGCACAGACCCAGTACACTGAGGACAGTCATAGGCAGCCCAAATAGATTTTTTTTCCCAAATGTTTTTGGAAAGGCCCACTGCCTATATACACTGTATATGTCTTCTCTCTCTGCGTCACCACTACTGGCCCTGGAGTATGTAAAATAACTGCAGACTGTTGCACTGTGGACTGGAATACAGCGGTGATGTAACAGCCAACACAGAGCCCGGAAAGAATTTTGCGCAAGCCTGCTGTAACACTTAGCTGGCTGCGTATGAATTAGGACAACTACCCCCAGCACAGAGCCAGTACACTGAGGACAGTCACAGGCAGCCCAAATAGATTTTTTTTTCCAAATGTTTTTGGAAAGGCCCACTGCCTATATTCAATAAATATGTCTTCTGTCCCTGCCTCACCACCACTACTGGCCCTGGACTATGTATAATTACTGCAGGGCGCAATGCTCTGCACGGCCGATATACAAAAAAAAAAAAGTGCAACACTGCAAAAAGCAGCCTCCACACTACTGCACACGGTCAGATGTGGCCCTAAGAAGGACCGTTGGGGTTCTTGAAGCCTAAAATACTCCTAACACTCTCCCTATAGCAACTCAAGCAAGACAGCACTTTCCCTGATCTCTGTCAGAACGCATCTGTGGAGAGCCGCGGGAGGGGCCGATTTATATACTCGGATGACACCTGATCTCGCCAGCCACTCACTGCAGGGGGGTGGTATAGGGCTTGAACGTCGCAGGGGGAAGTTGTAATGCCTTCCCTGTCTTTCTATTGGCCAGAAAAGCGCGCTAACGTCTCAGAGATGAAAGTGAAAGTAACTCGAACATCGCGTGGTACTCGTCTCGAGTAACGAGCATCTCGAACACGCTAATACTCGAACGAGTATCAAGCTCAGACGAGTACGTTCGCTCATCCCTAATCCTTATGGATTGAATTTATTTCTAGATAAATTATGGAAATGAGCCCTACGCCACACAATCACCTATATTAACGAAACAGCATAGGTGATTGTAATAGAATGGGTTAATATGGGGTTAATGTGGTGTTTCACAGTACTTTAAGCTTCTCTCTCCTCTGATCTCAGAGCAGGGGGAATGAAAATGTTACAGTGTTTAGATGCTGGGAAAGTTTGTCGCAATGGCAGCATCCGAACCAAAGGCTGTTAGTAACAGTCTGTTTCAGGTATTTCACCTGCTCTGGGAATGCAGTTTCCTGCGGACTAAAAAATATATATTTATGATGCTGCTGCACAGAGCCAGCTAGCAGCAACCTAAATTTACATAGGTGGTCTTGAACTGAACTTGTTAATCACGTCTTTGCACTTTGACATACAAGACTCCCTTGTGCTCCCCCTGTCTTTTGTAACACCTTTATTCCATCTAGTGGTGTAGCTATAGGAGGAGCACAGGTGGTAGTTGCACCTGAGCCATAGCGCTAGAGAAAGCTCAAAAGGTCCCGCTGCCACATAGGAATACACCACTATTATAAATGGTATATGGCAGGTGTGGGACCATTTTATAGATTTGGCTTGAGGACCAGGACCTCTGATTCCATTTCTTTTCAACCCTAAAAACCTTCCAACACTCACTAAGATTAAACAGTCTCTGTATTTATTCCCTATTACTTATACACTGTAGGATTATGTTGGCTTTTCTTCTGTGATTGTTACAATGTGTGACCCCAATATTAGGCTATATAAATAAATTGTTTCAAGAGTAAAACTAAAGGGGATACAAAGGTTATATTGCCCTCTGTCCCGTCCCTTGAGAGATCCAGAAGGTCCTTCTGGCCCATATATAAGGGGACCAATACTACAAATGACTTGCAGTACTTGGGGCCCCTGTTATAGATTTTACACTGGGGCACAGAAGTTTCAAGTTACACCTCAGCACAGTAAAAGAAGATACAGATTATATACCTACATATATTTGACAATCTGACACTTCTGAGCATCCCATTGCCAGGTGTGTATCTATAGGGATGGGAAGAAGGCACACTCCTTTGAGCCTTCGAGACTGAAGGTCCAAAGGTTCCTCTATTGCATAAAAAGGCACTAGCATTGAAAATTGCCATGGGGTTTGCACAAGCGAAATGTCTGGTTTCTTGTTTGTACAACCAGCCTTAATCTGTAATTGTTCTGTTATCATGTCAAATTCAAGGTAATCTAAGAAAGACGTGCGTAATGAATCCACATGAGAATGATATTCACGTATTCCTAGCTCTTACTTTTCTTCCAGGCTGCGATTACACTGTGTGATATTAACACTGTATAGACAGCTTTACTCTCCAATGGGCTAGAATATTCTTAAGAAAATATTACAAAGATACATCTTTGTAATCACATCCAACCACATGCAGAGCAGACTCGTGGGGGGAAAAGAAAAGCAATGAAAAAATCGCTTTATGTACTTAAGTAGAAAAAGAATGTTCTTGTATTTGTATGTCAAATCTTTCGTAGGTATTAGGCGCGTAAAATTCCCCTTTTCTTTTAAAAAGTACCCAATTCTCTAAATATCCTATTCCTGTCGCAAGTTATTAGAGGTTAATGTTACAAGCTGCCTGTGCGTATTGGTTTTGCATCTTTGTTCCCATGGCAACACTTTTTTCCCCCTGTGCTTTGGAAGTTCAGTGTCATCTTAGGGACACTGGAAACCATAACAACCAATCAGATCTCTTCTTTCATTAAATTGTAAGTGACTTTTCAAATAACTTGTGCTTATGTGACAGTCAACGTGATAACTAGCAACAGTGCAAATTGCTTTATCTAAAATTACATTTTTGTGCTGAAAAATCCCTTTAAAGTGCTGGCCACCAGAGGTCTTCCTTCTAACTTTCTAGCCACTGCCTGTTGTTAAATGATGCTCTAGTAATAGAGATAACAAGACAGAAAACAGAAAGTGGAAGAGGCTAATGACTATGCTATGCTGCCTATCGAAGTCTTCAGGGAGGTACGGGAAGGAGGGAGACAGAAGCAGAAACTCACACAGACATGCTGCTGCAGCAGCTAATAATGAGTAATTTACTGTCCTATGCTAAGAAATCACATTCACACTGCACAGTTCTTCTCTAGTGTCCTCTATGATGGTGTTATTTATGTGTATGCTACAAAGAGAGAGCAGAATCTGCTGTTCTCTCCATGTGATGTACACCCTGTGGAGGAGAAAACTGGTTATAAATACAGGATACAAGTCATATAATAGCTAAAATAGTGCTATTCCTCATCTATACATATGTGACATATTATTCTTGTTAGCGCAATACCTACACTCCAGGTATATTTTGGTATTTCAAATTATAAAAAGAATGAGATAAAGTACTTCACAGAACTAAGGTCACACTCAGCTTGATGTCATTGAGATAGTTCCTCTTTTTATTAGTGCTGCGTCTCAAATTATAGTTTTAGGTAAACAAATATATTTCTACCATGCACAGAAGCTTTTTTTATCATAAGGTACGGGTCTTGTCTTGGAGAACTGATCATCGTTTCTGACATCAGGTCCCTAGGCTTAATTTCTTGTGACGAATTGCTTAATCACCGTCGGTTATTTCCACCACCTCTGCAAAGCTAAAATAGTGTGTCTAGAACGCTCTAGTTATGGAAAAATCACAATTTTTATTATATGGTCAGATTTAGGCATATAAAATGGATACAAGATAAAAAATGGATACATATTTGCTGCTCTAACATTTTCCCCCCTTTTGTGAACACTTCAATACCCAGACATCCGGTCTGTACATACTCATACAATTAGTGCAGCTTGTCCCCTTGCCATGAAGATGATGGTAGGGAGGTCCATGCCACCTTACCTTTCCTTAATCTCCTATGTATTTTGGAAGTCCGGGATATAAAGTGTATCACAATCTACACGCGTTAGAAAGGAATAGCTTGTGTAAGGTTTGCATATTCTCTATTGTTAGGGGCAACTGTACGCAAAAAATTTGTATACTCTCTTGTGACAGATTGTTGGTGGTTTTTGCAAATAAGCGGAATACAGCAGAAGACTAAACAGTTAATAATATAAATTATCAGGCATATTAGCAGGTTGAATGGCTACATTCTGAAATGTTATTTGAAAATTCAGGTACATTACGCTATAATTCCCTTATGTAGATACATAAAAGCTGGCTTCTGAACAGTTGATACTGGTTTAAGGCTGAAGCTGTCCATACATTTTAGATAACTATCACTTCCAACTACCTCATATACTCTTGACTTGGGTCTACATCTGTTCACAATGGGAAAGGGGAGTAAGCAGCTACTAGACTCCTTTGGCTCAGTCCTTTAGTTGTGTTTTTGCAGTGATTTGTTCAAAAATCAATTTCTGTTTAGCCACAACTCATTAACAACTCAGATTTGCATAACTCGTAGCAAATGTATGGCATTTTTGCCATACTTTTGCATAAATTGCAGCAAAACTGTGAAGAGTGTTGCCTGAGGCAAGTAGTGCAGGTCACCTCATGATGCACCCCTGAAAGCAGGGTATTGCCACCCACCATATGTACTACCTGCAAAGTACAGGCAACATATATGCACTATACATAGTCACATATATAAATACTATATGTGCAGTCTGTTAGTCAACTAATCTGTCCATGTAAAAAAACAGGCAACCAATGCTAAAGAATCTGTCTTTTGTCCGTAGGCTGCAAATGGAGGGTATAAAATTCACTCTCCTTACATAGTTTTTCTCTTTGCTGTGGGCTTTCCTGTCCTCTGTGTACTCGACTTTTATCATAAATTGGTATTGTTGTATTTTCTTCAAATCTTCCTTGAACACTTTCCTTTTATCTAACCAGATATACCTACTTAAGTATGATCTTTGTTTCCAAAATCTCTGGAGAAGAAAATACAACATGAATTAATCATGACTTAATTGACTGAGCTAATTCAAGTTCTCTTCATCCCAATGCACAGCAATATTCTGGCTTTCCCAGTGCTGCAGATAAATGGTACAGAGCATTGGGCTAAGAATCGTATTTTCTTTAAAAACCTCAGAACAGAATTATTCGTCTAAGTTTCAATTTGCCTCAAGTTAAACTTGCAAAATACTTTTCACTTTTCTTTCATGCTCGTTTAGCTAGCTTGCCGGTTTCATGCCAGCTCTGGCTTCTCATGCTCTCCATACATAATTCAGAATTTTTATTTGGTGTAAAATGAAATACAAAGGTAAAGTTTTAGTAGTAATAAACAGGCATTTTTTCTTGGAGCATTAGTTCGGTCTTACTAATACGAGACGCACATAGTAAGAAAAGGTGACTAATAGGTTTCTTAAAGGAGCAATACTGCATAGGGAAATCCAGACAATATGGTCTCTTGACATGTCGCAGATATATGAGAAGTTCACATTAGTGAAGTTTGTGAGCTCAGACTACCATTAATTTCCAGAATGACAGAGCGATCAAAACCCTTTGGCATTGGTTGAAGATTTCTGCTAGTGGAAATCAGATCAATGGCTGTGTTCTGAGCAGTGTCAAAAAGGTTTAATCGTCTATAGAAAGTGGTGGGAAAATGGTGATCTGAGACTAATGCGATCTACTTATATGTTTCAATGACATATCAGAAGATTATCTTGCTTAGATCCCCTCTTTAATTTCGTTTTACCTCAGTAGTGTCGGACTGAGGTGTCTAGGGTCCACCAGTAAAATTCATTCTGGGAGCCCACTTTACAGCTACATGCAAATATTACCTGATCCTCATTCGCAGATTCCAGACTACTACACTCTCTGCACACTTCAATGGAAAGGTGGCTGAATTTGTGTGCATCCTTGTCTCCACTAAAGACCCATATATGACAAATACAGTGAGTAGAAATTGGTGGACCACCATTTACCTAATAAGTGCGAATCCTAGAGGTGGCAATTATGGTATATCAAGTAAAGGGTGAAATCACATTTAATGGCTAAAAGCTGACCCAACATAGAGTCTTGTCACAAACACTGAAACAGTGTGGCCATTAGCAATCAACTTGAAAACCATGATGATTTGTTCTGAAAAACCTAACATTGTATGGTTTTTGTGTGACCTCGCCCTTCCAAAAGTTTCCTTGTGCAATGCAACCTGTGGGGAAAACTATAACTCCTAGCAGACACTGAAGCTGTGCAGCTGTCAGAGTATGCATTAGCCCGCTCAATAGCCTCCTGCATGGCTCTTGCCTTGGACTATTCACTCTCTGTGAGCCGGACATGAATGGTCACTCAGTGCTGGCAGCAGCATGGAGCTACAAGATGATTGGTGATGGTGGCCCCACAGCAACATAGAGAAAGCGGGTCCCAAGGAACAAGAATCTTGGTTGCCTTTTAATGCATTGCTCCTGCAGAAGTTGGGGGTCTGGAGGCCCATTTCTGGGTCAGAGCCCACGGGGGGATTCATATGTTGCCCTGTGGGCTAGTCCAAGCCTGCAGCATAGGAATTCAGATGTGGCATCACTTTTGTGTCTTGAATTATTACTTTGTTTATTAGCTCAATAACACATCTGGGTGTTGATAGACATTCTTCTTAAAGTCAATTTTCACCTTTGAGCATCATACTTTAGGCTCAACATTCATAGTAGTTGGAGTTCTGTTTGTCTGATAAATAGCTCAAAAAATAATTAGTGTTAAAAGATAAATTTTGTCTGGCTGCAAACAATGCTTAGGTATGCCATGGAGCTTACTGCTGAGTAGCTTACTGCATACTGATTTATTTTTGAGCACGAGGTATGAGCAGTATTCAATTAGCTACTAAACCTTCTCTCCCCTAGTGGTGCCTGCAGGCATCTTGAAATTTATCATATAATTATACAGAATGTCTATATAGAGGATTTTGAGCTCTGACAAATCTAAAGAAATATAAAAAAAATTCACCAACACCAACTATTTTTTTTTACCTTTGTTTGACTTGGCTACATGTGTTTCTTCAACTCTGTTTCTGCAGTGTGATTGTATAGCCAAACCATAAAAGGGGTTGCCTGGTTCAGAAAAGTCATTTTCAGACCGTAGAAGGCAATTCGGAGGTACTAGAGGGTCCCCTGTTCAGGAATCTCATCTGTCCACAACCTGTCCCCTCCATACATCTGTAACCTAACCTCTCATGTAATCTTTGATCCCCACAAGCCCTCCTTCTTTGCACTCCTTTTATCTGCTTCCCACAGAGCCATCTTCAAAGATATCTTCATTGTGTCCCTCATCTTGTGAAACTCACTACTTCAATTAATTAGACTCGGCTCTATCTTTGAAACAGTCAAAAGAAACCAGAAAAGCCAACTCTTATTTTTGTTTTTTCTTTGTTATATATGGTAAACCCTTTTCATATTCACAGCATCCTTGAATTAATGACATTGTAAAAAGGAACAATCATAATACATAATAACAATCATAGCAACGGAGAAGTGGTGGAATCACAAGCTCGGAAAAGTGGTTCAAAATGAAGCAATCAAAATATTGTGTAATTTTTGTATACCTACGGGCAAAGTCTTGACCCATAATACATCCAATTTGAATATCATTGAAAAAGAAAAGGGTGTGGCTTGTTGATATTGTTATACCCAGTGATGGAAGGGTCAATGACAAACAACCACCGAAAATAGACATATAAGAAGTTTGAAGGTTGAATTATGGCATCTCTGGTACAAGCTGGCAGTGGTGGTCCCAGTGGGAATCGGCACACTTGGTGCCATGCATGAAGACCTTGATCGGCACTTGAAACAACTTAATATTAACAAATTTACATCTCTCAGTTACAAAATGCCACACTGATGGCCTCTGCATGCATTCTACGCTTATACATAAGGTCATCCTAACAAATCGGTGATTCCGGTTTGTTTTGATGACGGGTAAACCAAGCTATGTTCTTATGCTTGTGTTGTACTGCTCTCTTGTATATAGTAATGAATATTATTATTATTAGTTGTCCAGAACTGAGAACAGCTGAACAGCTGACAAAGTGCTTTACCTACTGTTTAAGACCTGTTTAGGAACTATGCACTGTTTCATTTTCCCTTTGGTGGCATTGCAGGGAATTATGACATTGACTGCCACATTCCTCACAGATTAACGCTCATCACTGGAAATCTCAGCAGTGCGGCACCTATTAATCCCTTTATCATTTTATTCTGTAATGAAATGGGATTGCTCAAAGTTGACAACCTCTTTAATAAGTCACATTCCAGGTCCATCTAACTTGTCATCTTCATATTACTCCTATTGTTCTGGATCTAAATTTCTCCAGCAGGATTTGAGATATTCTGCAGCCTCCTAATTGTATAGCATGGTGTGTACACACGTGTTAAGAAGTCACTCTGACACACATATCAATAAGGAATCTTAACCAGCTCTGCCTAGTTACAATGGCCGAGCCTGTTTTTTTAAAAAGCACATAATACCTGCCCTTTATGGGCGTATAACATATGACATACATAGTATATACCCATTGTTATTAGTCCTTCAACCAACTGGATCCCCTCCCCTCCTCCTCCTTCCCCTCCCAGCTTCTGTCTCTGTAGGACTATGCGGGTCTTTGTCCTGGAGTTGTGCTCTGAGCACAAACTTCTCCCTTTGTTCCAGGAGTTGAGAAGAGGGAGGGTAAGAGAGATGCCCAAGCTGTAATTGCCAGTTAGCTGAAGACCTATGTAATTTAACCCTAGAGAGACTGCATCCTACTAAACGTACATTGGGCTGATAATGTAGCACACACATCCCCCATCACGCCATTGTCCAGCAATTATCATGATGAAAGATGCTGCTATGAGTCTCTGCAGCGTCAAATCACTATAGTACATCTAGTTTATGCAAATCAATAGACATTTTACGCTAATTAATCATCATTTTCTTCTACACTATGTACTATTTCCTGCCATTTGCCCCCTATTTTACATTTTGCTACACAAACTGGAAAATAAAATTAAAAATCTGGATGAAGACTATAAATTAATTAATTAATTCTGCGCATAGTATGCATTGGTAGTCTATGGCACTACATATTGATCAAACAGGTCAGCATTGCTCATGTGGGCAGCACTGGTTAATCAAAGCAAGTGTAGCGTCTTAAACTAATGATGTATTCTAATACACAGTGTGCACAAGGTAGTCAGAGAAGTTGGTGCAGCCTTCTTTGTTTGTCCATGACAGGACAGTCTCTTTTACTGTTGCTTAAAGAGGTTCCCTAGGATGAAATTAAAAAATGGCCGCTCAAGTTCTGCCTGATATTGCAGCTCATTGCTCCATTGAAGTGTATGGAACCGAGTTGCATTACCACTCACGACCTGCAAGAGTGGCTCTGTTCTTGGTAGAGAGGTAGCATGTTTTTTAATCCTGTCCTTTAAATGATTATGTTTATTGAAAACATACAATATAGAGCACTTAAATATGGAGTATGTAATTTTTCGATGTATAATTTGCAAACTTTTGTAATTTATGAAACTTATCAAACTCTATACGACCCTAAACTATATTTATATCCAATAGTTATGTTAGCAAAGAGCTGACCCGAAAATTATAAATTGCTATTTTGTTTAAGAGCTCATATACATATTTGTATAAAATTCTGGCTATTCTATCATGTGTAACTAATTTAGCATTATATATTGCTGCATTTCATTGCAATAATGTCTGGCTTAAATATGATAATACAATTATGCAAATGCTTCCAATGTGCCATTAGCTCAGATATGAAATCCTTTTCTCCCTCAGAAACTACAATAATTAGTTTCATTAGTTTCCATCATTTTCATGCTTTGTAGAACCTACCATTTTTTTTTTAGCATTTGCATTTGCGAGTCTTTATAGCGATGCTAGTGGCCAATTAAGTATTTGGATATTACGAGTTTTAATGTTTTCTACTTTTGTGTTCCTATTTGTCTTCCATGAACAAATGGATACAGTTACATGACTGTTGGCTTGTTTTCAGACGCTTCCATACCATTCTGGCTAAAAGATTCTTAACAAGTTTGCAGTTTTTTATATATATATAGTACTGATTGTTGGTTGGGTGAAGATATTTGACTCTATTATTCACCTGTATATATAGAAAAGGTTTAAATGACAGAAAAAGTGACAACTGTTCTTCTGAGCCAGCAATATGCACAGTGCAGTTGTCATTTTGCTCCTGTCCACTTGTCTAAAAGAAGCACTTAATATAGAGGCACTACTGATACCAGGAGCAGACCTATAGCCTGTGTAGCCCAAAGGAGAGGAAGGTCCATCCCAGCTCAATTACTGTCAGATGTAATAGACTGTAGCAGATTCCTGAACACTAGGTCAAGTGTACAGCTCCTTTTAAATGGGGGTGTGGTTTAGTTCTGTTATTGGTTTGAACTTAATTGAAGTGGGCAGGGCTTTACATCTGTAGGATGCAGTTTGTTGGAGGGCCACATTGGGATGAAGTGAATAATTATAGTAGTGTGATTAAGGTGTTTGTTGCATGGTAATAATTGTGTAGTTCTAGCGTGTTTTCCTGAAAATAAGACCCTGTCTTATATTATTTTTTTGTCACAAAAGAGGTGTTAGGTCTTATTTTTAGGGGATGTCTTATTATACTTACCTAGTAGGCTCAGGCCAGGTCCCTCCTGCTGCTTTCCAGATCTGCGACTGAACCGCGGCATTGATTAGCCAATTCATAAATCCCACCTCCACAATGCGATGGATGTGATTGGTTCTTCAACCGCTGCTCAGCCAATCAATGCAGTGCTCGAAAACCAATCACTTCCTGGTAGAATTTATGAATCCCATAACCAGGAAGTAATCTTCTGTGGGTGGCCCAGGACTACAAGAAGTTCGCCGGAGCTCCGGAGAGCAGCGGGAGAGACCTGGATCGAGCATCCTAGGTAATGTACTCCTTTTACTTTTTTAATGTAATGCAGCAAGGGCTTATTTTGGGGGTAGGGCTCATATTTTAAGCCTCCTCGAAAATCCTAAAAAATCAGGGTAGGGAAACAGGGTATTTGTACATACACAATGTGTTTGCTGTGCTTATTTGATGTGTATCTGTCCAATGATACGACTGAGTCACATATAGTGTCAAACTTGAATGGCACAGGATCGTTTCCCCCTATTTAAATGAAAATATGTGATTTGGAAAAACAACATTTTTCACTTGACAATTGGCCCCATACACAATTCTTGTACAGGGGTCATTAGCATTCAGTGTATTCCCCTGAGTAAAACACTGTGTTACAACTAGTGCAAAGTTTAGACTAGAAAGCCTTAAAATGTGCCAGATTTATCACAATAGCTCTACTGACTGACACATTTGTAAAATTATAAGACCGTCTAGTCAAAGTTTAGACCACCTACACAAAAAGTCCCAAGAAACTTTTGGTGCAATTTTTGGTGTAATTTAGGTCATGCCCCTTTTTATGAAGCAATGTGTCAGACACAGCAAAAAAAGTGTATGAAAGTGTCTAAAACACATAGGAAAAGTGCCACTAAGCTTGCCTGACAGTTTTCTTGCTCCATTTCAATAATACATAAGCCTCATAATTAGTATGTAAGCCCCCCTGTGTTTGACACTGTCCCCGAAGGCTTTGCACTAATTGTAACACAGTGTTTTATTCAGTCGATCATATAGAGCTCCCTGAATCAGTGAGCTTCTTTCTCCAAGACGTCTCTCCCGGTGACTGGATTGTGGACGAGGGATTTTTGTAATGAGAACCTGGATACAGGCTGCTGGTGGGTCTTCCCTTACCTGAGCTCTTCCACCACACACCAGGTGAGTGCAGAAATATCTACACTTTATATACCTAATAAGATAACTTTATACAAGGCGCTGTTGATATGTTTGTGTGCTTTATTCAGGGAAATACACAAATTGTCCCTTTGCAAGAATTGTGTATGTGGCCAGTTGTCAAATGAAAAACTTTATTTTCTGAATCACAGATCTGCTTGCTTAGGGGGAGACGATCCTGTGCCATCTGAGCATGTGACTGCTGTGGTCAATCATTCACCTCTGTAGTATCATTGGACACACACATCAAATAAGTCAACTGTCAATATTCTTTTTTTGGTGTTCTTTGAATTCTTGTGTATACTCCATCTCCGCAGGCCCTTGCACCGAGTCCTACAATATCAAGTGGGATTGGAAATGCTCTTTACCTAACTATGGTTGCTGATAAATGCAGAGATGACATGTTATGATTAATTTTATCAAAGCAACTCTTCACTTCAGGTAATAACATAAATATCTATTGAACATATGTAGATGACAAATAAAAACCCCCTTAGTACAAACAATATTTTTCTTCCATCTGTTTGTAAATTGAACTGAATGTTGTTTTAGTTTGTGACCCCCTGGCTACAATTTGAAATAACAGAAACAAATAAATAAGACCCATAAAAGGAATTTCTCAAACAATTGAGATACAGCAGGTAATTTACTGGCACGAAATTCCCTATTCATCTAGGGGAATAGCAGCCCAGCATATTGCAAGTCCTCTCAATAATATATTGTCTAGCAAAGAGAATAAATCTCTTTACAACATCATTGCCCATTGTCTGGCATAAGAAAGGAGCATAAACTAGTGCATTGAGGATTTCTTTTCAGAGTTCCCATATTGAACACTGCTCCAATAAATTCTGAATGAAGATGTGTAACGCAAGTCACATGTGTAGGTCAGAATATGGATCCGAGTTGCAGTAAGCCTTACTTCACCCTAGACAAAGATTTAGTTGCCTGCTCAAAGTCTAAAAAATGTGCCTTGGCCAAGGCAGAAAAGCTTGTTCACATCCCACTCTGGTTGTCAGCTATACCCCTGTATTTATCATAAACTCAGTGCTTTTAAAAAAAGAAGTTTCTCCAGCCCAAGAACTCGCCAATTTGTGACCCCAAAGATTAAAGTGTGAAAATTGATTGCTCATTTATTTTTTACATCACTCCATCGGCATAAAGGACACTGCCCTCTCCTGGTTCTCTTCCTACCTATCTGACCGCTCCTTCAGCGTCTCCTTTGCCGGCTCTACCTCCCCTCCTCTTCCCCTTGCTGTTGGGGTCCCCCAGGGCTCAGCCCTCGGCCCCCTCCTTTTCTCCATTTACACAGCCCCTATTGGACAGACCATCAGGAGTTTAAGTCTCCAATACCACCTCTATGCTGATGACACCCAGCTATACACCTCTTCCCGTGACATCTCTGCACCTTTCCTCCAAAACATCACCGACTGTCTGTCCGCTGTCTCTAACACTATGTCCTCTCTCTACCTAAAACCAAACCTCTCTAAAACTGACCTACTGGTGTTTCCGCCCTCTACTAACCGATCTCATCCTGACATCTCCATCTCAGTGTATGGCACCACCATATCTCAGACAGCATACCCGCTGCTTTGGGGTCATATTCAATGCCGATCTCTCCTTTACCCCCTACATCCAATCTCTCACTCGAACCTGTCAGCTGCACCTCAAGAACATTGCAAGAATCCACTCTTTTCTAACCATGGACACACTAAAAACTAACCTCTTCAATCCATCCTGAATGTGACAGCCAGGCTCATCTTCCTGTCCGGCTTGAATGCACAAACAAAGGCTATCTGAGCAATCCAGGAATCACAAAACTTCAGACGTGCTCTAAAAACGTACCTCTTCAGGGAGGCATACCACATCCCCTAAACCAAAGCCCTCTGTACTCCGCCTGATAACATGCTCCCTGACCTATTGGCTGCAATCCCTGCTAGCCACCATCAACTGCCCCTGCAGTCATACCGATTCTGCTATCACATGGCTAAATGTCTGACCATTGTCTGTGTATAGCATCCCTCACTCTCCACCTCGCTATACCATGCACATCTCCAGCCCCTTTACCTTCTGTATCACCCCATTATTTGTAGTATGTAAGCTCGTTGGAGCAGGACCCGCACCCCTATTGTTTCCATCAACTGATTACTATGTAACTGTGGTTCTGTAATTTTTGTACTTTTGTCTTTCTGTATTCCCCCTTTTTTTGTAAGCGCTGCGGAATATGCTGGTGCTATACAAATAAAGATTATCATTTTTACATACCAATTTGTTTTAAGGCAGTAAAAAGTTTAAGAAAATAGGAAAATAAGTTCTGATCAATATGTTTTTTATTATGAATGTTCCTGAATTAAATGCATATTTTACATTTGTTTTCTTTTGTAAGCAATCTCACTTCTATCCACATGATAGGTCATTCATATGGTAATTATTAGCTAGGAATCTGCCGCTCAGGATCCTCCTCGATAAGCTGATCTCCCAGTCCACTGTCAGTGCAGCGGGCTGGACATGCATCATAGGTGATCGGAGCGGAAGTGCCCTAACTGGCTACATTCCCATTGAAATCAGTGGGAGCTGAAGCTGGTTATTAAACTTCTGTCATTTCTGCTTCCAACACCTAGGATGGACCGGGAAGTCAAATAGCCACTTCAACTCACATTAATTTCAATGGATGTGAAGCCAATCTACGTCAAGTTCCGTGGATACAAGTACACATCACAAACACCATTGGTGTGGATTCCAGTGCAGATCTACAGCAGAATTAAACCCTTCAATTGAAAGGGTGAAATCTATCACAGAGCTGCATAAAAATGCATCAAAATCCATATCAATTGGTGTAGATTTTAACAATTTTTTTTGCGTGCATCTGCACCAAAATCACAGTACAAAATATACTGTGGGTTTTGGTGTGGATATGCACCAAAATCTGCAATGTGCAAACGTACCCTTAGGGTACGTCCAAATAGAGGAATTCACAGCAGAATTTTCACATAAATTCCACCTCTAAAAGCCATGACAAAATCCACTGCAACTTTTGACATGGCTCTGCATGTGAATTTTTCCCTATCAACAGGCAAAATCTACATGTGGAATTCCCATGCAGAAAATTGCATTTCCGCAAGTTTCTGTGGCACTTTTTGATGCAGAAATGCAATTTTCCACGTCCGAATTCCACACACGGATTTTGCCTATTGACAGGGCTAAATCCTCATGCTGATCCGTGCCAAAAATTGCATCAGAAAGATGCAGAGTTTGACACAGTTTTTAGAGGCGAAGTGGAAAATTCCAATTCATTTGAACATACCCTTAAGGGGTTTATGTAATCAGATAGGAGTTGCAGTGGTTCAGTACATCCACACAAACTAATTTTGCTGCGGAAAGTCACAGCCTGGCAGACACAATTGCTGCAGGGAAAAAGTAGTATTACATGGCGAACATTCAAATACATGGACAGCTTGAGTCTGCCTAAATGGGAGCCACTCCTTTAGAGCATCTCTTGTTTTGGCACATATAAGTTATCCTGATCAGGGGATGCCCCATCTATGGCATCTATATTCCCCAATATGGCATGTAGAGGGTTTGTCTTATTTAATTAGACAATCCCTTTAAGTGGAGTTAAGCTTTAACATAAACAAAATCTCACAATATGCTATAAACATACTCGCCTTTCTGTACACATTATACATATGGTATGAGATAACTATCCTTTTTATGAAAGACCTGAGAATGACTGAAGTTTAGTTAGTCACTTGCTAATCTTCTCTGCAGGGTAAAAAAGCCCAATTCAGTTCTCAACAACAGAAAAATGCAAGCTGTGTCTAGCCATTTTAATAAGTTCCTACATCAAAGTCTAGTCAGTAAAAATCTGGTTTCACTAAAATAAGGAAGGATAAAATGACTTTATCTTAGGAAAGTCTCAGAATAACAATTAGATAAACACAAACCAATCCAACAGATGGACACCTACAGGCCAAACATAAGTCTGAGGAAGATCTTCTCAAATCTATAAGAAATTCATATAATGTTCAGTCATTAGAAAAGTATATCTTTAAAGTTTAACATACTACACAACATTTGCTGCTTGTAAACTATAATGCACTATTACGATTGGCATTACAAGGCATTACATAGTACAGAGAAACAAACAAAAAAGCCAACATAACAATCAAATATAGATTATTTTATGTCTACTGCAGGGTGTCCGCGGATGCTGGAATACTGAGGCATTCAAAGGATACCAAGTAGAGTTACCCCAAGCAATGCTCTGCTCCCTCGGTCCCTGCACTAGCCGTAACAGTGTGTATCTGTTTTCCTAGAGTGTTCCTTTAAGTAAACTGATGTTTGTTTATGGATACCTTCATTGCTGTTACTTTTGTATGTACTTATATGATCTAAAATTAAAAAACTAAGGTATTTAACATATCATTCAACATACTATGCCAAAGACAAAGTACCATTACATACCGTGTTTCCCGAAAATAAGACACTGTCTTATATTAATTTTGGCACCAAAAGAGGTGCTAGGCCTTATTTTTGGGGGATGTCTTATTATACTTACCTAGCAGACTCGGTCCGGGTCCCTCCTGCTGCTCTCCAGAGCTCCGACACGCTGAGCCACAGCATTGAGTGTCCAATTCATAAATCCTGCCTCCACAACGCGATGGCTATGATTGATTCTTTGATTGCTCAGCCAATCAATGCAGCGCTCAATGAACGAATCACAGCTGTCACATTGGTTCTTGAGCGCTCCTCAGCCAAGCAATGCAGCGCTCAATGAACCAATCAGAGCCATTGCTCCCTGGAGGTGGGATTTATGAATCCCGTAACCAGGAAGTGATCTTCTGTGAGCGGCCGAGAACTTCAAGAAGCTGTCCGGAGCTCTGGAGAGCAGCAGGAGGGACCTTTATTTGTAATGTAGTTGCAGCTAGGGCTTATTTTGGGTTTGGGCTTATATTTCAAGCATCCCTGAGAATCCTGGGAAAAAAAGCTAGGGCCTATTTTCAGGGTAGGTCTTATTTTCGGTAAAATGGGGTACCAATCAGAAAAGGACTTATCTCATAATCATTGGAATGAAACTGTATATCTTAGTAATTTCTATGACAAGATCAAGGCTCAAGAATGTCTAAAAGAAGTCTATTACCAAATAAAATGCCCATAAACCACTGTCAACAGTACATTCCTCTAATAACAACAGCACTATGGTTCAATTCAGGAATGTATCTGCAGTTTTTCTGGAAGAAATAGTAAGAAGAAAAAAAGTGGAACAAGCCTAGATGGAGCTTAATGGATAATGTACCCACATAACATAACTGAAACTGAAAGACCAATTTAGTCAAGAAAACAGCCAATTTTTTAATGTTCAATAAATTTTTATTGAGAATTAGCAGAATTGACACAAGTGGAAACGTAGTTGGAAGTTGGGAGAAAGAAAAAAGAAAAAAAAAGAGAGGGGGTAAAGATTAGTCTGCTGAATTAATTTTATACTCTTAGGTAAATTATGTTAAAGGGGTTGTCCCGCGAAATCAAGTGGGGTTATACACTTCTGTATGGCCATATTAATGCACTTTGTAATATACATCGTGCATTAATTATGAGCCATACAGAAGTTATTCACTTACCTTCCCTGCGCTGGCGTCCCCGTCTCCATGGCTCCGTCTAACTTCAGCGTCTAATCGCCCGATTAGACGCGCTTGCGCAGAAGGGTCTTCTCCCTTCTGGTCGGTCCGGGCACGAGCGGCGTTCTGGCTCCGCCCCCTTCTATGCGTCATCGCGTAGCTCCGCCCCATCACGTGTGCCGATTCCAGCCAATCATTCCAGCCAATCTTTTATTTGAAGCATAAGCTTTGGGGGGATATTAATACCTAATATTTTTTATTTGGACGGTTTGATTTTATAATAAGACATTTTCCCAAAAGACTGAAGAAGTTCAGATACTGCTCTGAGAGCCTCTTGAAGGGAAGTTAATAGAGATGAGCAAACCTACTCGGCCACGCCCCTTTTTCGCCCGAGCGCCGCGATTTTCGAGTACTTCCGTACTCGGGCGAAAAGATTCGGGGGGCGCCGTGGGTGAGTGGGGAGTGGGGGGGGGGAGGGAGAGAGAGAAGGCTCCCCCCTGTTCCCTGCTGCTACCCCCCACTCCGCCACGCCTCCCCCCGCCCCCCGGCACCCCCTGAATCTTTTCACCCGAGTACGGAAGTACTCAAAAATCGCGGTGCTCGATCGAGTAATTACTCGAAACGAGTAGGTTCGCTCATCTCTAGAAGTTAACAATAAAACTATGTCATCCACAAAAAGTCCAATTTTATGATGCCTGAACGTTGGGGGACTCCTCTTACGTTGTTCTTTATGCGAATAGCTTCTGCTAAGGGTTCCACTGTCAGAACAAATAGAATGGGCGACAGAGGGCAACCTTGCCTGGTACCGTTTGTTATGCTAAAGGAATTGGAGATAACTCCATTAATAAGGACCTGAGCAGAAGGGGCACCATAAAGAACTTGTATAGCTCCCAAAATTTTACCCTTAAAACCCATCTTCCTCAACACTGAGAACGCATAACTCCAGTTAATCCTGTCAAACGCCTTCTCAGCGTCCAAAATAAGAAGCAGAGAAGGCGTTCGAGAGACCTCCAGCTCATTCATAATGTCTATTAATCATCTAGCTGCGTCTGCTGATTGCCGCCCTTTAACAAAACCTGTTTGGTCACTATGTATAAGGTTAGGGACTATCCCAATGAGTCTCAGAGGTAGAATTTTTGCATAAAATTTTGTATCACTATTTAGTAATGATATTGGCCTAAAATTTGCGGGAGAAGATGTATCCTTGCCAGGTTTGGGGATTTTTATGATAAAACAGCCCCTTTTTAAGCAGGGGTGCTACCCAAACAAAAGAGGTGTTTGGTGCGAAGAGAAAAAAGAATGGCGAATTGGTGCAACCTTTCCACAAATAAACCACAGTCATGTGAATCGATGATTAAAATTTCCTTTACTGGATGATATTAAAAGCCAGCATATAAAACACATTTCAGAGCAATAAAACCCCTTCATCAGTTGAGTTGGAATAAAAGGTCATAATAGTAGAGTGCGCCAGGCACTGTACACCACCGGGGGTAGACACGCGGCACTTTGCCGGAGATCTGTAAACTCTCCAGCCTACACATCTTTGGTGAAGTGCTGCTTTTTCATCCCCGGTATGATTGCTCTGAAACGTGTTTTATTTGCTGGCTTTAAATATAATCCAATAATGGAAAGTTTAATCATCCATCCACATGATTGTGGTTTATTTGCGTAAAGGCTGCGCCGATTCACCAGTCTTTCTGTTTTTCTGGAAGAGCAGCCATTCGGTAGTTATGAGATTTCACAGATTCCATGCACTCTATGTAAATCAGCTGTAATCCATTCAATGGGTGGTCTTGTACCCTGTTCTGGTTCAGACAGTTAATGTCTTCACAGCCTCTACCTCTGTCTAATGATTGACATCTATAGTTCTAATGAGCTTCAGTTTCTTTCCTATTTACAGTATATGAAAAGATAATTAAAAAGGTGCTCAAAGGTTGACATTTACCAATAATAATAACAACAATAATAATAGATCATTTTGTTTAATAGTTATCTCCCACCTAAAATAGTCTCATATATAAGGGATTCTTTATTGTTGCCAGCATTGTTTTTCAGGCATCTGATGATGATACATTATTTGTACATGAAATACTTTATGGCTCTCCCCAGCATCTTATTAACTGAGATTAGGATAAAAAATATTTCCCTGAAGCACAATAGAAAAATGATTACTTTTGAATTTAGTACCTTAGCAAATGAATAGTTATAATACTGATCTAATCATATAATCCCTTTAAGACAAACTAAAAATTGATTGTAGGAAAAAAAAGAAGAGTGCAAACCTAGAAAAAGTACTCTTTAAGTAAAGTATCAAAGCAGGCCCTGCAGTCATAATTTGTTTCCAATACAGCTGCTTGCTAGAACAAAATAAATTGATTTGTAAGCTGACTTTCTCAAACTTTTAGATGGATAACAGAAAAGTGAAAACTTGAAAGGGGATGTCTTGTTATTTCTGAACAAGCTGGAGATAGCTGAGGATTTGGACAAAATTGAGAGATGTCTGGATATCTTTGATTACGTGACTTAATTTAGGGGGCAAAATAGAAACTCATGGTCACCATGTTAGGGGTACTCTAGATCATTAAAGGGATTATCTCAAGAAGGCACCCTCTGTCTGAATTCTTTTAGCACTGATAGTCAACAAAGAAATGGGGTCCTCCAATTGAGTTCCCCTACAAGCCACAATGCAGCGGTGCTCTGTAAACAGTGTATCCTACTCTACAGGGTTGGAGCAGCAGCTGTAATTTGAAAAGGGGTCATCTGTACTGAGAAAACCCCTGTAAGCCTATTGTACCAGCTACATCGCAATAAACTCTGAGGTTGACTTAGTTTAAAAAAAATATTTGCCTCATATGAAAATTGGGGAAGGACTGCAAACATTTACCTTCGGGATTGATTGGCACTTTCTCTGCAATAAAAAACCTACATGCTTAATCCACTGTATGATGTCTAAAGACATTCTGATCGAAGGCTATACAGCTCAGATGTCGGAAGTTGTTCGGCAGGGTATTCTTACTGTATATTACTGGGTGCTCTGTTGTCGGGGGCCTCTCCAGCATGTCACATACTGCAGAACTGGCTCTAGCCAGCAGATGGTGCCATTGTATAATGGCAGAAAGAGAAAGCCCAATAGGAAACCCTGAATCCAAAATTGGATTGCAAAGGGTTAAAAGTGTTCACTGATTCAATTATGCTATACTCATACTAGAAAGTCCAAAACACTGAAACATGACTGAATTTTAAAATTAGTCTGATGCATTATCTGTAGAATTGAGGCTATGATGTTATGGCAGGTCTACTTTCAAACACATCTAAACTGATGAACCCCATTTACTTTAAAAGGGTATTCCCATCTCGGCTTTTCCCGACCAAGCTGGGAAAACCCGGAAGCTCTGTTCCGACCAACTGTAGGAAGGAGCCAAGTGCTTGTGCATCGATGTTTCCATAGTGTTCATTGAAGTGAATGGGAGTTACCGAGACAGCACAGAATAGTATGCTACACTGTTTTCGTAACTTGAGGAGCACTACGGAAATAGTGCTGTGCTAAGCTATCGGCTCTTTCCTTAGGCTCCACAGACAGCAGTTTCCAATCTCAGCTATGAAAAGCCGAGATGGGAATAGCTCTTTAATAAGGTTCAACTGGGTACACTAAGCTACAGGTATTTTAGCAATTGACATAAAAAATATTAGGAAAGCTAGTAAATCAACCTACAATAACCTACAATGTTTACTATGGATGGCCTTTACATGTTCTTAGCAGATTATTTGTAATGCCATGACATCCAGAGACGCATTGAGCAAAGGTATTTGAGAAAAGTAGTCCAAAAATGGTCAAATTCTTCCATGGATCCTATCAATTGACTATGGGTTAGTCAGACTGTTTTCCTATAGATTTTTTCTATAGTATGGCAAATAGTATTCTGTAAATGTTCTAACTGGTTATTAATATACAATTCACCTTGAGAATGCTGGTGGGAACCCTGCGGCTTCTTGAAGGATTAGTTTGCCCAGTTTCGATGACACATCTGATTTAGCTCATTGATATAATGGGCCCATCAAAAATCTGATCTTACAATTTTTTTGTAATCCTGTTGTGAAAATAGACATTTAGTTCCCAGATTGATATCCACACATCTAATTGGTGAAATAAACAGCAGGTCTTCACGTCATTCTTTCTTTTTATAATGACCCCATTACCTCAACGGAGTATAAATTGTAAAGACCAGCATACAATATCTTTCCTCTTTGTTATACACACCACTCTTCTCTTGTTTTGTCATGTATTTCTCTATAGATGAGTTTAGATATACTCTATTTGTGACTCATAGTGAGTCAGAACCATAGGCAATAGAGATGAGCGAACGTACTCGGATAGGCACTACTCGTCCGAGTAATGTGCCTTATCCGAGTACCGCTGTGTTCGTGCTCAAAGATTCGGGACGCGCTGCGGAGCGGGGAGCTGCAGGGGAGAGCGGGGAGGAACGGAGGGGAGATCTTTCCCGCCTTCTCTCCCGCCCGCTCTGCCCCGCTCCCCGCTCCGACTCACCTGTCAGCAGCGGAGCGCCCCGAATCTTTGAGCACGAACACAGCGGTACTCGGATAAGGCACATTACTCGGACGAGTAGTGCCTATCCGAGTACGTTCGCTCATCTCTAATAGGCAACCTTTTCCAAAAGACAGATGCCCAAAAATGGGTTCTGTTTTCCACTTCAGTTCGAATATTGATTAGTGTGAATATATATCTGTAACATTAACAAGAAGTCGTCCCCCCCCCCCCCCGTCCTTCTTCTTCATCATCCTTATTTATACAGCAAGCCGTAGTTACTCAGCAGCTCAAGCAGTGGAATTTCTTGCTCATGAAATCTGTGATGTTCTTTGGCAGAAACTACATCATAGCAAATTTTCTTTTGGGACAGCTGTGAAAATGTAAGAGACATTTTCAATCCAGTAGAGATTTAATGAAATGCAAATCACTCAACAGAAAATACAGACAAGATGAAAAAAAAAACTTTTTTTTTCTTTTGTGACTTTTTTTGTACTGTTTATCTATAGAAATAGCCACATTTATCTTGGGTTTATGTAAGTTACTTGATACAGCTTTTGAAGATGGAAAATTAGAGGTTTCTTTGAAAGGCCACAACATCTGAATGTTTTATTTGCATAATCTAATGCAGTTCTTAGATACTGTTGCATTAAGGCATCCAAGAGCCAATTTAATTAAGAAGCCTATTTTGAAGACAAGCGGTTTTAATATAAATTTAACAGTATAATGCATTACATGTAGCAATCTCAATTTTAATAAAACTGTGTTAGGGAAAGTATGCGGAGAAGTTCCCAGCGCCTGATTTATGAGCCATTCTCAGTACAGAGGTAATGAGGTATAATCAATAACATTTATGAAGCGAAATTCTGAGATTCTCCTGCAGTGCTGACTAAACAAGTTGAATTTTCCCGAATGCAAATAAAGTGCATCTTTTTTCATATGTCATCCCTGATGGATTTTAATAAATTTCCTATGTAGAAGATTAAAGTATTAAGGTGTGTATGTCAGATTTTTTTTCCAACCAATTAAACAGATCATATTGAATGCATAAGTACATTTCGTGACATTTAGAATTAATCTCAACAAAGTTAACTGGTTGAAGGGGATATAATTTGTATCAAGATGGCATAAGAGAATCTAAAGAATTAAGTGCCAATAGAGAATATAAATCTATGCACAATAAATGATACATCCATCATCAGATGAGACTTCTCATATATATAAAACTGGAAAGAATGTTACAGATCAGTTGCATCATAGTAAAAGCTGCCCACCTCCTATTTCCTTAAAAGGGTTATCCCAAGATGCCTTCTTATAGTGGTGGATTAAGTAGACCATAGATCCCAGGCTGTTTATGCAATTTAGGCACCCAACACCATTACTATAGTCAGCAGCAGCATTTTTCTAAATAATAGAGTCACTTTATAATGGTCAGATATAAACTGTACACAGCAATAGTGAATGCAGTGAGGTTACTTCCAGTGATCACAGGTGATATTTCCTCTGATTGAGGTAATTCGCTTACGTTTTTCTCTATTTGGACCCAGACTGCCATAAAGACTTCTTTGAGCCATGACTCATCCCTGCACACTCATTCTATTTTGCTGCTACCTCATGCCAATCTCAATCCCTCTCCATAGTAATAGTGCCTACTTTTGATCTCTAAACAGTACTAGAGCTCCCCTTTGTGTCCCATAAAGTAATAATACCCTCACATAGTAATAATTTGCCTATTATGTAAACCACTAGAAATAATGCCTCCTTTGTGCTCCAAAGTAGTATTGTCCTCTTTTGTCTCCTACACAATAATACCCCCCTTTGCCCCTCAAAGCAATATAACCACTAGAGATGAGCGAACGTACTCGTAATGAGTACTTACGCACCCGAGTACCGCCATTTTCGAGTACTTCAGTACTCGGGCGTAAAGATTCGGGGGGCGCTGGGGGGCGGGGAGAGGCGCGGCGGTGCGGGGGGGAGCAGCGGGGAACAGGGGGGAGCCCTCTCTCTCTCCCTCTCCCCCCCACTCCCCACTGCTACCCCCCGTGCCGCCACGGCGCCCCCCGAATCTTTACGCGCGAGTACTGCTGTACTCGAAAATGGCGGTGCTCGGGTGCGTAAGTACTCGTAACGAGTACGTTCGCTCATCTCTAATAACCACCTATGAATTCCCACAAAGTACTAAATCTCCTTTTGCACTCACACAAAGTGAGATAGCCCCCTCTGTACCCCCATAAAGTAATAGGTTCTCCTCTGGGCCCCTCCACTTCACAGCACTGATCTCCAAAGCTCAAGCCACAACATACAAAACCTACTGTATTACAGATGATGCTGTTCCTTCAGATTACGGCACAGTTCATGTGAACCTGACTCCTCCACCATCTCCTCTCTCAGTACAGTACATGCATGAGATGAAGAGTACAGTACATACATGAGATGAAGGAGGAGTTGGGCATTCATGGACTGTGCTGTAAACAGCAGCCACCCAAATCACCCCTATTATAAATAGCATCACTTGTTCATGTGCTCTATCAGGGCATATCAATGTCATCTAGGGGGGGGGGGGGGGGCGCTCAGGACCCCTGCTTTATCCACCAGAGTGGAGACACGCTCAGCAAGAGTGACTACTGTCCTGTTATTAAAGGATGGCCATTCACGAGATGTTAGCTTGGCTGTGGATTTTCCCGTAGCAAAACCACATGGTTGCCAGTGGTTCTAAGAGCAGAACTCAGTATGATTAACTGTATCTTGATACAACCCCTTTAAGAGAACAGCAACAGAGCACAAGTGATATATAACTAATCCTGCATGCTGTGTGTAACCCTAGGTAAGGGTATAGCTGAAGGTGGCTGGTGCCAGATAGCTCCAGTAAGCCAAATTTCTTGAACAGGCTATTTAAATACAAGATTAAGGCAGTAAGATGGATCTTTGGTGAAGGAAATAACATAAATTGCGTCAGGGAGGCGCTTCCAACGGCAACTCGGAGTAATTAAGAAAGTACAGATGGAAACATAAATAAAAACAAAAAATAATAATAATAGTAATAATAGGACTCACCCAGTGGTAAGTGAGAACCCCTTACTAGGAGCCTCACTAACACCTCCAAATCCAAGTCAGCTTATCAGATCACAATGGATCTAACAGTGGTTCTTGTCGGTCCTTCTGGTGTACGGGATTGGCAGCAGGGCTTCTGTGTCCAACTGTGTAGAGAGACCCACTCAGTCAAACGGAATCAAGGTAGAAAAAAGGAATCTGCCCGCGCTATCTCAGCATTCCATCAGGAACAGAACATATTTTCTTATGGTCATCAATTTATTTATTCACGATACTTGTGCAACGCGTTTCGTCGCTATGCAAGGCTTGATAACAAGGCGAATGATAATGAACCTGGTGCCAAGCGGGGCCCTTATAAAAAAGGGAACATCCCGCCTGCACCGGAGGTCCTGGTCGGCTTGTAGCAAGTGCTTTAAGTCCTGCAACAATCCTGTGTGGTCTGGAGAGTAGCAGTAAAAGGAAAATACCCCCAAAATGGATAACCAAATGAGGAGGCGAAAGAAAAGTAAAAACACAAAAAAACTTCAGCGCTCTTGTAGCAGGCCCTGTAATGAATCTCTCGAGATCCGCTTCCCAATGTCCAAAAATTTATTAAAAAGTCCAAAGTGAAAAATAAAGTTCACAATACTATTGTCATAAATCAGAATGCAACGCGTTTCAGCATTCCAAATTAACGCCTTTCTTAAGCATAAGAAATATATTTTTGGACATTGGGAAGCGTATCTCGAGAGATTCATTACAGAGCCTGCTACAAGAGAGCAGACGTTTTTTGTGTTTTTTGTGTTTTTTACACACTTTCAATTGGACCGGCACTACTGCAATCACAGGCAGCAATCAGCCATTTATTGAATTCAATGAATGGCCAAGCGCTGCCTGTGATTGACTGAGTGCTGTGACCAATCATAGGCAGCACTCAGTTGTCATTCGATGAATGGCTGAGTGCTGCCTGTGATTAGCTGAGTGCTCAGCCAATCAGATACAGCCCTTTCAGCAGGCAGGGATTTTAAATGCCCACTTGCTGAAACAGATTCAGAACAGTGCAGGGAGACGACAGGCTAGATGCGCCTGTGCCCCAGCCGCTGAGGAGAGGTGAGTATATATTTTTTTTTATTTTCAACACATTCTAGGGATGATTTTCAGGGAAGGGTTTATATTTAAAGCCCTTCCCCGAAAATCCCTGCAGGGCTTGCCGGCAGCCCATTGTTTGCGATGGGACTGCAGCTGTGACAGCTGTGGCAGGAGATTCTTTACTTCCTGCAGGGAGTCCCCTTGTCACTGAACACTGTGAAAGTGCTGTCCCAGTGTTCAGTGACAAGGGGACTCCCCGCTGGATAATATTGATGCGCACTATGTTTTGCAGGTACTTGCATTTGCACGCCTGTAAAACACAGACATGTGAACACACCATAGTGAACCAATGGTTCTAATAGACACATGGTTTTGTGTGCACATAAACAGGCTCGTCTGAATCCACCCATAGGCTGTACAGAAATGCCTCGCAAATGTGTATCATTTTCCAAGTAAAAAGCTTGCACAGCAGGGAACCATAGTTTAGTGCCCGAACCTCCTACCTTAGAACCATATACAAGTGCTGTTTCTGGCTTCTATGGTGGGTTTCCACCGGCAGTCTACATGATGTCTAGATATATATATATATATATATATATATACCCATATTTTCATTACCATGTGCATATGCCAAATGGGTGTATACCAGATACAGAACATACACAAGCATAATGGAGTTTCTGGGGGGAAAAAAGCTAATTCCTCTTTCCAGTCTAATATAAGCACTGTACCTTTCACATAAGGCTATGTGGAGAGTTATGTACTTCAATGGCCTTGCAATTTTCCAGTAGCCTATTACATACAATTTGATATTATTCACTTACACTGGGATGCATATAACATGCTGTTAGGTGAAAATCTGTGTAAGAAAGTTAAAAGGTTCAGAAGCAGCTTTTATCTGCACACAGTAAATGCCAAAAATATTATCTTCAACAACAAAGAAATATGAACCAGTAGGTCGAAAAAACAAGACAATTTGGAGTCACAAAACATATCAACAGTTGTCATTGGTGGGATTTGTGAGCTGGGACCCCCACTGATCAAAAGAATGAGTTGTTCTCTGTGCATTTTCAAAGACCATTTGGGCTATAATTTAGCAAAATGTTATAAGTCAAGGATGAAACACTATAATAGAAAGTTATGCAACTTTCTTACATACTTTCCATAGTAATCTCTCACCATTTTCAACATCTTTGCTTGTGTCTCTTAACATATTCACTGCACTTCATGCCAGTGCAAATTTTACTTAGACAGGCATAAAAAATGCCGGTCTAAGTAAATATGCACCCAATTTATATAAATAAGCTGTAAAATTTCATTATATAGTGATGGCATTTTCTTTACATAAGATTGGCTAGCCTCCTTAATATAAATATCCATCTCTTATGCTTTAATCACTTTTATTGAAGAGCCAAATGTAAGACATGACATTCGTAAATCACAGGATATAAGTAGCACCCAAAGTGCCCATATATTAACAAGTGAAAAGAAATATATGAAAGGAGAAGGAGGAAACAGGGTCAAGGAGGGCCATCACATAGCATTACAGACTACATAGCCAGATCGAGACTTCATGGGTATCCTTGAACAGTTAGGCAGTCCAAAGCTGTAAAAATTAGTTGCACCTATCCTAATCTTGAGCAATGATCTCCTCCAAGCAGTAAACCTCAGAGAATGTGTCAAACCGCTCCTGTAAACTAGGAATTTGGGAGGCTTTCCAATGGCAAGGGTAACCAGTTGGGCTGCCTAATTCCATCTCCGAGGACCACTGAAAAGCAGTGTGACATACCTTGTTATAAAGAGAATTTCTGGCAATTTTTCCATACTCCCAGCAAATGTGAACTTTCTTCTAGCCTCCTAAGATCCGTCTAATGGTGGCTGGAGATGCCAGAACTTTATCAGAGTTTGTAAATTAGAGCCTTGTATAAAATAAATAAATAAATGGGGTTTCTTAAAGAAAATCAGTAGCTGCTGTATAATATTAACTAAATTGACCACTTTCTCACTGAATGCACAAGTGTTAATAAACTGGATGACAAAGCAACCAAGGGTCTTTAATGCCCATTGTTGAGCATGGGATTATTCCATAGTGCTTCTATAAATATAGTTTTCCAAGCCTATGTGCCGCTGCTGATCATAAAGATACAGCAGACGTGTCATATAAAATGCATTAGAAAAGCAGCTAGTGACGTTCCCTTCAATTTGTGCAAATTGCTTTCTGCACTGAAAGAGCCCAGTGTAGGCTTTATATTAAAATACTGTTTGATGTTTTCTGCCTAGTTCTGTGAAACACAAATCTTAAGTAAAGTGCAAATTTTGCAGATTTTCTCTAAGTCAGGTTTTCATCTTGGAATATAAACTGCAGCTTTCATCCATAGCAGAATGATCACGATAAACTAAAATAAATTAAACCTCCAGCCTTCGGAATAAGACTTCCGATCACACAGAAACTGTTCCCTATTCTCCTAACCACTTCTTAAACTGTGTGCATTTGGCAAAGTAATGGCAGGCAATCACAAAGGCAAAAAAAAAATGTATAAGAAAGCATAAGGGTAATAAGGCAAGGACAATGAATGTTATTCTTTTGATTGCATGTATAACATTTACCAGTAATTATTACATTCAGGGATATTGCCTCCTGCTGTTGCATTGTATACTAGAATCAATAAGCAGCCATAGTATAGGGATCCATTGCTGTTCAGCTAGGGTCAGAAGGAAAACTGACACTGTGATGACAAGCCATTGTTTTATGGTAGTTCTACATCTGAGTGTAGGATAAAGATGCAACAAGAATTGTAGGGGATTTTCCAGCTGACATAGAGGAAGGAGGGATGGAAGGAAGGAAGGAAGGCAAAGGAACGGAAGGGTTAGGGGCAAGGAGGGAGGGAGGAAGGGAGGGAAAGGAAAGAAGGAAGTAAGTGAGGCAGGAAGGAAGGAAGGAAGAAAGAAAGGAAAAGGAAAGGAAGGAAAGAGGAAAGAAAGGGAGGGGAAGGAAAGAGGGAAGGAAAGAAGGCAGGAGGTAAGGAGGGAAGACATGAGGAAAGAAAGGAAGGCAGGAGGGAAGGAAAGAAAGAGGGAAGGAGGGAAGGAAGGAAAGAAGGAAGGGAGGAGGGAAGGAGGGAAGGAAAGAAGGGAAGAAGAAAGGAGGGAAGGAAGGAAGGAGGGAAAGAGGTAAAGAAAAAAGGAAGGAAGGAAGAAAGGAGGGAGGGAACGACTGACTGACTGGCATTTAGCATTCGCCTTTCCAGAGTACTAACCATACCAAGCAGTTCCCAGATACCTCCAAGATTTACAGAAAAGCCAAATAGTGTAACAATTGGACATCCCAAAATATTTTGTTATGGAGTACATATCTACACAGTAAAACACAAATAATACTAAGAATTTACTATTAGATTACAAGGACAGAGAATTATGGTAGCCAGATGTTGATAATGTAGATGATAAATATGATAAACCTGGCAATGGAGGCTGCAGCAGAAGTTAGGGAATCAAAATAACAACCAGAGATATGCTGTCCCTAGTGCTATCTCTCCCTAAATTAATTAATTTTTTCTTAAAGTGGTTTTCCCATTACCTAAAATTGGTTCACAACCATTCTGTCCTTCCTGGTTGCTGCTGACACGACATGTGACTGCTACAGCCAATCACTTGCTATAGAGGGTCACTTCTGTGGCAAGTGATTGGCTGTAGCAATCACGTGTCCTGGTCAACAGCAACTAGGAAGTACAGAGTGGTTGCGAAGCAAATTTAAATGGGAAAACTCCTTTAATCTTGCCATGATACTATTCCTCAACACCAGACACCACTGCGCCTAAGTAACCCTTAGTTGTCCATACTGACATCCATGTCTGAACATTATACCTAAGAATAAGAAAGCACTAAGACCCAGACATGACGCTATCAAAAATGCTGAAATATGAACCAAGGCAGTCAGAAACTAACAAGGAAAGATAAGACAAACTACAGAGTAGGCATCACAGACTTGACTAAGAATGACCAAGGAACAAGACATACACTGACTGGAAAAACTAGACTAGACTAGAATAAGTTTCTGAGAACTAGAACAAGGTATATTAGATTCAACACATGTTGTGCCAACTATCAACATAACCACACTGCTGAAACCATGAATACTCAAAGGGAGCTTGTCAATAGAAATATCAATCTAAATCTACCGCCATAATGCTATGCAGCATGATATATGCAGGTCACACATGTTTTTTTTAATAAAAGCAGCCTATCAGCTTTACCCCAAAATCTTACTTTTAATGTTTCTCATTCTGTATGCAAATTCACTGTCTTGAGTCAAAGAGGTGGTTCCACTATAACTCTGAGTTACCGTGTCATCACAGAAACCCAGTAACCCTTTTGACTCGCCGCCTTCCCCTGTGCCTTGACATTGGGGCTGGTAGCACTGAAATTTTGCGCATGCGCCATACGGCTCTCTGCTAACATCTTCCGACACATTCTCAGTGTATCTTCCACACACTGCGCAAGATGCAATCTGTAGGCCACATGGCATGTGCGCAAGATTTCAGCACTACCATCACTGATGTCAAGACACAGGGGAAGGCAGTGAGCAGGCGAGGCTGGGTTTTAGCAAGATGGTGAATTTATATACAGGACGTGCAACATTAAAATGATTCTTTTATACAAAAACATGTGACCTACATACATCATGCTGCATTTCCATAGCAGCAGATATGGATTGCTATTTCTGCTGAAAGGTTCTTTTTAAAGAGAATCTGACCAATCATTCATTCCTTTCTGAACAAAACTAGGGGTAAACAGTTGCATGGCAAGTGCTCCAACAAGAAACTAAGGGTACCTTCACAAGCACGCTTAATCCCAATGATTATCGCTCCTGTGCTTTCACACAAGAGGAATAATTGCTCACTGAATGAAGGTGGAGTGGGCCAGAGATCTCTTCCAGCCACCCACCTCCATTCAGAGTAAACAGGTAGTTATTCAAAAATAAACCACTGCCTGTTTACATGGGCCGATGGTCCTTTGAGTTTTTAGCAGAAATGACAACCAAGTGACTCAAATGGCAATTCTTGCTCATTTGTCCTGTCTGGTTCCGTGTTTACACAGGATGACGGTGGCCTATTTTCGCTCTTTTTAGCAATAATTTCGGCAACTATCACCTCATGTAAAAGTACCCCCTTATAAAGCAGAAGATAACAATGCAGCAGAAGACGTTCTACTAATTATACTATAAGTGAATAGAGGGAAAAAGGAAAGGGGTTGTGGGAGAAAAGAAGGAGGCATAGATGAAGCAAGAAGTCATTATGTTGGTTACAATGTCCAACATCGTTATGAAAATATCCTTCATTAGCTTTGTTGCATACTAGTCATAAAAGATGGCATTTGCATAATATTTTATAATGCTATAGTATAATATTCAGTGTGATTAGAGACACAGTAACTTGATAAAATAAAATTGAGAGAGTTTGGCAAGGGGAAAGACATCAAATTTAATATTGAACGAAAATGCATGAAATCTGCATAATCACAAAGATGTGGAACAAAGTGGAAAATGAAATGGCACTGTACTAGATGTGATAACATGCATTGTCTCACAGGAAGAATACTGTGCGATTCACATTCAAATGGAACAAACGCAAATAAATGCATTATGATCAGTTACACTGCTGTCTCAATGTTTCATTGTGTATCCCCTCAATAATGAAATGGGCTTTAAGGGGGTTTTAAAATTTAAAGAGATTCTTCAGGACTAGAAAATTGATGTCTATCCTAAGTGGATATCTCTGTTCTGTATCAGTAACAGTCGGACTGCATTTCCCAGGGATGTTTTAGAGACATGAACAATTGTTAGTGTCAGGGGCTGTGTAAGTGACTAAGCAGCAGATACAGTTTCCTTATTGTAACCAATAAGTCAATAGTTAAGTCTAGTATTGATTTCTTCCTATTTCACATGAAGTGCCTTGTCATTAATTTGCGTCCTTGGGGTACCAATATGTTTGATATATGTTTATACCGATTGGGCATGTCTAATAAAATTATATTGATTTACCGGTGACATTTCTACAGCTATAAATTATGGCCCATAATAAAGTTTATGTCTTCCTCATCGAAGCATCAATAACAATTTAGAGGTAAAGTGTGTAATATGTAACTATAAGTGTTTACAGATACAATAAATCATTCTGGTCAAAATTAGACCAGAAACACAAGCATATGAGGACTTCTGCAAGATTCAACTCCGTTATTGATGACGGATCTGGGAATATTTATGCAAGTAAATCTGAATGTTAAATGTTTTTCATACAGTTTTTTTCCAAGCGTTTTTGGAGGCGTTTTATTTTATTACATTTGTAACATGTTCTTGTTCACATTTTTTAACTCCTGGAGAGAAGACTGGTGTCAAAATTGTGCAATTTTCTTGCGATGCGACAGTGCTACAAATCGCATGTATGTGAAGCCTGTGCTTTCCAATGGATTCCTTCCCATTAGCACTGTTTTGTAGCCTTCTACATTGCGAGAAAAAAAAATGCGACATGCTAAATATTGTCGTGATTTGCAATGTTTTGTAGCCCATGTTTTCCTGTGGAGCCTTCCTTTGTGTTACATCGCATCGCATGAAATAGCGTTTTTTGTGCGGTGCAAGCAACTTTTACAGTAGAAAGTCCTATTGTTTGTCCCTAAAATAAGCCCTAGCTGCATTTAAAAAAATACATTACCTAACAGGCGCTGTCCGCTTCACTGCACTTCTCCTACTGAAGCTCTGGCGCACTTGTTTGCAGTCTTCAGCCGCCTCTTCCTGGTCAGGGGGTTCATAAATCCAGCCTCCTGGAAGCACTGGCTCTGATTGGTTCTTGAGCGCCATGACTCAGCCAAGCAATGCAGCGCTTAATGAACCAATTACACCCATCGCATTCAACAGAGAGTTAAATTCCTCAAGAGGATTCATGTGTGAATGGGAAGTATGAGACATCTGTAGCACAGATAACACTGCTGGCCTGGTGACCTCCTAACACTAATTCAGGGACCATAAAACCTTCACATCTTTATCAGAGGACTTTTGAAGTATGTTTTTATTCCTCTACTCATCCTGTTGTAGTATCCTTTCAAGTGCAAATTATTCACATCCATGTTTTTGCGTTGTCATAAGTATGTGTGTATATATATTCCTGTCTCTTCGAATCTATTTCATTATGCCTGAGGAAAGACCCTGAGAGGTTCAAAAGCTTGCAAGAACATCATGTATTTTTGTTAGCCATTAAAAGGTATCATATTTACAGGATTACTTGGTTTCTCTTGCTGGGAACAATCACATCTTTCTCATCAAAAACACCTCAACTAGATGTTATCTGTATGTTAGTAGAGAGTTATGAAAGTGAAAGTGTGTTTTGCTTACTTTAGGTGCATTTTGAGGTTTATGGCATTTTTTCAAAATGCATCATGCTCTATTTGGTCGCTTTTCAGCTGTTTTCCCATACTATCCTCAATAGGGACATGCTTGAAATTAAAACACATGCCTGTTTAAATAAATGCATGAAATGTTTTTATGTTTTTACAGACCTAAAAAGTCACAAAAACATTCAAAGGAATCTTTATTGCCATATTCTGTCACAAACAGAGAAAGTTTCTCCTCCACTCTACCGTCTTAATAGCTCCTGTGTATAGATGTCAACTTGGAAAAACCCTTCTCATGGTGAGTCACAGCAAAAATGGAAGTGGCCTTTCAAGAGGCGTGGAAAGCCTAAAGAAGGAAAAGTACTATTTAGAACAAAGTATGAGTATTTAAAACAGTGCATTTAATGTGGGCACCCCTTACACCTTACTAGTAATCTACACCTTCCCCGATAATATACATCAGAAAAGACAACTTTATAACATGGTGGACTTAGATACAGTGGCTTAGCGCTAGTATACCTTTATATAAGACAGTCACCATATAATAACCAGATACGAGCTCTACGCAGTGATAGGGATTAGAGATGATGTCTTCTCTGATTGGAGTAGCGTGCTCTCATTTTTCTTCTCTGTAGGCCCAGTCCACCACATATATTTCTTATAGCCATGAATCATCTCGGCATGCACACTTGCTGTTGCTATTCTGCTACTACCTATGCCTCTCTCAGTGCCCCTTACACAGTAATGGTGCCTCCTTTTGTGCACCAAAAATGAACAGTGCCCTCACATAGTAATAATGTTTCCATTTTGCTCACCACAAAACCATATTACTGTGCTTTAAATACCCCACAATTATAGTGCCCTTTTCCCACCGTACAGTAGTTACTCCTATTGTGCCCCACATAGTAGTAATGCCTCCTTAGTGGCCTAAAGTTATGGTGCCCTCTTTGTGCTCCCCCATTTAGTAGTAGTGCCCATTTTGTGCCCCGCAACATAATAGTGCCCAGGAGACCACTTTGTGACCCCCAGAAAGTAATAATACCCCCACAAGGTAATTTTGCCATCCTAATGCTTCCCACATAGAAACATTGTTGCTTTGGTGCACTCTGCAAGCCTCTTTGCCTCCACATGGCTGCACTCTGAATTGTTTTATTCCCTACTTCCAATGCAGCGTGATACCTTTAGTGGGATCCTCTGTCTGTGCTCCTCCTCTCAGTGTGATAACTTTAATCATTCTCTTCTGTCCATAGCACACAGAAGACGACATCTGTAGATAGCGCACTGAGAGAAGAACACAGAGAAGAATAACAATGACAATATTACACTGCAGTGGAAGTAAAGTACCAATTGATTACCTGGGTGAATGGAGGGGGTGACCAGGTGAGGGAGCACAAAATCCGGGTGAATAAGAAAACCATGAGACTTGACATGTCTGCCTGTGATTAGTCACAGCACCTCAGCTGTGAGTGCAGGTAGGCCTCATAACAACTACTATACTATTATCATGGTAGTTAATACCAGTTGTTGGTCACTTTAACATATAGAACATATCTGTCAAACTCAAGGCTTGCAGGCTGAATCTAGCCTTTCATATAATTTAATGTGGCCTGCAATGAAGTCCGGATGCAGAAGGATTGGTTCTCTACTTTCCCCGGAGGACGCAGCCAGTGCTTGTCAGAGGAGACGATACCAGCACAGGGAGTGGGTGCCATCTTGGATTCTGAGCTCCAGCACACACCTTCACACCACTCTGTTCAGCAACTCACAGGTAGTAGCAAAGCTCTGACAGCCCCACCTGGGCACCCTAGCCACCCTCCAAGGTAGGAACCTCAGTGCTAAAGAAGTGTAAAGGGAGAAATTCCATCATAGTACATACAGCTCAGTAGCCATGTTAAGGAGTAGCTACATTTAAGGCTCATTCACATGGGCGTAGGCAGTTTCGAGCCATGAAATATGCAGCATTTTCATGGACCAAAACTATGTGTATTCACTGTGTATTTGGGCCTTCTCATATATTTTGCACACATATCCACTGCGTTTTTCAGAGTGAATCATCAGTTTCTCTCATCTTATGAATGGTGATGAGACCCTAAAGTAGGTTTTAATGTGATTTGTGCTATGGCCCTCTCTCTCCTTCATGTTGCCATTTGGAATATAGGTGTACATGATTTGGCCTTTGTATTCCTCATTAAATTTGCTAAGTCCATGATGTATGAAACTATCCTTTATATTCTCTGATAAGTATATAAAACATACTTCATCTGTAAGAAGAACAGATTATACTTCAGAGATGCCCAATCAAGTGAAGGCATGTCCATATAACAGCATTCATGCAATCTAGGAATGAGAAATGCAACTCCCCTCCTAGGGTTTTTCATTTTATAGAAAGCTGGGAGTAAAAAAATAAGTAATTCAATTTTTAATACAGTGTACATGCATTTCAATAGCTTCACATTATACCTCAGATTTAATCCAGAGGTGCATGGAGGCATACCTATGCTTGCCATATTATGAGGGCAATCTCCTCTATAAGCACAACTTCCAGAGGACAGTACTACATGGAATCATCATATGACGGTGCACAAAGTACCTACATAGTAAAGGCTTAAACACATGGGCGCATGTGCTAATACGCTTGCTGCTATGGAGTGTATTAGCACATGAACAGGGTCTTTATTTTTTCAACTATTCAAACTCTGTGCTATTGCATGTAAGTTTGAAAAAAAAAGCAGGAAGATAGGAAAACTACGTGCAAGAAGGATAGCGCAAGTCCAATCTTTTTCGTGCATAGTATTAATGTGCGAGAATCCCAATAGTTAAAACAAAACCATTGAAAGCTATGGTTTTGATAGGTCCCATTCGACACCTGCGATTTAGGGGACAAAAACACGCCCATGGGTTTAAGCCCTTAGAGGCATAATTTAAAGCTCTGGGGTCCCAGTGTAAAATCTGTAATGAGCACATGCTGCTAGAAACACAGAACTGCCATGTGCATGGGCCCTAGACTTTACAACAAATGTTAAGGAAATTCCAGGAAATAGGGAAGGAAAGGGTCTTGTTATTTGTATAGTGCCAACTTATTCCACTGAGCTTTCAGGTATTTGTTTATTACCCCACCAGCAAGCTGGGTACTCATTTTACTGACCTCGGAAGGATAGAGGGCTTAGCCAACCTTGAGTCGGCTACCTGAATTATGCGGGATTGAACCCATAACCTTCAGGTCGTGAGTGAGAGCTTAGGACTGCACTCTGCGCCACACGAGACCCCTATGCCCTAGGCCCCATATGCTTTCACGAGAGACGAAGCCTGTGGTTGGTAACACTTTTCTGTGCTTTTTAGTTCTATTTGTACTACTTTTTGTTAAACTGAATTTCCCCATGCCCTGCTATTGAATAAATCTGTTATTTCAAATCAGCTTTTAACTCTGCAAACTAAACCATTGTGCATGAGTCAGAACAAGCAATTCACTTGTTTCTCCTCATCGTTGAAGTCCTTGAACTTCTTTTCAAGAACATACAGAAAACTCATTAGAAAAGACTTTAAACTCATTTTTTAAAGGCTGTGTATTTCTGTTTGACTAAACACGGGTTTCTTTCATCATAAACAGGTGTTGAATGCAGACACATAATCTTGCATTATTTACAAGTAGGGTTCAAAATTAACTGTAAACCAGAGGAGACGTCAAATATTGAAGAAATAATGAGAATTTGTTAGAAGGAGTTCCTGGAAGCTATAGTTTTTGGTCCATTCTTAGGCTAGCTATGAAAAGTTATCTGCTGTATGTGGTATTTGGGGGATAAAAAGATTATCTGTGATCTGTCCCATCTGTTTTTCAAAGTAGGGACGAGTCACATGACACGTCTTGAAATCCTAAATGATTTTCTCCCTATCTTTTGGTTGTTGAGCTGTGACTAATATGATCAAGACTGGATTCTTAGACTTAGTATGAACAATAATGTTTTTATTCACTGATGGTAAGTTGAGATCTTTCTTAAACATTGTGAGGAATACATTTTTAATAGAGATGAGCGAACGTACTCGTCCGAGCTTGATACTCGTTCGAGTATTAGCGTGTTCGAGATGCTCGTTACTAGAGGCGAGTACCACGTGATGTTCGAGTTACTTTCACTTTCCTCTCTGAGACGTTAGCGCGCTTTTCTGGCCAATAGAAAGACAGGGAAGGCATTACAACTTCCCCCTGCGACGTTCAAGCCCTATACCACCCCCCTGCAGTGAGTGGCTGGCGAGATCAGGTGTCACCCGAGTATATAAATCGGCCCCTCCCGCGGCTCGCCACAGATGCATTCTGACAGAGATCAGGGAAAGTGCTGCTGATGCCGGAGCTGCTATAGGGAGAGCGTTAGGACTGATTTTAGGCTTCAAGAACCCCAACGGTCCTTCTTAGGGCCACATCTGACCGTGTGCAGTACTGTTGAGGCTGCTTTTTGCAGTGTTGCACATTTTTATTTTTTTGGTATATTGGCCGTGCAGAGCATTGCATCCTCAGTCTGCAGTCATTGTACAGAGTATAGGGCCAGTACTGGTGAGGCAGGGAAAGAGATATTCAGGCTATATAGACAGTGGGCTTTTTCCAAAAAATACTATATTTGGGCTGCCTGTGACCGTCTTCAGTTTACTGCGTGTCTGCTGGGGGTAGTAGTCCTAATTAATACGCAGCTAAGCGTTACAGCAGGCTGGCGCAAAATTGTTTCCTGGATCTGCTGTCTCTGTTACATCAGCGCCGTCATCCCGCCAGAGGGAAACAGTATACATAATATTATACGCTGCCTACAGTATCTATCTGCTGGGGGTAGTAGTCCTAATTAATATGCAGCTAAGTGTTACAGCAGGCTTGCACAAAATTGTTTCCTGGATCTGCTGTCTCTGTTACATCAGCGCCGTCATCCCGCCAGAGGGAAACAGTATACATAATATTATACGCTGCATACAGTATCTATCTGCTGGGGGTAGTAGTCCTAATTAATACGCAGCTAAGCGTTACAGCAGGCTTGCGCAAAATTGTTTCCTGGATCTGCTGTCTCTGTTACATCAGCGCCGTCATCCCGCCAGAGGGAAACAGTATACATAATATTATACGCTGCCTACAGTATCTATCTGCTGGGGGTAGTAGTCCTAATTAATACGCAGCTAAGCGTTACAGCAGGCTGGCGCAAAATTGTTTCCTGGATCTGCTGTCTCTGTTACATCAGCGCCGTCATCCCGCCAGAGGGAAACAGTATACATAATATTATACGCTGCCTACAGTATCTATCTGCTGGGGGTAGTAGTCCTTATTAATACGCAGCTAAGCGTTACAGCAGGCTTGCACAAAATTGTTTCCTGGATCTGCTGTCTCTGTTACATCGGCGCCATCATCCCGCCAGTGGGAAACAGTATACATAATATTATACGCTACCTACAGTATATATCTGCTGGGGGTAGTAGTGCTAATTAATATGCAGCTAAGCGTTACAGCAGGCTGGCGCAAAATTGTTTCCTGGATTTGCTGTCTCTGTTACATCAGCGCCGTCATCCCGCAGAGGGAAACAGTATACATAATATTATACGCTGCCTACAGTATCTATCTGCTGGGGGTAGTAGTCCTAATTAATATGCAGCTAAGCGTTACAGCAGACTTGCGCAAAATTGTTTTCTGGATCTGCTGTCTCTGTTACATCAGCGCCGTCATCCCGCCAGAGGGAAACAGTATACATAATATTATACGCTGCCTACAGTATCTATCTGCTGGCGGTAGTAGTCCTAATTAATACGCAGCTAAGCGTTACAGCAGGCTTGCGCAAAATTGTTTCCTGGATCTGCTGTCTCTGTTACATCAGCGCCGTCATCCAGCCAGAGGGAAACAGTATACATAATATTATACGCTGCCTACAGTATCTATCTGCTGGGGGTAGTAGTCCTAATTAATACGCAGCTAAGCGTTACAGCAGGCTTGCGCAAAATTGTTTCCTGGATCTGCTGTGCGTTCCGTAAGGGAAGTCAGCCTCCAACCACAGGCCAATAAGCGGCACATTTAATTACAGCGTTCTGTTTCTGCACTACTGGTAATACAGCATGCTGAGGGGTAGGGGTAGGCCTAAAGGACGTGGATGCGGGCGAGGACGCGGAGGCCCAAGTCAGGGTGTGGGCACAGGCCGAGCTCCTGATCCAGGTGTATCGCAGCCGACTGCTGCGGGATTAGGAGAGGGGCACGTTTCTGGCGTCCCCACATTCATCTTACAATTAATGGGTCCACGCGGTAGACCTTTATTAGAAAATGAGCAGTGTGAGCAGGTCCTGTCGTGGATGGCAGAAAGTGCATCCAGCAATCTATCAACCACCGAGAAATTCTGCGCCGTCCATCCACTGCTGCAACTCTGAATCCTCTGGCTGCTGCTCCTCCTTCCTCCCAGCCTCTTCACTCCATTACAATGACACATTCTGAGGAGCAGGCAGACTCACAGGAACTGTTCTCGGGCCCCTGCCCAGAATGGGCAGAAAATGGTTCCGAATCCTCTCCCACTGGAGGAGTTTGTCGTGACCGATGCCCAACCTTTGGAAAGTTCCCAGGGTCCGGGGGATGAGGCTGGGGATTTCCGGCAACTGTCTCAAGAGCTTTCAGTGGGTAAGGAGGACGATGACGATGAGACACAGTTGTCTATCACTCAGGTAGTAGTAATTGGAGTAAGTCCGAGGGAGGAGCGCACAGAGGATTCGGAGGAAGAGCAGCAGGACGATGAGGTGACTGACCCCACCTGGTTTGCTACGCCTACTGAGGACAGGTCTTCAGAGGAGGAGGCAAGTGCAGCAGCAGGGCAGGTTGGAAGAGGCAGTGCGGTGGCCAGGGGTAGAGGCAGGGCCAGACTGAATAATCCACCAACTGTTTCCCAAAGCGCCCCCTCGCGCCATGCCACCCTGCAGAGGCCAAGGTGCTCAAAGGTCTGGCAGTTTTTCACTGAGAGTGCAGACGACCGACGAACAGTGGTGTGCAACTTTTGTCGCGCCAAGATCAGCCGGGGAGCCACCACCACCAGCCTCACCACCACCAGCATGCGCAGACATATGATGGCCAAGCACCCCACAAGGTGGGACGAAGGCCGTTCACTGCCTCCGGTTTGCACCGCTGCCTCTCCCCCTGTGCCCCAACCTGCCACTGAGATCCAACCCCCCTCTCAGGACACAGGCACTACCGTCTCCTGGCCTGCACCCACACCCTCACCTCCGCTGTGCTCGGCCCCATCCACCAATGTCTCTCAGCGCATGTCCCTGACGGCACATTGGGTGAATTTAGTGGAAGCTGGGACAGAGTCTGAGCCTGGGACCGCTCACGTCCTACTCACCCCCAGAATTGCGGGCCCCAGCTCGGTGGTGGTATCTACGGCGGTGTATGCTTCCTCCACTAAACCACCCTCCTCCTCCTCCTCCTACGCAACCTCTGTCTCGCAATCAAGATGTGTCAGCAGCACGTCGCCACCAGTCGGTGTTGCGCGGGGTGGCAGCACAGCGGTGGGCAAGCGCCAGCAGGCCGTGCTGAAACTACTCAGCTTAGGAGAGAAAAGGCACACGGCCCATGAACTGCTTCAGGGTCTGACAGAGCAGACCGACCGCTGGCTTGCGCCGCTGAGCCTCCAACCGGGCATGATCGTGTGTGACAACGGCCGTAACCTGCTGGCGGCTCTGCAGCTCGGCAGCCTCACGCACGTGCTATGCCTGGCCCACATCTTTAATTTGGTGGTTCAGCGCTTTCTGAAAAGCTACCCACGCTTGTCAGACCTGCTCGTAAAGGTGCGCCAGCTCTGCGCACATTTCCGCAAGTCCCATACGGACGCTGCCACCCTGCGCACCCTGCAACATCGGTTTCATCTGCCAGTGCACCGACTGCTGTGCAACGTGCCCACACGGTGGAACTCTACGCTCCACATGTTGGCCAGGCTCTATGAGCAGCGTAGAGCTATAGTGGAATACCAACTCCAACATGAGCGGCGCAGTGGGAGTCAGCCTCCTCAATTCTTTACAGAAGAGTGGGCCTGGTTGGCAGACATCTGCCAGGTCCTTGGAAACTTTGAGGAGTCTACCCAGATGGTGAGCGGTGATGCTGCAATCATTAGCGTCACCATTCCTCTGCTATGCCTCTTGAGAAGTTCCCTGCAAAGCATAAAGGCAGACGCTTTGCGCTCGGAAACAGAGGCGGGGGAAGACAGTATGTCACTGGATAGTCAGAGCACCCTCCTGTCTATATCTCAGCGCGTTGAGGAGGAGGAGGAGCATGAGGAGGATGAGGAGGAGGGGGAAGAGACAGCTTGGCCCACTGCTGAGGGTACCCATGCTGCTTGCCTGTCATCCTTTCAGCGTGTATGGCCTGAGGAGGAGGAGGAGGAGGAGGATCCTGAAAATGATCTTCCTAGTGAGGGCAGCCATGTGTTGCGTACAGGTACCCTGGCACACATGGCTGACTTCATGTTAGGATGCCTTTCTCGTGACCCTCGCGTTACACGCATTCTGGCCTCTACGGATTACTGGGTGTACACACTGCTCGACACACGGTATAAGGAGAACCTTTCCACTCTCATACCCGAAGAGGAAAGGGGTTCGAGAGTGATGCTATACCACAGGACCCTGGCGGACAAACTGATGGTAAAATTCCCATCCGACAGCGCTAGTGGCCGAAGGCGCAGTTCCGAGGGCCAGGTAGCAGGGGAGGCGCAGAGATCAGGTAGCATGTACAGCACAGGCAGGGGAACACTCTCTAAGTCCTTTGACAGCTTTCTGGCTCCCCAGCAAGACCGTGTCACGGCTCCCCAGTCAAGGCTGAGTCGGCGGGAGCACTGTAAAAGGATGGTGAGGGAGTACGTATCACAGATAAGCGTACCCGCCTGTCAACCGACAGTGCCGACAGGCTTACACTCATCAAGATGAACAAAGCCTGGATTTCCCCAGACTTCTCTTCTCCACCAGCGGACAGCAGCGATACCTGAACAATACGTAGGCTGCACCCGCGGATGGAAGCATTGTTCTCTATCACCATCAAAAACGTGGACCTTTTAGCTTCATCAATCTGTGTATAATATTCATCCTCCTCCTCCTGCTCCTCCTCCTGAAACCTGACGTAATCACGCCGAACGGGCAATTTTTCTTAGGCCCACAAGGCTCAGTCATATAATTTTTGTAAACAATTTTTATACGTTTCAATGCTCATTAAAGCGTTGAAACTTGCACCTGAACCAATTTTTATTTTAACTGGGCTGCCTCCAGGCCTAGTTACAAATTAAGCCACATTAACCAAAGCCATTAATGGGTTTCACCTGCCCTCTTGGTTAGGCATGGGCAATTTTTCTGACGTACATTAGTACTGTTGGTACAGCAATTTTTTGGGGCCCTCGCCTACAGTGTAATCCAATTAATTTTTTGCCCACCTGCATTAAAGCTGACGTTACATCAGCTGTGATGGGCACTGCAATGGGATACATTTATGTACAGCCGGTGGGTTCCAGGGAGCCACCCATGCTGTCGGTCCACACGGAGTTGTAACTGCATGTGTCCACTTCTAAAGAACCCCAGTCTGACTGGGGCATGCAGTGTGGGCCGAAGCCCACCTGCATTAAACATGACATTACCTCAGCTGTGATGGGCAATGCAATGGGATATATTTATGTACCGCAGGTGGCTTCCTGGCACCCACCCATGCTGTCGGTCCGCACGGAGTTGTAACTGCATGTGTCCACTTCTAAAGAACCCCAGTCTGACTGGGGCATGCAGTGTGGGCTGAAGCCCACCTGCATTTAATCGGACGTTACCTCAGCTGTGATGGGCACTGCAATGGGATACATTTATGTACAGCCGGTGGGTTCCAGGGAGCCACCCATGCTATCGGTCCACACGGAATTCCCATTGCGGAGTTGTACTTGCCTGTGACTATTTATAAAAAACCGCGGTCTGACTGGGGCATGCAGACACCTTGACAGAATGAATAGTGTGTGGCACATATGTTCCCCATTGCTATGCCCACGTGTGCAGCTCCTGATGGAGGTGGCACAGGATTGGATTTCTCATTGCTTCTGTACAGCATTGTGGGCTATCGCCCCGCCCCTTTTAAAGAGGGTCGCTGCCTAGCTGTGCCAATCCTCTGCAGTGTGTGCCTGCGGTTCCTCCTCATGGCAGACGCACTTATAAATAGACATGAGGGTGGAGTGGCTATGACGCCAGCGTGTGGCATGAGTGCAGCTGAAGGCTGCGCAGGGACACTTTGGTGTGCGCTGTGGACACTGGGTCGTGTGTGTGTGGGGGGGGGGTTGGGCAGCATGTAACCCAGGAGAAGTGGCAGCGGAGTGTCATGCAGGCAGTGATTGTGCTTTGTTGGAGGTAGTGTGGTGCTTAGCTAAGGTATGCATTGCTAATGAGGGCTTTTCAGAAGCAAAAGTTGTTGGGAGGGGGGGTGGCCACTCTTGCCGCTATTGTGGCTTAGTAGTGGGACCTGGGAACTTGAGATGCAGCCCAACATGTAGCCCCTCGCCTGCCCTATCCGTTGCTGTGTCGTTCCCTCCACTCAATGCCATTCAATGACATCATTGTCATTGGCTGTGATTGGCTGAAGGCACGTGTGTTTTCTGGAGGCGGGGATTTGAAGCCCTGCGTCCAGAAAGCAATGCTCTGCCGGGGACCAGGAGGGAGCGACAGCCTGCAGCAGCGCCGCAGAACGCCGGGGGAAGTGAGTAATGATTTTTATTCTTTGCTCCGCTGTATTCCCGGCGTATAAAGTGACAGTTGGGGGGTCGTCTTATATGCCCCGTCGCCTTATACGCCGGTATATACGGTATATATTTTTATTGTAACACATTTCTGGATGAATTGCAGGGAAGGGCTTATATATTTAAGCCCTTCCCGACAATTCATCCCGCGATCACCGGCAGCCCATTGCTTTCAGTGGAACCTGCTGTATTGCCGGCTCCATTGAATTCAATGGGCAAACATCGTTCTTCTCTGCCACAGCTGTTACAGCTGTGGCAGAGAAGAATGATTTGTCTTCTATATGTTCTCAATGGGGTCGGCGCTGCTGCCGTCGGCCCCATTGAGCGCATATAGAGAAGAGAACAGGAATCGCAGATCGCACATAGGTGCGATCTGCGATTTCTATGGCCTAAGAAGGACCGTTGGGGTTCTTGAAGCCTAAAATCACTCCTAACGCTCTCCCTATAGCAGCTCCGGCATCAACAGCACTTTCCCTGAACTATGTCAGAATGCATCTGTGGCGAGCCGTGGGCGGGCAGATTTTAATACTCGGGTGACACCTAATCTCGCCAGCCACTCACTGCAGGGGGGTGGTATAGGGCTTGAACGTCGCAGGGGGAAGTTGTAATGCCTTCCCTGTCTTTCTATTGGCCAGAAAAGCGCGCAAATTTATCAGGGAAGAAAATGAAAGTGACTCGAACATCGCGTGGTACTCGTCTCGAGTAACAAGCATCTCGAACACCCTAATATTCGAACGAGTATCAAGCTCGGACGAGTATGCTCGCTCATCTCTAGTGACAACCCTTCAGATATTTGTAGACAGCTATTAAGTTTCCTCTCAGCTGACTTTTTTGCAAGCTAAACAATCCACCTAACAGTTGCCTTGTTGATCCCATGTTTGGTAATTTTCTCAATAAGGATAGTATGGGATACTTTGTCAAATGCTTTACTAAAGTCAAGATATACGATATCTACCACATTTCCCTGATCAACCCAGTCGGTGATTCTGTCATAGAAGGAAATTAGATTTCACTGGCATGACTTGTTTGTTACAAACCCATGCTGGCTATGGTTAAATACTCAATTTTTATCCAAGTACTTGCATACATGCTGTTTAATAATTTATTTAAAGATCTTTCCCGGTATAGATGTCAGGCTCACAGGCCTCTAGTTTCCTGGATCCACCTCCTTCCCTTTTTTGAAGATATGGACAACATTTTCCCTTTTCCAATCTTCTGGGACTTCTCCTATTCCCCAGGAATTTTCAAAGATTACAGCCAGTTGTTCAGCAATTACCTCTGCTGCTCCTTTTGGTATCCTTGGATGTAATTAAGTATTCTAACTGTTATTTCACCATCTCTCTGTTTATAGATAGCCTTCATTGTTTTATTCCCCCAATAGCACAGGGGAGATCAGCTGATGTTACATCTAAAAGCAGATACAAAATAGGTATTAAAAAGTTCTGCCTTCGACATCATTTTTAACCAACTCACTATTAATTATCTTGTAAGCATCCAATAGCATCTTTTCTTTTGCTTTTGACATACACCCCAAATCCTTTTCTATTGCTTTTGGCCTCTGTTGAAAGCCTCAATTCATTATTAGCTTTTCTGACACTTTCCCTACAGTTTCTGCAGACAGCATTATATTCTTCTTTAGATATTCCCCCCTCTTTCTATTTGATAAACATATGTTCATCCATCCTGGTTTCTTTAAATGCTTTCCTTCTTCCTTCTTTTAGGAATTGTTAATGATTGTGTTTTAAAAATCTCATTTCGCAATATTTCCCAACCTTCTTGGGCATTTCAGTCTTTAAGAAAATTCAGCCACTGGATTCTTCCTATCCTCTTTCTGAGTTCATTATAATCTGCCAACTTTAAATTTCAATTTAAAGGACACCACATAAAATTGCTTCACAACCACCCAGTGCTTCCTGACTACTGCTGACTAGGACACGTGAGTGTGCACAATGCTTGTCTTTATAAATCACTGCATAGTAGTCTCAGCTTCTAAATAGTAGTCGAGACTCCGCCATCCATGCTGCTCATATCTATGCACTAGGAGAGTATCTTGTTCTGTCTCCTAGACTTCAGACTAACAGCACTGCGAGTTGTAATATGATTCTATGCTGAATGGCAACCTTATTAGCTACATCCATCTAGTTGGATCTTCTATGGCCTTCAGAACCACAGCAATTCATTATGGCATCCATCCACTAGTATCAGAGGACTCAGAGCTTGCCAAGGAAACATTCCCCACAGCGTTACTTCATCTACCCTCTGAATTGTTAACAGGAAGTGTTCACTATTTTAGGGCGCCCACCCACTGGCGTTTTTTTTTCCCTGCGAAATTCGCAGCATTTTTTTTCTGCAGGGGTCTATGGGACTTGTAATGTTAAAATCGCGATCGCGCAAAATCGCAATTTACCGCGATTCGCGGTAAATTGCGATTTTGCGCGATCGCGATTTTAACATTACAAGTCCCATAGACCCCCAGGAGAAAAAAAATGCTGCGAATTTCGCAGGGAAAAAAAAACGCCAGTGGGTGGGCGCCCTAAGAGATGAGTGAGCACCAAAATGCTCAGGTGCTCAGTACACGAGTCAAACTTTTCGTAATGCTCGAGAGCTCGTTACGAGTAACGAACCCCATTGAAGTCAATGGGCAACTCGAGTATTTTTCTATGGGACCAATGCTCCGCATAGGGGAGGATTTGTGAAACACCTGAAAACATCAGAAAGTCATCGAAACACCACAGAAACAGATAGGGAATGGCAAGGGCAGCATGCATGGCTGCATATGAGGCTCCCAGGTCCCACTATTAAGCCAAAATGGCGGTCACCCCCTAACAATTTACTTGGGACAGACCATAAGCAGCAAGGCATATGCACTGGCACATCTTAGCCAAGCACCACACTAGCTCCAACCTAGGACAATCACTGCCTGCGGGTGACACGACTGCTTCTTCTCCTGGGTTACATGCTGGCATTGCTGTCCAACCCCCCACACGACCCTGCGTCCACAACGCACCCAAAATTTTCCCTGCGCAGCGTTCAGCTGCCCTCATGCCACATGCTCGCTTCATAGCCACACCACCCTCATGTCGATTTGTAAGTGCGTCTGCGATGAGGAGGATCTAGAGACACACACTGCAGAGGGTTGGCAGGGCCAGGCAGCGACCCTCTTTAAAAGTGTGGGTGATGGCCCACAATGCTATTGAGAATTGATGATAGATTGACGTATGATCATCATTCCAATCCCGTGCCATCTCTATCACAAAATTGTGGGCATAAAGGGGACTCAGGTGCCAGCACTTCTACACATCTCCACAATGCAGCAGCACATACTAACACCAAAGATTGGTTGGAAGCAGGAGGTGTCACAAAACTAACTACCACAGGTATACAGTGACCCTGTGAAAGTCTCATGAAATCACTAATGCTTCCTGTGAATTCTCCAATCCTGTATCTCGGATAACTGTGGTAATTTGTAGCACGAGAGATAATACATGCCGACCAACGCAGATACCAAGACCCCAAGCAGGAGGAGGAGGTGGCATAATAAGCCCGAGAAACCATGACCGAGGTAGGACCCAAAATACTCTGTGTGGGAAGCACGTGAGCGGGCCCAGGGTCAGACTCGGTACCAGCCTCCACCTTGTGTGACCCAAGGTGCCCTGAGTTACATAGCAATGGGAAATCCAAGTGTCCCCACACAATTCATTCTGTGTAGGTGTCAGATAGCTGAACAACGCAATTGGAACGCCAACTGCACTCTGCACCCTACCCAAGTCAGTCAGTGTATTTGTGCGAGACAGGTAAAACACCGCCATGGGAGGTCTTTGTGCACCCACAGCATAGACGAGCAAAGGAACCCAAGGAAAGTATTAAACATGAAGCAATTACAGTGCCCAAACATGGCAGACTTTCACTCTGCCGAGGACCTCCGCCTCTGCACACACCCTCACCAATCATTGGCATAAAGCGGATTCCGATGCTAGTACAGCTGTAAAGGTCTCATTAAAATTAGTTGCGGTTGCTTTCATCGCTCCAAAGACTGGATGAACCAGGAAGAAGTTCCATGGGCCAAACCTGGCGCAGTTGCATTTTCCCCAGGACATAGGCCTCTGCCCACACCTTCAGCAATCGTGGGCATAAAGCGGACTCCGATGCTAGTACAGCTGGGAAGTCTCATTAATGCAGTTACGGTTGCTTTCATCGCTCCAAAGATGGATGAACCAGGAAGAAGTTCCATGGGCCAAACCTGGCGCAGTTGCATTTCCCCCAGGACTTCGTCCTCTGCCCACACCCTCAGCAATCGTGGGCATAAAGCAGACTCAGATGCTAGTACAGCTGTGAACGTCTCATTAATGCAGTAACGCTCCTTTTGTTTGGCGCAAACCACAGCCTCAGATAACTGTGGTAACATGAGAGAAAATACATGTTGCCCAGCGCTGATCCCCTGACCCCAAGCAGGAGGAGGAGGTGGCATAATAAGCCGGAGAAACCATGACCGTGGTAGGACCCGCAATACTCCGTGTAGGAAGTACGTGAGCAGGCCCTGGGTCAGGCTCGGTCCCAGCCTCCACTTTGTGTGACCCAAGGTGCCGTGAGTTAAATAGCTATGAGAAATCCATGTGTCCCCACACACTTCATTCTGTGTATGTGTCAGGCAGCTGAACACCGCAATGGGAAATCTTTGTGCACCCACAGTATAGGCGGACTACTGAAACTTTTCTGTTGCAAGAGTATAAGTGAACCCCTCAAACCTTTCAGTAGCAAGAGTATAGGCGGACCCCGGTAACATTTCTGTAGCAAGAGTATAGGCGGACCCCAGTAACATTTCTGTAGCAAGAGTATAAGTGAACCCCTCAAACCTTTCAGTAGCAAGTGTATAGGTGGACCCCAGTAACATTTCTGTAGCAAGAGTATAGGCGGACCCCAGTAACATTTCTGTAGCAAGAGTATAGGCGGACCCCAGTAACATTTCTGTAGCAAGAGTACAAGTGAACCCCTCAAACCTTTCAGTAGCAAGAGTATAGGCGGACCCCGGTAACATTTCTGTAGCAAGAGTATAGGCGGACCCCAGTAACATTTCTGTAGCAAGAGTATAAGTGAACCCCTCAAACCTTTCAGTAGCAAGTGTATAGGTGGACCCCAGTAACATTTCTGTAGCAAGAGTATAGGCGGACCCCAGTAACATTTCTGTAGCAAGAGTATAGGCGGACCCCAGTAACATTTCTTTAGCAACAGTATATGCGGACACCTGTAAAATTTCTGTAGCAAGAGTATAGGCGGACCCCTGTAACGTTTCTGTAGCAAGAGTATAGGCGAACCCCTCAAACCTTTCAGTAGCAAGTGTATAGACGTACCCCAGTACCATTTCTGTAGCAAGGGTATAGTTGAACCCCTCAAACCTTTCTGTAGTAAGTGTATAGGCAAAGCCCTCAAACATTTCTGTAGCAAGAGTATAGGCGGACCCCTCAAACCTTTCAGTAGCAAGTGTATAGGTGGACATTTATGCAGCAAGAGTATAAAAGGACCCCTGTAACATTTCTGTAGTAAGAGTGTAGGCGAACCCTTGAAACACTGGTGTACCAAGAGTATAGGCGAACACCTATTAAAATTTGATTACCAAGAGTGTAGGCGAAGGCCAGAAAAATTAGTTAGATAACAGTATAGGCAAGGGCCTGAAAAATTGGTGTACCAAGATTACAAGTGTACCCCTGAAAAACTGCTCAACCGCGAGGGCAAGTGAAACCCATAAAGATTTTTTAAAGATACAGCTCGCTGTTGCTTAATTTATAACAGAGTCTGGAGGCAGCCCTCTGAAAAAAACTGGTTTCAGTTACAGTATAAAAAGTTTTGAATCCTTTAAAAATTGTAAAAAACTTTTAAACAGAGCCTTTTGGGCCGCAGAAAAATTGTCAGTTCAGCGTGATGACATGCTGTTTTAAGAGGCGGAGTAGTAGTAGTAGTAGGAGTAATAATATCCGAGAGTGATTGACGAAGCTAATTTCCCCTTTTTTTGTGGTGATAGAGGATGCATTTGTCTCCTGTTGCAGCGAAAATTTGTCACAGAGACGGAAAGAGTCTATAGACTAAATTGTTGGGCCCTTGTCACAGTTATAGACTAAAATGTAAATACTTTAATGAAAATTATCTTTAAAAACATAAATGGGCTGACACACACACGTTACGCATAGACAGACAAAACATCCACAAGTTAACACGAAAATCGCCTCTTCCTTAAGAAAAGGAAGTTGATAGAGGCTGGAAAAATCGGTGTTAACAGAGGACACCTAACGTTGTGTCCTCTGTTCTTTCAATCACGTAGGAACGAGGAAGATGACTTTATCTGCTGTGAGGGCACATGAGGATAGGATGCCCACAGCAGAGTGTTTTGAATGGAAGACTTCTTCCTAACAGAAAATAGCCCTTATGTGATTGAGATATAGCACATAGCGCATAGCAAGATGGTTTAGATATGAAAAGCTCCAAAAGAAAAAACCCTTATGCGCAGAAAATGTAGCGCAGGACAGGGTTATTCAATTGCAGTAGGCTCGGCTCGACGCGTTTTCCCACACGAATGTGGTTCATCAGGAGCACTTAGTTTTTTTTAAAAAGAACACTAAATCAGGGCAATAACCGATTTTGCTTTTTGTTGTCTTTGTCGTGATACGCTAATGGTCGGTAGATATTTAAGATGGTAGGAAAGAGTGATTCGGGAAAAAGCAATTTCAGTACTCTGTCATATCGAATCTGGATCCCAAAAGGTAATTTGTATATGGATCTTAAAGTACTAAGATGCCTTAACGTAACTCTGTCGCCTTTTTCAAGGACAATAGACAGGGTCGTTAGATAGAGTGAATATCCACGATAGGAGTGACAGATAAAGCTTATAGCTACGTGTAGTAGCTGATAATCACTAAATCTAGCTCACAGGAAGATTGATTTTCGCAAGAGATAGGTGTAAATTATGGCAAGCAGCAGAGGTTGTCGCAGAATGAATGAAACAGCCCCCGTGGCTAATAAGCCTTAGAATCTTTGACCCTTATTTTGTAGTAGCTTCAGATGATGCAGCTAGTTTAAGAGTCAAATTCCCATGATTAGATAGTCATTCCATTAGAGGCCCGATAAGGGTATTGGAAATGCTATCTAATTAAGCCTGCAAGTGATTATCAAGTAGCCAGTCTGCCAGAGTATCCCTGAAACACCCAAAAATAGAAAGCAAATAAATAAAAAGATAAAGCCTGTGGCTCTGATGGTGAGCCACAGGAGTAATGCTGGATTGAATGAGAGTGTGCCCATATAGGGCTTTACTGGAACGCCCCAGGGGAGGGGATTATAGTATAACCCAATCGCTAATGTCCGGGGAGGAGAGGGGCCGGACTACAGTAATTAGATGCTCCAACTCAATCGTCATGGGTTTAAGAGATTACTTATTGTTCTGTCAAGAAAGCGAACAGGCTCAGAGTGATCAGAGTAATGTCTGATCGCTTACCTGAAGTCCCGATTGTTGTACAGTCTCAGTAGTAGCTCCGAACGGCAGGCTGAGCTGCCGCGCATGCGCGTGACATCATCACGCATGCGTGCGTCCCTTCGGGATGCCACGTTTTAAAGGGGTAGGGTGATGACTCTGCCACCCCAATAAACTATTGGTAGCAGTCTTTTTTCGATATAAAGTAGATGAGATGGTACCATCCTCGTTTTTGGAGATCTGAATGTCCAGGAAGGGTAATGTCGTAGAATTGATCTCGCTGGTCGCGCGTGATCATAGCTGTAACAGCTGTGGCAGAGAAGAACGATGTTTGCCCATTGAGTTCAATGGAGCCAGCAATACAGCAGGTTCCACTGAAAGCAATGGGCTGCCGGCGATCGCAGGATGAATTGTCGGGAAGGGCTTAAATATATAAGCCGTTCCCTGCAATTCATCCAGAAATGTGTTACAATAAAAATATATACCGGTGTATAAGGCGACGGGGCGTATAAGACGACATCCCAACTGTCACCTTATATGCCGGCAATACAGTGGAGCAAAGAATAAAAATCATTACTTACTTCTTCTGACGTTCTGCGGCGCTCCTGCAGGCTGTTGCTCCCTCCTGGTCCACGGCAGAGTATTGCTTTCTGGACGCAGGGCTTGAAATCCCCGCCTCCAGAAACACAGCCAATCACAGCCGTTCAATGACATCATTGTCATTGGCTGTGGTTGGCTGAAGGCACGTGTGTTTCTGGAGGCGGGGATTTAAAGCCCTTCGTAGAGAAATCAATGCTCTGCCGGGAACCAGGAGGGAGCAACAGCCTGCAGGAGCGCCGCAGAACGTCAGAAGAAGTAAGTAATGATTTTTATTCTTTGCTCCACTGTATTGCCGGCGTATAAGGTGACAGTTGGGGGGTCGTCTTATACGCCCCGTCGCCTTATACGCCGGTATATATTTTTATTGTAACACATTTCTGGATGAATTGCAGGGAAGGGTTTATATATTTAACCCCTTCCCGACAATTCATCCCTGCGCACGCCGGCAGCCCATTGCTTTCAGTGGAACCTGCTGTATTGCTGGCTCCATTGAATTCAATGGGCAAACATCGTTCTTCTCTGCCACAGCTGTTATAGCTGTGGCAGAGAAGAAGGATTTGTCTTCTATATGTTCTCAATGGGGTCGGCGCTGCTGCCGCCGGCCCCATTGAGCGCATATAGAGAAAATTTATGGCCTTAAGAAGGACCGTTGGGGTTCTTGAAACCTGAAATACTCCTAACACTCTCCCTATAGCAGCTCCAACACGATAGCACTTTCCCTGAACTAATGTCAGAATGCATCTGTGGCGAGCCGCGGGAGGGGCCGATTTCAATACTCGGGTGACACCTAATCTCGCCAGCCACTCACTGCAGGGGGGTGGTATAGGGCTTGAACGTTGCAGGGGGGAGTTGTAATGCCTTCCCTGTCTTTCTATTGGCCAGAAAAGCGCGCATATTTCTCAGGGAAGAAAGTGAAAGTAACTCGAACATCACGTGGTACTCGTTACGAGTAACGAGCATCTCGAACACCCTAATACTCGAACGAGTATCAAGCTCGGACGAGTATGCTCGCTCATCTCTAGTGTTTACGCTTATCCGTGATGATTCCCCCAGCTGCACTAAACACCCTCTCTGACAAGACGCTAGCGGCAGGGCAGGCCAGCACCTCCAGGGCATACAGCGTAAGTTCGTGCCACGTGTCCAGCTTTGACACCCAATAGTTGTATGGAGCTGAGGCATCAGGGAAGACGGTGGTATGATTTGCTACGTACTCCCTCACTTTTTTTTTACAGTGCTCCCTCCGACTCAGCCTTGACTGGAGAGTGGTGACAGTCTTGCTGGGGAGCCAGAAAGCTGGCAAAGGCCTTGGAGAGTGTTCCCCAGCCTGCGCTGGACATGCTGCCTGATCCCCGCGCCTCCCCTGCTAGTTGACCTTGGAACTACGTCTTCTGCCGCTAGCACTGTCAGATGGGAACTTTAGCATCACTTTTTCCACCAGGGCCCTGTGATATTGCATCACTTTTGTACCCTTTTCCTCTTTGGGAATGAGAGTGGAAAGGTTCTCCTTATATCATGGGTCGAGAAGAGTGTACACCCAGTAATCCGTGTTGGCCAGAATGCATCTAACTTGAGGGTCACGGGAAAGGCAGCCTAACATGAAGTCAGCCATGTGTGTCAGGGTCCTAGTACGCAACACATCACTGTCCTCACTAGGAGAATGACTTTCAGGATCCTCCTCCTCCTCTTCAGCCCATACACGCCGAACAGATGAGAGGCAAGCAGCATGGGTACCCTCTGCAGTGTGGTCAGCAGTCTCTTCCCCCTCCTCCTCCTCCTCCACCCCCCTCCTCCAAAACGCGCTGAGATATAGACATGAGGGTGGTCTGACTATCAAGCGACATACTGTCATCCCCCGTCTCCTGTTCCAACCGCAAAGTGTCGGTCTTTATGCTTAGCATCTAACTTCTCAGCAGGCTAAGCAGCGGGATGGTAACACTAATGATAGCCGCATTGCCGCTCACCATTTGAGTTTCCAAGGACCTGGCAGATGTCTGGCACCCATGCCCACTCCTCAGTAAAGAATTGCGGAGGCTGACTACCACTCTGCCGCCCATGTTGCAGCTAGTATTCCACTATTGCTCTAAGCTGCTCGAACAGCTTGGCCAACATGTGCAGTGTCGAATTCCAGTGTGTGGGCACGTCGCACAGCAGTTGGTGCTCTGGCAGCTGAAATCGATGTTGCAGGGTCCTCAGGGTAGCAGCGTCCATGGTGGACTTGCGGAAATGTGTGCAGACGCGGTGCACTTTGCCGAGCAGGTCAGACAAATGGGGGTAGTTTTTCAGAAACCGCTGAACCACGAGATTGAAGACGCGGGCCAGGCATGGCACGTGTGTGAGGCTGCCGAGTTGCAGAGCCACCACCAGGTTACGGCCATTGTCACACACGACCATGCCAAATTGGAGGCTCAGAGGCAAAAGCCAGAGGTAAATTTGCTCTGTCAGACCCTGCAACAGCTCGGGGGCCATAAGCTGACTGGGGACCGAGTAGCGCAGGACCGCCGCCGCCATCATGATTTTGAAAGCCTCCGTTTCCACAAGCCTGTACTGCAGCATCTCCAGGCTGATCATTGGGAATGTGCACGTTTAAAGCTTGTGCATGCGTGTGGGTGGCTGCTTATTTGCGCTTTCGCTCCAATGCTTGTGTTAGCAACAGCTGAACGCTGCACTGAGAGACATTTCTGGATGGAGTGGAGGATCGTGGGTGTGGCCGGGAGGGGCTTGTGCCTGTGTCCTGGGAGGGGGATTGGAACTGTGTGGCAGGTTGTGGCACAGGGGAAGAGGCAGTGGTGTGACCTGGAGGCGGTGAATGGCCTTTGTCCCATCTTGTGGAGTGCTTGGTCATCATATGCCTGTACATGCTGGTGGTGGTCAGGCTGGTAGTGGTAGCTCCCGGCTGATTTTGGTGCGACACAGGTTGCACACCACAGTTCGTTGGTCGTCCGCGCTCTTACTAAAAAACATCCACACCTTTGAACGCATAGCCCTCTGCACAGAGGATTGCCATGAGGGGTTGCTTTGGAAAATAGTTGGGGGATTCTTTGCTCTGGCCCTGCCTCTACCCCTGGCCACTCCACTGTCTCTTACAACCTGTCCTGCTGCTGCACTTGCCTCCCCCTCTGAAGCCCTGTCCTCAGTAGGCTTAGCAAGCCAGGTGGGGTCAGTCACCTCATCGTCCAGCAGCTCTTTCTCCGAATCCTCTGTGCGCTCCTCCCTCGGACTTACTGCCCTTACTACTACCTCACTGACAGACAACTGTCTCTCATCATCCTCATCCACAAAAAGCTCGTGAGACAGTTGCTGGAAGTCCCCAGCCTCATCACCCGGACTCTGGGAACTTTCCAAAGGTTGGGCATATGTCACAACAAACTCCTCAGGTGAGAGAGGAACCGTTTTTTTCCACTCTGGGCAGGACCCAAGAACAGTTCCTGGGAATCTGCCTGCTCAAAATATGTCATTTTCATGGAGTGAGGAGGCTGGGAGGAAGGGGGAGCAGCCAGAGGAATTTAGAGTTGCAGTCCCTAAGCCGGGAGTAGTGGACTGCATAGAAGACTGGGTGGTCGATACATTGCTGGACGCGTTTTCTGCCATCCACGACAGGACCTGCTCGCACTGCTCTGTTTTTAATAAAGGTCTATCATGCAGACCCGTAAATTGTCATATGAATCTGGGGAGCCCAGAAACTTGTCTCTCTCCTAATCCCTCAGCAGCTATCTGTGATTCACCCTGCCCAGGAACTCGGGCTGTGCCCACATCCTCATTTGGACGCCTGCGTCCACGTCCTCGACCCTTATCCCTACTCCTCATCATGGCGGATTAAGGATAGAGCAGGGCCCAAATAAATTACCCCACTGTACAGCGCTGACAACTGTGGCTAATTCACCGCACACAGAGACTTGTAGATAGCGGAGGCTCTATGCTGTGACTGGAAAAAATTAACCCGCTGTCTTGCTCTGATACCTAGGTAATTTACCGCTCACAGAGACTTGTAGATAGATGCACAGTGGCAGAGCTGAAATAGTTTGCAGTGGCCCAGGAAATATTACAGTACTGTTTAACGGTGAGACCTCTGTCTAATGCACTGCAGACATAAAACGGTATAACTGAAGTAGTTTGCAGTGGCCCAGGAAATATAACAGTACTGTTTAGCGGTGAGACCTCAGTCTATCGCACTGCAGGCATAGAACAGTATAACTGAAATAGTTTGCAGTGGCCCAGGAAGTATTATAGTTCTGTTTTGCGGTCAGACCTTGGTCTAATGCACTGCAGACTGGAAACAGTATAACTGAAATACTGTGTAGTAGCCTAGGAAATACTAGAGTGCTGTTTCACGGTGAGACCTCTGTGTAATGCACTGCAGGCTGAGAATGCTATAGCTGAAAGGCTGGGAACATGCCTAGATGCGTAATTAAAAAATTGGTGCACTACTGCTCCCAGCCAGCCACAATTATAATGCACACGGTGAGAAGTAGCCCTAAGAAGGACTGTTGGGTTTCTTGTAGAGAGGATCACGACTGTAAAACTTTCCCTATATAAGTAGCTGTGTCCCTAAACTCTGCCTAATGCACTGCACACGCAGAACAGTATAGCTGAAATGGCCTGCACAGCCCTAGATGCTTTAAAAAAAAAAAAAATTGGTGCACTACTGCTCCCAGCCAGCTACAACTGTAATGCACACAATGAGGAGTAGCCCAAAAAAGGACCGTTGGGGTTCTTGAAGGCAGGATCCTACTCTAACACTGTCCCTATATCAGCAGCACTACCCCTAACCTCTGCCAGCATGCGTCTGAGGCGAGCTGCGGGCGGGACCATTTTAAGTACTTGGCGGTCACCTGATCCCGCCAGCCACTCACTGCTGTTGGCGGGCAGAGGGCTGGCACGTCACAGCAGGAAGTGGTAATGCCTTCCCTGCATGTTTATTGGCTAGAAAATTGCACTAAACATGCGGGGAAGGGAAATGCAATTGACTCGAGTACCGCGTGGTGTTCGTCTCGAGTAACGAGCATCTCGAATACCCTAATACTCGAACGAGCATCAAGCTCGGACGAGTGTGCTCGCTTTTCTCTATTCACTATCCTTCTGAGCTCACTCACATGGGCGTATGTGCCTCGCGTATTATGTGCATATTTTTCTTGTGCTTAAAATATGCAGTACACAGAAAATACACATGTACATTCGTATTTTTCGTTCTTACGTTAAATCCCCATAGCCTATATTGCGCATTGCACAAATAATATGCACCAAAATAGGACATACTGCGCTTTTTTTCACGTCCATAATATGTACATGAAAGAAAATGCAGCTGGGAGTCAACAGGATTTAAGCACTGCTTATTACATTCATGAAAAATACACACGGCATACACCCATGTGAGTGAGCTCTTAGACAGTAATGGCATTCACTTTGATGGTAGCATTACCTACAACGCCATTGTGGGCCACTGACCCCCATGGATCAGCTGTTGATGACGTACTCTAAGGGCAGCTTCACATGGTCATATTGCAAAAAATGCTTGCTTCTGTGCAACTTGTTAGTGCAGTGAAGAAGGGCACTTTGCGTACTTACCTGCGCACAATACTGTGTGTATTTACACAGGCACCACCAGTTCACACGGGTGGAGGAAACCCCCTGCCATGATTTAAATAGCTATTAAGCCAAATGATTTGCACAGCGTTTTGTGCATACCTGAGCGTACATATGTGCGCATTTGCATACCTCCCATAGGCCTCTGTGTGGCTCTTTGGAGTGCAAATGAGCACAATTTTGAGCAGGTCCTATTTTTGCGTCTACATGAACTCTGCGCACAAAGAAAAGTAATGAGAACGATCCTATGTATTGAGGGCTATAAATTTGGTCATCTGAAGATGCGCTGAGAATACACACCAGTGTCATCAATCATTAGAGCTGGACAATGACTGAGGCCCTATTCACATGACTGTATATACGGAACTATTTAGCTAAGACCAAAAATCGGGCCAAACAACGCGACCATCTGAAGCATTGGATTCCAATGCATTCATTCAGATGAGCGCTTTTTGGCCACCAATTTTATATGCTGCGTCCAAAGATAGGTCTTGCTCTACCTTTGGCTGAGATACTCTGCAGACTCCCATAGAGTCCTATAGGAGATGAAAAAAAAGGAAAGAGGAGGGAGTTCAGCTTCGTCCAATACTGGGAAAGAAGACAGCTGGCTCCATTTAAGCATTAGCAGTCATTCTGAGGATTTCTGACGATCAAGGGATTTTCGCTACAGCGTATTTTTTTGCCGATACTCAGCAGCTGCCTGTGTGAACGGCAGAAAATACGTGGCTAAAGATCGGGACTTGAGCATGGCTATTCTTTATTGATGCACTTACAGGCGATTGTAAAAACGCATACGGTCATGTGAAAGAGCCCTGAAATAGAGAATCATATTTCCCTAAGAATAAGTTAGTCAGAAGGGGGAGGCTTATTTCTTCTTGACCACCTGCCTAATTTTATTTTAATAGGGAATTGTACATATGACCAAATCTGAATTTTAATGACAAGTACTTCTGAACACCTTACTACTTGAATGTGTTGATAATAAGAATGGTTAATAAAAGACCCGCAGTTTTGGGCTCATTAACTCACCTGATTGTGAATGCCTAAGGGCTCACACCCACTGGCGTTTTATTCTCTCTTGCGCTGCGAGAGCAAGTAAAAACACTCGCCTCGCAGCGCAAGAAAAACGCTGTAATATCGTCAGTGTTTTCAATGGGGCCAGCAGCAGCAGCGCTAGTCCCATTGAAAACATAGGGAGAATACAGTGGACTTCTGCCACAGCTGTCACAGCTGTGACAGCTGTGGCAGGAGTTTCCTTCATCCCCGCGGGGACTGCAGGGATCAAGGAATCCTCTGCCACAGCTGTCACAGCTAAGACAGCTGTGGTAGAAGTCCAGCATGCTATCCCATTGCTTTCAATGGGGTCGACGCTGCTTGTGTGGTTTGTGGCAACTCCCGCAGTATGATTTTGGGGGAAGGGCTTAAAATATAAGCCCTTCCCTGAAAAAAAAATTGGAAAAAAAATTTACTCACCTCTCCGCCGCTCAGACGCGTCCTCCGGCTGGCTCTCCTGCACTAGTGTCCAGCACTTTCAGCAGCCTCCTGAAAGGGCTGCGCTGATTGGCTGAGCACTCAGCTAATTACAGCCAGCGCTTAGCTATTTATTCATGTGACAGCTGTGTCAGAAGTCCACGGTATTCTCCCTATGTTTTCAATGGGGCTAGTGCTGCTACCGCTGGCCCCATTAAGAGCACTGGCGATATTACAGCGTTTTTCTTGACCTGCAAGAGAGAATAAAATGCCAGTGGGTGTGAGCCCTAAGGGTTCCTGCACACTTGCGTTTTTCTTTCGCTTTTTTTTCACGCCATATCGCTGCGTTTTTTAACGCGATTGTCAATGGGACTTTCTAATGCTAAAACCGCATCGCAAGTTTGTGCTTTGCAATTTTTGTGCAATGCGTTTTTAATATTAGAAAGTTCCATTGACATTTGCGTGAAAAAAAACGCGCAAAAAAAACCGCAAGTGTGCATGAGACCTTAGACTCCATGTACTTTCAAGCCTACTTGGAAATATCTCGACGAGTAATACATTTGTTTGTTTTAAATGATGGTCTTGTACATTGTGTCCTGTGTCTATGACTTCGATGAATGTACTGTACCACTGCAAAATTGAAAAAGTCAAGTGAAAGTGCTACCTAGAAAGATGATAAGAAAAGGCAGATGGCTGCAATCCAGCGATACTCAGGTGTTCATGAGAACAGAGCAAACCATTAAAAACTTCAGCAAGAGACTTTAACTACTTAGTAGAGTTTTTATTTTACAAAAGATATAATGAGCCACAAGAACTCCGTCACACAATGTTATCTTCTAGCATTTTAAAATGCATTAAAAAGCAGCATTTTTTCAGTGTGCATTTTTGCATTTCTACTTTTTAATGCCATTTTTGGTGGCGTTTTTTATTTAATGTCACTTTGTACATGTATTTTTCCTGGCATTTTTAAAGTCCTAAAGAGATGCCTATAGAAGAAATGGTGGAAAACATCCACACCCATAGCACTCTTGGTTGGAAGAAAAACACTGGCCAAAAAAATACCCCAAACAAAAAGATTTTGTATGTAATACATTTTATATTTCACTAGAGTTTTTAAAGTTATGTCTGGCTGCAAAAAAAAAAGAAGTTAAAAATGCCTTGATAAATGCGAAAAAACATGTTTTTTTTTCTTTTTACAAAAATGATGTGTGTATGAAACTTGCCTTAAAAGCAATCAGAGACGTGACATTAAGGGCTCAGGTCCATGACCGTGTTTTCACCATTTATTATGTGTGTATTGCATGGCCGTGTGATACGCAGTGAATGGAGTCAATAGAATTTCATTGATCCATGCGCATGTGCGTGTAGATACGCATCAGAAATAGATTGCAGCATGCTTTATTTCTCTGCGTACGACACAGCGTGAGCCCTATATACAATGTATATTGGTATAGGTAGTGTTTCAAATGCTGTCAATATACAGTACAATATATTGCGTATGAAATAGATTTCATATGCAACCTCACTATTTCAGAGGGGGGAATAAAAAAAAAAAGAGCCACACTGCGCATGTCCGTGTGCATGTGATACGCGGGCATGTGCAGTGCACTTGCAGCCATAGGCAGTCCCTGACGGCTCTCTATCGGCAGAGCTGATGTTTTCAAACATCAATAAAATGCTGTGGGGAGTGCAATGTGTGGGAAGAGGCCTGCACTCTGAGCGGTTTTTAAGAATTGGCTGAGGAACCGTGTCCCTATGGTGGGAAGTGCAGCATGCTCTTTATAATCTTGCGCACCATTGAAGGTATACAACAGAATCTGGATGAGTAGTAGAATTAGGTGATTGTGACGCCTGTGCCTGGGTTCAAAAATGCTTGGTAGCGAAATAAGACTAACACATATGTAAGTAAATGACATGCACACCATTTACTTTCAGGCACGTGGCTATCTGCAATAATATTAAACACCAGAAATTGCATATACAACTTGCATATACACAGTTTAACACTTTATACATGGATAAACAAGCTCTGGGGAGGCAGCAAGCTATGGTGGAGCCATAGAGAGAGAGCTGATGAAATCTGAAAACCCCTTTCTAGCGACTAACAGTAAATTGTCCACCATGTAACACTGTGCTTAAGTTTTCTCCAGTACTCACAAAATTCCTATGAAGATTCTATGCATCTATTAGCTGTTGCACACAGAATTAGTTGAAAGTTTACATAACTAGTCTCTAATTACAGCAGGACAGAGGAGAGGGAAGTATGGCTGCGGCCATTCTCCCTCCTTCCTTGCTTCTTGCTCTCCATCTCTCTCCAATTTCTGACTGAACTTCTCACCGACTCACTCCATACTCCCCCTTGATGTCCATCTCCCAAGACTGTTATCATCTCTAACTGCGCAACACAAAATGAGCCAGAACCCCCCTCCTTTTTTCCTAACTCCGGGGCTTGTCACAGCTCAGCTCCAGCTACGTGATTTACGACCGTGAACTGCCTAATCACCATTAACTATTTAGTTCCCTATCCTGACTCCTTCTTATTATTAAATGAAGTCCAGCATAACTACCCTTTGTTAAATGAAATGGTAGTTAGAACAGTTGCTCTTAACTTGATTTTAACTATTCTGTAGTGCCAGTCCAGATCACTACAGGAGACCCATCGCATTTTAACGATACGTTAGTGGGCATGAGCCCTAATGCTACTTTTCTAGTTTACATCCTAAGTTCTCCAGTGTACTAGCGTATTTGGGTTCATGTGCTGTCTGTGTTAATTCCTGGACAGCAAACAGACCCATTAAAGCCTATGGACTAGCAAACTGCTGTTTTTTTCACACAGACTGATGGTCAGCACGAAACAACTTATTGCATGTCCTATTTTTGTTCATATCTCAGATGCAAATGCATATCAATGAGCAAGCCATCCATATATCGCACAGCACATGCACAGGTGTCTGTACAGTGACTAATACGAATTGAACCCAAGCCTCTCAGTGCAACTTGGACACATGGCATGTGTGTTGGTAGCCTAAGGGTGCTTTCATGGAATTTGGTTGCAGCACGCACTGCTACACATGGAAAATTCTGCACCAAAATCCACATGGCTATGTTTGGATTTTTATGCAGAATTGAAAATGGCTTAATTCTGGCAGTTATTCTGCACCAAACTCTGCACTTAGGGCTTGTTCACATGGGTGTGTGGGAGATTTCCAATAGGTTCACCATTTTGTATGTATTTTCTGTTGTCAACTGTGAATATACTGTATTTTGTGTATGGTCTAATCCTTTGGGGGAAGGGAACATCGCCCCCCCACCTCCACAAGAATTGGAGGAGCAGTGCTGTGTGTCCAAGAACTGGTCAAACCGGTTCTAACGGGCAGAAACCTATCTAGAAATGTCTTTGTCTTCGACAAGCAGAGAGGAGAAACAGGATGTTCTTCTCATGAGACCAAATTCAAGAATGAACTGAGTGTGCTCACCGAAGTTCCTCCCAGATGGATGACCTCACAAGCTACCTCACAAATACCTCCCTCTGAGAATGACCTATCAGCTCACTAAATAATGTAACTGTATCCTAAATTATTTTACTTCCTGTGTTGAGATTTTATTTAAACTTTACGCGCGTGAATAAAGTTTCAGACTCTTTTGGGACACATAATGTGAGATGTGTGATCTTTAAAAGGCTCTCCAGGCCTGTACATATTATCTAATTTGAAACACACAGTATATCTGAAATAGCGAATTTTGCGCTAACAGGTGTATTTTGCGGTTAAGCTAAATTAGTTTAATATGTGATATTTTTGTGTGCAAAATGCATGAAAATAGAACATGCTACATTTTTTTTGCACAAATTAAATGCACGTGATACGCAGGGAATAGAACCCATTGATTTCAGTTGGTGCACTGTGGGGTCGCAGCAACATCAGAATGAAGGGAGCATTAACTGGCCGATCATGCACAGTTAATGCTCCATTCATCTCAATGGGGCTGATGGAAATACCTAAGTGCTTGCCCCTTGGCTATCTCTGCAGTCCCATTGTAAGTGAATGAATCCTCAGCGCACTTGTGCGACCAGTGCTCTGTTCAGTCTCTTGCTCACTGCAGGGGGTGCAGTAAGCCCGCAGTAAAGAGGATGGAGGACACGGGACCCCCATTCACAGGATCTCAGTGGTGAGATATCCACCGATCAGCAAGTTATCTCCTACCTTGTAGATAGGGCATTATTTGTGGTCATGGTACAATCCCTTTAAATCAGCATAAATCGTCTGAAAAATTAAGTATGCTTTATTGCATTCAGAACTGTGATACCCACTGTGTTAGATGCAGAGGTTGCCATAGCGAATACTATCTTAGGGCACAGAATAAGGTAAACATATGCTTAGTCCCTGGTCTGATGCAATCACATGACATAGTATATTGCTGTGGGACAGGGGTGCACAACTTTTTCTGGTCTGAAAGGCCGCATTGCCATACTGAACCACTTCCATGGGCCGCAAGGTTATTTCCATCGGAGACATTTATAGTATATATTGAAGTAAGTTCCACTTTCAGGACTCCCATGTATTGGGAGAATGGTGGTCACCTTCCCCCACAATCACCAATCCAGAGAGGAGGAGACAATGCACGTGACTCTCTCAATTGTAGATGATGGATTACCTATAAACTACAATGGAGAGAGCTGCATGCATATATGATGCCTCTAACTCATATACTCATTTCTAAAGAACCAACAGGTCAAGAGACTTTATTCTCCCCCATATATAGAGGACCCAGACATGACTACACAGTGCACCACTAGTACTTGTCCTAATATTTAGGAGACCCAGACATGACTACACAGTGCACCCTTAGTACTCAACCTAATATATAGGGGACCAGAAATGTCTACACAGTGCACCCTTAGTACTTGTCAAACTACTAATGACCGCTTGTCTGTGAGTATGTATGTATGTATATGTGGGATTCTTATGCTCCACCCCCGGTGATGTCATTGAAGGTCCTACAACATATATAAAACACAGAGTCTGACCGACAGAATAACAACACAGTTAGGGCTCTTGAAAAGGGGAGGACAAAAAAAAAATGAGAATACAACTAAACTGCTATTATATCAGACACAACTCAGCAGTCCTGACAGAACACACTGACCTACTTCCACCACAGGATCCAGTGGGCTGAAGGACCTGGGGTGATGTTACTGCTGTAGGAGGAGCCAAGCTGTGTTAATCTTGTGTGATAATCAAGCTACTGTGGGTGTGATATGCCACCAGAAACACTGCTAGGGGACCAAACATGACTACACAGTGCACCCTTAATACTTATCCTAATATATATGGGAGAACAGACATGACTACACAGTGCACCCTTAATACTTATCCTAATATAAAGGAGAGCAGACATGACTACACAGTGCACCCTTAGTACTTGTCCTAATATATAGGGGACCAAGACATGACTACACAGTGCAGCCTTAGTACTGGTTCTAATATATAGGAGACCAGACATGACTACACAGTGCACCCTTAGTACTGGTCCTAATATATAGGGGACCCAGACAAGACTACATAGTGCACACTTAGTACTGGTCCTTATATATAGGGGACCCAGACATGATTACACAGGGCATCTTTAGTACTTGTCCTAATATATAGGGACCCAGACAGGGCTACACAGTGCACCCTTAGTACTTGTCCTAATATATAGGGGACCCAGACATGACTACACAATGCACCCTTAGTACTGGTCCTAATATATAGGGGACCCAGACATGATTACACAGGGCATCTTTAGTACTTGTCCGTTCCCTTGCCCTGCTGTGTGTCACTCCTCTTCACCCTGAGATGGAAACTACAAATGAGCAGCCACATATAGATATTTCTGTATCCAGATGATTGGGGCAGCACAGAATGGCATTATGGGCCACATGTTGAGCACCCCTGCTGTGGGACATTACTATGAGTGAAATATCACTTTGGCCTAGTCATATCGCCAGACCATAGGATAGTGTAGCAAAGGATACATTTTTTACAACTTAAAATACCCCACATTCTTGAAAGCCCTAAATGTTTTTGAGCTCCTTTAATATCTTCTGATACAGTGTGTCATCAGATTGGTGGTACATCCAGTTCCATGCACATTACAGCTCCATTGATTTCAATAGGAACACCAGCAGCATAATCAGTAGAGTCAAAGTGTTGAATAAAGGCACCCTAATTCTAGCTATTGGTGGGGGTCGCCACTGGCATATTTTGACGTATCTCAAGCTTTAAGATGCATATACTTTAAATCATTACTCTGAAGTATCAGTAAATGGCAGTAAGAACCTTTAAAGTGGATATATATATATATATATATATATATATATATATATATATATCAGAGATATGTCAGCCAAATCGTCAATTTTGACTTGTCCGGCTGATCATATAATGTGTATGGGTACCTCTTGACAGTCTCCCAACTGCTGATCCTTTTGTTCTCTGGTGATAAACCAGTGCCATGGTGACTGGCAGCAGCTTTCTCTCCTCTCCCAGTAACTCCAGTATTATTGTTGTTTGGCTCCAAGTAAGGAGCCAAACAATGGAAATCAGGCGAGGGTTTAGGCGCAAGTGTGCATGTATCCTAAAAGATACAATGATCAGCCGATGAACAACGGGGACACTCGTTTGTCAGTTGATTTTCAGCAAGCATAAAAATGTAAACAGGAAGATTTACATCCAGGCTAAGGGGATGAATGATCAAAGTTATGATCACTCACTCACAGAAGCGTCGATTGACATGCTTCTTAATTGACATAATGAAAACAAAGATCTGGTACCGTGTTAGCCAGTAGAGCAAAATGTGATTGTTCTCAGCAAGAGAAACCACGTAATCTTGTAGATATGATACTTTTTAATGGCTAACAAAAATACATGATGTAATAATAGCGAGCTTTCGTACCAACGCAGGGTACTTCTTCCGGCTTAAATGGATTGGATCTGAAGAGGCATGCATATTTATACACACTTATAACATACATACTTATGACAAGGCACAGATATGGATGTGATTGGTTCGCACTTAAAAGGAATTCTGCAAACCAGAAAACAAACTTTTCTTGTCTAGGCACTGATAGCGGAGTGAAAGTTTTATGGTCTCTAAATTACTGTTGGAGGGGGGGGGGGGGAAAGGTCAACAGGCTCGAATTGTTATAAGAGATACACAAACATTTTTAGCTAAATACTGATAAGGGAGTGAAAGTTTATGGTCCCTGAATTACTGTTGATGGGGGTCTTATCTGTGCAATCAAGTCTCACACTTCCCATTCACGCATAAATCCTGGGGAATAATTTAACCCAGTATTCAGCGTGTCAAAGGTTGTTATCAATTTATACTCCCAAATTCTTCTGTGGTTTTGTGACTTGAAACCACCCTTCAATATCAAAACTCTCATATCTCCTATGTCATGTCCATGGTTAGAGAAGTGTTCGGCCACAGGTAATTCTCTTCTTCTGTGTTCAATCGTGTGGCGATGAGATCTCATCCTGGCTTTGAGTTTCTGTCCTGTTTCTCCAACATAAAGACCCCCAACAGGACATTTACTGCACATGATCAGGTACACAACATTGGACGAGGAACATGTGAATGTCCCCTGGATCTTATAGTCCTGCTGTGTGTTGGGGATCCGTATCCTGTCCGCAGTCAGTACATGTGAGCAGGTCTTACAGCTCCTTACATTACAGGGATAAGTTCCTTTTTGTGTGTCAGAGGGTAATGCACTCCTGATTATAAAGTTCCTCAAGTTAGGAGGTTGCCTGTAACACAGAAGCGGAGGGTCCGGGAATATGGTTTTCAGACGGTCATCCTTGTGCAGGGTATGGTGGAGTTTTCTTGCGGTTTTCCTTAGTACCTCTAGTTGCGGATTGTAGGTCACTACTAGAGGCACACGATTGTTTCTTTCCTTCTCCTTGTATTGGAGTAGTTGACTTCTGGCTATCCTGGTGGCTCTGGTGATTTGGTCATCAATTGAGGTGGGATGGTAGCCCTGATTTATAAATGTTCTTTTAAGATGGTGTAAATGTTCCTCTCTGTCTGTTGGGTTGGAGCAGATCCGGTTGTATCTGATGGCCTGGCTGTAGACAATGGACTTTTTGATGTGTTTAGGAGGTGGGATGGTAGCCCTGATTTATAAATGTTCTTTTAAGACACAAACACATCAAAAAGTCCATTGTCTACAGCCAGGCCATCAGATACAACCGGATCTGCTCCAACCCAACAGACAGAGAGGAACATTTACACCATCTTAAAAGAACATTTATAAATCAGGGCTACCATCCCACCTCAATTGATGACCAAATCACCAGAGCCACCAGGATACCCAGAAGTCAACTACTCCAATACAAGGAGAAGGAAAGAAACAATCGTGTGCCTCTAGTAGTGACCTACAATCCGCAACTAGAGGTACTAAGGAAAACCGCAAGAAAACTCCACCATACCCTGCACAAGGATGACCGTCTGAAAACCATATTCCCGGACCCTCCGCTTCTGTGTTACAGGCAACCTCCTAACTTGAGGAACTTTATAATCAGGAGTGCATTACCCTCTGACACACAAAAAGGAACTTATCCCTGTAATGTAAGGAGCTGTAAGACCTGCTCACATGTACTGACTGCGGACAGGATACGGATCCCCAACACACAGCAGGACTATAAGATCCAGGGGACATTCACATGTTCCTCGTCCAATGTTGTGTACCTGATCATGTGCAGTAAATGTCCTGTTGGGGGTCTTTATGTTGGAGAAACAGGACAGAAACTCAAAGCCAGGATGAGATCTCATCGCCACACGATTGAACACAGAAGAAGAGAATTACCTGTGGCCGAACACTTCTCTAACCATGGACATGACATAGGAGATATGAGAGTTTTGATATTGAAGGGTGGTTTCAAGTCACAAAACCACAGAAGAATTTGGGAGTATAAATTGATAACAACCTTTGACACGCTGAATACTGGGTTAAATTATTCCCCAGGATTTATGCGTGAATGGGAAGTGTGAGACTTGATTGCACAGATAAGACCCCCATCAACAGTAATTCAGGGACCATAAACTTTCACTCCCTTATCAGTATTTAGCTAAAAATGTTTGTGTATCTCTTATAACAATTCGAGCCTGTTGACCTTTCCCCCCCCCCCCTCCAACAGTAATTTAGAGACCATAAAACTTTCACTCCGCTATCAGTGCCTAGACAAAAAAAGTTTGTTTTCTGGTTTGCAGAATTCCTTTTAAGTGCGAACCAATCACATCCATATCTGTGCCTTGTCATAAGTATGTATGTTATAAGTGTGTATAAATATGCATGCCTCTTCAGATCCAATCCATTTAAGCCGGAAGAAGTACCCTGCGTTGGTACGAAAGCTCGCTATTATTACATCATGTATTTTTGTTAGCCATTAAAAGGTATCATATCTACAAGATTACGTGGTTTCTCTTGCTGAGAACAATCACATCTTAATTGACAATCGTTTCATCGGGCCAAAAACTGGCCCATGTAAAAGGACCCTTAGACAGTCACTTGAGGTCAAGAAGCTTATTTAAGGGACAGATGCAAAATAAATTAACTGCTGAGTTTCATTTACATAGATATTTTGCACTAAGGTTGGGATTTCAAGGTTGCCTTTCCGATTTCATTTGATTGTAACATAGTAGGAAGGTTGATTATCATAACTGGCACCACAAACGTTTGTTTAGCACAAATTATTGATAGCTGTGTAGCTGTTGCTGACACATTGATAGTTAGGGAAATGGCTGTTCCAGAGTTATTGGCAGTGAACTGGTATAGAAAAGAATTCAATTGTGAATATTTCGAGTAAACTCTGAACACTTTGGATGAGCATCTCATAAATCTATGAGCATAATACCGTAATACTCATTTTTGTGTTGCATTCTATTTTTACGGTGAGCTAAACCATTGAAAATACCATTCCACAGTCATCTCTCACCTGCTGACTGCCCGTTTCTTTGTTTTACATCTGAGGGGTTATAACAACCATCTTGGATATAAATTCACTTTTCTCATTGAGTACACAATGTCCGAATAACCACCATGACAGGGCAGTTGGGCATCATCCATACTATATCCAACTGACAAGCATAGTAGCAGCCATAGAGCATTGTCCACATGATTACTGATGACAAGCATTAGAGCAGTAGTAGAACCATACTAGAGCCTTGAGTAGTGCAGCGTGTTAAGGCAGCAGAAATGCAGTTCTAAGCTCTCACTCACAACCTGAAGGTTGCAAGTTCATTCCCAACATACCGCGTTTCCCCAAAAATAAGGCACTCCCTGAAAGTAAGACATTTGAAGAAGTCCCAAATATAAGGCACTCCCTGATAGTAAGGCATAGTAAAGTGTGTTTGTATGTAAGCATGTCTGCCAAACAGAACACCAGAGACATGCAGCTGTGATGCTTTTTAGCCCGCCGCCACTGTCCCCTACCTTCACCGTCCGTTGCAGAGCAGCTGCATGCAGGACATAAAGACAATCACCTGCCGCCGATCCCGATGTTTCCTTTCGCGGCCATCGCTTGTAGATGTGCAGGCATGTCAAGAGGCCCGTCCCCTGCTGCCATCCCCGTTGTCTCCTACTGCCAGATGTATCAATAGATCTGCAGACAGTCGGCCGTTACCCCTTCTCCTGTCGCCGTTATCCTGTCCCTGCTGTGCTGTACGAGTGTGCTGTCGTGAGCTCCCCCTGCTGGCCGTAAAATGCTATACTGTACATTCTGTTCCTGCTGTACACGTCTGCTGTGATGAGCTCCCCCTGGTGGCCAGAAGCTGCAATACCATCCCTGATTACAAGTGTTCATTTTTTTTGTTAAACAATAGATGTGAATTCTTCTTAATTGAAAAATAAGACACCCCCTGAAAATAAGACATAGCACATATTTGGGAGCAAAAATTATTATAAGACACGTCTTATTTTCGGGGGAAACAGGGTAGTTCAAGTAGCCATCTCAAGGTCAACTCATCTTTCCAAGGTTGGTAAAATGAGTACCCAGCTTGGGGAGGGGGGGGGGGGGGGTTATAAATAAATTACGTGAAAGCGCTGCAGAATTAGTTGGCGCTATACAAATAACAAGATTTATTTAGAATGACTATTATGATAGTGAAGCAAAGGCTCATTATAAAAAATAAACGTTATTGAACAAAAATATTCTTTACATTCTGTTGCTCCATAGGCAAGTTCATCTACTTTAAGGGAATATGTTATCAGACTTATTACATAAATTACATTTTTGGGTTAAACATATTTTAAAAGAATTCTAAAATCCTGCACTTTTCACACTGAGAGCATAACACTAGTCTGTCACTTCCTGATCTGTAGAGAAAGCTTTGAAGCAGTCTATCTCACTAAAGGCGGTTTCAGACGAACGTGTATTTCTCCCGTTATATGGCCATGATAATCACGGACGCAAAAGGGGACAAAACGAAACCACTGATTTTAAATAGGTTTTCAGTGGTTTCTTTTCACTAGCTCTTTTCTCTTAATTGTATGGCTGAGAAAATAGAGGATCTGCCCTATCTTTCCTGTATGTAGTGAATACTACATGCAGGAAAGATCGGGCAGCACCTATCTTTCCGTGGTTATTTTCGAACTTCTCTGCTAGGCGCGGACTTTGAAAAGCTGGTGAAAGGGAAGGAATTCCCCTCATTCAGGTGCAACTACACCCCATGCCGGTGAGCTTGGTTGCTTCTACATCCATCTGAAATCACCCTCAAGATGGTTTTCCACGGAACGATTACGTTCTGATTCCTGCAATCCAGTGGGAATCTGAAAGCTTATCGTTCAGTGTAAATAAATGCAGCAACTGAACGATGAATGAGATGTCGTTCGCTTCTGGTTCGCTGTTCAGTTTTCTGCATGTAGAAAGTATCATTCCATGTAAACAGGCAGTCACTCACTTATAAATGACTGCCTGCTTACTGTGAATGTAGGCAGACTGTAACGATCCCTGGGCTGGCTCCACCACCATTCACTAGCGATGTTCATCCCTGTGTAAAAGCACAGGGACACTTATTGCTAGGACGGCCTAACGGCCATTTTCTTGCTGACAAATCATTCTGTGTAAAAGCACCTTTACGTCACAGCAGGATTACACTGAAAGGTAACACTTCGGGCTCCTACACACTTGCGTTTGCGTTTTTTGTTAACGCGATTGTCAATGGGACTTCCTAAAGTTAAAAACGCAACGCAATGCAACTTCCGTTTTTGGTGCATTGCGTTGCATTTTTAACATTAGAAAGTCCCATTGACAATTGTGTTAACAAAAAACGCAAACGCAAGTGTGTGGGAGCCCTTATATGTAGAGGATCCACCATTCACAATAGGTGATAAGCTGGGACCTTCTACCCCTCCTCTCTGCAAAATGACCTGCACAGGTCACATAGCATGTCTACAACAGTCTCCCATACAAGTCAGTGGGTCCCCTCCTGTCCATTGTGTGATTGGCCCATGAGGCTGCTGTAAAACATATGTCTAAATGCTGTAAATGCTGTTAGATGCAGCTCAGGAAAGATTGCTGTCCCCACAGTCATGTGCAGACAACAGAATAACAGATTCTACAATCAGAAAATAAAAACCTTGTTGGTGCCTTGTTGTACCAATAACAATAGTTATAAACATATCACATTAAATCATCTCCTAACCCAACTATGGAAGGCCTTGGACTAACTATGACACCATATTTAACTCCGTAAAGTTACAACATTAACTCTTTGGGGTAATCCCAGTGGGTCTATGAACCACACCCTGGCCAGGGATTTAGTATATGACAGAGGGTGTACACTCATGATTCCGCTTTACATATATTGTCCTTCTCTGCAGTACTTGGTCTCTTGCTCTGACTTCTACACTGATCGTCTAGGAGCAATCCAACTTCAACACCATCGCCTGAGTGCCTGGTAATGGTGGGGAGGGAGACTCCCTCTACTTCTATGTTCAGTGGGGTCTTCAGCCCCATGGTCTGGATGCTCCTGCATTTTCCGTGGCCACCATTTCACCTGCTATAGTAGCTGCTAGAACAGACTTTTCCTGTTCAGACCTTCTGAAGTTCTCCTGGTCTCTCTGGGCTCCTGGTCACTCAGCCTCCCAATCACTCTCCAACATAGAGACAAGGCCTCCAATGTTTCTACTGATGCTCCTTGCTGCTGTTGTTTCACATCCTCTCTCCAAAGTGCTGTGTCACTTTGCTTTTTTAATATTCTTTTGGTGCATATGCCTTTTTCCAAGATGGTCACGGCTGCAGAGTTATATGAGGGGTTGGGGCTTAACTTCCTCACATTCCCAGCTCTGATTCCCCAGTAGTGATGATATCTGGAGATGGAGCCAAAGGTTCTGTCAGTCTACAGCAGCAAAAAAAGCAGAATCATGTGACCACTCTAAAGGTTCTTTTCACTGTTTGAGCAGCACAGCCACTTATCTGCAGTGGAGGGGTGAATGTCATTCCCTCCATCATGTTACAATAGCAACATTGACCATTCTGTTGCTGACCTACCAGTAGGAAAGCAATTGCAAAACACTATCCATATCATTCCTGAAACAGGTGGTCTGGCTTAGAGAACCCAAAACTCTATTAGTAGTCAAAGTAGAAAAGGACCCCGGTCAAAACTCTATTAGGGTATGTTAGCGGAAAATTCTGCAGCATTTCTGCATCCAAAACAGTTTCCACAGCTGATTTCAGAAGATACCACACTCTACCTCACCTACGAAATCTTCACGCTTTAGCCAAAGCCCATGTGTATATAAGTGTGCATTTGTACACCTCCTATAGATCTCTATGGGGCTCTTTGGTATACAAATTTGCAAAAAAAAAGTAGGTCCTATTTTTTTAAGAAATGAGAATAAACCAGTTAAAATCAATTGGTTCCATTCTTCGCATATTGTGTGCGGGATTTTTCTGCAGTCGTCTAAGAAGCTCAAAGGACTCGTCCGCATGGGCATATGTGGCCAGCATATTTTTCACCATGCAATAAGCAGTGCTAAAAGCCCATTGATTTTTATTGGCCCACTTACACCTGCATTTTTTTCACATGCACATCCTATTTTGGTGCATATTATGTGTGTAATATGCACCAACATAAGCTATGGGTAACTGACATACGGAGCTAATTATGCGCTTAAACATACTCACATAATACACAGGTCACATATGTCTATGTTAGGGCCCCTTTACATGGCCTTCAATGGGTTAATTCTCATTACTCCTTTTTGGGTACACATTTTGCAAAACAAAAAATGCTCTATTTTTGTGCGCATTAGCGCCTCAAGGGCCACAATACATGTGTGAATAGGCAATACGCTACGCAAAATCACAGGCAAAAAGAACACATCTGGACCTCTTTGGGCTAAATAGCCTTTTAAACTACAGAAGGGGAATGTCACGCGTGCATATGAACAAGCCCTGCGTTCGCAAAAAGTACAATACTATGCACTGATATGTACGCATATGTACCTTGTCCAGTCTCGTTACCGGCACAAATACATCACGCTAGGGCATGTGCTTTTGCACGGTCGTGATTTTGTCATGTGACTATCATGGCTGCAAAATGTAACGAAACTAAACCATTGATTTCATGTTCATTTTGACTAGCAGGATTCTCGAGCGTTAATACTACATGTGAGAAAAGATGGGACTGGCCTTAGGACTTTCTGTGTGCGAGAAAAGATAGGGCAAGACCTATCTTCCTGCTTTTTTTCTTTTTACCTGCGCACACTAGCGCAATATTTGAACGGTAGAAAGAAAAAGAATTTTGACTTGTTCATGCACAAATACGCTCCGCAGCGGTGAGCATGTAGTGACCCAGTAATGCTTTCCTGGCCCCCTCCATAATGTCATATATGTAATGTCTTGTCTTGATGCACTGTGCAAAACTGTCTTGTCATTCTGTTATGTTTATTGCAAAGCTGCCTCGTGTGATGAGTTAAAGGGGTTGTCCCGCGGCAGCAAGTGGGTCTATACACTTCTGTATGGCCATAATAATGCACTTTGTAATGTACATTGTGCATTAATTATGAGCCATACAGAAGTTATCAAAAGTTTTATACTTACCTGCTCCGTTGCTGGCGTCCTCGTTCCCATGGAGCCGACTAATTTTCGCCCTCCGATGGCCAAATTAGCCGCGCTTGCGCAGTCCGGGTCTTCTGCAGTCTTCTATGGGGCCGCTCGTGTAGAATGCCGGCTCCGTGTAGCTCCGCCCCGTCACGTGCCGATTCCAGCCAATCAGGAGGCTGGAATCGGCAATGGACCGCACAGAAGCCCTGCGGTCCACGGAGACAGAGGATCCCGGCGGCCATCTTCAGCAGGTAAGTATGAAGACGCCGGACCGCCGGGATTCAGGTAAGCGCTGTGCGGGTTGTTTTTTTAACCCCTGCATCGGGGTTGTCTCGCGCCGAACGAGGGGGGGTTAAAAAAAAAAAAACCTGTTTCGGCGCGGGACAACCCCTTTAATGTCTGCAAAGTGTGAGCTGACTGTCTGGTAAATGTAACCATTTCTGTCCTGTCATGTGGTATGAGAGAGTGCATAATAGTGAGTACTAGAGAGTGGGAAGGGGGTCTTCAATCTGTCTTCCATCTTGAGTTCCATCTGGCTTCCACCTAAAGCACAGAGGCACATCGGAGCACCTTCAGCCCTCATGTGTTGAAGATGGAAGAAGAGGAGAGATTTCCTGCATACCACCAGAAATGCTGCTAGAGGAGTGATCCCCCCAAAAGAGAGAGAGAGAGCGTGAGTTGAGCATGTGTGTTCTTGTGGCAAAGCCTAGTGCAGAGGTACTCTTTTCTATTTAACTCATACCTGCGCGTCTTACAGTCTGGAACCGCCAGGTGGAGGTACTTCAATTTCATTGTTTACACTCGAGCAGCTTAAAGTCTGAGTCCTGATGAGTGGAGTTACGTGTCTTTACTTAATCACACACGGGCGGCCTAAAGTCTGGATCTGCCGTGTGGAGGTACTTTGTGTCATCTCATTCCTGCACATTCTAAACTTGTCATTTATGCGTTGTTCTACTGTAGTCTCAAGTTAAGTTTATTCCAGGCCATGACCATTCCCGGGGACCGGAGGTACTATACAACTGTTTGTGGCTCCATTATTTACTCGCTGATGTTAATGCTGGTGGGAACTTGAATGGTGGCATCAGTTGTGACAACCCCTTCTTCTGTCCTAATGTTTATTGGGCATCCCCATGCCAGGGGTGTCCGGAAGAGGCCCCAGTGCTGCCCCTGGCTTTGGCTGCGAGCGTCCCTCCATTAGGAAGTGTGGTTAGTGCCGCTGTGACAAGCCAGCATCTTGCCCTCCCAGCTCCTCAGCGTATGCCATGTGTCTGGGGTCACCCTACGGGACGCTGCAAGCATATTTGCGCCCATCTGTTTTAGCCCTTAAATGCTGCATTTTGCCTGTGGTGGTGCTGCAGAGAAATTGAACACATGCTGTAAATTCCACCACAGATTACATTTACATGTATCATTCTCTAACTATGATGTTTTTCTCTGGTGTTTTTCCAAAGACTTCTCTATTAGAAAAAAAAAAAAATGAAAACAAACACCAGCAAAAAAGCTTGTAAAAATGTATGAAATTTGTGGCATTTTTACAAACAAGAAAAAAAGCCACATTGTCTTTATTCTGCTGTTAGGCAATTCACATTATCCTTGTGGCTACATGGGGACAGAAAATCATGATCAACTGTAATAGTTTCCAACTTGCATCTATCAAGATATTACCAAACTAAAACTCTTGGCATGTTGGGCACCCTTCTCCCTTCTGGCATACAGATGGGGTCCATAACTCTAATAGGACATAGGAGGTTGTCATTATGTGAAAACCCTTTTTAAGAAATACAGAGACTGTTGGTTATTTGACTTGCAGTAATGTTTATTCAAGATGTCTGCCATATATTGACCCATAAAATTCAACATACAACCTCTATTTGTCAAAAAAAGAAATATTACTATTAAGTATGTATTTAATTTTTTCCAAGGATTAATTCACAAATTTGATTAGTTGGCCAATTTATTTCACAACATGAGTATGATCCTTACTCATCAGGGTGAATTGTATATAGTATTAAATACTGTGTTTCTGTCTGAGAAAAATAGCCGGAAAAGTTATGTCTCTTTTGCTTGCACATATCACAGTCAGAATAGTGATTCATTTAGATTTCTAGTTCGAAGGAAAAGTTTATAGCAAAGCATTCTGGACAATATTATGCAAATCATGTAGATTTTAAAGATAATCAGTTTTAACAGCTCTTAAACTCGCCAACAGGTCTATTCTTAGTGCCTGTCAGCTCATTATGGGTGTTCTATACTGCTATCCATCCAGCTGTTGGGCCTGACAACTGAGGGAAGGGAAACAGTTTTAAAAATATATGCAAAATAAATCAAGAAATTCTATAAACCTCTTGGGTTAAGTTGTGTACACAGTGACATTTAGTAGGCACTCAGACTGGGGGGTCCATAGAAACTTTTGGTTATGGTAAAATCATGGGTTATCGTAACTATTCTACGATATCTAACTACCTAAAATTCTTGACCGTGGCTAAATTAATTGGCACGTGAAATTCTAGCTTAAAGGGGTTTAACATTAAAGACATTTATCCCGTATTCACGGGATAGGGGATTAATATGTGATCTCTGCATAATCACTGGGACATCCAGTGATTCTGAGAGCTGCCTCCGAATACCCCTGTGAGTGAAGTAGCGGTATGCATGCATGACCACTGCTCAATTCACTTTTATGGGACAAATAGAGATTGCCAAGTGCATCAGTCTCTGCCTGTCCCACAGACGTGAATGGCGTAATGGTTGAGAATATGTATTGCTGGTCCATTCACAGGGGTAACCTTGGGTGCAGTTTTTTTGGATTACTGGAGGCACCTGATCTCTCGATAGGATATCCATAAGAATTAGAGATGAGCGAGTATACTCGCTAAGGCACATTACTCGATCGAGTAGTGCCTTAGCCGAGTATCTGCCCGCTCGTCTCTAAAGATTCGGGGGTCGGCGCGGGGCGGGGAGCGGCAGGGGAGAGCAGGGAGGAACGGAAGGGAGATCTCCCTCTCTCCCGACAGCTCCCCCCTGCTCCCCGCCACAACTCACCTGTCACCCGCGCCGGCCCCTGAATCTTTAGAGACGAGCGGGGAGATACTCGGCTAAGGCACTACTCGCTCGAGTAATGTGCCTTAGTGAGTATACTCGCTCATCTCTAATAAGGATATCATTTCATGTCAATAAAAACATCCTTGGGTACAGTTATGCCTTTTTGGTCCTCCTAATTTCAAACTTTGAGAAAGGTCCGTAAAACAAGTCTTATAAGCTGCAGGCTCTTTGCACACAGCTTATATGCAGACTTAGGGTGCCTACCCACTTGCGATTTTTTTTCCTGTGATGTTTTGCGTTTTTTCTCAAGAGCAATTAGTATAGAATGTGTTCTTGTCCATCTGGGTTTTTTTTTCCGTTTCGTGGGGGTTTTTCACATAGGAACTGTCAGTTGCATATGTGTCCTTATTTTTCTCTTAATGCACCCATGATTGTCAATGGAGGGCTGCAAAAATCGCCGCGAAAAACGCGCAAAAAGCGCCTGAAAACGCCGCGTTTTTCACGCGCGAAAATCGGCAATGCAAGTGGGTAGGCGCCCTTATATGTCTATGAGGCTACAGACCACACACAAAACATATTGCTGATATAATACAGTCATGTGTTATTCCACTTCCTCTGCCAGATATTGACCACCAAACAGTAAAAGAAGGAGCAGATTTCTTGCCCCTGAGGAGTCATGTGACTTATCTTTCTTTCATTTTGAATAGAGTTTTTTAAATTTTCTTTACAATATTTTGAATACTTACATTTTTTTTTCAAATTTACATAGAAATGAATTAAAAATAGAAAAAACTACTAAAACATTCAATTATTTTTTTCCTTCGACTAGAATACAGTTGGAAGAATAGTGAAAGGTTAAAGGTTAATTATTAAACTGAAATGTGCCAAGCATTAAAATGTAGAAAAGATATGAGGAAAATGTTAATTTGATGAAATAAGCATTGCAATTCTTTGTATGTTGTGTAAGAAGAAAGAATCATTGTGACTAATTATGATTCATTATGTAGGTGCTTGTGTGATAAGAATTTGTATCAAGGTTAGTGATGGAAATGGATTTTCTGTGGGATTAATGAAGAGTGTTGAGGCTCTAAGTAACTCATGGAAGTCTTTTCTTTAAATGTTTTACTAATGATTATATTTCTGCAAATGTTAAGGGCCAGAAAATTTTTGGCCTTCAGAATTTTGGAAATGAGGTTGTCAGAAAGCATGTGCTCTCTTTAAAGACATAATGGAACCATGAATAAAAAAAATAAAAATTAAACTGATGCATCTTTTTATACAGTACATATGCATACATTGCATTGCTGTCAGTTCTGATATTGCAATAAAAGCTGAAAAATCTATTTTTAAGGGTGCATTCACATGAGCGTGTGTGTATGCATACATTGTTGCGCACAAAACTGTGCACCCATGTACATGCACAAACACGCGTGAATGCAGGTCCATGCAGCATCGCTTTTTATGGGGTCACTATTGCTACATTGAAAGCAATAGGATGCTGGCACCCCTGCAGTGATTTTTCAGGAAAGGGCTTAAAATATAAGTCCTTCCCTGAAAATCAGCCATGTTTGTGTTAAAATATATATATATATATATATATATATATATATATATATATATATATATATATACTCACCTCTCTGCTGCTGCTGTGTAAATATTTCCCACGGGGAGTAAAGAATCCCCTGCCATAGCTGTGACAGCTGTAGCAGAGGATTTCTTCATCTCCGCTGGGAGTCCCCTTGTCACTGAACACAGTTTTCAGTGACAAGGGGACTCCCCAGGAGTCAAGTGCGGAATGGCCAAGTGCTGCCTATGATTGGCTGAGTGCTGTGACCAATCACAGGCAGCACTGAGCTGTCATTCAATGAATGGCTGAGTGCTGCCTGTGATTGGCTGAGCGCTCAGCCAATCAGATACAGCCCTTGCAGCAGGCGGGGATTTTAAATCCCCACCTGCTGAAACAGATTCAGAGCAGTGCAAGGAGAAGACAGTCTGAATGTGCCTGAACCCCGGCAGCTGAGGAGAGGTGAGTATATATATATTTTATTTTTAACACATTCTATGGATGATTTTCAGGGAAGGCTTGGATTTAAAGCCCTCCCCTGAAAATCCCTGAAGGGCTTGCCGGCAGCCCATTGCTTTCAATGGGACTGCAGAAGTACCGGTCCCATTGAAAGCAATGGGAGAACATTGAGATCCTCTGCCACAGCTGTGACAGCTGTGGCAGGGGATTCTTTACTCCCCATTGGGGGCGTCCCCTTGTCACTGAACATAAGGCAACTCCCCGCTGGGGAATATTCACATGCACCACAGACGTGTGGTGCACGCATGTCCTATGTTTTGCAGGTACGTGCGTTTGCACGCCTGTAAAACACGGACATGTGAACACACCATAGGGAACCAATGGTTCTAATATGTCGGCTTTTATGTGCGCACAATTGTGCGCACATGAATAAACTCGTCTTAATCCACCCTTAACCAAAGAGAGCTTTATAATTGCTAAATGTATAGCCAAATAAATGAGAACATGGCAACTCATTATAAAGGTGGCTTAACCTTTAAGGGATTATTTTGGTTATTGTAATATCATTAGGTAGAAATAGTATTCTACCCACGCTCAGTAACTAATAATCCCAGATGAATAGATTTTGATTACAATTCAGGAGTGAAAGTCAATTGTACCAACCGTTGAAGTCCCAGCACCATTGGTGATTAATGTGTTCATCATGCTGTGCTTGCCTTGAATGTTTGACCAGGAACGCTACTGCAAACAGTAAATGTCAATGTATATGTTAAATGCTAGAGGCACCCCCAGGGAGATCTCAAACAAATGTATTGTTGGATTGAAGTTGGCTACTAATGTTGTTAAGTCTGATGGAGATCTTTCTTCATAATTAAATATATGCCTTACTAGGCACTTCATCTAAGTTATTTAAATACAGTTAACTTTATAAACTTTATGCAAAGTACAACGAACTGCAGAATATTAACCAAAAACAACCATTTCAGCCTGATAAAATGGTATATGAGAAAATGTTATAGTTTACAACTCTTCTTAAACATACTCTATAGGGTCTTACAATTGGAAGAAAAAATAAATGAACCCTATGGAACCCTAAACTAATAATACACAAACAGTTGTACCATTCATGCATTTATGGGCACTTTGAGTAAACATGCATAGCATAGGGCAGTGATGGCGAACCTTTTAGAGACCGCGTGCCCAAACTGCAACCCAAAACCCACTTATTTATCGCAAAGTGCCAACACGTCAGGGGCAGGGCTTATCGTGACATATGATTAGTACCCCCCTCATTCTAAAAATGACAGGGCTGTTTCAAAATAGGCAGGGTGTAGATTTTGACTGCTTTTTGGATGCGGAGATGCTGCAGAATTTGCCATAGAAATTTCCGCTGAGGACATTCTGCAGCATTTCTGCCACATGTAAACATACCCAGCGGTAATAGTAACATCCAAGGTGGCCCCAGCGGTAACAGTGAACGCCCACAGCGGCCCCAGTGGTAATAGTGACATTCCACAGTGGCCCCAGTGGTAATAGTGGCATCCCACAGCAGCCCCAGCGGTAATAGTGACATCCCATAGTGGCCCCAGTGTTAATAGTGGCATCCCACAGTGGCCCCAGTAGTAATAGTGACATCCCATAGTGGCCCCAGTTTTAATAGTGGCATCCCACAGTGGCCCCAGTAGTAATAGTGACATCCCACAGTGGCCCCAGTAGTAATAGTGACAACCTATAGTGGCCTCAGTAGTAATACTGACATCCCACAGTGGCCCCCAGTAGTAATAGTGAAATCCCACAGTAGCCCCAGTAGTAATAGTGACATCCCACAGTGGCCCTAGTAGTAATAGTGACATCCCACAGCGGCCCAAGTAGTAGTAGTGCCCCCCGAGACCCATGAACTTACCCTCTCCTCCTTGTTAAAGCACCACTGCTCTTGTGCTCGGTGCTGCTGCTGGCGCTGATCCAAGGTGCACACTGTGACATCAGTGTGCTGCCAGATGCCTCCTCCCCTGCTCTCATGGAGCCAAATAGGAGACATCAGAGGAGGGGGGGGGGGGTAGTATACTGGCTGCAGACTGACGTCACAGTGTGCGCTGGGATCAGCGCAGCTGCAGCTCCTGCCAGTATTCACTAACGTGGTAAGCGGCCGACGGCGGCGCATGCCAGCTGGGAGAGCTCTGCGTGCCGCCTCTGGCACGCGTGCCATAGGTTAGCCAACACTAGTGTATGAGTTAATTGAACCTCTATTTTAATGACTTCTCCAAGAGCTAATTGGAATAAGAGTTTCAATTAAGGACATGAGATTTAAAGTGTGGGTGTCACAGTTGCATTGCACATTAAATAAAGGCACACAAAGCCCGCTTACTGACAAATATCTTCATATCAAGAACGATTGGTTAGTGTGAACTATGCATTTCAGAATTTAACCCATCCCACTTTCTGAAAGTGCAAACGTCAGCATAAACCATCCCACTTTATGCTTTCAGACCGCATAATACTTTTGTTCTTGACCCTTGTCATTAATATAGTAATTTATGCAGCACTGTCCTTTGACCATATTGTACTTTTCGGTACATTGCTGTAAGGTAGATTTCTTCCAGACTCTGAATCACATGTTTCTTCCACAGGCTGGAGAAAGATTATCTTGTTCCGTTCTGAAACACATTTCAAGCTTCACAGTGTGATCACCAGTAAACATGCTGTTTGAAGCTTTCTATGTATAGTTGCTGGATCGGAGGTTCTTCATTTGGTTATTGGCAAGTGGTCCAAAAAAATTGGGGCTAGATGACTTTGTATCCACTAACTCTCTAACAGAGTAAGTTCCACCCTGAATTTATCTTTTTCATTTTGGTCTACTGAAAACTCTCCTGAGCACTGGTATTTTCATGTCTGGTATTTCAGAAGACCTCAGACCTATGATGATTGACTGGTTGTAGAAGTCCACACAATCAGCCAGCCAAATCAACCCACACATGCAGAGATGTGCTCTTGGAAGTACATAGTACCACATGAGCATGACGTGACATGCAGTCCCCAGTCAAATATAGACAACAAAATAAAAGATTCCACAGTCAGAAAATAAAAATGGATTAGAAAATTGGAATATGTTTCTGACCTTAATGGGGTTATATTTTCCCATTAAGGTCAGTCCAAGAGCATAAGGGGCAATTTTGAAACCGGCGAGTAAAATCCCAAGGGTAACACAAAAACATACAGAAGACTCTACAAAGTGCAAAAACCTCTGTTCCTGTGTCCTCTATTAGAAAAACACTGAACAAGAATGGTGTCCATGGAACAACACCACAAAAGCTACTGTTCTGGAAAACAAACCATTGTGGCCTATATCAGGCTTGCCAGAGACTACTTGAATGTTTCAAAACACTTCTGCGAAAATGCTCCATAAATAGATGACATAAAAGTGGATTTTTTTTAGCTCAGGTGCAAAATGCTATGTTTGGAGGAAAAAGACCACTGTGTACCAGCACCAATACCTCGGCCCAGCTGTGAACCCCATCATGGCTTGGGGTTACTTTTCCTCCCTCAGGGCCTGGAAGCTTTATGATCATTAATGAAATAATGAATTCGGAGGAGCATCAAAGCAGTTTCGAGGAGAATGTAAGGACAGCAGTCCATGACCTCAAACGGAAGAGACATTGGGTGATAATACAACAAAATGACCCAAAGCACACAAGTAAATCAAGTAAATGGTTGAAAACGAAGATTTGTGTTTTGGAATGGTCTGAAATTATTCTCTAATGTTGTGCAAATCTTGTATTTGCAGTTACAAGAAACATTTGGCGGAGATGATTGTTGCTAAAGGGGGATTTACAGGTTATTAAATGCAATGGTTTACTTATATTTCCTCTCTGCACTGCGGATGCTTACTCAATGTGCTCCATAAAAAGCATAAACGGTACAAACGTTTGTGTGCTATTAGTTTAGTTCTATTGTGCTTGTCCATAATTGTGACTTAGATAACGATCAGACCACATTTTATTAGCAATCGGTGCAGAAATCCAGGTAATCCCAAAGGGTCTGCTTATTTTTTTCTTGCAACTGCAGTCCAGATGGGACCATTCCTAAAAATAATTTCTTGTCTAATGTATATATATGCATAGAATGAATGCATCCATTCGTAAAAAAACATGTAAGTGAAAATCACAGCAATTCATCGCATAAAGTGCATTAATAATGTAACATCTGAAGGCAAAAAATATACCAAAGTCAAAGTAAGCATAATAAAGTGATGATGCAAGTGAAATATGACTCATGGTACTGCAGAAGAAATTAACCCCACGTATATAGTACTACTAATGGGAATCTAATAATAATAATAATGTAAAGCCATCATATTCTGCAGTACTTTACAAATGAGAGGGTACTTGTAGAGAAAAAATCAGACATTGCATACAGTATTAAACTCAGAAACAATTTGTACCATAGGAGTGAGGACCCTGTTCATGAGGAAACAGGAGTGACCCGACAGGTACAACTGCTTGTTCTATACAATGGTCCAGCCATCTTTTAAAGCTGTATTAGCCGGTCACCAGCTAGTATCTGTGTATGTGCAAATATAAAGTGAACTAGGGTGGTTGGAGTGTGGGGGATGCAGAGGGATGAAGAGGGTCAAGTGGAAATGTAGAAGAGGGGTAAATAAAGAAAAGTTAGATTAGAGAATGTGATAGGCCTCCTTAAAGACATGTGTTTTTAGGGCTTGTTTAAAACTGGGGGTGTTTGGGATTAACCTGATTGTCTAAAGTAGTCTGTTGCAAAGAACTGGTGCAGCTTGGAAAAAAAACTTGGAGACAGGAGTGGCAAATTCGGATTAAGAAGTAATTTAGTATAAGGTCATTAGCAGAGTGGGAGTATGGGTAGGGTGGTAGATAGAGATGAAGGAGGATGGTACAGCACTATGAAGAGCTTTATGGATGTGAGTGTTGAGTATGAATTGTATTGTATAATATTGCATATTGCTGAGTATATGGGGCATGCGTCAAGTCATATAATACATGCTGAAGTATTGAAAAGTTGCATGTTGAAAATCGTGCAAGTCGACTTAGGGTGAATACAGCACATGTGTATAAAATGTTCGAACAGCATGCCGTAAATGAGGCTCACAGCATATGATGAACAGCGTATTCACAAAACATTCCAAAAGTGCATGCATAAATGGAGTAACTCTCAACACAACCTATACATAACACTACTATTATAATATCTGTTTAAACATATAAGAGTTCAAACATTAATACACTATCTATAATACACTATATTATCTCTGAGAAGTGGCATGCATAACAGGGGGCATTAAACTGCAAAAAGAAAGAGTTTAAGCTGCTAAAACAAGAAGGCAGTGTTTCAAAGTTAGGCCTCCGAGGTTACTGGTCCTTGTTAACAAGTTCAGTATGCTGTGATCTACAATGATACTTTCATTACTGATGTCATTGTAACTGAGACTAGGGGGGAATTAAAGGGGTTGTCCCGCGGCAGCAAGTGGGTCTATACACTTCTGTATGGCCATATTAATGCACTTTGTAATGTACATTGTGCATTAATTATGAGCCATACAGAAGTTATCAAAAGTTTTATACTTACCTGCTCCGTTGCTGGCGTCCTCGTCTCCATGGTGCTGACTAATTTTCGGCCTCCGATGGCCAAATTAGCCGCGCTTGCGCAGTCCGGGTCTTCTGCTGTCTTCAATGGGGCCGCTCGTGCAGAATGCCGGCTCCGTGTAGCTCCGCCCCGTCACGTGCCGATTCCAGCCTCCTGAAGAGCTGCGGTCCACGGAGGGAGCAGACCCCGGCGGCCATCTTCAGCAGGTGAGTATGAAGACGCCGGACCGCCGGGATTCAGGTAAGCACTCTCCGGTTTGTTTTTTTAACCCCTGCATCGGGGTTGTCTCGCGCCGAACGGGGGGGGGGGGGGGGTTAAAAAAAACAAAAAAACCCGTTTCGGCGCGGGACAACCCCTTTAAGGACCTCAGTCACTCAGTAATGTAATTGCAATCATGACTCCTGTAAGAGACAATGTGCTAAGTAATTTAGTAGTATGCTATTTATATTGCACATATGAACGTAATCCAAATTGTATATATTATACGCAAGAATTTAATCAAAATTGGGAAAGATAAGCATAGTAACTAGAGATGAGCGAGCATACTCGCTAAGGACAATTGCTCGATCGAGCATTGTCCTTAGCGAGTACCTGCCCACTCAGAAGAAAAGGCTCGGCTGCTGTCGCGGGTGAGAGGTGAGTTGCGGCAGTGAGCAGGGGGCAGCAGGGGGGAGAGAGGGAGAGAGAGATCTCCCCTCTGTTCCTCCCCACTCTCCCCCGCCGTTCCCCGCCCGCCGCCGACAGCCGAATCTTTTTTTCCGAGCGGGCAGGTACTCGCTAAGGACAATGCTCGATCGAGTAATTGTCCTTAGCGAGTATGCTCACTCACCTCTAATAGTAACATAGTATGTTGGGCTGAAAAAAAAAATGTCTGGCTAGTTCATCCCATCCCCCCCCCCCCCCTCCCACCCTCAAATGTTATTCCAGAGGAAGGCAAAAAAAAGAATGAGGTAGAAGCATATTTTATCATTTGATAGAAAAAAATCCTTCCTGAATCAAAGTCTGGCAATGCGAATAGTCCTTGGATCACCAACCCTTCTGAAGTAATCAGTCACTAGAATATATAATATTGTAAAACTCAAGAAAGGCATCCCGGCCTCTTTTAAACTCTTTGCCATCACCACATGCGCAGGCAGAGAGTTCCATAGTCTCACTGCTCTAACAGTAAAGAACGTCAGTGTTGAAACCTTCTTTCCTCTAGATGTAGAGGGTGCCCCCTTCTTACAGTCATAGTCATATACATAGTCATTAGGTCGCCCCTCAGCTGTATTTTTTTTTAAATGAATAACTCCAATTTTGATAACCTCTCTGGGTATTATAGTCTGCCGTGCCATTTATTCATTTACTTGCCCACCTTTGAACCTGGTAAAGCTCTGATATGTCCTTTTTGACCATGTGATTTGTAAAGAGGAAGAACAATATTCTTGTCATGTGCCCCTAAACATCTATTGATGCACCCCATTATCCTATTTGCCTTAGCAGTAGCAGCCTGACACTGGTTGCTCCAGTTAAGCTTACAGTTAACTAAAATCCCCAAGTCCTTTCCCATGTCTGTGTTTCCCAGTGGTTTCCCATTTAGTGTATAATGGTGACATGTATTTCTCCTGCCCATGTGCACAACTTTACATTTATCAGTATTAACCCACATTTGTCACTTTTCTGCTCAAACTCTCAACGTATTCAGATCCATTTCCAACCGCATTCTGTCCTCTGTTATGTTAATTACTTTGCATAATTTTGTATCATCTGCAAATATTGATATTTTGCCAGATCATTAATAAATATATAAAAAAGAATATGGTAGGTCCCAATACTGATCCCTCGGTACCCCACTAGTAACGGTGACCCAATCAGAGTATGTACCATTAACCCTTTGCAATCCAATTTTGTATTCAGTGTTTCCTAGGGGGTTTTCTCTTTCTGCCATTTTACAATGGTGCCATCTGCTGGCTGGAGCCACTAATGTGGTATTGGAAATGCTGGAGAGGCCCCCGAGAACAGAGAAGCCAGTAATCTACAGTAAGAATACCCTGCTGGACGCCTTCCGTTATCGGAGCTGTACAGCCTTCAATCAGAATGTCTTTGGATGTCAGACAGTGGATTGGAAAGGGTTAATAACTACCCTCTGCTTGCTATCACTGAGCCAGTTACTTACCCACTTACACACAGTCTCACCCAGACAAAGCATTCTCATTTGACAGTATATACCAAGCTTTTATGTGGCACAGTAAAAAACACTTTGGAAAAGTTAAGGTATACAAGATATAGTCTGAAACTTACCCCATCATAGAAATTGATCAGATTGGTTTGACAGGAGCAGTCTCTCATGAACCCATGCTAATATGGAATTATACAGCTATTTTCCTTGAGGTCCTCCAGGATAGCAGCTCTAAAAACCCTTCAAACATTTTATCCACAATAGAAGTAAGACTTACTGATCTGTCGTTTCCAGGGTCACTTTTTGACCAATTTTTAAATATTGGTACCACTTTGGCTATGTGTTTTCCACTTTGGTCCAGTGGAAAGGACCCTTCACTAAGTATAAGAAACAATGGTCTGTCTATCGCATTACTTAATTCCCTTAGAACTCTGGAGCGTATGTGATTGGGCCCCTGTGATTTTTTTATTTTAATCTTTTTAAGGTGGCTCTGCACTTCCTAAGTTAAACTGGTGACATTTAGTGGAGAGTTTACTTTATTAGGCCTTAGACAGACGGGCGTTTTTTCGCGCGATTTGCGGATCGCATGACGGATGCGCATCCGCAAGTCGCGTGACCGGTGCCCGACAATCGCCCGAAAATCTGCTCCTAGCCGCGTTTCATTAGAAACGGGCCGGAGCTGTCCAGCACATTGCATGCAATGGAGCCGGCAATACAGCGGCTCCATTGAAAGCAATGCGCTGCGGGCGAGTGTGGGATGAATTGTCGGTAAGGGCTTAAATACATAAGCCCTTCCCTGCAATTCATCCAGAAAAGTGTTAAAATAAAAAATATATACATAGTCACCTGCTCCCGGCAGTCGGAGTTCCCCGCGGCCGGCCTGCAGTGGGTGTGAAGGGGGTGTGAGTCAGACCTGCCCCCTGATTGGCTCAGCGCTGAGCCAATCAGGGGCAAGTTTGACTCACCACCCCTTCACACCCACTGCAGGCCGGCCGCTCTGAACTCCGTCTGCCGGGACAAGGTGAGTATATATATATTTTAATTTTTACACATTTCTGGATGAATTGCAGGGAAGGGCTTATATATTTAAACCCTTCCCGACAATTCATCCCGCGCTCGCCGGCAGCCCATTGCTTTCAATGGAGCTGGCTGTATTGCCGGCTCCATTGAATTCAATGGGCAAACATCGTTCTTCTCTGCCACAGCTGTTACAGTTGTGGCAGAGAAGAATGATTTGTCTTCTATATGTTCTCAATGGGGTCGGCGCTGCTGCCGCCGGCCCCATTGAGCGCATATAGAGAAGAGAACAGGAATCGCAGATTGCAGATAGGTGCGATCTGCGATTTCTGTTCTATAATTTATCGGATGAGCGCATAAAAAGCGCTCATGTGTCCGATACCATTGCAAAGCAATGGTTTTAAAAAATCACCGGACGCATGCGCATGCGCAAATCGCGCAAAAAAACGCCCGTCTGACTAAGGCCTTACTCTGCATCTCATCTGACATTTCCTTTTCCTTTGTGAATACACTGGAGAAAAAACTATTTAATAAATTTGCTTTCCTTTCATAAATGTTATTATTATTAAAGTGCCAACACATTCAGTATTAATCTTTTTACTATTTATACAATTGAAGAACGTTTTAGGATTAATTTTACTCTCTTTGGAATGTGTCTCTCTGTCTGCTATGTGGCAAGTGGGGGTTCCTTGCCAGAGATCTCTCGTGGCAGGGGTGGCAGCACCGCAATGACGTCCAGCACACAAATTGAAGTCCAAATGCTGCTTCCTCCAGCGTTTAATTCAGCATCAGCACAGAAAAGATATTCAGCATATAAATACAGTCTAGCATATGATATTCAGCTTCACACTGTTGTAGGTCACAATGCACAAAGCATCAGCATTTTAAACATAATAGTAACGCATACCACTTCTTTCAGCATACCATCTAGGAAGGTGACTTTGCCCCAACAGGCAACAACCGCTTGGCGTGTGCCAGTTCAGGACTAGTCTTCCTGGATCTCTTCCCTCCACCTCTCTTTCTAACTGTCACTCAGGTAGTTGCCTGATCATCCTGCACTCCCATACTAACATCCACCCCCACATCTGCCCCGGGAAGGGGGAATGGGCGCTGCTCAGTGAGCAGCAAACTCTTTTCCATGTTGTCAATGGGTTTTATTCACTAATATGCTCACAGCTACAGAGCGTAATAATGCATGAACCAGTTTTTTGTTTTCTTTGACTATTCAAACTCCGTGCTATTGCGCGAGAGTTTGGGGAAAAAAGCGGGAAGATCCTGCTCTATCTTTCCCGCATGTAAAAAATCTTCGTGCGTAAGGGTAAGGCAACTCCTATCTTTTCTCGCACATAGTATTAACACTTAAAAATCCTAATAGTGAAAATGAAACCATCGAAAGCAATGGTTGCGTTTTGTCCCATTTTGCGTCCATGATTTTTACGGCCACAAAACGGAACAATAACACGCCTAACTGTTTAAGACCTCAGTTTTGCAAGCCATGCAAACGTGCAACCTGTCGTTCTGTTTTCAACTTTTCCATTTACAACAGGCTTTTGGCATGAAGAATAACCTCTAACAGGGTCAGCACCCTGCCTTTTCAAAAAAAAAATAAATATATATATCAGCATTAGGGCTGGATTTACACAGGCAATTGCAAATCATAAAAAAGGTCAGATTTTTCATGCAATTTTTGTTATTTTCAAGTGCAATTTCCATCTATTTTGCATCCACTCTCACTGTGCCTAAATGTATAGAATCTGCACTTCATGGTTCTTAAGGTCTATATGGTCACATGTATTAAAAATGGATGACACTCACAGCATGCAAATGTAATCCGTTTTCGTTAGAAAATTGGACAAAAATAGGACATATTGCATTTTTTTTACTCAGGCTATCGGTCTAAGTAAAAAAATAATTTTTTCAGTCCAAAAATCGCATGGAAAAATCACTTGTGTGAATAGACCCTATTAATATAAGCTATGCTAGAACTATTTGGACACCTAGCACTTAGAGTTCTTGTAGAGACCTATAGGCACCATGTTCATTTATCCGCCGCCGTATAGTTAAAGATTACAAAAAAACATGTGGAGTTTGTTCCTGCAGCTTTGTATTCCTCTTCTCACTCTTACCCCTAAGGCCTTAGTCAGACGTGCGATTTTTCGCGCGATTTGCGGATCGCATGACGGATGCGCATCTGCAAATCGCGTGACCGCTGCGTGCAAGTCGCCCGCAAATCGCCCGAAAATCTGCTCCTAGCCGCGTTTCATTAGAAACGGGCCGGAGCTGTCCAGCGCATTGCATTCAATGGAGACGGCAATACAGCCGTCTCCATTGAAAGCAATGCGCTGCGGGAGAGCCCGGGATGAATTGTCGGTAAGGGCTTAAATATATAAGCCCTTCCCTGCAATCCATCCTAAAATGTGTTAAAATAAAAAAAAATTGTATACTCACCTTCTGCCGGCAGCCGGAGCTCCGTGCGGCCGTCCTGCAGTGGGTGTGAAGGGGGTGTGAGTCAGACCTGCCCCCTGATTGGCTCAGCGCTGAGCCAATCAGAGGCATGCCTCACTTACACCCATTCATGAATTCATGAATGGATGTGAGTCAGACCTGCCCCTGATTGGCTCAGCGCTGAGAGGCAACAGTCACTCACCCATTCATGAATTCATGAATGGGTGTGTGAGTGTTTTCAGCCTCTGATTGGTCAGGGCTGTGACCAATCAGAGGCAGATCATTCAGCAGGCGGGGATTTTAAAGCCCCGCCGGCTGAATAGTGCCAAGAAGCAGTTCAGGAGAACTGACAGCGGCCGCGGCTGGACTCCGGCTGCAGCGGAAAGGTGAGTATACAATTTTTTTTTATTTTAACACATTTTAGAATGAATTGCAGGGAAGGGTTTATATATTTAACCCCTTCCCGACAATTCACCCCGCGCATGCCGGCAGCCCAGTGCTTTCAATGGAGCGGCTGTATTGCCGCTCCATTGAATTCAATGGACAAACATCGTTCTTCTCTGCCACAGCTGTTACCGCTATGGCAGAGAAGAATGATTTGTCTTCTATATGTTCTCAATGGGGTCGGCGCTGCTGCCGCCGGCCCCATTGAGCGCATATACAGAAGCGAACAGGAATCGCAGATCGCAGATAGGTGCGATCTGCGATTTTTTGTTCTATAATTTATCGGACGAGCGCATAAAAAGCACTCATGTGTCCAATACCATTGCAAAGCAATGGTTTTATAAAATCGCCGGACGCATGCGCATGCGCAAATCGCGCGAAAAATCGCCCGTCTGACTAAGGCCTAAGGGTGTTTTCCTGTCATTGCGGGGTTACACTGGGGCTGGAGCGGAAGCCACTGTTCCGACCCCTGTGTAGTGGCTGCCTTCATAATTGTAGGTGCAGCTCTCATTGAAATCAAATACGTTATTTGTTCTGCTTGAAAAACGGAAATGAAACTAAACAGAATTATACGGATATAAACAGAAATATTTCTATTTTTAAAGAAAACCTATTGAAATAAATGGGGAACAAAACAGAACCGTTTAATTCCATTTTTGTGCTCCTCTAATGGAACAGAAAAACGGAAATGATTAACTGACTCTAATGCCAATGTACATCAGCCCTAATTCACGTATAGCAGGTTATGAGTCCCTGACCTCTATGCTGCATATTATGCCAAGAGAACACAGTTTGCATAGAAGGAAAAAAGATTGGGCTAGAAGCCAAAGACACAGCCAGGAGCATTAAGAGAAGAGAGGAGGAGTGAAGAAGAATGCTTCCCAGTGAATGCCCAATGCGCTCAGCACTTGCAGCTCCATCAGCAAGCATGACAAAGAACACAGAAAATAAAAAAAAATCTACAAATCAGCCAAAAGCACTGTGCTACTTGAACTTCTCCTGGTACCTAGTTCAAGGGGTTCATTTCTTCAGAAAACAGCACTAAACTTGTCCTAAGGCTTTATTCACACAAGCGTTTATACGTAGCTATGCAGCCGTGTTTTCACACCCGGCCAAAAACCGCAGCCATCTGAGGCATTGGATTCCTCATGCGTTTGTTAACATGGGCAAATTTGCGATGCGTAAAAATGTTGCACCGTGAAAAACAGAACATGGGCGACTAATATTGGCTGGCATTTTTACACATGGATGGAAAAGATAGTTCTGGATCTATCTTCTATACGCTGGCAGCTCCCCATAGACTCCTATGGGAGCTGGAAAAAAAAGGAGGGGGAGGCCGTTAAGCTGCATTCAACCCTGGGAAAAGCCTACAGGTGCCTCTATTTAGGCATTTGAAGACATTCCGAGGGTTTATGCCGAGCGAGGCATTTCTGGGCTGCGGCGTATTTTTTTGCTAATACGTCGTGCAGAGCCGTATGAATGGATGAGAAAACGCTAATTAAGCTCGGAACTTGTTCTCGGAAAATCGTCCATCCATGCGAATTAACGTCGGTATTGCCGCTCTGCTATAGTGAAGTGGATGGGGCTGATATATTACACACAACTAGAGAACTAGACAATCCACAAATTTAGCATCATGCTATTTCGAAGACTGATTCCTCTTTCTCTCTCTCGCTCTCTCTCTCTCTCTTTCTCAACTCCACACTTTTCTTTCCATCCTGTCCTTGATATTGATTTCTATTCATGTGTGACTTTTTATGTGAACATATGAATTATCATTATGAAATCCAATAGATACAGTCCATTAAGAATCACATAGCAGCTTAGTGGTTAATGGACATTCATTAAGATATAGTTGACAAGGGATATTTTAATATTCATCTATTCCTTATACAGATTATGATTCTAGCTTTCTCAGAGATTTATCACAGATGATAATAAAAGATATTGTACTCATTAATTACTTAATAACGGTTATAAGCAACGCAAACTGGGAGTGACAGCGCATAATTTGACAATGGCATTTTTTGCATGGTGGTGATCCTGGTTTGGGGTGTTTCTGCCTTAAGAACCTATAGCCAATAATAGCTTTTAAAGTTCTAAGGTAGAATTTGATTCATTGTATTAAATGTGAATTTCTTTACTTCTTTAATACCAGTTAACTTGAATTCCCTTGTATTCTCAAAAGAAAGCAGCCACCGCACACAGGAAAGCACCTAGAGTTATGCTGGGGTCTCTTAGGCCCACCAGGGAAATTGATTCTGAGAGGCTATGCTCCGTCTATACAGAACGTTTGCATGTCCACTTTTAATTTCATGGTAATCCTTGTTGTCATATTTGTACACATAGAATCTTTAATCAATATGGTCAAGGGTTAATTGTAAATCATCCCATTAAAAATAGACCTTAGTGGTAAGTGATTGGCTCCAATGTCAGATTTAAATGGGGTTTCTGCTAAACCTTTGGGACTCATTATCGATTTAGAGCCTGGGTCCACCAGGGAAACCCCTGCTACTCTAATTGGCCCATGTTGAAACCTGCCTGAACCTCTTTGGCACAGGTCAGTGAATTCTGCAATTCGGGCTCCTTTTTTTTAATGGCCATTCATAGAATCATAGAATGGTAGAGTTGGAAAGGACCTCCAGGGTCATCAGGTCCCAGACTAACATTTGTGCAGCCTCTGTTTGAACATTTCCATTGAAGGGGAACTCACCACCTCCTGTGGTATTCCTTTTGATCCTGAGAATCCAAAAAGACCTGACCGTGAGAGCTAATCTCATGAGCACTGTTAAAATACAGGAATTCAATTCCATCACCCTTACAGACTTGTTATATAAAACAAGTGAACAATAATTTGTAAAGATTTCAAATAAAAGGTGCAGCTTGCTAGTAGGTATTTGCTTTTACATTTCACTAAAGTCATAGGGACAGATGTAGAGGAGAAGGGATCTTTGATGGTTGACACTACCACATCCCTAACCACCCAGGTCAGGAGATTCTAATGTTTGTTTTACCCAATCCCTGTTTTATGGCTATTGGGTTAATCTCTCTCTCTAAACTGTTTGCTTGTGCCTTAAGAACCTACGGTTCTAAAGAAGAATTTGACTCATTGTATTAAATATGAATTTCTTTACTTCTTTCATACCAGTTAACTTGAATTCCCTTGTATTCTCAAAAGAAAGCAGCCACCGCACACAGGAAAGCACCTAAAGTTATGTTCCCTGTGGAAACCTGATCTACGATTAGGTTCTCAATAAAATAGGGAATAATACCAGGGTTTGACTTATAGAATAGGGAACCTTGTGCATGATGCAAAACACCCCCTTCCACTTGCTCTTTAAGACACTGTTTCTCAGGATTTCTCATGAAATACCGCCATATATAGTATAATACCATATAGTGCAAAGCTAATAAGTAATATCCGAATAATACTACCTCAAAGAGTCCACATGATATTGCCATAAAATTCCTAAATAATACAGATAAAAGTACTAGGTGGTTTTTGTTTGCTCCTGGAAGTTCTATTCTTAATTTCAGGAAAATTGCTGAGTTTTCGACCATGAAAAAACTGTCCCTAAACAATATAAGCCTTTCCAGGGGCCATCTAGTAAATGTTTTGGCTTCCTCTATGGTACAAACACCTTTGAATAACCTTTGAATAAAACTACAGTATTTAGAACACCCTTCTTACATACACACTTACTGGATACTTGCCGGCAACAGAGTCATAGCGCCACTACTGCTGGTGTACTCTCAGCACATGCATGGCTCCAGGATGATGTCAGTGCTCGACCATGCAATGCACCTGCTGACCCATGCACAGTGTCATGTTGGACACCAAGGGAGAAATCTGTCCCTTCCTTTATTGTACTGATACTGTAAATAGATAGGTTACTCTGCAGCAGATGAAGATATAAACAATCCTCCGGTGTTTAAGCAACCCTCCCTGGATGAGGAGAAGAAATGCAAGCGCCAAGACAGGTCCTGGATCTTGGACCATTACCTTATCCACATAGAAAAATATGGTCTTGGCAGCAACAGTTTTGCTTTAAAAGTTCATATCTTTAATCCTCCATATTAAAATAGCTGGTTCGACGTTTTGACTTCTAAATGTGGGTCTTTATTGTACTGATAGGCTGGCTTAGCTGTCAATCATCTTGGCCAGCCTATCAATATATCTTGGAGGGTATTTATTCCAGCGCCTCCGTGCAGAAGACAGTGGTAATACTCTTGTATTCGGGTCTCAGTAGGTGTTGTTGGTTTCTGTGTTAGTGCTGCCGTATTTGACTTCCTGTGTAAGACTCTGACTGTGGACTTGGTTTTCGGCTACTCTTTTGTCTATTCCCTTTTATGCTGCATTTTTGTCTTTTTCTGCCTTCCCACTCTCCCAAATTACATCTAGGGACTTTTAGGGAATCCAAATAGGCTTCAGCCCTAGGGTCGCCTTTTTCAGGGCAGCTACTCCACTCTCCTGTCTACATCAAGATATAGCTCCTGGACTTCCCTCTGAGCCTTACTTTGTCTCAGGAACTGTATTATACATTTAGTACTTTATGGTTAGCTTATTCAGATATGTCATTTGGCCTGTCTCTGCCCTCTATCTCCTTGTTTTTTGTGCGGCATACAGGACTGTATGAACATGGCAAACAGGCAATGATTCCACATTGTGCCTTTCCATTTCTGTGTTCTCTATGTCATGTAAAATTCACGGGCAAGGGAGTGTTGAAAAGTCATTGCATTTTGCAAAAATCAGAAGTGATCATCGCTGGGATAGCAGTTGGGCCTTTAATTCAGAGTTCCTTAATAAAATATATGAAAATGGGTTTTCTAACTAGACAACACCTTTAAGTAGTGCAGTAAGAATACATTGATTATTATAATGATTATGGAGCATTTTCAAAGATGTTCACATAGATTTTTTTGATAGGGTGCAAATGATTATATTATAATACTAATTGGAGTTTGATATTGAGAGGCCATTCATTCCTACGGAGATTACCTAAAATCATTGTCTTCACCTGCAATGATAGGACCTCTTTGCCAATACAGATCCTTCACATGACAGAATAATTGTAATCACCTTGGTGGTGATTACTGTCAATTGAAATCAGTATCTTCGAGTAATTTGCACCAAGCAATAACTGGTAAATGTGGTCAAAACTATAAAGCCACCCTCAGAAATAAAGAAAAGGCTCTGTCCTCTTCCCTACGGAGCTAGATCTGGTAAATGCTGGCTTTTCATGTAGGAGAATAAAATGGATTGTTAATGATGCAGATATTTCGACCCCTTGCAGGTTGTAAATAATTTACTGAAACTACAGCTGATATTTTTTAATCAGACTAATCCTTATGGGAATGTGGGTGATTAAATAGAAGATCACATAAAGAGTCAGAAAAATACCACAGGTGAGCTGGGCACTTCCATCCCATCTCAGCATTATCTTAATGGTAATTTCAACCAGCATTTTAATTAGTTTCAAGTCCTCTTTTTATACACATCCTTTTTTGTTTTTTTTTCAAGATTGATGAGGGACATGATGGTAAGATGATGGAAGATTTTTCATGCTGTGCAATAATATTGAAGATAGCTCTATAAAAATAAAAGTTGAGCCAACAACTATGATAGACCAAATAAACTGACTTAGAAAATCCACATTAGCAAGAAGTTATGGACATCAGTGTTCCCCCTCACTTGTCTAACATCTGTACCACAACAACTGAGACCAAGCACCCTGTTGCTCCTGTCTAGTCTGTGTCTTTCAAATGTGTGGTTTTGTGATACAGGTCCTACTGACTATGAATGATATGTCCTTCATGTGCAATGATCACAAAGTTCTATATGGATGGATGGTGGATTCTCATAATGATTTCCTCTTGTGGGTCTAATTAACCCCCAGTATGACACTGGTTGTGCATCTTGATTGATGCCAAAGCCCAGTCATTTGTATGCTCATAGGTATATGTGCCATTCTGTGTTGGCCTCTCACACAATCTTTGATGAGCAGTTTGGGATTGTTTAGTGGTTTTAGAGAGTATATTTTTTAAAGATCTGTCAAATTGATGGCTAAATTTGTGAAAAGTTTGCTACTACTCAATGATACTTGCAATAGAAAAACATTGTGACCACCTCATCAATATTAAAGTCATTCCAAGAGTCACCGAACCATGACTGTGTATCTTACAGAAGAGGGCTCTGTACTTGGAGATAGAAGCTGCCTGGAAACTCAAGAGTAGTGTGTACCTGCACTTGGTTCTGCAGGTGTGTTGGAAAACAGAACAGAGCTGAGCATTGCAAGAAGAGAGGCGCTAGTAGCTAAGGGCCTGCCAAAGCAGCTGTAGGAAGAGTCAGGGATGACTGAGGAGTGGAGATGGTCTCACAGTCCCAACGCAGTATTTAAAAAAATGGGTGCTACCAAATTTTGTGCAACACAATATGAACTGAAACGGGTACCTGGAGTACTGTAACTATAACTTCTACTGAGAAGAAGTTGAGAACATTTTCACTAATTCAGTTTCATAGTAACATAGTATGATAGGCTGAATGAAAACAATGTCCATCTAGTTCAACCTGCTTTAGTCATTATTAATAGAGACTGTTACTAAGTGTTAGCAAATGCAACTTAATGCAAGTTTTGAAGACTATATTCTGAGTTGTCACTTTTGATCTTCTTAACATTTCCAGTAAAGAAAGAGTTATCCGCACGGAAAGTATTTTTAAAGGGGTTGTAACAGCGTTACAATTCATTCCCTATCCACAAGGTAGGGAATAACTTGTTGATCAGTGGGGGCTTCACCATTGAGACCCCACTGATTCTAAGAACTAGGGTCTTGTGTTCCACTATTCTGGTCAGGTGCCTCTTTCATCTGCAGTGACATCACACTGAATGGAACACTGTCCAAGCATGAGCAGTTGGCACTCCATGAATTTCAATGGGACTGACAGAAATACCTTTTTTTCAGCTATTTCCAGCAGTTCTAGTGAAAATGAATGGAGTGGCAGCTCACTTCCTCAACCGTTGCACCATTCATTCTCTTCCTCACTGTAGGGTGGGCAGTAAGCCCACAGTGAAAGGGACAGGGGGATACAGCCTCCCCCTCTCCCCCTTGTTCTCAGAATCAGTGTTGGTCTTAGTCGTGAGACCCCCACTGATTAGCAAGTTTTTCTGGTACCACCGCTTTAAGTTTGGGTTCATACAAGTGTTCGACATTCCATTTTCTTGCTCCGTCATGAGAGGAGAAAAATGAAATGCCAAATCTGTCCTACAATGGAAACAAACAGCGCTAGATGGACCCCGTTGACTATAATGATCTCTGTCTGGCTTCCATCAATTCCGCCAGCACTTACCAAGACAAAATAGGGCAGCACTTTGTGCTATTTTGTCTGGCATTTTGTACCAGATCTGAGTCGGAGGCTTCTAATGGAGCCTCTGGTGCAGATGTAAACATAGTCTAAGTTGCTTGCCATCAGGCCATATACACTTTATAATTAGAGATGAGCAAGCATACTCGCTAAGGGCAATTACTCGATCGAGCATTGCCCTTAGTGAGTACCTGCCCGCTCGGAAGGAAAGATTCAGCAGCCGGCGGCGGGCGGGGAGCAGCGGGGAAGAGCAGGGAGGAACGGAGGGGAGATCTTTCTCTCCCTCCCCCGCGCTCCCCCCTGCTGACTGCCGCAACTCACCGCTCACCCGCGACGGCAGCCGAACCTTTTCTTCCGAGCGGGGAGATACTCGCTAAGGACAATGCTCGATCAAGTAATTGTCCTTAGCGAGTATGCTCGCTCATCTCTATTTACAATAGTTAAATGCTTTCCCAAATCAAAATAAATAAGGGTTTGTTCACATTATGTTTAACCACTATGTTTTGTGTTGGCACCAGGGAAGCCCAGACCTATACGCTGGATGCTTCTATAGGACCCCATTCCTTTTAGTTAATGCAGGGATGATATACCTTAGTATACCTTTTTTTCTGTATGGAATAGCATAGTAGACTCAGGTTCCTAGATATATTCATACATAGATTCATTAGAGAGGGGTTTAGTAAAATAATATATAATACAAGGTATACTTACATTTTCTTTGCAATAGGGGCTTATGGGTGATATATACTATTGTATGCCTATGTGGTGGCATGTGATAGAACCTTCTATCAGAGGTATGGGTAAATACTTTTAACGTAAACCTCTAATGGAAGACTGCTGTGATGTGAGTCTACTAGGGGAATGATATATATGAGGGTGGTTATAATTTTTTGCATTTTGTTCTGCAGATAATATTGGCAGTTAAGAATAATGAAACACTTTGCATAGATCGATGAATCATTTAATGAGGCAGAATCGAAAACAAACAAACAAAGCAACCAAAACAAACACATGAATAGAATTAACGGGATTCTCTAGAATCCTGCAGATTCTACTAAATTCATATCATTTCAGCGTTTATACATTTGAATATGTTATGAAGAATGGAGGCATAAAACGGAAAGAGAGGTCTCCAGAGTAAAATTAAAATTCCTTTTTTGCTGCTTTGTAACGCCTTCTTTTCCAAGACTGAGAGGGTAGGAGGATTCTCAGAATGCTCCACAAATTCCAGCATAGAATCACATTCTGCATACTATTAGTTCACATTTAGGTGTAATCTACATTCTAAAAAAATGTAGTGGTGTAAGCATGGACTCCTGAGAGCCAAAGTCGTCATTAATGAACTTTAGAAATACCTTACATTAACTACTGTATAACATCCTGATCCTGAATTACAGCCTTATTACATTCCAGAGCTGCGCTCATAATGCAGAAGGTTTCAAAGTAGAAATCTTCCAACCACTCTTGCTTGTCCAGTGCCTGCCTGGTTCAAATGATGTGCATCCTGGAAATAAAATATCATGCAAAATATAATTGGAATATCCTTATTATTGCTTTCTTAAAGCTCTTAAAGGTGTTTTTCAAGATGTTTTTTTCTTCCTGAAAACTATGTTCCCCAATCAAGAACATAACAAAGAGTCATATACTCACCTCTCCTGATCCCCTATTGTGTCCTGCGCTGCCAGTCCAGATCTGCCTCATGACATTTCCTTTTCAGGCTTGTTTATGAGATGTCACAGGCTGCTGCAGCCAATGACAGAGCTCTCTCATAGGCTGCAGCAGCCAGTGACATCCTGTACACAGGCTACTGCAGCATGTAAACAAACAACGGGCACGGAGGTCTAAGAAGCAGCACAGGAGATGCAGGGAGCTAGGAGAGGTGAGTCTATGCCTGTTTGTTATGTACTTGCAGGATGAACTTAGTTTTCAGGGGGGAAAACATACCGGACAATCCCTTTAATTAGTAAAGGTGAGCATACAAAGAAAGCTATATTTGAAATCATTGGTAGTGGAGTACCAGTTGACTTCCAGAACGAGGCCAAAATAGCTTTCAATCGAATTTGGAGAATGCAGCATATGTGGTGATTCCCCCTAGTGGTGGTTGCAAGTAAACAGAATTTTATCTTTATTTAATTGGAAGCAGTGGGGCAATCATCTGATCTCCACAGGTGCAGAATCTCCTGTAATGAACTCATCAGATGTAATCACTGTGGCAAGCTGTGTCTGGCGAAACATTTCCTAATATGTTATAGTATATTGCAGTTAGCCAAATGGAGTAATACATGGCAGACATTTAACTGAATGGCCATCCATGTAATACATCGATGAGCTTGATCCACCATAGCTAGACTCAAGACCACGATATCTGGTTCTCTCTTTGGAGAGGGGTTTCAAAATTAGGATCTCTCTCTATGATGTCAATATACAATATGGGCAGAGCTTGTTCTCATGAGGCAAATGCTTTAGAGCTTGTTCACATCTGCCCTTTTACTTTCTGCTTTGCTGTTGCGTCTGGGGAGCAGCCAAACAGAAAGCAATGGTTCGGTTTAAGTTCCCATTGTCTTCAATGAGAATGGAAGAGCGTCAGTTCAGTTTGCCTCTTTTCCATTTGATTTCCATCTTTTAAATGGACATAATAGCACAGACTGCTCTGCTAATATTTCTGTGAAAAAAGTGAAAATCAAACAGAAAGGTCACTACCATTTTTCTTTACACTATTGTCTAGAGGTGACGGAACTGAACAGAAAGGTTTCTGTTCGGTTCCGTTTTTCATGTCTGTTTAACAGATCTGTTTTTGAACAGACAAAAGAAAGACAAAAGAATGCAAAACAGATCTGTTAACACTTAAGGACCAAGCTGTTTTGTACCTTAAGGGATTATTTACACCATGCACGGGGCGGCATATATGCCGTCGGGCGGGGGCAGACAGCTCAGGAGAGCTAAACTGTCATTTCCTTCCCTCCCCCTCGCCGCCTCTCTACAAGGGGAGGAGGCATGACTGGGCAGGAGCTATTGTGCTGGGGAAGGGGCTTAGCTCCGCCCACCCCACCCCTTTCATTGCAAACAGTGGCAAGGGGCGGAGAGGAGAAGAGAAGGGGGACGGAGTTTAGCAGTCACGCTGCTAAACTCCCTTCCACCTCCCTTCTCCTGCAGCTGTCATTGGCTCTCATAGGAATCAATGAAGCTGCCGCCGCCAACGTACAGGCGCCCGACCAGGCATTTTTACACTGCGGAGATATGCCCCTGTGCACTGATGCATTGTAAACCAATGCATAGGGGCAGCGTATATCGGCTGGGGTGTAAAACCCCGTCGACATACGGCCGTGTGAATAAGCCCTGAGGACCAGACACTTTTTAGGGATGTTACCCATGTGGGGGTTTTAATGCCCTATTTTTTTCCTTTAGCTACCAAAATTATTTTTGCTGCATTTTTTCCTGTAACATATAGGGCTACTTTTTAATATCTTTTTTACTGATTTTTTTTCCTCATTTTTAGTTTTATTGAGGGTAAAAAGCTAAAAAAAAGATTTTTTTAACATTTCTAGTTATTTTTTTAATTAGCATATTTTTGCTAAAATAAAGTATGGGAACAGGTTCCTCATTTTGTTTAGGACGTTTTGATATATAATATGTATGATTTTGGTTTACAGGGCGAATATAGCGACGGTTTTGGTTGGCGTCGTTTTTTTTTTTTTTTTTCTTTCTTATGTATACAGTATATTGTTGTTTTATTCTGTAATTTTTTTAACTTATGTATGTAATTATGTTTTTTACTATTCATGTCCCCCATGACGTCATGTAAGACCTCTAGGAAACATTCACATGTTTTTTTATTTTTATTTGATACTTTCCCACCATCTATAGTAGCCCCAGTTACAGGGGAAAACATCACCCTGGCAGAGCTGATTATGGTCTACTACGACTCTGCAGCTCTACTATAGCAGGGTATCCCAGCGGTTACGTGAACCCCAGGTTCCCGTGGTAGAAGAAACACTTCCACTTTTAGTACATATCGCTCATTGAGTGCTGTGTACTGAAGAAAGGAGGAGGCAGAAAGCGTTAAAACCCCTTTCTCCCTCCTCCTCCAAGTTATCAGCTGTTACTAACAGCTGACAATCCGTCCTGCTTCTGATTTATTACAGAAGCAGGAGGCTTTAATCCCCACCGTAATTTTACATATGGCTGGACTTAAAGCCCAGGACCTAGCGCAGTATATTTACAGTTCTTGGTCCTAAATGGTTAAAGAGCTCATTCACACCGGCATATTGTCACCACACAATATGCCTTGCGACAATGAGACTTGTGTGGCGCAGAGTGGTAAGGCATCAGAAATGCAGTCCTAAGCTCTCGCTCATGACTTGTGATGAGCAAGCATACTCGCTAAGGACAATTGCTCAAGTAAGCATTGCCCTTAGCGAGTACCTGCCCGCTCGAGAGAAAAGGTTTGGGTGCCGGCGGCGGGCAGGGAGCGGCGGGGGAGAGCTGGGAGGAACGGAGGGGAGATCTCTCTCTCCCTCTTTCCCCCCGCTCCCCCCTGCTCACTGCCGCAACTCACCTGTCACCCACGCTGGCAGCCAAACCTTTTCTCTCGAGCGGGCAGGTACTCGCTAAGGGCAATGCTCGCTCGAGCAATTGCCCTTAGCGAGTATGCTCGCTCATCACTACTCATGACCTGAAGGTTGTGTGTTCAATCTCCGCTTGGTTCAGTTAGCCGACTCAAGCTTGACTCAGCCTTCTGAAGTTGATAAAATGAGTATGCAGTTTGGTGGGTGTAATAAATGACCTGAAAGTGCTGCAGAATAAGTTGGCGCTATAGAAATAACAAAATATAGATTTATTTAATACGCCATGAATGGAGGCAATGCAAGCCTATGGATTTTCATTATTCCATTCACACCTGTGTTGGAACTGTGAGTTGACACTGCATATTAAACGCAGGAGAAATAAATCGCAGCATGCTCTTTTTCTCCGCCCCCTTCATAATGCCTGTGAATGCACAGCATTTAATACGCAGCCTCGCTATGCAGAGAGCGGGAATTTGAAAAAAAATCTGAATCTCATGCATGTGAAGTGCCAATAGCATGCCCATATGCAATCTCTGCCAGCAGAGAAAATGGGCTGCGATAAGTACAACGCTGCGAGATTCGCAGCATTGTACTTATATGCCCGTGTGAATGAGCCCTAAAATGCATGTAAACAGAAGCAAATGGAAACAAACTGTCCGTTTTTTTTAACTGATCCATCTACCAAATATGTTTTAAAAAACGGAATCTATGGTTTCTGATTGTTTGTTTCTGAATTCTCATTTGCTATTCGTTTTATTAAAAAAAAAGTATCAATTCAAAGCCAAAATCAAATACTGATGTGAACGAGCTCTTAGCTAAAGGACAGCAGGAAGAAGAGCAGCACGGACAGCTTAGTGCTCGGCCTGCTCTCACCCTAGCAGTAATGTGCTCTATGGAATGATCCACTATTTAAAATCAGCTCTTTTGTCTGACTATGGGAAATGTTTAGACCTATGCCCCCCTTAGGACAGACGCTTTACGGTAATATTGCTTTATGCACAATCCTGATAAATGATCTCACAAACTTAGCTCCATCATGGTACTTTTTTAACCTTGACATGTCAGCTAAATGGAGAGGTTTTTTTCTCTTTTAAATACATGAGAATTTATTGTAGCGGCGCAGCATCGAGGACAATTGTGAAACGATTGTCTCTCTTATCTCAAAAAACAAACTGACTTTAAACTGTATAGTCTTTGCCATAACTCTGCATGACAAGCTCAGAGCCTATTCATCAAATACCGCTACAGCGAAGTTTTCAGCTGCGATGATATCGGCACAGAACAATACATCAGAAGTTGGTCTTCAGGAGGGGAATGTTTACATTGTTTGCAGAATGTTGCCACTTACGTGAGAGTGAATTATCACAGTGGTCAAAGCAACATCTATTGCTAACGCAATTTTCGTGAACTGGTCAACAACTTTAGTACATTGTTGGGCTGTTATACAGATCCTTAAAATAATCGAATCTGATGTTCGAGTTTCTTTTTGTACATATTACATATAGTAATTATCTGGGCTCCTAGCATAGTGCTAAATATAAGGTGCACTTTAACCCTTTGCAATCCAATTTTGGATTCAGGGTTTCCTAGGGGGCCTTCTCCTTCTGCCATTATACAATGGCACCATCTGCTGGCTAGAGCTAGTACTGCAGCATGTGACATGCTGGAGAGGCCCCCAACAACAGAGCGGCTGGCAATATACAGTAAGAATACTCTGCCGGACGTCTTCCAACATCGGAGCTGTACAGCCTTTAATCAGAATGTCTTCAGACGTCAGACAGTAGATTGGAAAGGGTTAATGCTTTCCCTCTTCTCTTCTCTCTCGCAGTTACACTGTGGGTTGCATCCAATTGCCATACTCAGAGGCATTGAATTGCTAAACTGTGACATTGATTAGTGAAAAGTCCTAGTGCTGCCTCTTCTATTACGGGTTTGGTTCAAGATTTATACTAAGCATGGAGTTTTACATATACTCTGTAACTAAAGGTGTATGAGTAGGTGTTTATGTTGGAATAGTCAGTTTAAAGGGGTATTCAGTGCATTTAACCCCTTGTATTATTGACTACCTACCCTCAGGATAGGTTATCATTAGTTGATCGGCGAGGGTCCGCCACTTGGTATAATCAATGATCAACTGATCTCAGCCCCTGCACTCATTGCAGTGGGACTGGACATCCACATTGGGGTCAGAGTCAGAAGTGCAACAGAAAGTATAGCTACTATTGATTTCAATAGAAACAAGCTCTGACCCCAATGCAGACAGAGTAGTCAACATTTGGGCCACTGCTGTGAGTGCATGAGACTGAGATCAGCTGATCATCTGGGGTCCTGAGCGGTGGACCCCTGCCAATCAACTACTGATGACCTATCCTAAGGATAGATAATCAATACTACAAAGGGGTTAAATGCCTGGAATGACTATTTTAACATAAACACCTACTCATGCATATTTGACCACCCACTATCCCTCCTTCAGCATCAGAAGGGTAGTACAGGTCTTGTAACAATGCAGATCCTTCCCCCAAGGAGCCATTTTATAATGTAGACTCTGTGCTTAAGAACGGATGTGATATGTTTTGCGCTCGTCCTTAGCACATGTTGGGCTTCAGCTTATTGGTATGATCTGCTTCAATGGCAGATACAGTAGACTATGCACTTTGTATATTGTATTTCAGTCATGGTTATGTGACTCCAAGTAATCAATAATGACATGTTGATTTATTCTTTGACCAAGCAAAGTTAAAGCTTCCCTCCAAACCGAGGAATCAGAGGGGAAATTTGTTTGCTGAGCATACATATTTATAATGCAATAACGATTAAAAGGAGCGCAGTCATAACGGGCCCCTGTGCCTAAGGGACCCCCAGGTTCCACAGGGGAGAATAGCAAGACTGTAAGTTGGCATTCTACAGTATTAATTGTCTTGTGTAATCATGTTACATTTCTTATTAGAAAAATCAATGATTCATTTTAAAGTGTACCTCGATCCAATGTAGCATGATATTATGAAATATGTTAAAACATGATGTTATTGGGTTAGATGTTAGGTTTTCATACAAGGTGTCTGTATTTCTCTAGCATGTCATAGCTGTAAGAATAAAGACATGGTATGCGACCAAGTGGAACCAGGTGGAAAGGAATGCCAACAATGGAATTCGACCGCTTTCCCAAAACGTCCATAGAGTTGATCCCTCTCTGAACAGGAAGTAGAGATCATTTTTAAGAACCACTTTGGATGTTTAAGTGTTTGATCAGTTTAAATTTTACTTTGCATACCAAGACATTGGCGCATTACCTGCTGCACATTTCCATTTTAATTATTTATTAACTACTAAGCAAAACTGCTCATGTCAAGCAACTTGAGGCAGCTAATGCGAAAAGACATTTTTTTCAGTGTGTTTACAGTCTATGTTCACATTGCTTTAAAGGGGTATTCGCAGTTTATAATGTTATGGCTTATTGCTACAAATGGTGGGCACTACATTGCATTGAAAAGGATCCCTAGTTGCAATAGGTAGTTTCCCCTTTATAGAGGTATACTAGCCACATACACTTATCACCTATCCACAGGATAGTTAATAAATATTAAATTGGTGGGATCTGACTAATGGGGCCCTCATGATTGATGGAACATGACCTGACTATGCCAAGATAGTCCATCCACTTCAGCCTATTATCGTTGAGCCAGAAGAAGGCAAGCATATTACGGAAAATAATACTTCGTGATTCCATATCTGGCAAAAGCCCTAGATCAAAACCCTATAAATCTACCGACTATTGCATGTGATATTGTTCCACTCAAGAAAAGCATCCAAGCCGCTCTTGTACTCTTTTAGTGAGTTTGCCATCACCATGTCCAGGCAGAGAGTTCCATAGTCTTACTGCTCTTACAGTAAAGAATCCCCTTCTTTGTTGGTGTAGAAACCTTCTTTCCCCTAAATGTTGAGGATGCCCCGTTGTTACAGTCACAGTCCTGAGTATAAATAGGGAAATATCTCTGATATATTTAAACATAGTTATTAGGTCGCCCCTCAGCTATTATTTTTACTAAACTAAATATCCCAATTTTGATAACCTCTCTGGGTATTGTAGTCCACCCATTCCTTTATTACTTTAGTTGCCGGTCTTTGACACCGCTCAAGCTCCGATATGTTTTTCTCATGTGTTGGTGCCCAAAACTGGGCCCAATATTCCATGTGTGGTCTGACCAGTGAATTGTAAAGAGGAAGAACAATGTTCTCGTCATGTGACCCTAAATTTCTTTTGATGCAACTCATGACCGTATTTGCCTTGGCAGCAGGTGCCTGACACTGATTGTTCTGATTATAGTGAAAGTTTGTACTGGAAACGGAAGGAGGGTTATATTATCTATTTGCCCTCCTTTATTTCTGTACAGCCGATAGTTTCAGGGGCCTTGTTCTAGTGATCCACATTATCCAATGCATGCTCTGCATCGGATAGTCTAAGACATTGCATACTTCTCTGATTGGCCACCGCTAGTCACATGACTAACTCTGGCCAATCAGAAATCAGTATGCAGTGACTGATTACTAATGCACAGTTGCATAGAGTAGTTTAAGAAGTGTTGAGACTATTTGGGATAATTGGCACAGGCCCCAGGAACAGCAGTTTGGTGGCTGTACAGGAATGAAGGAGGACTCCAGGTAATATAACCACACTCTGGTGCCAGGACAAAATTTTGTCCTGGGACCAGAGCATCGCTTTAAGTTTACTGTTGATGAAAATCTCCAAGTTCTTTTCCATGTCAGTTTTACCAAGTGTTTTTGAATTTCCCATATTCCAGTTTAAGCACAGTATGGCAACATTATTTGAGCATTGTAAGGTGGTATTATTTGAGAAGTGTATTATATTGGCTCTGCAAGGAGGTATCATTTAAACATAGTATAGCAGCATTACATCATTTAATTCTAGTATGGCAGTATAATATTTAAGCACTTTATGAAGGTAATATTTCAGAACTAACTTTGGGATTGAATTACTGCATAATGTACAGAATGTTACAAAGTTTGGCACTTTCTATATATCAACAGTATTTACTGCATACTATATGTTCCATATACTATATTTCCAGTAAAATACCCAGAAGGCATTCACTGCTATTTGGTATAACTTTCAGAGATAGAATTCTTTAGCAACTGTGAAAAAAAAATTATAGAACAATAAAAAAAACCTTCCATCTGTCAGACAAGTTGCAATAGAGATGAGATGATGGCTTCTAACATCCAATAATTGTCAATCTTCTGTCTTTATCTAGTACCCCAGTCGCCAAAAATATATTTTTTGCAGAATAATCTTTCTAGGGCATCAAACTGTCAAGATGTCAGTGTTGGCTTGTAAATGACACTGTAATGGCTAAAACAAAGTATGTCTACTGCCCAGTTTCACAGGCTCAGAGCAGAGACAACTTTGCAGGCTGGAGTCAATCATTTGTCCCTAGCTGGTTAACTGCAACTTCATGATCCAATAAGTCATTTATTTTAATTTTTTATCTTGTTTTTACTTGTAAATGATGACAGACAGTATGGTAACCGTTTTTTATTTTTATATGATCTAAAGGGAACCTGCCATCAAGAATTAACTGAGGAAACTAAAAGGGGTAGTGGAAAGGTATTCAAACATCCTCCTCTCAAAGCAAGGTCATCTAAAAGTTTTCAACTTTTTAAAACTTTTCCCGCTTTGTATGCGAACCAGCTGAAAAGAGGCAAAGATATAGCGAAAAGTGTCATGAAGACCCAAGTTGGCAAGGTAGCCACATCTTTCCTTTTTGAATGACTGCTGTATTCCACCATATAAACCCGTGCTGGCGATCTCATAGGTACAGTTGGAACAGGCGCAACTCTACACAGGCCCCTTCTTTTCTTCCCTGACATGCACTGACAAGGAATCCCCATACTTTATGACGTCAGATGTTGCACTCTGCCCTGTACATCACTCAAAAGTGTCCCCTGCTGATAAAGCATCCTTGTACCTCGCGGGCGAGCATAAAATTAAACTACAGCTTATCGCTGTGAAAAAAGTCAACACACAGCCGGAAAAATAAAAAAGTTATGAGTCTCGAAACAAGGTTTCAGAAAGCTATTTAAAAAGAAATATATATATATATTTTAAATAGTAAAACATAAAATAGCTGTATAAATTTGGTATTGCAGCGATTATGCTGATGCGAAGAATATAGCGAACATGTCATTTTCATTGCACCATATATTCTGTAAAAAATATGGCATAATTGCTTTCTTTTTCTATTTCACCCCACTTAATTTTTTTTTTCAATACATTACTATATATGATTCATTAAATTGTACGAATGAAAAATACAACTCATCAAAAGCAGTCCTCATACGGCTTACAGCTGTGATGGGGATTAAAACCTTCACATGTGTTATAGGAAAAGTCAAAAAATGCTATTTCTTATTATGGCACCCGGTGAAATACATAAAAATGAAGGTGTCTCTATTGATGTTGATTTACATCATTAGACCCACCATCTCGGGACAGGGAAGCTTGGCAATTTGTATCCTACCACTAAGGCCTCATGTCCACGGGGAAAATCAGGCCCGCCACGGATTCTTCATGGAGAATCCGTAGCGGGTCCCTCCTGCCCCGCGGACATGATGCCTAAAAATCAGAATAAACTCACCTGCTCCGGACGATGCGGATCTTCCTTCCTTCGCGGCCGGGCACATCCGCTGGGCCGAAGAAAGAAGATCCGGCCGCGAAGAAGGGAAGAACCGCATCGTTCGGAGCAGGTGAGTTTAATTCTGGTACGGGTCTCCCGCGAATCCGGACGGCTTCCATAGGCTTCAATAGAAGCCTGCGGGAGCCGACCCCCGCGGGAGACCTGCACGAAAATGGAGCATGTCCGTTTTTTTCCTGCACGCGGATCCGTGCCTGACGGGAAAAATGACATCCGCAGGTATTTAACTACCTGCGGGTGTCCAATGCATCCCTGTGGGGCGCGGACCCGCGTGCGGGAGAAACACTGCGGATTTTAAGCCCGTGGACATGAGGCCTTACTCTTTAGGCCACTTTCACACGGGCTACAAAATCGTGCTGTTCTCCGGCAATGCGATGGCACTACAAAACACATGTTTGTGAATCCCATGCTTTTCAAAGGTTTTTCTTTACATTAGCAATGCTTTCACTGATACTATGTTGCAAGAAAAAAAAATTCGCGCCATGCTCTGTCTTTCTGCGATGTGCGATTTTTTTTTTCTCTCCAATGATTCCTTATGGAGCCTCCTTGTTTATCGTATTGCATGAACTTGCAATTTTTTGGTGCGATGCAATTTTAAAATTAGAAACTTCTATTGGCTTTTGTGATAAAAAAATCATGCAATTTTATCGCGGGCGGCAGCAATGTGAGATTATTTTCAGGAAAAAGAATCAATTTACAAAATTGCAGGAACAAAGCTGCAATATAGCCGCGATTTTGTGGCAGCAATATCGCTGTCGCCCGTGTAACATACTAAGTTGAAGGGAGACAATGTCCATCCAGTTCAGCCTGTTACCCCCCTCCCCTTGTTGATCCAGAGAAAGGCAAAAAAAAAAACAATGAGGCAGAAGCCAATTAGCCCATTTGGGGGAAAAATTCCTTCCAGATTCTATAATGGCTGTCAGAATAATCTCTGGATCAACATTTTGATAGTTCCTACCTGACTCCAAAGAGGCCTTTTACCCCATTTACACTGACGGATGATCACTCAAAAGTCGTTCAAATGACAGTTTGAGTGACAGTTTTGAGTAATCATCATTGCATAGTCTATCTCGATGAACAATATAGCTGTTTTGCATAAGAAAACAGCTGTAGTGTTCTCAATGCTTACTGCCCGTGTCCCACTGTGAATTAACAGTGGGGCACAGGCAGAGAGAATCTTATCAGCGCAGCCAGCCATGATAAAAGGCAGTTGCACTGATAACAGCTGATCGCTCAATTCAAGAGAACTTGAAATGAGCGATCAACAACTGGTGCACAAAAACTGCACGATGTCAGTGCTTTTAGACGCAATGAGAATCGCTCAAAAGATTCTTGTTGCGTCTAAATCAGCCTGTAGAGAACAACAAAATTACTTCTCGCACCCTTTTCCTTTCCTCTGGATCAATAAGAGGAAAACAAACAGCATGCTTTGCCCCTTTTTGTGTGTACACTTTCTCTAGTCTCAGGGTCCACTTTAGGTTACTCCGGTAGTATTAACCCTTCCCAATCCACTGTCTGACGTCTAAAGACATTCTGATTGAAGGCTGTACAACTCTGATGTCGGAAGACGTCCGGCAGGGTATTCATACTGTAGATTACTGGGCCTTTCCAGCATGTCACATACCGCAGTATTGGCTCTAGCCAGTAGATGACGCCATTGTATAATGGCAGAAAGAAAAAAAAACCCTAGGAAACCCTGAATCAAAAATTGCATTGCAAAGGGTTAATGGTCTAACCCTGTTCAGCAGAAGAACTGATGTTTCATTATATTTCATGTAATTCAAAAAGGGACAGAGAAAATGATATCATGGCAATACTCAATGTTACATCTAAAAATGCTTTCGGTGTACGTGGTAAGATAATACTATGGAAAGGAGATGAGTTGTGTTGCATTTTATACACAAATTGGAAGTGAATTATAAACCTCTATGCCATAAATTGTATCTATGAGGTACATTGGGCACTTAAAAGCTGGCACTGAAAGAAGCAGTAACCCACTCGTCTTGATCTAGGACATAGTTATTTACTTACAGTCTGGCTTGTGGTGTTATTAGTCTCTGTGGATGATACTATCATACCACGCTTTCTGGGAAATTTATGATGTCTTCACATTGATGACAGACAATGCCAAGCATCGTATCACTGACATTCTGTACTTTATAGCTCCATGAACTTGAATTGCTCCTGTCACCAGCAAAATAGAAATTTACATTTTTATGCTAAAACAGTAATGATGGACATTTACATCAGTAACATTTTGTTTATGGATATGCATCACAGCGTTTACTGCATTTTCTCATACACTAGTTAACTAGTAAAACAAATGACAAGTTATGGTTATTAACTACAGGAGCTATAAATTCAGTTAGTTAAAGGGGTTTTCAGACTTTATGAAAACAAAGTCTAAACACAAGATTCAACTTTATTTTAAATCGTGTAGTTCTTATTAAACTTTTTACATTCAACATCAATGAGAAATCACCAAACCCTCCTGCAGCCATAGTAAACAAGTTCCACCATATTATTCTTTTGGGCACAGAATCCTATAAATGAATGGAAACTTGCCAAAATAGAGATCTATTGGTCTCCGTTTCTACACATTTGTAGACTGAAATTATGGCTCCAGTGCACGGAGGGGCATTTAAACCAGAGAGGATGCAATTAGCAAAGAGGAGTATTGGTACCCTGTGGAGTTGCACAAAGGCACAACAACACCCATTTAAGCCTGCTACTATTGGCAATAGAACAGTTTTTCAAGAAGTCACACAGCGTTACTCACTGAATGGACCCAACTTCACTTCTCACAGATCAGGCTCGATGATACTTGTGACTTCCAGTCAGTTGCATGTAGCCACAACAATCAACTTTTGTTGTAGACATCAATACAAAGTCAGACCCCATAAGTAACATAAGCTCTCCTTACAGCTTGAGTGCCCACCAACCCAATCATGTGACCCCTAGGTCTTGCCACAGTAGCAAAGAATAGTGCAATTTTACACTGATTTGCCCAAACTAATAGGACAGCAGTATGTGAACTGATTATGAAGTGGCGTTACCTCAGGTAATGTATTGCGAACACCCACACCTGTGTATGTTGTGAAGTGTTACCTTGTGCATGAGTTTGAACATTGGTCAGCTTGCTCCTAGCATGGCAATGCGAATTATCGAGTTCGAACGAGGCATGATAGTGCTTGCCAGATGGATGGGACATTCTATTTCCGAAGATATTCATGCATTTAACATTCCTCTGTCCACATTGTCACATGTGTACCATAAATATGCCATAGAAGACTTAACCACCCACAGTGGACAGCACAGTAGCAGCCCAGGGGTGCTTAATGATCGCAATAATTAGAATTATCCATGCCAACAAATAAGTGACTCTGGCAGAAATCACATCCACATTCAATGCAGGAAGTTCCTCACACCCATATTCCACAGGTTCTTTTACTTCCGTGTAATATGGGAACACAAGACCCACCATAGCGTCTCTAATAACTCCATGGCACTGGACACAGAGCTTTATCTGAGCTTGTGAGATTGCTAATTGGACCCTAGAGGACTGGTAACGTGTGCTGTCATCCAATAAGTCATGGTAACAATTGCTTCAGGCTCATGGTAGGGTCCGTGTGTGGTGCAGACCCCCTGGTTATGGTTCCATACTGGTGTAGGATATGTTCTCTTGGCCTGGGTTGGATCCACTGGGCCCCCTAAACACGTAATTGACTGATGTCTGCTACAGGTCACTGGTGACCATTTGCAGCTTTTCATGGACTTCATGTACCCCACGTTGATGGGATATTCTAGCAAGATAATTCACCATGCAATCAGGCCCAAGTCGCCCAGAATTGGTTAGAGGAGCATTCTGGAGAGTTCCCAAGAAAGGTGAAGCCTGCAAGTTCATCCAACTTGAACCCCACGGTGTTGGTGATAAGTAAACAGCATGACTCAACATCCCTCTAGACGTTTTCAATCCACTTATGGAATCGATGCCATGTTGAGTTGCTGCAGTTCACCAGGCTTGAGGGGCCTTACACAATATTAATTCCTGTCCCTGGCACATCAATGAATATGGTAGCACATTAATGTAAAAGGTATAGTACCTGTTAATAAAGGCAAAGATCAACATTACACAAAACTGGATGCCCAGTTGACTTTACTTGCACAATAATACAGTTCATTTCAGATGTATACTTTTTAAGGGTCTGCGGTTCAAGTTTACAGGTAGTTCAGCTCAACCACCCTTTTACATGTACAGAAAATTGAAAAATCTGTTTAACTTTTATGGTCAACCATTGCGTAACAAAATCCTAAAATCTTTAAAAAGTTTAATAAAAACAAAAAAACCCCATTTTTATTCTATAATAAAAATCGAGCAGTATATGGTCCAAGATAACTCGCACCAGACTGAACAAACACAAGCACTTTGATGAAGCAGCTTAAGCCTTTTAACCCTGGTGATTATGTCCTAAAAGAAATAGTTCAGTCGTTGATGAATTTTTAATACTTCTCAAACATTCCTTTTGTACAATGATCAGCACCACTGAAACAAGGAAGAGAACTGCATGTGTATGAATTTGTAGAGAGAGGTAGAATCTCAGCTTGCCCTCTTAATTCCTGGTGACACTACAAAAGAAGTTTTAAAAAAGCCCTCGTATGTTAAATTTTAGTATTCCTGTGCTTTTACTTAGAGAGCTTAAGGACGTTTCTTCACATGCTGAATTGCTGAATTTTTAAACATACTGTAGTTTATCAGATAAAAATTATTTTCTTCTCTTTGTTATGCCAAACACAGATTTTGATCCAAAGTAAGGAACTGCATCTACTCATTGTGGTTGCTTGCTGCTCCCCCACCCACTCGCACTGATTAGTTGATCTAACGGTATCCTGCCTCTGGGAGCACAATTGATCAGCTCTAACGTGTGGTGAAACCCAGCAACAATTGTGCAATTTCCTTGCAGTGCCTCCGCAGGGGAAATGCAGCATTACATATTTTCCAATGGGCTGCCTACCCTGCAAAGAGAGAGATATTATTTATAGCGGCTCTCCACTCCACTTGATGACTTCATTTTCTTCAACAGGTGAACCTCATATAGTAAATCAATCATTTTTAATAGGGCTTTTGAAAAATGATTTCCTAAACCAGATAACCACTTTAGGCACGTGGAAAGGGTTACATGTTTGAAGAAAACTGAATAGATCATTTGAAAGAAGTCTTCTAGCTCATTTTAGTAGTGTAAACCAATGGTATAGTATTGTGTGGTAGGTTTTGCTGAAAATAACAGTACCTTTCTTCTCTTGAATATATGCTCCAATAAGAAAATATGAAGGTTGAAGCACTTCCTGCGCTATATGCAGATGAAGGTAGAACCATCCAATGGGCAGCTCACATCTTGCCTTGGCTTGGGCTCTCTCTGAACCCCTATGTCTTTGTCAAGCCTTGTGTTCGAAACGTTCTTGCTGTGATACATGGAAGAATAAAGCCTTTTTAAATATTGGCACCCTGGATATTGTCATGCAGAACATGTCTGGCAGAGTATGTCACTGTGCATGCACCATATCCCTATTAGTCAATGAAGACTGGAGGAGGCATGTTTAGACGCAGGTGGTGGAAAAGCGTCCAGACCAAGTTGTGATATGAGCCGCTCATCTGACAGTTTTCCATTCATCTGCATACAGCATGGAAAGTGCTACAACCTTCATATTTCCCCATTGGAGCAACTCTTCAACAGAAGAAAGTACAGTTATTTTCAGCACCGCCTTCTACTATACCATTGGTTTGCACTACTAAAATCTTCTACTTCTTTAAGGCTACAGAAAAAGTATATATTTGCATGAAAAAGTATATATCAGCATGTTTCATGCTGCCCATACTGCCCATACTACATTTAGCATGAACCTGGAATAGGTATGCTCGTTGCTCCCTTCCAAGTGTTATTCTGAAATTCTGCAGCATTTCAGAAAAAACACTTTAAATTTTGACTCAGAATGGAGCGCTGAGTCAAAAAGGCGGGCAACGCTGGCTTCTCCCTGTCCACAGAATGTTGACTGACAGCTCTCTCCCTGCTTGGAAGACAGCTGTCAGTCTATATGCTACAGGCAGGTAAAGACTGGCATGGCCTGCCTCTGATTTGGAGCTCCATTTTGAGTCAAATTTTAAGGCGTAATTATTCTGAAATGCCGCAGCATTTCAAAATAACCCTTACATGAGGACACAGTGCGTACCTGTCCGGGGTTCATGCCGCCCAAGGTTCGAGCAGCATGAACCCGGTCCCAGGTTCCATTTAACTTGACAAGAGCAGCAGTATGTATGTACAAAAACAAGCCAGTATTGGTAGAAGTAGTAGTAGGATTGAAACTTTTATGTAGTTAGTTATGATGGGACTAACTCCATATCTCTTTAAATTACTGTTAAATTACAGCAAATGTTTAACAGTTGGGCATATTATTTGGCACTACAATGGCCCATAGCGCTCCACCGTGGGACAGAATTATTCTTTACCACTTGAGCCAGTTTCCCTCTTACATTAAGGTGTTTATGGAGGGGCAGACTTGGATATGGAGTCACTCTCAACTTGTGCCTTATATCAGCCGTAAGGGTCAAACATATATTTTTCAGCCATATATCAGCCATAGGGGTCAAACATATATACAGGATAGTGTGAGATGCAGGCAAACATTTTTGAGTGGGCTCAGTCATATTTGTTTTGAGAATTGCAGTAGCAGATATCCTTTCAATATAAGCTTGGAAAGTAACTGAGCAAATATGGTACTTTATGAATTTCTACAAATTAGCTTTAGGTTATCTTTCCACTCTCAGAATAAAAATGTACTTTATCATTTTATATGAAATCCACTTTTCCTATATTCTCATCTAACACCAGCTAGATGTGCACTGCTGGGCCTCTCTGCTGTGCATGTTTTTTGATCAGAAATGGAGAACAGAAGTTGGCTTGATGATAAAAATTAGGTGAGTCACATCTCTTTGAAAAACATTTCTTATACATATCAAGAAAAAAAACAAAGATTTACCGTATTGCAAACGCTTTCTATCCTTACATGAGGTTACTTGGATGCATGTAATTAATTTTTTTTAGAGGTTGATATTTGTAGTGTATACAGGAAACTATGACCTTTATGCAGAGTAATCCATTCTCTCAGGCAAGAGCAGTAAGTCTTTAGTGCACACTCACTCACAGCCAAGTTAACATTTCCAACACACAGAGAAGCTTCTGCTGGATTGTGCGTGTTTGTAATAGCCACTCATCCAAGAATTTGACTAAAGATAATTACTGGTTATGCAACATTAGCATGAAAGGAGGAAGAAACCAGATCAAGGAAGGCTTCCATTAACCCCCTCTCGTAAAATGATAACAATAAGGATAACTCTTAAGAACAAACATTCAACTCTCTTGACTCGAAAGAAGGAACCATGTGATGGCGTGTCCCAAACTGGCACACCCCAACAAGTTTGCAAAGTTGGCAAATGAGGGGAATGCCATTACAGGATATGCACTACTTCAGCAGGACATGGCCTTTGACCGTCAGGGGCATGTCTGCTCAAGTAAGAAGGGGAATAGGAGCACAGGGTAAACTAGACAGGTCCTGGTAGTGAGGGACTCAGTTTTTAGAGGGACAGACAGAATCTTCAACAAAAATGTTGGACAGTGTGATGTCTTCTTGGTGCTCAAGTTTGACACAGAACAGATTGGATTGAGAGGGGCTGGTGAGGATCCAGCAGTCATGGTACACATTAGCATCGATGAGAAAGTTAGAGGTAGGTGGAAGGTCCTTAAAAACAAATTCCGGGAGCTTGGTGGTATTGAATGGGGCAAATTAGAAGTGAGGCTGGGTCTTGCTATCTGAGGCTGTAAGGCCTTAGTCAGACGGGCGATTTTTCGCGCGATTTGCAGATCGCACGACGGATGCGCATCCGCAAATCGCGTGACCGGTGCGCGCAAGTCGCCCGCAAATCGCCCGAAAATCTGCTCCTAGCCGCGTTTCATTAGAAACGGGCCGGAGCTGTCCAGCGCATTGCATTCAATGGAGACGGCAATACAGCCGTCTCCATTGAAAGCAATGCGCTGCGGGCGAGCCCGGGATGAATTGTCGGTAAGGGCTTAAATATATAAGCCCTTCCCTGCAATCCATCCTAAAATGTGTTAAAATAAAAAAAAATTGTATACTCACCTTCTCCCGGCAGCCGGAGCTCCGCGTGGCCGTCCTGCAGTGGGTGTGAAGGGGGTGTGAGTCAGACCTGCCCCCTGATTGGCTCAGCGCTGAGCCAATCAGAGGCATGCCTCACTCACACCCATTCATGAATTCATGAATGGATGTGAGTCAGACCTGCCCCTGATTGGCTCAGCGCTGAGAGGCAGCAGTCACTCACCCATTCATGAATTCATGAATGGGTGTGTGAGTGTTTTCAGCCTCTGATTGGTCAGGGCTGTGACCAATCAGAGGCAGATCATTCAGCAGGCGGGGATTTTAAAGCCCCGCCGGCTGAATAGTGCCAAGAAGCAGTTCAGGAGAACTGACAGCGGCCGCGGCTGGACTCCGGCTGCAGCGGAAAGGTGAGTATACAATTTTTTTTTTTTTAACACATTTTAGAATGAATTGCAGGGAAGGGTTTATATATTTAACCCCTTCCCGACAATTCACCCCGCGCATGCCGGCAGCCCATTGCTTTCAATGGAGGCGGCTGTATTGCCGCTCCATTGAATTCAATGGGCAAACATCGTTCTTCTCTGTCACAGCTGTTACAGCTGTGGCAGAGAAGAATGATTTGTCTTCTATATGTTCTCAATGGGGTCGGCGCTGCTGCCGCCGGCCCCATTGAGCGCATATAGAGAAGAGAACAGGAATCGCAGATGGCACATAGGTGCGATCTGCGATTTTTTGTTCTATAATTTATCGGACGAGCGCATAAAAAGCGCTCATGTGTCCGATACCATTGCAAAGCAATGGTTTTATAAAATCGCCGGACGCATGCGCAAATCGCGCGAAAAATCGCCCGTCTGAGGCCGGCCTAAAAGTGCTTTCTCCATTGTCCTATAAAAAAGCTCTCAAGGCTAATTTTGTGTAATCTACCTCTTGAGAGATTGTTGACTGCTAGGCACGCTTCTTTGACACACTATTTAATAAATTTGTTTTCTTGTCATAATTATTTCTACATTATCTATAAATGGGCCAACTTTTCAGTATTAATCTTTATACTATTTATATAATTGAAAAATTTGAGATATATATATATATATATATATATATACACACACAGAGAGAGACCAATATACAGTATTAGTCACTGTGCATTATCATAAAGCCTTCTCGTAAGGCTATGCCCACATTATCTCTACAGCTCTTGAATGCCAAGTACTACTTTTTTTGTAATAATCCCAAAGCTATAAATTCTCCTTGATGCTCCATTAATAATGATCGAAGTTACCATAATAGCCTGTCATAAGAGTTTCTGTAATATATGGCAAAATTACTCCTGGTTTTCGTGTTTCATTAGCATATTAAGTCAGAGTTATTGTTGGCTGGCAATTCTAAAACATCGACATCTTTTCATGGTTAACCCTATTGTAATCAAATTAAATGTCAGGTTTATAAACTGGGACAAATGCTTCAGTTTCTGTTTAGATTTTATTTTAAAGCTGAAGCCTGTCAACCTGTCCGAATGGGTTGTTAGTAGCTGACAGATTGAAAGTCTCTTGGTGGATGAAATTGCATCTAATTAAAGAAGTTAAGCGGTGACAAATACATTTAAATTGTCAAGGAGCAGTCTTTATATTTTTGCACACGCAGCAAGAGGCTTGTCAAGAATTTATATTTTTAAACGAAGGTTTGCTGCTTTCTGATGTGGAAAATAGTTGGACATTTCAGGAGGGGCAAGTTAAACAACAACATGTTCCTTAGAAATAACATAAAATCACCAATTATTGTAAATATTGAGACTTTCTTTTCTGTTATCTAAATAAGATTTCCGCAATATTACACCATGTTGTTTTTTTAAGTCCAACATTCTTTATAGGGGTTGGAGGTCCACTGCAAATCAATGGCTTCCATTATCAGTCATAGCATTATATAAGCTGAAGACTGAATGCATACTCATTTATAACTGAGTTCAAATGTACGATTTTGTATACATTAACCTCCCTTTAGTTGTGTCTAAAAACTTTTTAACATTGAACTCCCATTGATTTGTGAAGAGAAGCAGATTTGGAGTTCTGTATCAGGAAAGTGGAGCTCTGACAGCTATAAAGATATATTATGAATTTAGTCAGAACTGAATGTTGGACCTATTTAGATGTAAGACAGCCAAAATACTGTTTAAGGCTAATTTCACACGGGCGAGGGTGATATCAGGCTGTGAATCACGGCTCGATATCGCCCTCACCGCACATATGAGATCCCCAAGGATGCGAGGGGTTTTGATGTGGAAGCAGCCTTGCATCAATTTGGGGATGCAGGAAACCTGTCACGGCAGAGGATTTCTCATTGTTTTCAATGCGAAACTTTGAAACTTTGCAAATGGTGCGATGCTTCCGCCGGCCCCATTGAAAACAATGGAGGATGCGAGGCGAGAACACGGCCAAGATAGGACATGTCGTGATTTAATTCCCACATCGCTTCGCGGTGGCTTGCAGGAAAAAAATGGCCCGTGTGTATTACTCCATTCAAAAGAATGGAGTTCATATTTGTGCGAGTCGCAACGCACAAACCTCACATGATTTTTTTCCCCTAAGGGTAGAGATGCAGCTTATTCTCTACATGCATTTTAGTATTTCGACTCTCAAAAAGGGTAACAGTACAAATGAGCAAAACAGTGAAATGTTTTAGTTACTTTTTGACCATCTATTCTCAGCAAAGTTCCTCCATTCTGTCTATATAGGCCAATGAAGAATGAGGTACTGATCTACAATATCACAATACAACTCCATTGTCTCATAAGGGCAGAATGCAGTTCATTCAGAGGAGATTTGCTGGTGAAGTAAATTTTCACACTTAACTTGCCCAGACTCTTGTGTTTTGATATTTGTGCAGTCCTGGATTCCCTGCTTCCTTATCTCTTTTTAATTTGTCAGATTATCATTTAAAAACTCATTTAAGGGAGAGTTCAGAAAATCCATAAATATTCTCAAATGACAGTAGCTCAAAAAGACTTACAGAATAGAAAAAAAAGATGATTTTTTTTAATTCCAAAAATTTATGGATTTTTCAAAATCAAGATTACAAAGCCTTATAAAGAAATACAGTGTGTATGACCTTACATTTTATATGCCAGTGTATAGTAATTGTACAGAGTCTGCAGATGTAAAAAAAAAAGTAGATTTGTACCCCAAAACAGTGCAGCACTTGTCTGTGGACTGCATCTGGTATTGCAGCTCAGCTCCATTCACATGAACATTGCATTACCAAACACAATGGTGATATTTCAGGAAAAAAATGGAACCCTTTTGTCTGCGGACAACCCATTTAACTTCTTTACCATTGGGTCCTTATCATCATACAGTAGCAATTTTGATCTATTTTTTTTGATTAATCTTCGATTAAGAAATTGTTGGAAGAGTTGGCAAGCAGCAGCCTCCAGCCTTGTAATTTTTGGCTTAGGTCATTGATTTAAACCAAGTGTATAGTGGTCACGTCACAGCCAGCACACTGTATTTGCCAGCACACCTTTGTTTCTGTAGGTTCTATTCTGTCTAGCCAGGGTTAACATCTCCTATGGTTTACTAGTCCTGGTTAATTAGTCCTGCAGCTGTCAGCAAGGTGTGGCTGGTGATTGACACTCCTGTCAGCCAATCGGCTTCTCCCTCTTCCCCATATAATCCTGCTCTTTCCGGCTGGGAGTTGCCGATGATTTTTCAGTGTTCCCTGAGCTGTCAATCTGCTCAGAGCTGCTGTGTTCGGGTTTGTTCCCTATTTGTGTCTATTGTCTGTCTTGCTTTTGTTTGCTGTCAGTTCCAACTGGTTCTGTGTAATACCCCTTTAGGGATAGTCAGGCCTGAGGTTCCAGTGCGGGGCCACCTTTATCGTGGTGATCGCCACGCTTATAGGTAGGGTTCTGCTATCCTTTCTGCCGTCTAGGGTCATTCTCCCTATCTGTGTTCTGAGTGACAGCTCTGTCCTTTACCTCACTTCTTTTGTCTGTTCGGTGTCTAGCCAACTGTATAAGCTAGTTTCCACGTCTGTTCTGGCTGCTCTCATACCAAGTTCCTGCTGGCAGTCCAGGACGAATGTAACAGTAACTTTCTGAGCCGCAATATAAAATCTGTAACAGTGTGCCCATCTATCATCTACCATTTATAATACTGGTGTCTTCTTATGTGAAAGAGCAGTCTTTGGGCCCGTTTAGGCACCAACACTAGGTGCAAGTGTAGGGAGATGAGGGAATAGTCTCCCACCATTTTTTTTGTAGGTTTGGGTTAAGTTTGAACCTGTTTAGTAATAATTAAGATTGTCTTAGTGTGGTAGTAATGGTTTATTTGTGACAGGCACTGGTGTGGATCAGTTTGATTGCAACATGCATGGTTTTTGCACCAGTGTGGTGGTCATAAAAAAAGTTGAAATAACCAGTCATTGTACAGTGAAAAAATACAAATGGAGTTGTTAGACCTCACCTTGAGACACGAAGTTAGAAGGTATATAAATGCGAGAGTTTGGCATGAAAGTGCTGTGCTAAAAGATGCTAGAGTTTGAGTATGGGAAAAAAAAGTTTGCTGGAGCAACTATAAGTGGGCCTTGGAGCTTACCAGTTGTAGAGAAGAGGTTCTCTGATTGGTGTGACCTGCCCGGGCAACCTAGAAAGAGTAACATCTTTCACTGTCACAGATTAAGTGCATGGAGCCACGCCAGGTCTGAACCACCTGCTGCAATCTTTACAGCAGTTAGTTCAGCCCTGGCATGGCTCCTTGCACTCTCTGCACACAGCCATGCACTCAGGCTGTTACCGTCAGAGCTGATGGGCCATAAGATTATATTGCCCATCATTTCGTTATCTACATCACATTTGTAGCAGTTTAGCTATTCCTCACCCAGTTTTAAGCCCCCTACACAGCTGTTGCTGTTTCAGTTAACGACTGTGTTTCAACATATATAAGAAAATGCTGATCATTATCACCGGTTAATTATACATCTTACTATAATCCTACAAAATCCTTGACTTTGTGCAAAGGTGGTCACACCAAATATTGATTTGATCTAGATTTCTTTTTGCTTCACTCATTTTGCTTTGCATTTTGTTAATTGACAAAAATAAACTATTAACATTTCTATTTTTGAAACAATTCTTACTTTGTAGCATTTTTTTCACAGTTGCCTAAAACCTTTGCACAGTACTGTGTCTGCTGGAGTGAAACCGTTTGAGTTACTGCAACACTTGTTCCATCACTTGCTTTACAAACTGAGTCTTAGCCCTGACACAATTGCTACTTCTGCACTCTTTATAGTTACGCCCCTGGTTTGGACATAAGTAAATCCGCTTAGATATGCCACAAGACTGGAGTTAAGTATTACTACAGTGCAAGTTGCAATAGCCGATATATCAATTATCAAATGATCACCCAAATAAATATAAGTCAGAAACTCTCCACTAAAGAACAATTTAGGGAAAATTGTGCTTTTAGGGTGCTTTGGCTACTCAGATGGATTGGAGTATGTAAAAAAATTGACAATCAAATCACTTTTATATAAAAAAAAATAACAGCTGTCAAAACGCCTGAAAGTTGTAATTTGAAGCAAATACTTTTATACATTGATTGACTGGTACAAAATTACTTTGAAATTCAAATTATTTCATCTAGAGATAATGTCAAAAGGGATAATGGATCGTGCATGACAATTATAGTAACAACAACAAGAAAAACTAAAATACAAGGAATAAATGTTGCAGGGAAAAATAAAACATAAGGCTGAAATAATCAGTCAATAACTAAATGTAATAAAAATTAAGGGGGAAATCAATGTGATAAATATCGGAATTGTGAATTAGTTTGCTATATTATTAATATTTTATTTGTTTGTTTTTTCTTTTATTATTATTAGTAGCTTGCATATTTTTTATAGTCTCTGGGAGGGGGTGAGGTTAAACACATTTATTTAACTTTTATGCTTATTTTTAGATTTTTTAAAGGTCCTCACAGGCGACTTGAACTTGTGATAGTTTATACAGTATAAAGTACTGCCATAATATTACATTATATTATATTTTTATCAGCTCTCTAATCAGTCATGGGATCTCTGGGTTCCATTAGAAGGCCCCTGGCTGCCATGACACCGGAATGGCACTCTGTGATATAATCGTTGAGTGGGTAGGGGAAATCCAGACACCTCATCTCTGATTGGGACATTCAAAGGGTTAACAGTCGCAATTAGAACCCACTCTATAAACTGACACCTGACGTGCGTCATACATGTAGGACACACATTGGGAAGGGGTTAAACTACAACTCCTAGCATGCTCTGAAAGCCTGTACTGGACATATTTCAGTTCTCTGGAAAAAGTGGCTTAAGTAATATCTTAATATTCAAATAAATTCTGCAATACCAGACCTAACCATAAAAATGCCGCTCATGGAAGCAAGTTGCCATATTTGATGTCAAATCTCTACACTATTACAACCCTTTAAATTTGATAGTTTATAAGAATAGTGATGAAAGGGAGGTTATAATTGTAAAAATGCTACAATAATAGCGGCATTATCTGAAGTGTTATTTCAGTAGTTCATAGAATACCAAAAAGCTTCACATGCAGCCTTTCTGTATGTTCTTATATCTGACTTAGGTCAATCTATCAATTTCCTTTAATTGGTTCCCTTTCGATAGCGATTGAAAATATTAAACACGTTTGATCATGTCAATGAATGCTAAAAAGACAAGTTCTTAGTAATGATTACTATCAGCCTTTAATATCATTGATGCGTTTTGAAAGGTTTCAACTTTGAGGCACCTGTAGAGAAGATGCTTTCTACTTTTATTTTCCACTGAAGGATTAGTCAGATCATTTTCTTCCTATCACGTCTATGGGGCATAAAAAGCAGTATTGAATGAATTCTATTTTAGACTAAAAGCCCAAGTGTACTAGGTGATATTGATTTGTATGTGATGGAAAAATAGTGCACTCAGAAGGCCCCGAGGTACATCAAACAGAGAAAGAATTTGCAGAGAGTTTAGAAATCTGACGAGTTCTCAGAAAATCCCACAACACTTTTTTTTTCCTCCTAGAGGACAATGCAGAGTTGAAGCAATATTTTATGAATTGTTGTATGTGGCAATTTCTGTGGGCGAAATGAATCTCATTTTTTGTGGTGTTTTTATCATAGACATGGCAGGGATGCACTAATACCAATATACAAGAATCTGTTACAACTACCATTGAGCATTGGAACGAATGTTGCCTAATGTCTTTTCAGGTATTTCAATTAGAGCTCATGCACAAAACACACAATTTATAAGGAGCCATACTAGGGCTCCCATTGATGTGGATAGGGACTCTGATTTCATATAAAGGCAAACAGAGATTTTTATGTTGGAATCCATTCAAATGTTGTTGCTTTTCCAATGTAAATCAAGTTTTAAGTGGCTGCAACATGGAGTCTTCCTTCTAGCTCCTCTGCAATTCACTGTCTGTCATAAGGTACAGAGCTTCTGTAGTAACAAGGATACAGGGATATCTCTTTGACAATAGGGAAGAAGCTATCTTCACAGAGATGCTCCCGTGCTCTCAGTGGCTGCAGCCTCACAGATCTGCAGACACTCTGATAATGATCTGTGCAATCTCTGCCTCTCCTTGTGTATGTGTATATAAACACAATATTTTGGGTTTACTCATCTTTAAGGCCAGAATGCCTAAATCATCCTGCAAGAGCCGAGCTGGCATTCAGATAATGCCTCCCTGCTGATTGGAAGACAGTCTGTGCAATACAACATGGGAAAACAGGTTAAGGAAGTACAAAATAGTGAATAAACTGGCAGAATACTAGACTAGCTACAAGCCTCCTTCCTGAAAGTGGACAGCAAACAGCAGGAAAATCATAACTTAAAGACATGAAACATGGTAAAAACAGCAGCAAATGAGTGGGTAAGGATAACCTGGCGTATTTCAGAAAACTTGTTGAAAACTCAGGTACCCTTTAAAGTAATTTTAACAAAAGTTCTACCCAGAAGAAAGAATCCCTATCTCAGGTTCAAAATGACCTCCAAGTATGAGTCTTTGACTACATCAATACCATTTCTATCAGGGATATAGAGCTGGCAATGTCAGAAATATAGCTCTGGTGGGGTCAGTGTATTAAAGGTTCTTTCAGTGAGCCCAGGCTCTGATACAATAATAGGTGCCAGAGATCCTACAGAAGACAGCTCCATTTGGAGCAAATCAATAAGTAGCTGCATGAAGCTTCCCCAGGTTATCTGTGGCCATTTAGGATAACCCCTTTAATGAACAAATTACCACAATGAAGTAATCCAAACACTAATTGGATAGTTTTTCCCAGTAAGATATCAAAAGCTATTGGCTTTTTAGAATTTTCAAGACTATTTTTTTCACTACTCCACTTTTGATACTATGACCGAAACAGGAAGCAGGCAACGTATGCCACTCCCGCTGCTCTGGAATTATAACACCCATGCTGAGAATTGTACTTCAACAACAGCTTGAGAGCCACTGGCAGTCAAAGTCTGATCTAAAAGAACAAAAAAAGCCTAAAGTAAGAATAAATTAGATACACCTGATACTCCTGCTTCTTCAAGATTGCTTACTTTATGCTCTACTTTCATCATCACAAAGAAAGCATAATTAAAATGCCCCAAAAAATAGAAAATAAACATAAAATTTGTTCAAAAATACAGCAGTGTTTTTGGAAGTCATTTATTATATTAAATGTAATTAAAATCTGCTGAACACACTTTTCAGAAATAATTGTAAATAAAGCACACTTAAAAAATCAAGCTTAACACCTTCCTCTTCTGTGTCGCACATATACATGCCATGTGGACAGTTTTTCTTGCGAATCACTTTACATGCTCCTCCTAATCATGTGGAGCTGGGATCGCGTGATCGTGTGTAACAGCTGACAACTCATTGCAATGGCTGGGATCAGAGATAACTGTGATCTTAGCCATTTAAACCCTTAAATATCGAGGTCAATAGCAAAGGCATCAAAGCAGTTAGTCGGCAGGAGGGGGCTCCCTCTGTCACACTGTCAGCACCAATACAACGCAATCATAAAGTGCTAATGGGTTGTCATGGCCTAATGAAGGTCCTGTGGCTTGCCATCTTTGTATCTCTATTAGGCCATGCTATACTACTTTGCCAACACTTAGGGCTCGTTCAGACGAGCATGTTTTGCTGCGTACTTAGGTGCGTACATACGTCCGCACCTAGGTACGAGCAAAAAGCCCTTCCCTGAAACAGAAACATTTTAGTGCAAAACAAAAAAAGAATTAAAAAAAACGTACCTCTCCGCTGCTGCTGTGACCCCCGCGGGCATGAAGAACACATCTGCCGCATGCGGCAGATGTATCCTTCACCCCCCCTAGTTAAAAGAATTCCCTGCTGCTACATCTGCCACATCTGTGGCAGATGCAGCAAAAGAAATTCTTCAATTCTCAACCGCAGCTGTCACACATGACAGCTGCGGTAGAGAATCCTGCTGCCGGCATCCTGTCAATGGCTTTTCAGGGAAGGGCTGTCCCAGGCTCTGTAGTTCTGAGCTATCAGCAGCCGGGGATTTAAAATCCCCGCCTGCTGGTAGCTGTGATTGTGGTTGGCTGAATTGCTTCAGCCAATCACAATCAGAGCTACCAGCAGAAGGGGATTTTAAATCCCCAGCTGCTGATAGCTCAGCAGCGCTACAGAGCCGGGGACAGCGGCAGAAGTCCCCGCTGAACCCCGGCAGCTGTTAGTGGCTTTGCAGGGAAGGGCTTCATAAGCCCTTCCCTGAAAGGCCTTTAAAAATAGTAAAAAAAAGAAAAAAAAATAGGTACTCACCTCCCTTCAGCTGCCGGGGCACAGCCGCATCTTCTCCTGCTGTCCCCTGCACTGTGTTGCTGAACAGCTGATCTATCAGCAACCGAGGATTTAAAATCCCCGCCTGCTGAAAGAGGTGAACATAATTGGCTGAGGTGCTCAGCCAATCACAGGCAGCTCTCACCTGTCATTCATCCCCGGCTGCTGATAGATCAGCAGTTCAGCACCACAGTGCAGGGGACAGCAGGAGAAGACAGGGCTGTGCCCTGGCAGCTGAAGGGAGGTGAGTATCTATTTTTTTGTTTTTTAAATCACTTTTAATTGATTTCCAGGGAAGGGCTTATATGTAAAGCCCTTCCCTGAAAAACAATTCAGGTGTGCCACAGACCATTGTCTTCAATGGAGCCGCCGCCAGCAGCAGCGGCTCCATTGAAGTGAATGGCTGCATTTTTTTTTTCACACTAAAATCTTTCTTTTTCAGGGAAGGGCTTATATGTAAAGTCCTTCCCTGAAAAGGAATGCAGGGAGCCAGCAGGTCATTGTTTTCCACGGAGCCGCCGGCAGCAGCCGCGGCTCCATTGAAAACAATACGTGCATTCCCTATGGTGCACGCATGTCCTATCTTTGCAGGCTCGCACCTGCAAAGTATGGACATGTGCACACACCATTGGGAATGCAGTGTTGTAAATACAAGCGTGTTTTTGTGCGTGCGTATGCACGCACCAAAACACGCTCGTCTGAACGAGCCCTTAGAAATTGTTTTCAGGGAGATTTAATTTATTTTAATGTTTTAATTTTGTGGCGCATATACACCTCCCTTTAATCCCTTTATGCAGACCACACCTCCTATTCAAGAATTAAAGCAGCAGCATATAAGAAAGGCATGGAAAAGCTCAGTTCTTTCCCTAAATGACATAATTCTGGCTGCATACAACAACCACTATGGGAACTAACTGCCTAGGGATTCATACAGCTAGTATTGAATTAGAGGTGTATAAATCCCTGAAATTATTTTTAACTGCTTGAGGACACCGCCATTTTGTGTTTTTTCATTTTTGTTTTCTCCTCCCAACTTAAAAAATCATGACATTTTATTTTTCCAACAACATACCTGTCCAGAGGCTTGTTTTTTGCAGCCCAAGTTGTATTTTTCAGTGATACTATTTAAACGTAAAAATATTTATAATAGGGATGAAATGGAAAAAAACACAATTGCAAGATTTTTAAGGTCTTTCTTGTTTTTAGGACGTACGCAGTGCACCAAAAATTACATATTAATTTTATTCTGTGGACCAATACAATTATAGCTATGCCAAATCCAAACCTTAACAGATGCAATGATACCACATATGCTAATTTTTTGTTTTGATCTTTTATTTTAAAAATGAAAGGTTTTTTAATATGTAATTTTTTCTTTTTGTAATAAGAAAAACTTTATTTCACTTATTTTTACTTTTTTTTAGTCTCCATCGCGGAATTGTTTTATCACTTATACAATATACTGCTGTACTTCAGTATTTCATGATATAATATTTCTGCTGGCATTCTATAAACTATACTACAGGCATGGAGTAATAGTCAGAAACACATGGCAGCCCTGGGGGGGTCTTTACAAAGCCCCATTATGCCCTGACACTCAAATGGCACCTCACAATTTCACTGCAGGAGGACCGTTTTGGATACAGAGGGAGTCCCCTCCCTCCGTTGGGCCATTTAAATGCCACTGTCAAAATTGACAGCAGTTTCTAAATGGTTAAATGGCTGTGATAGGAGTTATCTTCTATTATCTCCTACAGCTGACACCCACCATGCATAGAGCAGGTTTGGCTCCCTGGCGCATTCCATACAAACTCTATGCACATCTGCTATATGTATGCATTGGATTTTGCACCTTCCACCTACCCTTATCTTTGTCGTTGGTGCCTATGTGCACCATGACCACTGGGTCCTCACCAGCCCCTCTCAGTAATCTGTCAACCCGATCGGCAGTGTATCCAACACAAGTGCCAAGAAGAGAATACTCTGTTCAACAATCCGGTCTTTTCAATAGAGTGCCCTGCCTGTTTCCTAATAATTAAGTCTCCCACTACCAGGACCTGTATATTCTGCCCCACACTCCTATTCCCCTTCTTACTGGAGCAGATATTTCCATGGCAGTTAGAGGACGTGTCTTGCTACAGCAGTGCTAACCTTGAATTAACATTCCTTCAAACTTTGCAAACTTGTTGGGATGTGCCAGATCAAGACTATCCTCCCTTGCACTCTAAAGGCCCATTTACACGGAGCGATGATCGCTCAAAAATCGCTCAAATGATAGTTTGAGTGACAAGTTTGAGCTATCATTTTGCATAAACTATTAAGTAGCTACTAAGCTACTTAATAGGTTATTTTGTGTGCAAATAAAGCCTTTAGCTGAATGCAGTTAATAGTCGGAGGGCTCTTATCTCCATTCAGCTCCTTTGTTCTCCAGCGGGTTAAATAGCTGAAACAATGCTATCAGCAATAGAACTCAGCGTGTGGTCCTGATAAGACTGCAGAACGATTTTTAGGCTGGTTTGAATTTAATGATCAGCTAGCAGTGCACGAAAGGTGCATGATGGCTGCCCATTTAGACACAATGAATATCGCTAAAACGATTGCTTTTATGCGTTTTTTGAGCGATCATCGCTCCGTAAATAATGGGCCTTTACTTCAGTACACCTTCTGTCACCCAGATAGTTGCTTCATTATTCTGCATCTCCATGTTACCGCCTACCCCCATATCTACCTCAGTGAGTATCTGCTCAGTGAGTAGCAAACTCCTTTCTTTGTTGTCAGTTGATCTCAGTGTTGAAAGTTGCTCTTTTAGATCCAAGATCTGGGCTTCTAAATGTGCAAAATGCACACATCTCATACAGCAGTATGCACCCTCGAACAGCTGTTAAAGAACTGCTAAGGACTGCATACATGGCGCAAGATGTGCAGTGGATACTATTGTCAATCATGGAGTACATTCTAATTAATGGGGATAGAACAGATAGATTAAATTAAAGTAATTTATGCAATGAAAGTGAAAAATAAAAAAGACTATTGTATAACTACTATACATGCATGGCTTCCAAAGTTCCTGAAACTAAAGCCACTTTATCTCAAGTCACACATTTAGATCACAACACACATGGAAGCTCCCAAATTCCCTTTTTTCTGTTTGCTTAAAGGGGTTTTGTCAGTCTAAAAGAAAAATTAATACTCACCTATTCATAAACCCCCGCAATTTTCTTACTGCATCTTCTACTTACCTATCTTCTCCAGTCCACTGCTGCACATCAGCTCCAGCCGTCCGGATCCTCTTTTTCTTGTTTTGGAGCATGCATTCTTGGCATTCTTCTTCCCGAAGGTCAATGTAGGTTAAGTCACTAGTGACGTAATGTTCACTGCCTAGCAAGGAATACAGAGCTATTACCAATATTGACCATACTGGCTGTCTCGCCGCAAGAGTTGATACACTATTGTAGAGACACAGCGCGCATGCGCAGTCTCTGCAGTAGCTCGGCACACCCTTCTAGGCTGTGAACACTATGTCACGAGTGATGTACCATACGTTGCCCTGCAGAAAGGAGACTGCCTTCTTCTTCACCGGTAAAAGAAGAATCGTCTGGCTGGAGGTGAGGTGACCTGGGGGACTGCAGGAGACAGGAGAAGATCTGCGACTAAAAGATGCGGTAAGAAGACTGACGGGGAAGTAATAGGCAAGTATAGAATTTTTTTTTTCTAATGACAGAACCCTTTTTAAGATTGAGAAAAATATAGCATAGGATTATTAGTGAAGTTATTGCCCTTTTTTCCTTGTATTACCTAAATGCAAGTATTAGAAATAACTTTCCAAAATGTATCTCCAATATCTCTGTACAGAACATAGGAATAATATATTCTGTAGCAACGTTAAAAAATATGCAAATCCATTAAGTTAAATATATTATCCTGCAGTGTTGATTCAGAAGAAGACAAAATCGCCCTATGAAGTTTTTGTCAATTGCTCAACATTAGAGGAAAAAACTCCTTTCCGCCTCCAAAAAGAACAATTTAAAGAAATCCTGGGATGAAGACAAAAAAGCTAGAATCACACATAATAGTTTCACAGTTTAAATATTTCCTTTTTTTTTTTCAAAAATGACCTGAAATTTTTTTCAAATACACACGTGTGGCACAGATCTATGAGTGTAAGTCATTTCTCACAGACAGTTGTCATCTTAAACCCATGCAAAATAGATGTTGGCACGGATTCACATCCACCTTGCTCAATACATTCCTGGCACACGTTTGATAAACCCTTCATTCAAATGCTCAACAGAGAAGAGCTCAAGCTGACTTGATGGATTTTCTTGAAGAAATTGTCTTTCTGTGTTAAGTAACTGCAGAATCTTAGCAAATCCTTACAATATTGGTTTTCCTGCTTAACAGCTACCTGTGGGAGATTCTTTATTTGACTGTGAAAACTTTGGTATCAGCTGATTTTATAGCTATTCACAGCTATGCTTCAGATGTTTTCAGTAGCTGGAGATATGGCAATTCAGCTGCTAATATTATTTGACACCACACGAAAATTACCATAATTTGTCCTTACATGCAAAAAAAAAAAGCCATAAAAGACATTAAATATGGCCAATACTATTTTATGGACATTGCCACAGTAAACACTTTGTAGTGCTCTTATGTCAGTATTGTATGGCGCAATAAGCAAAATAGGCACTTCGGTGCATTATTATTTGGGCACTGAGTGGCTGTATTATGTGAGCTCTTTCTACAACTAATATTGGAGCGCTGTAGACACACAATGATGCAGGCAATTTCAGGTTGTTACATGTTTTAGCAGATCTAGAAATAACGATCTACTCAAGACGTGCAATGAGTTCGGTCATTATAGGATGCTGCCTGTCTCAAATGCTTAAAGGGGTTTTTAGTGGCCGGGGGGGTGGGGGGTGGGGGTGGGAATGCAGTGCAAATTATAAAAAATAAACACAGTATTCATCTCCCATGCCGCGCTGCTCCCCAGGCGCCACTTGCTGCGCTCCGGTTTTCTGCTTGCAAGCGTTGCAGCAGTCATGTAGGTTGTTTGCCCATGTGACTGCTGCCGCCAATAGAGGGCCCTACAGGGACCTTACTGATGACCTCCCGTAAACTTTTCTCGGGGCTTCTACAATAGAAGCTCATGTTATACGTCTGCAGGATGCCACCTAGTCTTCTGATCTGATGCCCCGGTGGAGAGTTTATTTATATTTTATAGTTTTGGGCACAAGCATACCAAAACGATATAAAAATACTCAGAAAACCCCTTCAAAATGGACTGAGAAATAAGGAAATCTGTACCCCAAAAAGAATTTCAGGTCCTATTGCTGATACATTTTGAGAGTTGCAGCAATTGCTACGAGTAGAATTGGAAGCAGGTGGTGGTGGTGTAGATATTGTTTTTGTTCAATGGCACAAAAGACACTAAATACAAAATCCTATCTCTGTTGTGACTCTTTCTGCCCACCACTCTTTTACAAATACTGTATGCTAGCCCGTAGGACATTTATTCACTGTGGAACCCTGGAGTTAATATTACATCTTTGGAATCATTTTGCAGACAGAAGATTCTATTACATGGGTAACACTAAATATGGTCTTTGAGATTTTTGTGTGAAAAGCACTCCTTAAATAAGTATAAAATATAATTATGCATCATTTCTCAAGCATTTACCCCAGATAATAGGAGAATATGTTCTAGAATGTGCAATTATAAAAATGAAAAGAAATGCAAAAGGATGCCTTTGTAAAAGAAATATAATGTGCTATAAATGCTGAAGATATCAGTGAAATGTTTATTTTCTAAAAGTAACCCATAGCGTTTTTGCTTCATATCTGGTCCATATCTATCTATCTATCTATCTATCTATCTATCTATCTATCTATCTATCTATCTATCTATCTATCTATCTATCTATCTCATATCTATCTATCTATCTATCTATCTATCTATCTATCTATCTATCTATCTCATATCTATCTATCTATCTATCTATCTATCTATCTATCTATCTATCTATCTCATATCTATCTATCTCATATCTATCTATCTATCTATCTATCTATCTATCTATCTATCTATCTATCTATCTATCTATCTCATATCTATCTATCTATCTATCTCCTATCTATCTATCTATCTATCTATCTATCTATCTATCTATCTATCTATCTATCTATCTATCTATCTATCTATCTATCTATCTATCTATCTATCTCTCTCTCTCTCTCTCTCTCTATTTGTTTGCCTGTCTGTCTATAATATCTATCTCATCAGTTTTGTACTTTGGATATCTTTTATTCAATACATATTGAAGAGAGCCATTTAAATGCATGTAATTAAATTATAATCATGTTGACGGTTCTCTTCTTAATGAGCTTAGTTACAAATGCCTAGCAGCAAGCTCCCTGCAATTTATTCTATATAGTTAAAGTGGGGGTGGGGTGGGGGGCGGATGGCAAAATTCCGTCAAGTTCAATAAATTGTATCAAAACCTGCTGTGTTGATAGAGTCAAAAGTAAAATAAACTCCAGTTTGGTGATTGCAAATTAATCTTACTGCTCCCAATCTTACTTACAGTATATTTGCTTTACCAGCATATGCAGACTTAATGGTGTACAAGCCTGTGTTGGGTCACTATGTGTAATTTTTGGAATTGATTGTTTGGGACAACTATGTCATTCGCAAGTGTAGCCAATTCAGATGCAGTTGTGGCTATACCAGCCTCAGTTTTGATCTTTTTTTCCAACTTGCTAAATATGTATGCAGAAGCATATACTGTCTATCAGTGGTGTACAAAGAAGTGACTAGGGAGGGTGCATAGCAAAAATAACTGTTGCCGCCAAGTTTAACTTAACTGTAATAACTTTACGCAACAAATTATATCATGCCATTAAAAATCTATTGCTATCATTGTAGTGGCCCAGTACATGATTTCCTGGCCCCTTCCATGTCTTATGTAGATGATCTGTACAAAACTTTTTTGTCATTCTGTTATGTGTATTGCACAGCTGCAGCAAATGAGAGGTTAATGTCTGCAAAGTGTGAGCTGACTGTCTGGTAAATGTAGCAATTTATGTCTTGTCTCGTGGTATGAGTGAGACTATAAATGTGAGCGCTTGAGAGCAGGAAAGGAGTTCCATCTTGGCTTCCATCTTAAATACCACCAATGAGAGAAAGCACAGAGACACATGAAGGCACCCTCAGCCGTTATGTGTTGAAGATGGAAGAGGAGAAGAGATTCCACGAAGCGTGTGATCCCGGAATGAAGACAGAGTGAGCCCCAAAAGATAGTGAGTGAGCAACAAGTGAGCATTTTCATTCCAAGGCCTAATGCAGAGGCACTCATCTATTCTCATGGTCTTTCACACACGAGCGTCCAGAGGTCTGGGACTGCCGGGTGGAGGTACTCTAACCTCATTGTTCACACTCCAGCATCTTGAAGCCTGGGTCCGGCTGAGGGGAGGTACACGTCTTTAATTCATCACATACCGGCGTCCAAAAGTCTGGGCCTGCCGTGTGGAGATACTCTAGCTCATGTATTGCCTGCACTTTTCTCAGTTTATAATTCCTTTGCCTTGTGTATTGCTAAAGTTATTTTTCCAGTAAAGATATTCCAGGTCGCCCTGACCGGTCCCAGGGACCTGAGGTACTATAGTACTATCTCTGGCTCATTTATTTCCCTGCTCATGTTCACGCTGGTGGGTACCATAACGGTGGCGTAACCCGTGACAACCGCAATCCCTGTTCTACCATCTATTGGGCATCCCTATCCTAGGGGAGTCCGGAAGAGGCCCAGCGCTGCCTTGACCTTGCCTGCGTGTGTCCCTACAGGAGGGAGCATGGTAAGTGCCGCCGTGACAAGCCAGCATCTTGCCCTCCCAGCTCCTCAGCATATTCCATGTGTCCGGGGTCACCCAATAGGATGCTGCATCATAATGCATTAAACCCAATTGAAAAGCAACGGAAAGGCAAATACACTATACACAGAACATTATTCAATGTATTAAGAGTCAAGTTAAGCTTTGTTAAATCTGTAAAATGCGCTCCCTATCATAATGCCAGAATGCCTTGACACCTTTTTTGAGTGATGCAATATTACATATTATAATCATTAATAACTTTAGGGTTTATTATTACGATTGCCAGATTGGAGAAAATTGGCTTCTACCTCACTGGGATCTTTTTTGCCTTTCTCCGGATCAAAATTGGGGTTAACGGTCTAAACTGGATGGACATGTGTTTTTTTTTGCCTTACATACTATGGTAATGCAAGACAGACCTGGTATTTCTTTACTCCTCCTCACCCTTTTATGACTCCTTGCTAATTTTCCACCACCTGTTTCTGAAGAAGGAATTCCTGCACAGGTTTTTACTACCCAGCAGCAAAGAGGATTTGACCAACTAGGGCTATGTCTCCATGGGCTTCATACACAGCCGGCTATATGCAAAGTAAGCCACTGAAATCAGCACCCATTTAAGGGGTTGTCCCATGAAGACAAGCCCAGCGGTCCCATTGAAATGAATGAAATGGCGGTACACATATGCAACTGCTGCCTTCATTGTAAAATACTCTGTACTCCGGTTCTCGGGATTGGTGAAGGTCCCAGTACCCACACCCCCACAAATCAGGATGGTATCTCTTGTCCTGTGGAGAGTAGATAACCTATTTTGTTTGGACTACCCCTAAAAGGAATGCACTATTTAGTTCCTTTTATTAGAGATATTTTCTGCAAGTAGAAAATCAATGTTTATTATTTCCTTAATATTGTGCTATTTAGCCTTTATTTTAAAACACTTCCTGTGGATGGCCATATTCGACATACAAACACCATTTTTTGTACTGCCTAAATAGAGGATTTAAATTATAGTTAAACCTAGCTCAGTGAAATGAGATGCATGTTTGCAGATGCAGTAAATGAGAGTCAGTAGATGGACAAGTTCCATAGACTCATACAGTCTCCTGAAAGGGTTGAGTACAGTGCCTCCCTCAGAGACCAGGGGGCACCAGAGAGGCTAGATACTAGCTGTTATCTGTGTCTGTATGTATAGTCTTAGTTTTTCTATACACCCTTAGCATAGGGGAACATGGCTGTAACTGTGAGTTGCACCTGAGGGAATCAGATCCAACTCTAATTGGACCATGCACATTCATGGATATCGAATGTCCTATTACTCATCCATGAAACGGACAGGAATAGAACATACCATTAGTTTTTGCATGCAGACCATGGGTTCATGTGATCTATCAGCAGGCGGGAATTTAAAATCTTGCTGAAAGAGCTGATTGTGATTGACCGAGACGCTCAGCCAATCACAGGCAGCTCTCGCTTGTCATTCATTTGGCAAGAACTGTCTGCGATTGGCTGAGCGCCTCAGCCAATCACAATCAGCTCTTTCAGCAGGTGGGAATTTTAAAATCCCCGCCTGCTGATAGATCAGCAATACAGAGTCGGGGACAGCGGAGAGAAGACGCGGCTGAGCCCGGCGGCTGAAGGGAGGTGAGTATGTATTTTTTTTTGCTTTTTACACTACTTTTACTAGTTTTTCAGGGAAGGGCTTATATTTAAAGCCGACAGCAGAATCCTCTACCACAGCTGTCATGTGTGACAGCTGCGGTAGGGAATTGAAGAATTCCTCTGCTGCATCTGTCACAGATGTGGCAGGTGCAGCAGCAGGGAATTCTTTTTACTAGCAGGGATGAAGCAAACATCTGCTGCATGCGGCAGATGTGTTCTGCATCCCCGTGGGGGACACAGCAGCGGCGGAGAGGTACATTTTTTTTTAAATATTTTTTTTTTTTTACACTAAAATTATTGTTTTCCAGGGAAGGGCTTATATGTAAAGCCCTTCCATGAAAAACAATTCAGGGGTGACGGCAGACCATTGTCTTCAATGGAGCCGCCGGCAGCACCCGCAGCTCCATTGAAGACAATTTAGTGTGTGTCCTGTCCATCCGCACTATATAACAAGACTGTACTCACTTTACACTGTTTTTTTTTTTTGCTAAAGTATATGCAAAATACTATTTTGCATACACTTTAGCAAAAAATAAACATGTGGGGAGGAGAGGGTAAAATTTTCATGAGCACCCGAGCATGGCGTGGTGCTCGCTCGAGTAACGAGTACTTTCGAGCATGCTCGCTCATCTCTAGCCATGTGCTGTCTATGGAATTACAAAATATGGCCATGTGCCCTTAGCTTTGTATAAACTACAAGCATCGCAATAGAGCTATCATCTGTCCATAAATTCCCCACCCTCTAATGATAATGATCTTGTTCCAATCTAAGCAGCAAAGCTGAAAAATAAACTGCAGAATATAGGAAATGTCAGTCTTTTATGTGGGCCAGCGTGAAAACTGAAAAAAAGCCAGTAATTTTGGCAGGATTAATCCAATGCAAAAGAAAAGCACAACAAATGTTGCCTATATAATGAGAACACAATGATATAATATGTTCTTCTCTCATAATACATTCCCATTAAGAAGTTTCTAAACACCCGAACCAGCTACTGAACCAGACCCCTGTCTGTTATTTGATGTCTCATTTACTTTTGTAGCATTACATACTCTTTGCTTTGTGTTTATCACTTTCTTTGCCTGCACTACAAACCTACTCGGAGCTACTTGCAATATTTCAGCAGTAGACACAGCTTCACACACAGCCATAGCCTTCCTCGGGCTATGTATTTAATTGGCCCACCTGCATCATAATTACCAAGCCATATGTGATATCACAGTATAGTATACAACTAGATGTTGTAGCCTTTGAAATCTCTCCCATCAAGGAGCTTTATGTATGATAAGGCCTCTCACTATACACATAGTAAAATACGGTTGCAATTACCTTGATGACATTTGGCTGCAGGTATTATAGTGAGTTAAGTGAAGAGGGCTCTGAGTATATTTATGCCGTGTTAATTGCTTTTAGCGAATTTCCAGCAGGGACAATTGGTTAAATGCAGGTGCAAGGTCTTCATGTTTCCCTCTTCATGTAGTGATCATCAAGCTTGATATCAGAAAACCAATTCCATTTATTTACAAAATAAGTGTCTTTGTGCTGCAGATCGACTCTGCAACCTCTGTATTCCCCGAGCTGACAAGGCAATATGATAATCATGTTGTGTGCAATACAACACATTTCTAGGTTGTATCACATAGTTACAGCTGATGAAAAGGCTTCACAACACGTGCTAACAATGTTACCGTACTATCACCATTTGTAATGAATGACACATTGCATTGTCTACAACTTCCTTTTGCAAGAATTCAAGCCAAGAGGTAGCTGACTAATCCTATTTCCAGGCTGCATCTACGAAAGAGAGACTATGGAAGAGAATTACACAATATTGTAGGATCAAATAATATGCAGGGTTTATATGTAGACTGGAACTATTGGTACACTGCATAGGAGCCCTATTTATGTAACTGTAGGCCACTTACCATTGCCGAGGTGTGGAAGAAGTTCTTTTAGATTTTAGGGTCCTTCTATAAGTTATTTTAGCCACTTCTGAAATGACTCACTGCTCGATGTCTTCAACTTTGAGGTTCTCACTGTGGTTGCATGGGGTTCCTAAGCCTTACAGATGGCATTCTAACCCTTCTGTGATCAATACAGGGTGGAGTCAAAAAGATTGATCCAGCACTATCTCAATACTGGTGCCCTACATTGAAATAACAGTAATATACTTGAAAAGGAAGGTGTAGATGGGCTACATGATTTTATGCAAGGTATTGTTCCATCTCCCGTATTTGCATATTACCCAGAGGAGCATGAATGGTCTTATAAGTCTCCTTATTCACTCACCTTCTAAGTGCTCTCCCTAAGGAGAAAAGATAGCATTCCTGACCCACATAACAGGCCTCTCACTAGTCAAGCCAGAAAGCTAATGCACACTGATGAGGGGCAAACACCCTGAAACAGCTGTCTGTGTATGGATTATGGCTTTGCTTTCAATTCCTAGTCATTGTTACAAGGCTTGTATAAAGAGTCTAACATTGACTTGCAGGAATGCTGCCTTCTAATAGGTGGTGCTGCAGAGGTATTGTTCCATCTTCCTTCTTTGCATATTACCAGAGGATCATGAATGGCCTTACGAGTCTCCTCACTCACTCACCTTCTAGGTGCTCTCCCTAAGGAGAAAAGATAATGTTCCTGACCCACGTGATTTTATAGCGCACGGGCCCCTAGAACATGGATTTCAATTTTGTGTTGTGGACCCTTTAAGAGATAGAGAGTAAACCCCAATTGCAAAATTGAAGAGTAGTATGTGAGAAACAGAAATCTGCTTTCTGCATATCTCTAAGTCCAGAGGGATCGCTGCTATGACTGAATTAAGGAAAGTGTACAATACAATACATGCATGGAAGCGTTCCACAGTGCTGTCCAGGGCCGATGTTATCAGAATAGTATAGTCTATGAAAATGATAAAAAAAAGCGGTTCCATCCAACCTCTTCCTCACCATTATATGTGCTATCACATGAGTAAAAATAAGGCATTGTCTAAATTCAGCGTTATCACAACAAATAATGAGAATGCAAGAAGGAGCACGTTCAGCTCTGCTTCATCTTACTTTGCCTGTATATTCTAATGTTTGCTGTACAATATGTCCTTGAATCTCTTTGTAAAATTCTAAAAACTAACTGATACACAGCAGGATACCACAGTGAGGTGAATTCTTAAAAAGTCTGTCCGGGAAAGACAAAAACAACACATCTCAGATGTTAAATCAAAAAATTTACTCTGACATTAACTGGGGAAGACAGAAAAGAAAAGGTTGAGACTTATGTAAATGAGATGATTACATAATAGTAAGAACTAAGGACTAGGAAGGAGGAAAATACACAACAGGATGCCAGTGGAATTTCTATGAGGGAGTCCCAGGAAAATATCACAAAACAAACTAATACTACATTAGTGTTTCCTGGTCTAATCATTTTAACAGAAATCAAGACACACAAAAGGGGGGAATTCATAGATCTGTCTCAAGTCCCATTTGCGCACAAGTGTGGCACTTTTTTTTGCACCAACCTTGCCACTTTTGTAAAAATGGCACAAGGGGGTATAATCACACTCACTATATTGTACTATAGAAATTGGCATACATTGTAGCACTGGTTTTAGATAAAAGTTCCCAATCTCTACTAAAATCTGTCTATCTATCATGTATCTATTATGTATCATCTATCTATCTATCTATCTATCTCATATCTATCATCTCATATCTATCTATCTATCTCAGATCTATCTCATATCTATCAATTTATCTAACTACTATCCATCTATTTCATATCTATCTACCTACTATCCATTCACTTCATATCTATCTATCTATCTATCTATCTATCTATCTATCTATCTATCTATCTATCTATCTATCTATCTATCTATCTATCTATCTATCTCATATCTATCTATCTATCTATCTATCTATCTATCTCATATCTATATATATATTTATGTATTATCTATGTATCTATCTATGTATCTATCTATCTAATATATTTTATTAATATCTTTATTTATGTATCATCTATCTATTGGTTCCTATTAGAAGCATGTTCTGTGCATTGCTAACAGCACGAAAACAGTGCTCATCTGAACGAGCCCTTAAGACAATCTGTGAGCATTTTGAGTCATTGCTGCTGACTCTTGAAGGCACATAGTGGCTAGCCCTAGGAGGGTCATAACAGCCGACCCCAAGTGCATTGTGACTAGCATTTGGAAAATGTTGTTGGCATTCCATGGCATCCCGCTGTAGTTGCCAGTGTATGGAGTGCACACTGCGACTGGTACTGCATGAGGGCATTGTGACTGGCATTGGTGGCATTGTGGCTAGTTTTGGCGGGGCACATAGTAAACGGATCTATATCTGTAACTGTGGCTGGCACTGTAATACTAGACCACCTCCTGCAGATATTAACTTTTTAAAGAAGAAACAATTCTTCTTCAGTCAGTGAATAACATAAAGCTCCTTGAATGAGGTTGAATGGGATCATATTGGAGTTTCATTCCTTTGTGATTATGTATTGTGTCATAAATTACAGTAAGGTGATTATAGCACTACTCCATATATAATCAGTTCTGATACCAATCAGAATACTCCATCTACCACTTCCACCCAACAAGCTCTTGTTTCCCTCTACTTGATCCTTATCTTATTCATCAGTGATTAATATTAGGCTTTCCATATTTGAAATGACATTCTATGGCAGCTAGGTAAAATAAAAGATATATAAACTACATAAAACCCAGTTATATAAACTACATAAAACCCACCCCAGCTGTGGCTGAACCTCTGTCTAGCTAAAAGGAACCTGTCACCAGAAAAATCATTTTACGTCCACCACCATAGTGTAAAGGCGCATGACACAAGCAGGGGGCACATGGTTGTATGTAAAAAAGCCATTTGGTATTACCAGAACTTCTTACTGTTTCGTTTGCATGCCCAGTATGCAAATGCACCATATTGAGTCAAAGTGGTGGCGACATCCTCCCTCCGAGACAGTGCGTATGACTATGTGTGGCCTGCTTGTGTCATGCTCCATTACACTATGGCGGCAGATATAGAACTATTTTTCTGGTGACAGGTTCCCATTAATCTCTGACTGACATAGTTTATCTGGACGGATTCATACACTAAACTATCTAGGTTTTCACCACTGGATTATAAATCAGTATGTTGCGATTTGTCAGTAAGATATGTTTTGTATTTCAGGGCGCAGCACACGGGATGAATGAGTCTCGAGCAAAGAGAAGGAGTTATATTCTCATTAAAAGAGGCTCCAGCTATACAATGACTGGCAACACTCTATCCGTCACACCGCTTCCAAGTCATTGCAGAAAGCCTCCTTGAACACATACTGTATTATTTCTGAGAACAAGTTCGGCTTCCTTAGAATCCGTAGAATCATAGACTCGCACATGACAGCAAATACGTTTCATTTAGAGCTGCAGCCCATTGATAAATTAGTTCTTGTTTGAAATTGACATTCTGTCTGTAAATTGAAGGAAAGTACTGCAAGTGCTGCAATTAGTGCTCCCTGCGGAGCTGAAGCAGTGACAATAAGGCAGCTTGTGAACACACACAGAATACGGGGGAGCTTTTATTTCACGACCCTGGCAATCAGACTACTCAATTCAAAGCTGCCTGAAACATATATATAGGGTTTATAATTACTATACAGTACACTGTGTATGTATCAGAATCAAGAGGGATACTGACCAAAGTAACACTTTATCCAAAACCTGCAGACCTTACGGCCAGCTCAATAGATACAGTTGTATTACGGTATACGGAGAGTCAGGATGGTTACAGTTTCCCCTCTGGAGACCACCTAGTAGGTGTGATAAGACATAATAGGCCATTCAATGCTCCTCTGGGAAATTCGGTATATAAATGAGAGATGCCTCTGCAACACTACCTATTAGAAAGCAGCTTTTCTACAAGTCAGTATTTGGTCATTTAATAAGCATTGTAATATGACTGGGAATATAAGCCAATACCATAGTCTTCTCCAGAAGGAAAAAATAACTATGTAGCTTACTAGGTTGTCCGCAGAAGGATAAACCATACCCAACACCATTGACCTCTCACCCAGCCAGCCAGAAACCTACTGTACAATGATGAGGGGCAAAACCCCCCAAACAGCTCTCTGTACATGGTTAATTTTTTTTCTAGAAAAGACTCTTTGTCTTATATGCCCAGTCGCCTTAGAAGGTCTGCTAAAAGGTTGGGTATTAACTTGCAGGAAAGCTGCTTTCTTATAGGTGGCGCTGTAGAGGCATTGTATCATCACCCATTTACCTACTGTATATTGAGTAGTGCTAGCCATACTCTCAAACCGAACCATGGACAGCTCAAAAGGCTCTTTTTGTTACTGTTTATTGAGTAATACTAGTCATATAATCTCAATCAGGACCATGGACAGTTCAACAGAGTCAGTTATGTTAATGTGTATTTAGGGTCAGAAGGGATACAGTTTCTCCTTGTGGAGACCTCTTAGTAGATGTGAAGAGACTCATAAGGCTATGCAATACTCCTTTACTAAATTTGGTATGCAAATTGATCAAGATACAATGCCTCAGCAGCACCATCTATAGAAAGGCAGCTTCTCTATAAGTCAATGTCAGACCTTCCAACAAGCCTTGTAATATGAAAAATTATAATGAAAGGAGTACAAACCATCTAAAAAATATATCAACATTTCATTGACTAGATAAAATCATACAAATATACACAGAAGTAACAGACAAAAGGATCACAGGAAAAACAAACAAAGCCTCATTCTATAGCAAATTATATTAAAAGTCATATCTAATGGATGGCATATAAATTGAGCAAAATCAGAAATTATAAATATACTGCACATCTCTAGATCAAGAAAACACATTTTGCATACCCATATATGCAAGTTGCCTCAAAGCACATTTTGTGTGATACTGTCTGCTGCTACAAATCCCTTTACATAGCAACCTACACGCCCCCATAAGATTCATACATAATATTCAAGATGGCATTATCAGGAAAATGGAGCATGTGTCCGGGATATCACGTGAGACAGTCATAACATCAGTGTGGCACTCGTGTCATTTCCGGGCATGCATGGACCACAAAGGATCCACGCAGACAGAGAACAACTACTGAAGCCGCATACATCATTCAGAAGCAGCACAGGAACATGCATATATGGCACATATACAGTATTAATTGAAACTAAGAATGCATCTATTTAGCACATGAAATCGATCTGAAAATACTAAATTAAATATATGAATACCATCAACAACAAATAATTATACTAAAGTGCAAATAATTAATTAATATAATAAAGTGACTAGTGCAAATACTGTATGTCTACATGGATTGTAACCAGAGGCGTAACCTGAAGCTTCTGGGCCCCAATGCAAAATCTGTAACAAGGGCCCTCAACCATAATGTTTTATTCATAGTACTGGGCTTCCTATATGGAGAAGAGAGGCCTTATGGGCACCCTAAGGCTTCATGACCACGGGGACAGATTCTCACCCCATAGGGATACATTGGACACCCGCAGGTAATTAAATACCTGCGGATGTCATTTTCCCTTGAGGCGCGGATTGCGTGTGCAGGAAAACACCCGCAGCATGCTCCATTTTAGTGTGGGTTTCCTGCTGGGACGACTCCTGCAGGCTTCTATTGAAACTTATGCAAGCCGTCCAGATCCGAGGCACACCCGCTCCTAAATTCCTGCTGTCTGGCGCGGGAGCTCGGGAGAGCAGGAGTTCAAAAATTTTAAAAAAGAGTGCACGGTCGCAACGGAGGGCAGAGCCGCGGCGTCCGGATAGGTAAGTAAATTCTTATTTTTAGGCCTCATGTCCACCGGAAAGGAGGCATCCGCTGTGGGATTCTGCATGAAGAATCCGCGGCGGGCCTGATTTTCCCCGTGAACAGGAGGCCTAAGGCTTCTGGGCCTGGGTGCAACCGCATCCCCTGCATCCCCTATAGTTACGCCCCTGATTGTAACAATGACTGGGAATATAAGATAAAGGCAAAGTATTCTCCAGAATAAAAAGATAATCATGCAGCCTAGTAAGCAGTCTTTACAAGGAAAAACTGTACTACTCCCTACCTACATCATAGACCTCTCACCCAGCCTGTACATGGTTAACTTTTCCTTCTGGAGAGCACTTTGGCTTACATTCCCAGTCATGTTAAAATGCTTATTAAAAGGTTGGGCATTGACTTGTAGAAAATCTGCTTTTAAATAGGTGGCACTACAGAAGTGTTGTACTATCTCCCATTTGTACAGTATACTGTATATTGAGTGATGCAAGTCATACTCTCATACTATGAGCCAAAACCAGTCCACTCTCGATGGAAAGGTTAACCATGTACAGACAAGCTATCTATCTATCTATCTATCGCTCTCATATCTATCTATCTCATATCTATATCTTTCTCCTATCTATCTATCTATCTATCTATCTATCTCATATCTATCTATCTATCTATCTATCTATCTATCTATCTATTTATCTATCTATCTATCTCATATCTATCTATCTCATAGCTATCTATCTATCTATCTATCTATCTATCTATCTATCTATCTATCTATCTATCTATCTATCTCATATCTATCTATCTATCTATCTCTTAGATCTCTATCTAATGAATACACTTAAGTATCTGTGTCATCACTTATATACAAACTCATTATTCTCAAATAATATCCCTTTCAAATTACCTCTTCATTATGACCTAAAGCCATTTTCTATAATAAAAACATAATAATAAAAAAGGAGCTATAAAGTCCATTAGCAGTGAATGTAATACAAGTATCATCCTTTCTCCTCTTCATTTCATGCTCTCCTGATATCTTAACTTAGTAATTAAGCATTAAAGATTATTGGTATAATAATTTGGAATAACATATTTGCAGGTCATGAAATTCCTTGTTATTCTCACGCTGATCTCTAACCCGCAATATTCCTCATTTAATTATATCTATAAAAGCTTCTGAGGCCGCAATCTCTTCCTGGAGGAATCATTTTATTTTATGGGGCTGTATCTAACAATGATGAGTACTGATATCTGGGGAAATAAGTTCATGTTGTCACAGATTAATGAATGTGGTAATTTTTACAGGGACAAGTGATACAATTTGTAGGTGAAATTTAACTCCATTACATTAACCTTTTGCTTTTTATTGAACCATCTTGTTGGGATAGACTAATGATTTTAACATCACACCAATGGGATCGCGCATCTTATATACGTTCATTTAGCTCATCTTCAATTAACGTTTAGTGATGCACAACCTTCTTTTGATCTGAGCGCTGCATTGCTAGATAATACCACTTCCATGTGCCACACAATGAAACATAAAAGAGTATTATATACATATTTGAGATTTCTGGCATATGGACAGTATATGTCATAAATGTCTGATATGTGAGGGTTACAGCTCTGGGACCCACTTATTGGAACATTCATGTGTGATTACTTACATTGTAGAGTAAGAGAGATGAGTGTTTTGCAATTCCCATAAGCATGAAGAGAGACATTTTTTTGTGCACACACCTCTCCCCTGGCACTGCAAGCAGCGCCATGGCCATGAGTTCTACACCCTTCCAAAAATAGAAATATGTGGCACATTTCAGGACATATTTCAGGACAGAATCATAGAATAGTAGAGTTGGAAGGGACCTTCAGGGTCATCGGATCCAACCCCCTGCTCAGTGCAGGATCCACTAAATAATCCCAGACAGATGCCTATCTAGTCTCTGTTTGAACTCGTTAAGATAACTTTATGTGACAACCTTTGTTTGCACTTTCAATGGCTTTTGTTGTATAAAATAAGGTAACAGTAGCTCTTCAATTGCTTAAAATAAGCTAACTTTTGCAGAAAGTTATCATAGTCAATCTAAAGTTGGCTACATCTGTCCAATAGCCACAAGGACTTTCATGTAGCTCATGGTGAGGTGCGCACCCTCCCAGGTTGACTGCTTTTCCATGGAGAATATGAAGTTCCATAGGGTCAACCAACCCTGCAATTATTGTCAAGGGGGGAGAACAACTATATTGGCTCTTCCAGTATTGGGACACGTGGTATTGGGGCTGTACTAGGAAGAAATCTCATTTAAATTTTTATTATGCCTCCAATTTCCATTGTGTACCCCAAATATCCCCTCAAAGCACATAAGTCAATATTGCCTGGTTTGGAAAAGTACAGAATTCTGAGTTAATAGAAGGGGGATCTCCTAGTCAGGACTTTATCTGTTCGCCAGGACCAATCGCAGCTATAAAGAGTGTCTTTTTACTCTGGAGGACCCTGGACCTATAGAATGCTTTGTTTCAATTAAGCCATTGATGCTGCATCCCCCTTAGAGATTATAGCTAATATCTGGGAGTCACAGTTGCAGGAGTCTATTAGAACAGCTTATCGTTGGCTGACCTATCTAACAAGAAGGATTGTGCAAAGCAGAATTAAAGAAGTTTTCTGGTTTTATAAAATCAATGTTATCTATACAGTATAATAAAAATTATACACTTTTGCAATATACTTTCTTTATAATTTGGTCATTATTTTTAATATTTTTGCCTGCTGTTATTCAGTGGAAATCTTCATTGTTTACTTCCAGTGGATTCAATTCAGCAACACACTTGTGCATTGCTTGTTATTGCTACAGTCTAGCTATCATATTGCAGCTTTGTCTTCTCATTAAGCTTGTGCCTGTAAGTCTAGGACATAATATCCACTGGGAATAAACAATGAAGGTTCCTGCTGAGTGACAGCAAGCAGAGATCTAGAAAACCATGAGGCATTTATACAGTAAGCATATTGAAAAATGATATAACCTTTCAATGTACAGTGATTAACAGCTATAGTATTTGCTGAAATTGAAATACCCCCTAAGCCTAGGTTCACACAGGGCGGATTTGCCGCGGTTCTGCCGCAGCAGATCCGCCCGCGGCAAAACCGCCCGCGGCCGCTAATCTCGGGATTAGCCAGCCATGTGGATGAGATTTCTCAGAAATCTCATCCACACGGGACGGCTAATCCGCTGCGGTAAATCCGCAGCCGCGGTTTCAAAAGAAGCAGCATGTCTGTTTCCTTTCGTTTTTTTGTTTATTTTTGTCGCGGCCGCGCTCTCCTCTATGGGAGAGCGGCTTAGACCGCGGCGGTTCTCCCGGCAGAAATCTCGCGGTTTTTGCTGCGGCCAAACGGGATTTGGGAATCCGCCCTGTGTGAACCCAGCCTAAAACATTACATATAGGTTTTTCTACAGTTTCTGCAGGATGTTATTTATTTTGGAATAACATGACGTTGCTGGGCTCTAATGCAAAACCTGTAACAGGACCCCACCTACCATGCACCATTTAAAATATTGCTGTTTTCTTACAGTATGTGCTGGATTGCCCCCATAGGGCTGGGTGCAACTGCTAACTCTGCATCACCTATTACTAAGGCCTCCTTCCCACGAACGGATTTCCGCCGCGTAATTCGCGGCGAAAATCCGCTGCGTTGCCCGCAGCTATTAGGTTCTATTGAACCTAATAGCACAATGCTCACGATGCGTAATTCCACCGCGGAATTACGCACCGCGATTTCTCCCGTCCTCACCCGCAGCATGCTCTATTTTCTGCGGGTGAGGACGGGCTGTACGCACTGACGGCTTCCATTGCAGTCAATGGAAGCCGTCCGTTCACGCTATCTCCCGCTGTAACCAGCGGGAGATAGCGTGAAAAAACGCTTTCCCGCCCACCGCCGAGCGTCATATGACGCCAAATGACGCGGTCCGGCCGCGTCACGTGACACGGCCGGCCGTGCACGTGACACGGCTGGTGACGCGAGGGCGGTGGGCGGTGACGGGCGGTGACGCGCGGCGGTGGGCGGGGAAGCGATTTCACGCTATCTCCCGCAGGTAAGTATAGGGGCTCTGGGGGGCGCCGTGACGGGCTTCACAGCGGAATATTACGCTGCGGAGCCCGTCACGCTCGTGGGAAGGAGGCCTTACACCCTTGTTTGCAAGACTTCCATTTACACAAAATCTTCATATGTAATACATGGCTAATAAGTTGGTTCCTATTAGATCCAGTGTTTCTGTAAGGAAAGAATATGAATAGTTAGTATCAGCTGCAGGACATTGGTCATAACCTAAATAAGACCGGATTGTGGTCAAATTCACTATAGGCACACATTGCACATTTGTATATTTAAGGTAACCTGACCAGTGACGGAGAAGAATGTTGCATTTTGCGTAATCTGTCTATTGTCTTAACATCAGCGATGATTGAAACCAGCACGACTCCTTTTCTGAGATGGAATAACACATTAGAGACCTTTCTGACTGCACTTCAAGACACATATCAGTGTAAAACTGCCTGAAATTATGTAATATAATTACCAAATTCGCACTTTCTATTCTATTACTCTTTTCCGCCTGCTATATACATCTGTGTGTGTTTGAGATCACAAGATAAAGGACAGCATTTTATTTATTAATCCATTCATTCATTCTTATTTTTCCCTTAAGATGTTTTTGTCTTTCTTTACAATTTGAGAAAACTGTAATTCCTAAGAATCAGACTGTCAGACGTGATGATGAACGTAAAATGAATCTTTACCCTTGAACGTTACTTTGTTTTTCATTTCTTTTCCAGTAAATCGGTTAAAATAAATTGAACTGGGTAATTTTTTTCAATTTAATATACAACATGGATTTTTCCCTGTGGATTTCCCCTCTAAAACCATGGCAGAAATCTGTGGCTGAGTTGTGTATTTTTGCCATGGATCTTGCTACAGACTCTCACACAGTTTAAGCCCTTAAATGATAAAGTTTGGCTGACCGTACTCACCCCCCCCCCCAAAGCCTCCCCCCAAAGCCCCTACCTAGGCTCCCTCTAGTCCTCTAGTGGTGGCCATGGGATTATAAAATGTATCTAAGTATTTAACTTTATGACTATGTAAGAGACTATGGAGGTATATTTTTTAGAAAAGCAGAGTTTCATCTGCTATAAAGATGTCTTACCTTTCTTTCACATGGGCCAAATTATTCAGCCAGGACGTTCTGCAAGACACAGAGGTACACAATTCTGCACCAAAATGTGCAGATCTAACTGTGGATTTTGATGTGGAATTGCTGACAGATTTTAGCTATTTTCAATTCCGCATCAAAATCTGTAGATAGTCTGAAGGATTTTGGTGCAAAATTTACTGCAGCTTGCAGTGTGTCCTGCGGGTTAATTACACCTGTGTAAGAGGCCACTAATAAGACTAATGAACACAAGATGTTGGTCAGTTGATACATGTTTTTGCATTTACAATTGTAGTAAAACATATTTTGCCCCATTTAGCAGTGAGATTACTCACTAGTATCAGTACCAGATTAAAGTTTGTGGAGGAGAGGTGACTATGCATGTGCATTATGCTATGTACTAAAGTCTATTAGACCCCCAAAATGGCCATTACTATACTTTTCTGTCCCTATTCCCACATCAGCACTGAGCAACACATTAGGTAATTTGATTTAAGGAGGAGGATCCCCTGATGATCTTTGGATTCGAGTGGAGAGCAGTTACAAAGAGTGTCTCTCTATCTGGAGGACTCTCTGCCCTTCCTTACACTAACAAATCATAGCTTTGAATAGGCATTGTATAATGTTTAATTGGTCTTTTGGTGGTGTTGTAGGGAAATTCAATACTTACTTCCAAGTTTCCTCATATATCACAGCTGATTCCTTGTGGTCCCAACAGGGGGCCACTTCATGGTAAGCTTATTGCTAAGGAACTCTTAACTACTTTAATGTTTTCTGTGAAACTAAAAAAGATCAAGGATCCTTAAAACAAGTCCTCATGCCATGTTTGCCTGATAGATAGCCCACACCTGCTTTATACTCATTTTCATTACGTCTGAAGTCATCTACAGTAATTAATCACATTGCAGTATGGGAGACGTCACTAATATCTAATAGACCAATACAGCTGTAAAAATGCAGAACTGTATTCTTGTACTTTCATCCATACATGGCTCATCACAGTGCAAAGAGTTACAATTCACAGATTCAATCCATCACTTCTGTCAATGTCACCAATCTATCTTCAGTAGAGACCCATTGCTCATTCAGACAGGCATTGCTGAGGGGACACTATCCATGTTACTTGCTTCAGCTACAAGAAAATAATGTACTTGACAAGATCCACAACTGGATATCAGTAGATGCTCGTTGAGTTTTTATTTATTAGAGTTCCACATCACTGGTTAAAATGCAAAGTACTTGCTATTCTAAAAAAAATTCTCCAGTGGTAGAAATTGACAGTCCTGCTGGGCCCAGCTGCTGCCACATCTGTGGTATTCTGACACATTAGGACATGATATTGAGGCCTAGAGACCTATTATATGTCTTTCTGTAGAATTCCCACATGAGGAAGGACATAGCAGCCATGTGGCAACCTTCTAACATATGGTGTGAAGATAATTCGACTGCAACTATGTAATTTCTATGAAAATTGCTTTCTATTGTACTTTCTTGATACATTGTATGCATTGGATATTTGATGAACTTGTTTCTACATTGCCTAACCAGTTCCTGACTGCCCATAAACTATAAATGTCCAGTTGGCCTAGACCTGTTAAAGAAGGTATGGGAAAGTGGTTAATATTCTTCAACTAGGAAAGGTAGGACTAATTGTAGCTGAAATTTAGCCCTTTGACCACAATTATAATTAGCACTGCTTTGCAGATTCTAGGGAAACTTTGCTTCGTGCTCCCCAAAGGATATGATATCAGCTGTAAGTTGTGGCTCTCAAAGTCACCTCATAGGACGAAGTCTTGAACTTCAAATGAGCTGAAGCACCAAAGCAGAAGACAGAAATATAATTGCGCAGTCAAGAGATTAGAGGTCAAAAGATTCAAGGACATAATAGGCATGAGAGCATGCATGGAAGAAGACATTATTGTGCCCACACAGGCCCCAGTAGACCAATCTCAAGGTCTGGTAGCTAATATGATTTTGAAATATATAATGCTGCAATCCAAAAATAACCAAGTCAAGAACTCATTATACCTCATCATGAATGTCGAGAACAAACTAATATAACAGGAAGAGTACAATAGTGGGAATGGTATTGAAAACTAGTTTGGCTCATCCTGATCAGCGAGGCGATAAAATTGTCCTAATTTTCGCAAAACCAAATTGGGTTAGTTCAAACGGATTTTTTGGCGAAAATCATTGTAAAATCAAATTTACCATAATGCCTGCTGCAGAGGTCAGCGTCCAGCCAATCAGCAGCCAGTGCACCTTGCTGATGTCACCAAATGTGTCCTCCATCTTGTATATGGACAGCAGTTTAATTGGATGCCTGTATCTATTGTCTATGCATTGTGCATGCAAAAAGGTGTGCAACCATGCTCGTGTGAAGCCACCCTAATATATAAGGATTTTGCTGTGGATCCGTGACAAAATCCATAGTGGAAAATCCACTACAGACATTATGTCCCATGTGAACGCACCCCTAGGGCTGTGCAAGATTATTTTTTCCATCAAAACAACGGACACCTCAGTGGAACTGGCCAAACCTATTATAAGTTAATACGGTCTGTCAGATTCGGATGGTGTCTTTTGTGTGCTGCATCTGGAACTGATGTGAACAGAGCCTTACATATTGACTGAAAAGAACAAAGTTATAACAAAAGCTAAATAAATAAATGGGACATAAAATAAACACACAGTGATGCAGTTTGTAAAATGTTTTTGCAGACATTTCATAATACAAATCAGTTGATGGTGCACATATCCCTTATTACATTTTAGTAAACAAATTGAAGTATTTTACCATTATCCCATAAGGAGCAAATTAATTCTCTAAATATCCTGGGCATACAGTATGGTTAGATAATGAAATAATTGTATCTCTTGTGCTTTATCTAATTGCAATAACAATGAATTAGTGCGCTATATCCATGTTATGATGGAAGTGATTTCATCTAAATTTGTAGATGCAGATGATGTCAATGCTGTAATTTAAAGGGATATTAATTTTTTGTTTGATGGATTTGTGCCCTGCAATTCTGAGTTCAATTAGGCTTTATGAATATTACAGCAAATGAAAGAAGATGTGCTTGTGATTGCTTATATACATTATACAGAGTTGAGTCAAATTATTATGACCACCAGCTAATATTCAGAGTAACCGCCACAAAGACAACAGCTTGGAAGTGACTCAATAAGGCACTGGTAGGTTGTCTCGGGTATCTAGAGCCATGCTGACTGCAGTGCATCCCACAGTTGCTAGAGGGTGCGTGGGGAAGGATCCATGGAGTCAACATGATGATTGAGGTGATCTCACAAATGCTCAACTGGGTTCAAGTCTGGGGAATTAGGGGACCAGGTAGGGATTTGGAAGTCTTAGTCATGCTCTTCCAACCACTGTCGCACATTTATAGGTGTATGGAAGATCCCAACTGCCCCAGGGAAGACAAACAGTATACGTGATCTGCAAGGATGGATTCATAACCAAATCGGTTCAGAGTGCCTTCTACTTGGATGAGTGGGCCTGCAGAACACAACAGACAATTCCCCAGACCATAACGCTGCTGCCACCAGTCACTGTTCTTCCAGTAATGGTTGCAGGGTGTTTGCTCTCTAATGTTTTTCACCTGACATGCCAACAGCCATTCGTTTGATGAAGCAGAAAAAGTGACTGATCGGCAACCCTTGCTAATCAGTAGTGGCTTGAATACAATACTGCAATGCAAGTTGAAGACTTTTTTTTCTGATGCACCTTTGTTAGAAAGGTGCAGTAACCATCTGTTATGAACAATGAGTGTGGACCCACTGTGCCAACCAACTGATTTGGCTTTGGTCTACTCCCGGTTTGGTTGGCAGCTGACCCAGGGTGGTCAAAGATGCTGGTACAAGGCACTGCAAAACCAGATGACCTATGAGCAATAGCAGATGGGAAATTCTGCCCTTTGCTAGTACAGGAGATGGGAGTGCCCCTGCCTATAGGCGGGGCAGGCGTCCCAACAAGGACGTCCCCACGGTCTTTCTCTCAGGCCTGACTACCTCTTACAAGACACAGGAGGGACGCACAGGACACAGGACAGGGCTATACATTCCATGGAACCGGGTACAGTACAAAGATGGGATCTGGAAGCAGGCAAACATATACAGAGATATAAGTGCAGGATGGGAACAGACAGTAAGCCAGGGACAGGTTCTGGCAGCAGACAAACATATATAGATAGAGTATGGACAGGAGACTTATGCTGGGAGATAGTGACAGGCTCACACCTGGATAATGTGCAAAGTCAGGGAGGAGCTAACATACTGGATACAGGTCAGACAGAAAAACCAGAGATAGGAAAGCGATACTGGAAGACAGAGCAAAACACCAAAGCAGGGAAGATGCAAGGGCAAGATATACAGATAGGTACAGGGACAGGCAGACAAAAGTCAGAGACAGATGATCTAGGAATGTTGGGTGTCTATAAACAAACACACAGCAATACTCAGGCAAAGAGGAAGTGAATCAGCCCAGCTTAAATAGGAGAGTGATGCCTATTAACTCTGCAGCTCGGCTGCAAGCTAGGGGAACTGGTTAACTCACTCAGTGCTGGTAGAACATAGAAACAGATAGTCCATACATGCAGGAGGAGTTTTGTGATGCCCATATCCACCTGGGATCGTAAGAGGGCAGCAGACACAGGTAGCTGACCTAACACCATCCATCTGCTTCAAAGCCCCTTACGCAGTAGGGTTCGCGGAACTATTGTTTTAGACACATGTCTGGTAGTCCCCTGGTTCATTTTCATATTGAGCTGCTCCACTGTAGTGTTTAGTTTGGCCTTTGTGCACCTTTATAGCCAACATTCACCTCTTACATCAATAACATGTAGTGCTTAGCAGTTTCCATGTCGTTTGTTCCCAATGCTGCTATTAGTCCACTCACGATACACTTTCACCACAGCAGCATGCAAACACCTCACAAACTGTGCTGTTTAAGAAATACTGCCACCCTTGGCCTGAAAGTCAATAATCATCCCTTTTTACAGCCATGCAAAACTATATAATCGCCCCTTTTACCCATGACAACAACAACTGATATGTGAGCCAGTAGTTTATCACATGCTTCATATACCCCCCAAATCAGCCCATGCCGTTGACTTCAAAAGTAGGAGCTGGTCATAATAATGTGGCTCACCTGTGTAGTTTGACTCATATGGTGATCATGGAAAGTGGTTCCTAGTTTAGGACATCCTCCTCCCAGCTAACATATAAGCCAGAATATGGAAAATCCCTCTGTAAGCTCTGATTCAAATAAATCAATGCATCACATGGTTTGTTAATCATTCAAATAACCAGTGTAAATGCTAGATAACGCTACAGGAGAAATGTTTAGATTAATGCCGCTTCCCTATGATAAGCAATTGATCACAGGGAGTTACAGGTGTCAGACACATGATAAATAGCTGATCAAAAGCCCAAATTAATTTTAAAAAGTATGAGAGAATCCTTTAAAAAACAAAATTACATATGGACCTCGTGCTGGAGTATAACTGTAAAGCGGTGATCTGTAAGCAAGAACCCTTACAAAGTTATGTTTTAAGCGCTGTTGGAAAATGTTGCCGTGCTTTGAATTGTAATGTCACTGTAATGCTGAGACTGTACAATATTGTCTATGTCAATTGGGTGATATGTTGTGAGGCCTACTGTGAGTGTTGTGACTAGGTGTTGATTAGGATTTGAGATGACTGCTGAGGGTGGTATGCCTCATTGTGGGTCACTCACAAACGCAGTCTGTTACACACAGTAAAATAAAATGGAGGTTGAAGGTGAGGTGCATTAGGGTTTGTCTGGTGTATGGATAGTGGTGTGCAGTGCATATCCCAAAATAAGCCCAGAGATACAGGTGTGAAAAAGTTGAAACTCATACTTGATACTACAATCTCTATAAAGAGGAAGAAACATTTTTTTTACAATCAATCAATGTCCAGTCCTGATAATGGTGGCTGAAACCCTTGTTACCCTTGCTGCTCCATACTGCCTACTGTGAGTTTTTCATCATGGCCCTAGAGTCTGTTTTCTTTCTTTGGCTCACTTTAATCCATCAGTTTCCAAGTTAATCCCATGTTAACTGGAGTTCTACATGAAGTGACCCAGGTGCTGGATAATAATGACAAATAACCACTTTATAGTGGATCTGTCAGGTCTGTCTCCTGAGATCTGTTGTACTACAGGTTCTCTGGAGCTTTCCGACTCAGGTGTGGAGATTGTGCTGGATGGGCGTGTGTCTTCAGTCAGCCAATCACTCCAGGTTAGTACATAGAATCATAGAATGGAAGAGTTGGAAGGGACCTCCAGGGTCATCGGGTCCAATCCCCTGCTCAGTGCAGGATTTACTAAATCATCTCAGACAGATATTTGTCCAGCCTTTGTTTGAAGGTTTCCATTGAAATCTTGTGGTTTTGTTTGGTTATGCCACTGGGCTCCTCGTTAGTTGAGGGACTAGCGCTATAACCAGGAGCTGTGAAGTGGCCTGCTAGCTTCCATATTTTGGCCAAAATGTCAACTAATACCTGGCATTTATAGCATTAACATCTGCTACTAGTGTTTGTGTAATGGTTGCTGTATTGTGTAATTATGGCTCTGTGTGTCATCTTATCCTGCCCAGTTGTCCCTGTCAGTACTGGCATATATATGCATCTGAGCCTGGGTGCGTGGGTTCCTAGGGGCAGTAAGGGCCGAGATCTGAAGACCGCTGGGTCGCCCCCTATTGGGGTGATGTCCCCGTTCAGGTAGATTCTTGGTCAACTTCCTTTGTAGAATATAGGGAGAGGTGTTAATCGGTGGTTGTTTCACTTGGTGTTCCCTATCCATGGTAACATTCATATGCACCCTGTGCTCACTAGCCCACACGAACATAACCTCCAGAAAACCTGCTTTTTCTTTGGGTTACTTGAGTAAAACTGAATCCTAAACTAGCATAACTTGTCTATTTTTCTCTACACTTTGAACTCTCTAGATTTGTCTATAACTTTTTTAAAGACCTTACTGCACCCACTAACCTGATACTAATTGGCTGTGGCAAGTGCAACAGTTAGGTGCACTGTTCAGATACAATTCTCTGCTTCTGTATCTGACAGACGAGGGCATCTTCCTGCTCTCCCTGTTTACTGAACATGCATTTATTCTCTTCCCGCAGTCCTAGGGTTAATTGCTTCTGGGCCTTCTGCTCAGCTGATGCACCCCACCCTATATAGCTGCCCTGGGCCTTTCAGTCACTGCTGTAGTGTTGTTGTGTGATTCGTGTCCATAACTCCATGTTTAGCCACTGCTCCGGCAGTTTCCTTGCTACCTTGCTTTCTGCTCGTGTTCTGTGTCCTCCGTTCATGTGTCCTGCTGTCTGTCAAACTTATGAGTCTGTTTCTCTGTTCATCCTCGTCAGTTTGTACCTCCTTTGTTCCTGTATGTCCTGGTATTGTTCTGTCATTTGTTTTATAGGTGTTCTGTCCTGTCAGGGTCAGTCAGCGCCTAGAAGAAGACCGTGGGGGTCATCCTTATTGGGACGAGTGCTCTGCTTATAGGCAGGGGTTTCTCTCTCCTGGTTATTACTTCAGGGCAAGATACTTTCCCTAGTTTCCATCTTCATACGGGGTTCGTACATCCGGTATCTTACCTTCCATACTGAGCTTGGCTGTCAACCGTGCTGGACTGGATCATCACCTACCCGGTAGGTTGACACAGTGGTACCACATCCACAGTTGGTACAGTAACTAGAATACTGGGCTGTTTTCAAGCTGTATTCTACCTAAGCCTCCACCTGTAAGACACAAGACAGTAGTAAAGTACATTTAAAAACACAAATACATACTGTAAAACATAGAATTGCAAGTTCACATTATAAATATTAAAAGATCACATACTGGTATACCAGGTCTGGTGATCGTGCCAGTGAGCTATATCAAAGAGGGAGGCTAGGGAGTGACTTAAACCTAAGGAAGAGTGGAATCTATCTGGCTGCTAAGAGAGACGTTGATAATTAAAGAGACAAGTCCAAAAGAAATAAACCCTAAGAGGTGTCACTTGGAGATAGTGAAAGAGCTGCAGACATTGGGGTGAAAGAGGAAATTTTTGCAAGAGGGCTGGTGGCTGTGTACTGTTAGATGCTTTGTATGTACCCCAACAAGTTTAGCTAAGGGACTTGTTACTTATGGCCAGGCCAACGGCCATTCTGACTGACTAAGAGAGTATGCATGTGCTATGAGCGGAAGTAAAATGGACTGTGTCTACAGGTAACTTGCTTTTTTGCAAGTGTTACTGGCATGCACACACTGCTCTAGTTGAGGTAATTTTGGAAATAGTTTCCTGAATATTTACATAAACCCATTGATTTCAATGGACTATTTTGGCGTGTAATATGCACCAAAATAGGACATGCTGTGTTTTTTTTCACACGCCCAGAAACTGTGTGACAAAATTCACCGCTGTGAATGAATCTATTAAAACAATGGGTTCTATTTACTGCGAATTACGCATGTACAAAATGTGCTCATAATATGCTGCATATTTACATTCATATTAATGAGCCCTTAGTGTGAAATATTGGAATTTAGTTCCAGCATAACTAAGATACAGCTAAGACACAGGAAATATTAGAGGATCCCAACAAACTGAGAAGTGCCCCCTCTGTGCTCCTCTAAACTTAAAGGAGATGTCCCGAGGCAGCAAGTGGGTCTATACACTTCTGTATGGCCATAATAATGCACTTTGTAATGTACATTGTGCATTAATTATGAGCCATACAGAAGTTATAAAAAGTTTTTTACTTACCTGCTCCGTTGCTAGCGTCCTCGTTCCCATGGAGCCGACTAATTTTTGGCCTCCGATGGCCAAATTAGCCGCGCTTGCGCAGTCCGGGTCTTCAGCAGTCTTCTATGGAGCCGCTCGTGCCAGAGAGCGGCTCCGTGTAGCTCCGCCCCGTCACGTGCCGATTCCAGCCAATCAGGAGGCTGGAATCGGCAGTGGACCGCACAGAAGAGCTGCGGTCCACGAAGGTAGAAGATCCCGGCGGCCATCTTCAGCGGTAAGTATTGAAGTCACCGGACCGCCGGGATTCAGGTAAGCGCTGTGCGGGTGGTTTTTTTAACCCCTGCATCGGGGTTGTCTCGCGCCGAACGGGGGGGGGGTTTAAAAAAAAAAAAACCCGTTTCGGCGCGGGACATCTCCTTTAATAGTGCCTTCTCTGTGCCTCTTCAAATGTATAATGCCCCTTTGTGCCCCTCCACACTTAATCGTGTCGCCTATGCTCCCATTCAAATATATATTGCTCCCTCTGTCCCCTTCCAAACTTATAGGGCCACATTTATGCCATTCCAAAAATATAGTTCCTCTATACCACTTCACACATAATAATGCCTCCTATACTCCTCTAAACTTAATAGTGCCGTTTCCATACCCTTCCAAATATATGGTGCCCCCTCTGTGCCCTTCCAAAGGTAATAGTGCCCTCTATGTTCTCCTCCAAATGTTTAGTGTCTTGTCTGTGTCCCTATCTTGAAACTCCCACCAGCATTAAAGCCATCTGATACTGACACACTAGAGATGGACACTATACTCTCCACATGATTGTGTGCCATCTGCTTCTAGTGTGTAAGCAGCACATAGTTTTACTAATGTTCTGAAATTCAGGAGAGGGGGGACCCGGGGAGGAGTCCATGGTCAGACAGGGAGTGAGACCATTCAGCCAATTGCAGCTCTTTCACCCCTGGGCCCCTTTGCAGCTAAAACGGCTTCAAGCAATACGTCTGTCCCTGCTAGCATCCAAAAGGAACTGCTGCTAACTAACTGGACTCTACTGATAGGAAAATGAAGGAAGAATGAAGTTGGTAGCGCTGGGTGATATTGAAATATGTTACAACCTACAGTAGACAACAAAAATAAACCTTGTGGGTGGTAAGGGCTTGTATTCAACACCTATTATCTACAATTTGCTTACTGGCAATCAATGCTCTTACTCTTCAACCCACAGCCTAAAACCTAAAGAGGACCAGTTTTGGCACAAATCAGTAGGGCTGCCTGCAATGCTCCATAGTCGTAGCCCCGCTAACTCTATCTTTGTGATTCTTTTTTTGTACTAACCTTCCTTTGCTGGGATTGGTGCTTCATAGCTCTAGCTCTTTCTATGCTCAATGTGTTAATTGTGTGGCCCACACCACTCAATCTCAGTGGATGATATTGTCATTTACGTCTGACATCACCCAATGAGGGTGAGCAGTGTGTAGAGTCTACTTGACACACTGAGTGCGCTGGGAGGTGAAGCTATGAAGATATCACCTGCAACAACTGTATACCAAACAGTTGCATCATACATTGTCCATATGCTGCCATGTAAAATAAAACTTACTTTACTGCTCTATATAATTTTTTAAAGTGGCATTAAAAAAGTATGATGGTGTATACAGTGCCTGCCCAATAAATGCCAAAAAGACACTCTTTGGCATTCTTCCAGTCTACAGCTGTCTATGGATTCGTGTAGAGCATGTGCAGAGACTATTTCTGCAATACACTGAATGGACATGACAAACATTATGTGAATAGACCCTAAGAAAGTTATTAAATAGTGATCAAAATAAAACTCCTGATATATTCATAAACTTGTATGATCAGCAAGATTTGCATTGCACTACAACATTAGACATATGCTGGTGTATAGTGTAAACAAGATACTTACTGGATCAGATTATGAGAAGAGACATAGAATTAATTTGTTGGTCAGACCACAAGGGAAAGGTGTGGGATAATCAATTTGATGGAAAATGTAGTTAAACTATTGTACATAAGCTTGAACTGATAATTGATTCCAACCATCTGGTGTGGGGAATTGAGAAGCCATTTTGTAGTAGACATTTTTATGGTAGTTATAACACATTGGACTACACCACAAGGGTTCCATTTCTCTGCTTTATATCCTACCACATAAATGTTTTCTGTGAAAATGATACTTTTCACGTGTATACGATATACATAAAATTCTCTGAAGATCATTCTGTGCTTAACACGCGGACCCAGGACATCTTGGCTCTGCTAATAATAATTATAAAGAGTTTATTTGGTGTTGTAAAACAGTGGCTGATATACAGTATGTGGTGAATATTTTATGATGAAGTGAATGATGTGTGATTAGAGAGTTGTCAAACCACCTTCTGCTGAGAGCTCAGAAAAATTATGAAAAGTATAAACCAGAATCTAGAAGTGGGCATATTTTTTAAAATTCACTTATGATACAGTATATAAGCCAACAAAAAAGTAAAAAGAAAGTAATATATGAATATTTCTGTATGTTGGTTTATACTACTACACACTAGCCTATACTGGCACAGGAGGTCTTGATTGTTCACCCTTCAGTTTGGAGGGCAATTGTGGTGGAGTTGTGCAAGTAACTCGTGTGTACCAATATGACTTCCATCTTTTTTAGGTAGATTGGAAAACCAGTCTAAATAGTGACTTTCCTCCTGAAGGACTTGTCTGACCTGTGCATTGTGCAAAAGGTCAATCCAGTTTCATATCACCTGAAGTATGTGCACTTGCTGGCTGCTAAACCTAATGATCACAACCCCCCACTACCAGCATATCACTGAGGAACCTTTCACACAGTCAGAGTGCATCTTGGGTTTTTGAAAACCTCTGACACATGGTGACTTATTAAAGTGGTGTATAGGAGGAGCTGGGACTCCAATGATCACTGGAAATAAGAAAGGCCATGCACTTAAGAGCATCATGCCCTCTTAGACTTTTAGCTTGTAGTATTTTAAAAGATTTCAAAGAAAATATTGTCACATATATATTGTCTATAGACTTTATTAGTAATTATTAGGAAATTATAGTACCGGTTTTCTGGTGGCACAGTGCGCCACATAGCTGCGCTACACGAACATCATACACACCGCTCTTCTACGTTGCTTTGGCATATTAGCTGCACATGATTTAGGAACTTCAGCAGCTCGCTGAGGAGACATGTTGGCTCATTGTTTTCACATATAAGCTGCATGTGATTTAGAAACTTCATCAGCTCGCTGAGGAGACATGTTGGCTCGTAGCTTTCGCATATCTGCTGCACGAGATTTACAAACTTCTGCTGGTAGCTGAGGGAAATCATGGCAACTCAGAGAACATGTGACTGATCACATAATGGTGACATCATCACAGGTCCTGTCAGCACACGAGCTATGTATGTGTAAATTTGTGAGGTGTCATTTATTGGAGTCTCCACACAGGAGTGCAGCAGTTTCACAACCAGGTACAAATTTCCAGACTGAGTACTGCTGTATCCATAGCAACTGAAGCCGCGGGGATTTGTAGGGGATATAGTCCGCCTATAATCCCTCATTCAGTGCACAATAAGGATAAAGGACCTGTGGTTACGTCACCATCATGTGATCAGGAGGCAGAGCCAAGAGCCAGTAACTGATTACATGATGGTGACATCATCACAGGTGCTGTCAGGCTCTGCATATAACTCACACAGCACACATGGACTGACTGACAAGTGGTCATTAGCACTTTCAATGGGACTATGAAATGTACATTCATATGAGAACTGGTGTACCTTCATTCTAGTAATCGGATGGGGTCCCTAGTCATAGAGTCTTACAAATGAAAACTTCTGAGATGTTCATATGACATGTAATAAATTGTCAAAAAGTGGAGGGACCAGGTGTACATGAGCTACTTTGCCCCTTATTTCACTTGTATTCTGATACTTTTCAATTTTTAGATGTGGATCATTAAAGGGGCATGTATTGCTAGACTGCTGCAATGGTAATAGTGATATTCACTCTTAGCCTAACCATACACCGTAATGTTTAGATGCAATGATCCTAAAAAATAGTTTTGGGTTGTATTGTTAAAGAATGTACCGTATATTACAGTATGGGAATAGCCACGCTTAGTATGGGCTCTGCTCCAGGTTGTGTAATCTATAGTGATACAAGCCCGCATGTAGTGTCTCAAAATTGTACACTGTACCTGAAGTCATATGCAATAGGACATATTTAATTCAGTTACTATTACACATAACATACGTAAACAGATCAGACAGTTCAGCTCAGGCAGAAAATAAAATTTTGCTGTCTCAGGAAATGTGCCAGTCGCCAGGCTTTCAGTTTTAAATTTATTTGTTGTGTGGAAATAAAAAGCAGCAAGTTTAAAATTAATTTCCTGAGCTGCTTCCCCAGAAGGCGGCTGAATTGTCACTTTACAGTATTCCTTGACTTTGTGATAAAATGATGTTCTGAGACATACATATGGCTTTAATTAGACATGACCTATCTAAGCCGAGACACATATCAAGACTACATTTCCTTCTTATAATAGGAACCAGTTTCAAATAAGGAAATACAAATGTACAGGAATGGAAAAATATAATGATTAACAAAATAATAATACCCACATCTGCAATGATCTAACAATCACGGCAGCTATAGAAACATTGGTTGATGTCTTTTGCTGTACCATCTGTTGGGGCCCCATATGGTACACAGACATACAGTGTACAAATAACCATAACACCAATGTACAGTCACTAAACAATAGCTCTGTCAGCAACTGACAGCAGCAGATCCCACGACTGCCACAAATTTGTCACAAACTAGGCCTTCCCAACATGTGCCGCTGCAAGATGGAGCTGAAATCATAATCCAGCACAATCCTACACGTTCTAAAATACACACTGCCAACACTGACTGTAGTATATATTGAAGCAGATCAAATACCTAAACTCTGTTAATGTCCTGATGCACCCGGCCACTTAATGTGTTTCAGAAGTCCCACATTATCAAGGACTATCAGTTCTATAGAATGATAAGGATTGAACTTATTAAAGTTTTAAGCTTTAATACAAAAAATGTAATGCTTAGTAAAAGTTACAAAATTATGATATAAAAAGACATGCATACAAGCAAACCAGTTACAAAATCCAGATCTTTCCCCGATCATATGGACTAAGATCCAGGTGTGAGGAGATATGTTGAAGCATTAGGAAAGTCATGAAAAAGTGGATTGCAATCTCCTGAATTCTGAAATTGGTCTTTGGCTGGCCATGGGATTATACAGGGTCTTAGCTACACCACCTATCCACTTCTCCTAGATTAGGGGAAAGGGGTGGGCTGACTACATGTAGAATAACACAGTTCTCAAGACATAATTCTTCTTTAGATCATATTTTATCATGGGAAACTCCTAGAAGGAAATTATGACCATCATATTTCGAAAGCATATTTTTCCAGTCCATAGATATCAAACAGGGTAGAGAAATATTAATAACTGGAACTAATATTGAGTTTTGGCATTCCCTGTGCCCCTCCTCACTCAGTACATATGAAGTAGACAAATTCCATGGGCACTAAAAAATGCTATATTTACCAAGAAAATAAATTATGCCAGGGAAAGCTTGAATTATTATATTTCTATTTTTAGAATCATAGAATGGTAGAGTTGGAAGGGACCTCCAGGGTCATCGGGTCTAACCCTTTACTCAATGCAAGATTCACTAAATCATCCTAGACAGATGCTTGTTTCAAGACTTCCATTAAAGGAGAACTCATCACCTCCCATAGTAACCTGCTCGACTCATTCATCACCCTCACTGTTAAAAAGATTTCTCTAATATCTAATTTGTGTCTCCTCCCTTTCAGTTTAATCCTATTACTTCTAGTTTTTCTTTGTAAAAATGAGAATAGGGCTGATCCCTCTGCACTGTGACAGCCCTTCAGATATTTGTAGACAGCTATTATGTCGCCTCTCAGCTTTGTTTTTTTTTAAGCTAAACATTCCCAGATCCTTTAACCATTCCTCATAGGACATGATTTGCAGACCGCTCACCATCCTAGTAGCTCTTCTCTGAACTTGCTCCAGTTTGTCTATGTCTTTTTTAAAGTGGAATGCCCAGAACTGGAAACAGAGTGGAGGGAGATAATTACCTCAGGTGATCTAAATGCTGTGTTTCTCTTAATTTATCCTAAAATTGTGTTTGCGTCTTTTTGCTGCTGCATCACATTGTTGACTCATGTTCAGTCTGTGATCTATTAGTATATCCAAGTCTTTTTCACAAGTGCTGCTGCTTAGCCCAATTCCTCCCATTCTGTATGTGCTTTTTTCATTTTTCTTGGCCAGATGTAGGACTTTGCATTTCTCCTTCTTAAATACAATTCTGTTAGTCGTCGCCCACTGTGCACTTTTCTAGATCTTTTTGAATACTCTCCTTCTCCTCCCTAGTGTTAGCTATCCCTCCTAGCTTTGTGTTGTCAGCAAATTTGATCAGTTTCCCATCATTTACCTCCTCCAGATCATTTATAAAAAAAAGTTGAACAACACTGGGCGTAGGACAGAGCCTTGTGGTACCCCAGTTGATACATTCTTCCACTTGGATGTGCTGCCATTTATGACCACTCTTTGAGTATGATCACTCAGCCAGTTGTGAATCCACATAACAGTTGCCTTGTCAATCCCATATTTCATAATTTTTTCAATAAGGATGGCATGTGATACTTTTTCAAATGCTTCACTATAAAGGCATCTGGTCATGCACATGGTAACTGGAAATGACAGGTCTGATTTTTGCTCATTCTTGCTTATAATATTTACAAATTCTTTACAATAACATGGATGCTGTTTGTACATGCAATGTCATAGCCATGCTTGCATGGATGGAAAGCAGGCCTACTGTTTGGCACAGAGTGGTGAACCTCCTGTGGTGCATATCCTTCCAAGGTCAGTAAAATGAGTACACAGCTTGGTTGGGGGTGATAAATAAATTATCTGAAAGTGCTGCAGAATAAGTTGGCACTATACAAATAACAAGATGTTTTATTTTTTTACAGTTTCTTTTCATGTGGATGAGTTCTTCAACTGGGATATTTTTAATCAAATGTATGGGTTGACAAGAAGTAGCTGATAAAATACAATTATTTGCTGTAGGCATAACATAGGGTGACAAAAAGTCTTTGCCCCATTGACTCTAAATTAATGTAACATCCAAAAACTTATCTGAACTCTCTTAAATATTATAAATGCTTGTTTTTTCCCTGGATTTCCTGCTGCTGTAGTTTTTTTTTAACACACTGCCTGTACACTGACCACTCAAGGAGTATAACATATATAGTAACATAGTATGCTAGGCTGAAAAAAGACAAATGTTCATCCAGTTCATCCTGTTTCCTCTTGTTGATCCAGAGGAAGGCAAAATTAACCCAGTGAGGCAGAAGCACATTTACACTCATTCTGGGGGAGTAAACTCCTTTCTGACTCCATAATGGCAGTCAGAATAATCCCTGGATCAACGTTTGAGATAACTCTTCTGGTTATTTAATGTCTATATCCTGTAATGTTGTAGTGCTCTAAAAAGCTGTCTAGTCCCCTTTTAAACTCTTCTATTGATTTTGTCATCACCACGTCTCCAAGCAGAGAGTTCCACAGTCTAACGGCTCTTACAGTAAAGAGCCCCCTTCTGTTTTGGTGATGATGAAACCTTCTTTCCTCTAGACGTAGAGGATGCCCTTTTGTTACCGTCATAGTCGTGTATATAAACAGATCATAGGAGAGATCGCTGTATTGTCCCTTAATGTATTCATACATAGTTATTTGCTCGCCCCTTAACAAGTCTTTTTTCCAGGGTGAATAATCCCAATTTTGATAGCCTCTCTGGGTATTCTAGTCCTCCCATTCCGTTTATTAATTTAGTTGCCCTTCTTTGAACCCCCTCAAGCATTACAATTAGAGATGAGCGAGCACCAAAATGCTTGGGTGCTCGTTACTCGGGACGAAATTATCGCGATGCTCGAGGGTTCGTTTCGAGTAACGAACCCCATTGAAGTCAATGGGCGACCCGAGCATTTTTGTATATCGCCGATGCTCGCTAAGGTTTTCATTTGTGAAAATCTGGGCAATTCAAGAAAGTGATTGGAACGACACAGCAACGGATAGGGCAGGCGAGGGGCTACGTGTTGGGCTGCATCTCAAGTTCCCAGCTCCCACTATTAAGCCACAATAGCGGCAAGAGTGCCCCCCCCCCTCCCAACAACTTTTACTTCTGAAAAGCCCTAATTAGCAATGCATACCTTAGCTAAGCACCACACTACCTCCAACAAAGCACAATCACTGCCTGCATGACACTCCGCTGCCACTTCTCCTGGGTTATATGCTGCCCAACCCCCCCGCACGACCCAGTGTCCACAGCGCACACCAAAGTGTCCCTGCGCAGCCTTCAGCTGCACTCATGCCACACCACCCTCATGTCTATTTATAAGTGCATCTGCCATGAGGAGGAACCGCAGGCACACACTGCAGAGGGTTGGCACGGCTAGGCAGCGACCCTCTTTAAAAGGGGCGGGGCGATAGCCCACAATGCTGTACAGAAGCCATGAGAAATATAATCCTGTGCCACCGCCCTCAGGAGCTGCACACGTGGGCATAGCAATGGGGAACCTATGTGCCACACACTATTCATTCTGTCAAGGTGTCTGCATGGCCCAGTCAGACCGCGGTTTTTTATAAATAGTCACAGGCAGGTACAACTCCGCAATGGAAATTCCGTGTGCACCCACAGCATGGGTGGCTCCCTGGAACCCACCGGCTGTACATAAATGTATCCCATTGCAGTGCCCATCACAGCTGATGTAACGTCCGATTAAATGCAGGTGGGCTTCGGCCCACACTGCATGCCCCAGTCAGACTGGGGTTCTTTAGAAGTGGACACATGCAGTTACAACACCCTGTGGACCCACAGCATGGGTGGGTGCCAGGAAGCCACTGGCGGTACATAAATATATCCAATTGCATTGCCCATCACAGCTGATGTAACGTTAGCTTTAATGCAGGTGGGCAAAAAATTAATTGGATTACACTGTAGGCGAGGGCCCCAAAAAATTGGTGTACCAACAGTACTAATGTACCTCAGAAAAATTGCCCATGCCCAACCAAGAGGGCAGGTGAAACCTATTAATCGCTTTGGTTAATGTGGCTTAATTGGTAACTAGGCCTGGAGGCAGCCCAGTTAAAATAAAAATTGGTTCAGGTGAAAGTTTCAACGCTTTAATGAGCATTGAAACGTATAAAAATTGTTTACAAAAATTATATGACTGAGCCTTGTGGGCCTAAGAAAAATTGCCCGTTCGGCGTGATTACGTGAGGTTTCAGGAGGAGGAGCAGGAGGAGGAGGATGAATAGAATACACAGATTGATGAAGCAAAAAGGTCCCCGTTTTTGATGGTGATAGAGAACGATGCTTCCATCCGCGGGTGCAGCCTACGTATTGGTTAGGTATCGCTGCTGTCCGCTGGTGGAGAAGAGAAGTCTGGGGAAATCCAGGCTTTGTTCATCTTGATGAGTGTAAGCCTGTCGGCACTGTCGGTTGACGGGCGGGTACGCTTATCTGTGATGATTCCCCCAGCCGCACTAAACACCCTCTCTGACAAGACGCTAGCCGCAGGACAAGCAAGCACCTCCAGGGCATACAGCGCGAGTTCAGGCCACGTGTCCAGCTTCGACACCCAGTAGTTGTAGGGGGCAGAGGCGTCACCGAGGACGGTCGTGCGATCGGCTATGTACTCCCTCACCATCCTTTTACAGTGCTCCCGCCAACTCAGCCTTGACTGGGGAGCGGTGACACAGTCTTGCTGGGGAGCCATAAAGCTGGCAAAGGCCTTGGAGAATGTTCCCCTGTCTGTGCTGTACATGCTGCCTGATCTCTGCGCCTCCCCTGCTACCTGGCCCTCGGAACTGCACCTTCTGCCACTAGCGCTGTCGGATGGGAATGCTACCATCAGTTTGTCCGCCAGGGTCCTGTGGTATAGCATCACTATCGAACCCCTTTCCTCTTCGGGTATGAGAGTGGAAAGGTTCTCCTTATACCGTGGGTCGAGCAGTGTGTACACCCAGTAATCCGTAGTGGCCAGAATGCATGTAACGCAAGGGTCTCGAGAAAGGCATCCTAACATGAAGTCAGCCATGTGTGCCAGGGTTCTTGTATGCAACACATGGCTGTCCTCACTGGGAAGATCACTTTCAGGATCCTCCTCCTCCTCCGGCCATACACGCTGAAAGGATGACAGGCAAGCAGCATGGGTACCCTCAGCAGTGGGCCAAGCTGTCTCTTCCCCCTCCTCCTCATGCTCCTCCTCCTCAACGCACTGAGATATAGACATGAGGGTGCTCTGACTATCCAGCGACATACTGTCTTCCCCCACCTCCGTTTCCAAGCGCAAAGAGTCTGCCTTTATGCTTTGCAGGGAACTTCTCAAGAGGCATAGCAGAGGAATGGTGACGCTAATGATTGCAGCATCCCCGCTCACCATCTGGGTAGACTCCTCAAAGTTTCCAAGGACCTGGCAGATGGCTGCCAACCAGGCCCACTCTTCTGTAAAGAATTGAGGAGGCTGACTCCCACTACGCCGCCCATGTTGGAGTTGGTATTCCACTAAAGCTCTACGCTGCTCATAGAGTCTGGCCAACATGTGGAGCGTAGAGTTCCACCATGTGGGCACGTTGCACAGCAGTTGGTGCACTGGCAGATTAAACCGATGTTGCAGGGTCCGCAGAGTGGCAGCGCCCGTCTTGGACTTGCGGAAATGTGCGCTGACGCAGCGCACCTTTCCGAGCAGGTATGACAATTGTAGATAGCTTTTCAGAAAGCGCTGAACCACCAAATTAAAGACATGGGCCAGGGATGGCACGCGCGTGAGGCTGCCAAACTGCAGAGCCGCCACCAGGTTAGGCAAGAAATTAATTGGATTACACTGTAGGCGAGGGCCCCAAAAAATTGGTGTACCAACAGTACTAATGTACATCAGAAAAATTGCCCATGCCCAACCAAGAGGGCAGGTGAAACCTATTAATCGCTTTGGTTAATGTGGCTTAATTGGTAACTAGGCCTGGAGGCAGCCCAGTTAAAATAAAAATTGGTTCAGGTGAAAGTTTCAACGCTTTAATGAGCATTGAAACGTATAAAAATTGTTTACAAAAATTATATGACTGAGCCTTGTGGGCCTAAGAAAAATTGCCCGTTCGGCGTGATTACGTGAGGTTTCAGGAGGAGGAGCAGGAGGAGGAGGATGAATAGAATACACAGATTGATGAAGCAAAAAGGTCCCCGTTTTTGATGGTGATAGAGAACGATGCTTCCATCCGCGGGTGCAGCCTACGTATTGGTTAGGTATCGCTGCTGTCCGCTGGTGGAGAAGAGAAGTCTGGGGAAATCCAGGCTTTGTTCATCTTGATGAGTGTAAGCCTGTCGGCACTGTCGGTTGACGGGCGGGTACGCTTATCTGTGATGATTCCCCCAGCCGCACTAAACACCCTCTCTGACAAGACGCTAGCCGCAGGACAAGCAAGCACCTCCAGGGCATACAGCGCGAGTTCAGGCCACGTGTCCAGCTTCGACACCCAGTAGTTGTAGGGGGCAGAGGCGTCACCGAGGACGGTCGTGCGATCGGCTATGTACTCCCTCACCATCCTTTTACAGTGCTCCCGCCAACTCAGCCTTGACTGGGGAGCGGTGACACAGTCTTGCTGGGGAGCCATAAAGCTGGCAAAGGCCTTGGAGAATGTTCCCCTGTCTGTGCTGTACATGCTGCCTGATCTCTGCGCCTCCCCTGCTACCTGGCCCTCGGAACTGCACCTTCTGCCACTAGCGCTGTCGGATGGGAATGCTACCATCAGTTTGTCCGCCAGGGTCCTGTGGTATAGCATCACTATCGAACCCCTTTCCTCTTCGGGTATGAGAGTGGAAAGGTTCTCCTTATACCGTGGGTCGAGCAGTGTGTACACCCAGTAATCCGTAGTGGCCAGAATGCATGTAACGCAAGGGTCTCGAGAAAGGCATCCTAACATGAAGTCAGCCATGTGTGCCAGGGTTCTTGTATGCAACACATGGCTGTCCTCACTAGGAAGATCACTTTCAGGATCCTCCTCCTCCTCCGGCCATACACGCTGAAAGGATGACAGGCAAGCAGCATGGGTACCCTCAGCAGTGGGCCAAGCTGTCTCTTCCCCCTCCTCCTCATGCTCCTCCTCCTCAACGCACTGAGATATAGACATGAGGGTGCTCTGACTATCCAGCGACATACTGTCTTCCCCCACCTCCGTTTCCAAGCGCAAAGAGTCTGCCTTTATGCTTTGCAGGGAACTTCTCAAGAGGCATAGCAGAGGAATGGTGACGCTAATGATTGCAGCATCCCCGCTCACCATCTGGGTAGACTCCTCAAAGTTTCCAAGGACCTGGCAGATGGCTGCCAACCAGGCCCACTCTTCTGTAAAGAATTGAGGAGGCTGACTCCCACTACGCCGCCCATGTTGGAGTTGGTATTCCACTAAAGCTCTACGCTGCTCATAGAGTCTGGCCAACATGTGGAGCGTAGAGTTCCACCATGTGGGCACGTTGCACAGCAGTCGGTGCACTGGCAGATTAAACCGATGTTGCAGGGTCCGCAGAGTGGCAGCGCCCGTCTTGGACTTGCGGAAATGTGCGCTGACGCAGCGCACCTTTCCGAGCAGGTATGACAATTGTAGGTAGCTTTTCAGAAAGCGCTGAACCACCAAATTAAAGACATGGGCCAGGCATGGCACGCGCGTGAGGCTGCCAAACTGCAGAGCCGCCACCAGGTTAGGCAAGAAATTAATTGGATTACACTGTAGGCGAGGGCCCCAAAAAATTGGTGTACCAACAGTACTAATGTACCTCAGAAAAATTGCCCATGCCCAACCAAGAGGGCAGGTGAAACCTATTAATCACTTTGGTTAATGTGGCTTAATTGGTAACTAGGCCTGGAGGCAGCCCAGTTAAAATAAAAATTGGTTCAGGTGAAAGTTTCAACGCTTTAATGAGCATTGAAACGTATAAAAATTGTTTACAAAAATTATATGACTGAGCCTTGTGGGCCTAAGAAAAATTGCCCGTTCGGCGTGATTACGTGAGGTTTCAGGAGGAGGAGCAGGAGGAGGAGGATGAATAGAATACACAGATTGATGAAGCAAAAAGGTCCCCGTTTTTGATGGTGATAGAGAACGATGCTTCCATCCGCGGGTGCAGCCTACGTATTGGTTAGGTATCGCTGCTGTCCGCTGGTGGAAAAGAGAAGTCTGGGGAAATCCAGGCTTTGTTCATCTTGATGAGTGTAAGCCTGTCGGCACTGTCGGTTGACAGGCGGGTACGCTTATCTGTGATGATTTCCCAGCCGCACTAAACACCCTCTCTGAAAGGACGCTAGCCGCAGGACAAGCAAGCACCTCCAGGGCATACAGCGCGAGTTCAGGCCACGTGTCCAGCTTCGACACCCAGTAGTTGTAGGGGGCAGAGGCGTCACCGAGGACGGTCGTGCGATCGGCTACGTACTCCCTCACCTTCCTTTTACAGTGCTCCCGCCAACTCAGCCTTGACTGGGGAGCGGTGACACAGTCTTGCTGGGGAGCCATAAAGCTGGCAAAGGCCTTGGAGAATGTTCCCCTGTCTGTGCTGTACATGCTGCCTGATCTCTGCGCCTCCCCTGCTACCTGGCCCTCGGAACTGCACCTTCTGCCACTAGCGCTGTCGGATGGGAATGCTACCATCAGTTTGTCCGCCAGGGTCCTGTGGTATAGCATCACTATCGAACCCCTTTCCTCTTCGGGTATGAGAGTGGAAAGGTTCTCCTTATACCGTGGGTCGAGCAGTGTGTACACCCAGTAATCCGTAGTGGCCAGAATGCATGTAACGCAAGGGTCTCGAGAAAGGCATCCTAACATGAAGTCAGCCATGTGTGCCAGGGTTCTTGTATGCAACACATGGCTGTCCTCACTAGGAAGATCACTTTCAGGATCCTCCTCCTCCTCCGGCCATACACGCTGAAAGGATGACAGGCAAGCAGCATGGGTACCCTCAGCAGTGGGCCAAGCTGTCTCTTCCCCCTCCTCCTCATGCTCCTCCCCCTCCTCCTCAACACGCTGAGATATAGACATGAGGGTGCTCTGACTATCCAGCGACATACTGTCTTCCCCTGCCTCCGTTTCCAAGAGCAAAGCGTCTGCCTTTATGCTTTGCAGGGAACTTCTCAAGAGGCATAGCAGAGGAATGGTGACGCTAATGATTGCAGCATCCCCGCTCACCATCTGGGTAGACTCCTCAAAGTTTCCAAGGACCTGGCAGATTGCTGCCAACCAGGCCCACTCTTCTGTAAAGAATTGAGGAGGCTGACTCCCACTACGCCGCCCATGTTGGAGTTGGTATTCCACTGTAGCTCAACGCTGCTCATAGAGTCTGGCCAACATGTGGAGCGTAGAGTTCCACCGTGTGGGCACATCGCACAGCAGTCAGTGCACTGGCAGATTAAACCGATGTTGCAGGGTCCGCAGGGTGGCAGCGTCCGTCTTGGACTTGCGGAAATGTGCGCTGACGCAGCGCACCTTTCCGAGCAGGTATGACAAGTGTTGGAGGCTCAGCGGCAAAAGCCAGCGGTCGGTCTGCTCTGTCAGACCCTGCAGCAGTTCGTGGGCCGTGTGCCTCTTCTCTCCTAAGCTGAGTAGTTTCAGCACGGCCTGCTGACGCTTGCCCACCGCTGTGCTGCCACGCCGCGCGACACCGACTGCTGGCGACGTGCTGCTGCTGCTGACACATCTTGATTGCGAGACAGAGGTTACGTTGGAGGAGGAGGGTGGTTTAGTGGAGGAAGCATACACCGCCGCAGATACCAGCACCGAGCTGGGGCCCGCAATTCTGGGGGTGGGTAGGACGTGAGCGGTCCCAGGCTCTGACTCTGTCCCAGCCTCCACTAAATTCACCCAATGTGCCGTCAGGGAGATATAGTGGCCCTGCCCGCCTGTGCTTGTCCACGTGTCCGTTGCTAAGTGGACCTTGGCAGTAACAGCGTTGGTGAGGGCGCGTACAATGTTGCGGGAGACGTGGTCGTGCAGGGCTGGGACGGCACATCAGGAAAAGTAGTGGCGACTGGGAACCGAGTAGCGCGGGGCCGCCGCCGCCATCATGCTTTTGAAAGCCTCCGTTTCCACAAGCCTATAAGGCAGCATCTCCAGGCTGATCAATTTGGCTATGTGCACGTTTAACGCTTGAGCGTGCGGGTGCGTGGCGGCGTACTTGCGCTTGCGCTCAAACAGTTGCGCTAGCGACGTCTGGATGCTGCGCTGAGAGACATTGCTGGATGGGGCCGAGGACAGCGGAGGTGAGGGTGTGGGTGCAGGCCGGTGGGCACTCGTGCCTGTGTCCTCAGAGGGGGGTTGGATCTCAGTGGCAGGTTGGGGCACAGGGGGAGAGGCAGTGGTGCAAACCGGAGGCGGTGAACGACCTTCGTCCCACCTTGTGGGGTGCTTGGCCATCATATGCCTGCGCATGCTGGTGGTGGTGGCTCCCCAGCTAATCTTGGCGCGACAAAGGTTGCACACCACTGTTCGTCGGTCGTCAGGCGTCTCTGTGAAAAACTGCCACACCTTAGAGCACCTTGGCCTCTGCATGGTGGCATGGCGAGAAGGGGCGCTTTGGGAAACAGTTGGTGGATTATTCGGTCTGGCCCTGCCTCTACCCCTGGCCACCACACTGGCTCGGCCTGTGCCCACACCCTGACTTGGGCCTCCGCGTCCTCGCCCGCGTCCACGTCCTCTAGGCCTACCCCTACCCCTCAGCATGCTGTATTACCAGTAGTGCAGAAACAGAACGCTGTAATTAAATGTGCCGCTTATTGGCCTGTGGTTGGAGGCTGACTTCGCTTACGGAACGCACAGCAGAGGCAGGAAAGAATTTTGCGCAAGCCTGCTGTAACACTTAGCTGGCTGCGTATGAATTAGGACAACTACCCCCAGCAGAGACCCAGTACACTTGTGGACAGGAATACAGCGGTGATGTAAGAGGCAACACAGAGGCAGGAAAGAATTTTGCGCAAGCCTGCTGTAACACTTAGCTGGCTGCGTATGAATTAGGACAACTACCCCCAGCAGAGACCCAGTACACTTGTGGACAGGAATACAGCGGTGATGTAAGAGGCAACACAGAGGCAGGAAAGAATTTTGCGCAAGCCTGCTGTAACACTTAGCTGGCTGCGTATGAATTAGGACAACTACCCCCAGCAGAGACCCAGTACACTTGTGGACAGGAATACAGCAGTGATGTAAGAGGCAACACAGAGGCAGGAAAGAATTTTGCGCAAGGCTGCTGTAACACTTAGCTGGCTGCGTATGAATTAGGACAACTACCCCCAGCAGAGACCCAGTACACTGAGGACGGTCACAGGCAGCCCAAATAGATTTTTTTTCCCAAATGTTTTTGGAAAGGCACACTGCCTATATACACTAAATATGTCTTCTGTCCCTGCCTCACCACTACTGGCCCTGGACAATGTAAAATTACTGCAGGACGCAATGCTCTGCACGGCCGATATACAAAAAAAAAAAAATGTGCAACACTGCAAAAAGCAGCCTCCACACTACTGCACACGGTTAGATGTGGCCCTAAGAAGGACCGTTGGGGTTCTTGAAGCCTAAAATCACTCCTAACGCTTTCCCTATAGCAGCTCCGGCACCAGCAGCACTGTCCCTGAACTATGTCAGAATGCATCTGTGGCGAGCCGCGGGAGGGGCCGATTTATATACTCGGGTGACACCTGATCTCGCCAGCCACTCACTGCAGGGGGGTGGTATAGGGCTTGAACGTCGCAGGGGGAAGTTGTAATGCCTTCCCTGTCTTTCTATTGGCCAGAAAAGCGCGCTAACGTCTCAGATATGAAACTGAAAGTAACTCGAACATCGCGTGGTACTCGTCTCGAGTAATGAGCATCTCGAACACGCTAATACTCGAACGAGTATGAAGCTCGGACGAGTACGTTCGCTCATCTCTAATTACAATGTCTTTCCTGAGCACCGGTGTCCAGAACTGTACACAGTATTCCATGTGGGGCCTGGCAAGTGCCTTATATAGTGGAAGAATAATGTTACCGTCACTTGCCCCTATGCCTCTTTTAATGCACCCCAAAACTTTATTTGACTTTGCAGCAGCTGACTGGCATTGGTTGCTACAATTGAGTCTACGCTCAACTAGTATCCCCAGGTCTTTTTCCATCTCACTTTTCCCTAGCAGTACCCCATTTTGTGTATGTTGGTGACATTTGTTTCTCCTGCCCATGTGCATAACCTTACATTTATCAATGTTGAACTTCATTTGCCATTTTTCCACCCAAGCCCCCAGTTTATCTGAGTTCATTTGCAGTTGTCCATTGTTCTCTGTTGTATTAATTTTCTTGTATAATTTCGTATCCTCTGCAAATATTGATATTTTACTGTGTAGTCCCTCTATCAGATCGTTGATAAATATATTGAGCAGAATGGGGCCTAATACTGAACCCTGTGACACCCTACTAGCGACAATGAACCATTAATTACCAACCTGTTTTGTATGTGTGAGACAGTACCTTACCCAGCTACGGATGTTTTCACCCAGACCAAGCTGTCTCACTTTATATATTAACCTATTATGCGGCAAGCTGTGAAATACTTTGGAAAAATCCAGATGTACAAGATCAATAGGATCTCCCAGGTCCAGCCTAAAACTTACTTAATTGTAGAAGCCGATCAAGTTGGTTTGGCATGATTGACCCCTCATAAACCTGTGCTGATGAGGAGTTATACAGATGTTTTTCTTGAGGTATTCCAGGATTGTATCTCTCAGAAACCCTTTGAATATTTTTCCAATTATTAAAGTGAGACTTACCAGCCTGTAGTTACCAGGTCTCTTATTGACCCCCTTTTATATGTTGTAAGCACATTGGCAATATATGCTAATCCAGAGGTACTACCTTGGTCTCAATAAAGTGCCTAAATATAAGAAATAGCAGTCAGTCTGTCACGTCATTTATTTCCCTTAGAACCCTTGTGTATATTCCATCTGGGCCTGGCGATTTGTCGATTGTAATCTTTTTTAGCCAACTCTGCACTTCCTCCTGCGATAAGTAGGTGATATTTATTTATCCCCTTGCGTCTCGTGTGACATTTCTTTTTCTCTCGCGAAGGTACTTAAGAAAAACCTATTTCATAAATTTGCCCTTCCCCCATCATCTTCTATGGTTTCTCCTGCATCATTTGTTAAAGGGCCTGTGCTTTCAGTGCAAATCTTTTTTTACCATTTGTATAATTGAAAAATAGTTTAGGGTTATTTTTGCTCTCTTTGGCAATCAGAATCTCTGCCTCCTCCTTGGCAGTTTTGATCTTTTCCTTACATACATTGGTAATCCGTCTGAAAGCAATTGGCCAAACTTGAAACTTCAATGAAATTCAAGACAATTATTTCCATGAGAATCAATGTAAATCCAATTAATTTGTTCTGGACATTCCAAAAAATACGCCAAACCACATTTAATAGAGAATAAATATGGTTTTTAATACCAAAAACAATAATAAATGAATATAAAAGACTACTGTAAAGAATTAATGAACACTTAACATGTTATTGAATGTGTTACTGTGTTTTATATGTGCTGTTACATAGGACAGCTGGTCATATCTATACATCATCTGTCCTCAGCATTTTCACTGTGTTCTCTGTGCTGATACATAGGACTGCAGGTGGCATCATTATCTGTCCTTAGCGTTATCACTGTGTTATCTGTGCTGTTACATAGGACTGCAAGTGAAATAATTATCTGTTCTCAGCATTATCACTGTGTGTTATCTGTGGTGTTACTTAGGACTGCAGGTGATATCACTGTGTTATCTGGGTTAACATGGCCACTTACATTATACTACAATACTGCTTTACTAGCGCCCACAGTGACACGAGAGAAGGGTGGGTAGTGTTTCATCATCAGGAGGAGGAGACATTGAGCACAAGAACACGTGGGCCGCATCAGCAGTGAGGCCACGTGGGCCCATGGCCACCAATGAAACTAGAAGCAGCCAGTAAAACTAGAGTCGAAATTCTGGCTTGAAAAATTAGTGAAACTGGAAATCTGCTAAACTAGAAGACAATAAAGCTAGAGGTTTGACTGTATTTTGTTTTTATTCCCTATATGTTTTTAGTGCTTCTTCACTGCCTTCTTGTTTTAGTAATTTAGACACTTTCTTTTTTCACTTATTGCCCTCCTTCAGTCTTGTTGAGCCACATTGGTTTCCTTTTATTCGTAGTTCTTTTATTTTTAAAGTGTATGAACTGCTCACATGAGGTATTTAGGATGTTTTGCAACTTCTCCCATTTGCTGTCTGTATTGTTATTTTTGAGGGCAGTCTCCCATTTAATGTTACCGAGAGTATTTCTGAGCTGATCAAATTTTGCTTTGCTAAAGTTTTGGTTTTTTTTGTCACTCCCTGATAAGGCTTCCTATTGAATGACAACTAGAAATTAATAATATTGTGCTCACTATTTCCTAAGTGTACCTTAGCCTGCACCCTCCTGATTTTGTCCAGTCTGATGGTTAATAATATGTCCAGAATGGCCCTCCCTCTAGTTGGCTCCCATACAAGTTGGGTAAGGTAGTTATCTTTAATTGTTCTCAAGAACGTATGAGATTTACAGGTTTCATCTCCCCATATTTTGTCCGGATAATTAAAATCCCCTATCACAATTACTTAATTTCGGTTTGACACCTCTTCTATTTGTCTTAGTAATACATTTTAAGTTTCTTCTGTTATTTTTGGTGGCCCATAAAAAAAACTCCTATCAGGATTTTATTAGTCTTCCCTTCCTGTATTTCCACCCATAAAGTTTTTATGTATTCATCTCCTACATCTATAACTTCTCGTAGTCTCGGCATTAAATAGGATTTAACATAAAGATATACCCTTCCTCTTTCCAGTTTGTATGGTCTCTTCTGAAGAGGTTGTAACCCTGTAAATTCACCACCCAGTTGCGTTCTTCATCAAGCCATGTTTCTGTTATGCCTACTATATTCCTGTTTTCTTCAGACATTCTCACTTCAAGCTCACCCGCTTTCCTGATCAGACTTCTTGCATTCGTTGCCATAAAGTTTATATGGTTGTGGTTATTTGTATTGATTATGCTACTTATGGTCCTATTAGCTGCTCTGTCAGTTCTATCTATTCTAAACCCACCTCCCACTCGACCCCCATTTCCCTACCTTAATCCCATAACTCTGTCTACACTGTCTTCCCCCTATTTTTCTTATTGCCCTTCCCCCCGGTGCACCACGGCATGGCTTTATATGAATTTAACTCCACTGACTAGCCTAGCATTGATCGGCTTAATTTATTGGACTAAAACCTGGGCTGATTAACACTATGTATGCTGCATTATCCCAAACAACCATCTGCAAAATATAATACAGTGCATACAATACCTTTACAATGCAATAAACACTTCAAACACTTAAGTTCATATTACAAACATTATAAAGGCACAAATACTCATTATAAAACATCAGAACATGAAAACAAACTCTTTTGTCATGCTGGAGTCTCACTCCGAGATACCATATCAGAATGAATATACAGTATACTGGGTGCTAGGCCAACAACTAATATATTGTGACACACTCATGTAAAGTTTTGCAATACAATGATAAAATTGATACCACTTTTCTTTTTCCTATACCACTTAATGGCTGGCCAACATTTACACTATTAATTTGTGGCAAAAAAAATCTTTATAAGTATACAGTCTAAAATATACTTCTTAATTAGATTCTATTAACTCCTGTTGGCACAATGCTGATCCATATTACAAACTTGTATCCTAATCATAGAATACTCTATTGAAATCTGCGTGAGGTTGTGTATACCTCACTGATGGAAGAATATGGCTAAATATTACATATAGGCTGTGAAAGAATAGTCTTCCATCTTGTCACTTAAGCGCTAAAATTCATAAAGTATTAAAATTAGTGATCATATCATGTGACTATGAGTGAGAATATGCTAGTATTCAGAAGGGTTAAAACCCTCCTGCGACTTGAGCCATTTTGCTATTCTCTTTACATTGCATGATTAAAGGGAGAAGCCGTTAACAGCATGGAATTGTTTTCTTTTACAGTACCCATGGACAGCAGCATATGAGCGGGATGGGAGAGCAATAAAACACAGGGGGTGAGAACAGGTGCAGACACATCTGGAGCGCCCTCTACTGTTTAACAGATAGATGAAGATGGATTTCTCAGCCCCGTTTTCACCTTGCTGCATAGCAGATTCCAAACGTCTATTCTGTACATTAAAAAAAAAAAAAACTGCAGGTACTCTTTAATATTAATTAGGAACACATATTTCACCATTATTTATGCCATAACAAAGCTACTAGAAGTCAATAGAATCATATTATCGATCTTAATTTTTTGACTCCATCATCGGTATATCAAGTTTAAAATGTTTTGCTCATCAATATTGAAAACCATATTGTACTAGCCAAAGAGGGAGCACAGTACAATACAAAGTACAATAAGGGAACAAAAAGATTGCCTATTGGTTAGACGTTTCTTTCATTTTTGACTTGAAATTTCCTTCAAGCTATAAAATTTGAATATTCTGAGGAGGTCTTCAGGCTGGGCACAGAAGATCCAGATACTGGGATTCCAGATATAGAAAAAGCAGTATTCAATATTTAAAGTGAAACCCCAGGAAAAATATATGCTTTTACAAAATGGACCAAACTAGTGCCAATAAACATACTCGTATTCCTGTTTTCAGGCCTTAGCAACCACTGTCAGCTCTCTCTGGGAGTCTGGGGCAGCAGCTGTCAAAATGAGACAGTTTAGCAGATTTCGTAAAATTTTATATTCAGCCAGAAGTTTCACTTTTCATGGAAATGTGAAGTTAAGAGGAGTTTATAACAAATATTAGCAGTCATTTATATGAGAAAGATATTTATCATATGCACCCTGTACCATGATGTGCAAATGACTGTGAGCTCAGGGCTTCTGCTTGAGTCTCTAATGCTTCTGTTATACAGAGTTGTATCATCTACTATTCTTAGGAGAAACATCCTCAGATATATAAGGTATGTAAATGATAAGCTAATGACAAGATAATGAACATAATAATTAACCACCCTGGTGTGCTGTTGTCACCTTGTGTTTGCTTATGAGTCAGAGTCTCTTATAAGCAAATGTGATTTTTAATTTCTCTTGCTGTTGTGCGCCTCGGTGCGAATCACTGAGAATTTGAATGTGACATTTCGGTTTTTCTTAAATTATCTTTTAAATCCCAAGTCCACCTAAAACTGAAAATGTGTTCATTAGATTCAGCGATACTATTGTATTGGTAGGCAACATTTTTAATTAGTTACTGGGTTAAGAGTTGTTGTGTTCTTTAACAATGTGGGAAAATGCATCCAACATTCTGTGCTGATTAATGTAATAATATATCTTTATAATAGGCGGAAGTCATTTTCTGTTACAGAGTTCCAAATCCTCTGTACAACCAGGGAGTTAAATGATAAAATTCTGGTTGCATACAGCGACCACTAGGGGGAGCTTACAGCATATATTTATACCTCCATTGAACTCAATAAGAAATTTGTATGCAGTAATCTCCTTTACTTCCTCTACTGGATGCTGCAGGCAGATCAGAAAAATTGAGCTCCAACATTTATATAAGTAATGAGCACAGAAGTTTGGGCATAAAATGTTAAAAGGTGGAGTTGGCCCAGGAGCTACAAGTTATGTTTCTGCTCTTGAAGTTTATCCTTAACATATGCTCAATGACATTGTCCTCCTGTATTTTACTGGTACACGTTAAGACCTATTTAAACATTATCCTATATCTATATTCTCTAGGTTTATTGCCAATTAATGCCATTGTTCCCAGCTAACAGGCTGTGCGGAATTTTTGACATCAGTTACAAAAAAGGCTCCTTTGATGCTGAAATACTCACACTGCAGTGGGGCATTTGACAACTTTCCAGCAATTATAATTATTACTTCACAGTTCATTTCTGCATTTAAATTTCATTTCCTTTTCTTTTGTCCATTTTAAATGAGCCCCACGCTGCTGCGAATGAAAGTGAGTTTTCACTGGAGACGTCACAGCAGCAGATTGCTGTACAATGGGGCCCCTGGATCTCGCCCATTCATTGTTCCACTGCTGTGGCAGCCCCTCATTTCCTTTGCATGGTAAATAACCACATCAAGGTTTTGAGTGTAGCAGGTGCAGATTGACTTCCGCGGTGAATTATTACATTCAAATCAACTGACTTTCCTTTTTTCTAGTAAAGATATTAAGCAGATAACTGTAACAAAGCTTAACTCTCTGTGTGTAGGAAACTTATTATCAAAATTCAATTGTATGATAGGCCTTTCGAAATGAAATTTTATTAAGAAGTATTATCCTACCATGTTGTGAATGCAGTTCCTATGCATAGTGAACTACATTAGAGTAATGCTCCTGCTGTCTGATTTGACTCCAGGCTAATTCTGAGGGCAGCATCAAGAGGTTCCCTGGTTTTCACCCTCTAACCCCTTTTTTAGGTCTCCACTGCAGGGAACCTCCTGGACGTTACCTCTGGAGTAGTCTCAGTTTAGTGATAGGTGACGCAGATGGGTCAAAAGGCAGTAAAGTGTGCTCAGAAGTAGGAATGTCAGCTCACCACACACCGCATCAAATCCACAATCAAACACACCTAAAGGTGTAAGGAAACAGGAATTGCTTCAGTCTCGGCTACATGAATAGCAACAAAAAACTAATTTTTCAATGCTCTTTATATGATAAAAAGACATATTTTATTTAATCTTGACTTTAAAAAAAATCACTGGGGCATAAGAAAAGACTGACAATACTCTTAACCCTTTGCAATCAAAATTTGGTTTCAGGGTTTCCTAAGAGGCTTTCTCTTTCTGCCATTTTACAATGGCAACATCTGTTGGCTAGAGCCAGTATTGCAGTATGTGACATGCCAGAGAGGCCAGTAATATACAGTAAGAATACCCTACTGGACGTCTTCCGACATCAGAGCTGTACAGGCTTCAATCAGAATGTTGGAAGATGTCAGACAGTAGATTGGAAAGTGTAAAGTGTTTCAAACCTTAACTGCATGGTTCTTAATCATATGATTATGATTAAGAATTGCTTTGCTAAGGCTTAAAATGCATGAACTGTGACAGTCTAGGATGGAGTCAGATAAACGGCTGAGGTTAGTACAGGTGGAGTTTGTATAACACAGTAGACAGGAAGGAGGTTACGGTAGGTGGGCGTTCGGACAAGATATAGTAAACAGGCTGAGGTCTGGACAGACAGAGTATTGGAAAGCCGGATATTAAGCTGGACAGAACCTTGTGTGGCACAGAGTGCTAAAGCAGCAGAAATTCAGTCTTAAGCTCTCACTCATGACATGAGGGTTGCAAGTTCAATCCCTGCATGGTTCCGGTAGCTGGCTCAAGGTTGATAACTCAGCCTTCTGAGGTCAGTAAAATGAGTAACAAGTTTGGTGGAGGGTAATAAATTACTTGAAAGCCCTGCAAAATAAGTTGGCGCCACACAAATTACAAGATTTATTTATTTTTTTATTTATGATCAAAACTGGGATGCAAGGAAGACACAGAAATCCCTTCACTGGGACACTAGGAACCTATGGCTCAATCACCTTCCAGTGGAAGAATGTGCATTAAATAACCTGTAAAGGGCTGGGATAAGCTGGGAACAGATAGGTTGAATGCTGGGCCTTCAAAGGGTGGGCCTTGCATGTGTGCTCCGTATAAGTAAAGGCAACAGCTGGGGGAATGATGTGTCATCTGCTGCACAGTAGACAGAGGCCAGGAGGACGTTCCCGGCCGCGGCCAGTGGGAGAGGGAGGAGAGGGAGGAGGCACCACTAGCAGCGGCTGTCAGCTATAATATTGCTGCTCCATGCACCAAGGTTACTTTGGCGCAGTATTATTCTAGGTTCTACAGCCATATCGGTGGAGAGACGGGAAAGAAGAGAGGTACACAGATTAGAAAATGTAGAGGATGGACGATGAAAGAGACAGAATGCTTCAAAAGGAGCATCCACTAAGCTCTGAACGTGCAGCCCTGAAGGAAGCTCCATTGTTCTTTTCTCAAGCTGAATGTTTCATAATTAAGTTAGTGGCGCCAACACTGTCTCTGTCCCTTAGTGGTTTGTTTAGCACTATATTTGCGATATAGAAACACCAGACCTCTGAACAAATTTCTAGGTTGTGGTTGTTATGAAGTATGATATCTGTAGATTCACCCTCTCTGATATTGAACATGAAGCTATTATGATTACATCCTGTCCAGGCCATATACTGTCCAGGATATGCCATGAACAATGTTGTGGTCTTCTGTCTCTTACTAGCAAAGCTACCAGTAGTCACAGGAGATACTATTGAGTGAAGCCTTCATTATTGTCCTCCACCCACCGCCTGCTCTGTTCATACAGATACACTATCATCACCAAACCTTGCATCTCTGAACCCTCCAGGAGATGAAATACTGCATTAGAATAAAGGAGAATTAAATAACCGAAATTATAGTTCACCAGTGAGGTATAGCATGGAGATAATTATATCTTCAGAATCGTGAGATACTGCTAAACTCAACACATCCACTTTCACCATCACACAACCACAGGAATGAACCAGAGTGCATATTCTATAAACTAACAACCTCTGGTATATTGTGTTTGATGTCATGAACAGGTAATTAACACTATATAATATGGTGGCCATAGTTTTACTCCTGGATCACATCCTGGGGAAAAAAATGGAAAAAGTATTAAATTACATTTCCATCTTGGTATTTTGGTCATCACTCAGCTGGCTTCTTTGTGATGTCATGGGTGTGAGGTCAGGGTTGTGGCTTGGGAAGCCTCTAAGACTCAAGGGGGCACAAACACAAAATTGGCAGATTCTAGAGCACGGTACATGAACACATGGAACCGTCCATCCCCCCACATTCTTTCTTGCGAATCAGCTTTGCATGGATCCAATCCATAGGAACTGGTATTTCTATTTTTTCTATTCCTTTTAATTTCAATAACTGTCTTGTATGTATATAGCATGTTCCTTACCCTTTGTATATTACTGTTGTATATTATTACTTTTTAGATACTTTTTTATAAGCACTCTTATCTTTTTGGAACAAAGTCTTAAATCTTTATTAGTCTGTCCTTGTAGTCCTATAAACATGCCATAGACCCTGATTAGTGTGGCAATTTGAGCTACAGGAGAGCTGGAAGTTTTTGTATCCAGTCAGTGAGCAGAATCTAGGTACTGACTTACCTTGCAGTAACATGGTCATTGGTGGTAGCAAAGTTTTTTGGAGCATGCAAGACCATGTCTGGGGGTGACTTAGGCTCAATCTCGCAACGAGTGCAGAATCAAAGCAATTAAGAATACATCAGCCCTGTGGTTGTGCCTTGTGTCATCTGCTTTGAGCTCTGGGTATCTGTGACAGTGATCATACAGCTCAGCTGTGTAATAGCTGGTCTCCTTCTCTTGGGAAATCAATGTAACTATACAGTGATGCATCCCCCTATACCTGTATCTATATGTAATAGGCAGCAGAAATTAATGTGTGCTTTTGTCTCATCTGCGAGAAAAGGCAGGTCCACAGAATACTAGGTAAAAATGTATTTGTTTCATCATAGCAAAATTCCTAATTGCCAATGATTTGCAAAGCAATATGCAAATCAGTGATGCAAAGGCCAAATCAATTCCTACTTGTCTGTTCAAAACTAGAAATGAGAGGATTGTTTCATTCTATGTAAGTTTCACTGTTGTGCAAATAGGTTTGGAATTTACCAGCCATTAAACGTGCTTTTGGCAAGTTTAAAAGAACAGTAATTGTACTCACAAAGCTCAAACAAAGCAAAACAATTCTCTCATCTCTGTTCAGGACTTGGTGATGATAATGGCCAACATATTGATTGTTGCCAACTGATGCTGTGTTCACATCACGAAAAGCTCCTGACAAATACACCAAGCACAGTCCTGTCAAGTTACCTGCATTTCCTGGGAGACAGGTGGCTTGTGGGCCCCCTCTCCCAATCACTAATTAGTGTGGGGCAGCTAATTACTGTGAGGACAGGTAATTTCTGTGGGCGATCTAACTACTGGGGGAACTGAGTACTATGGAGGGAGCTAATTACTGTACGACTGTTGCTGTATGTTAGGTGCTGACAGGGACAGTGAAGGTAATGGCAGGATGAGGCGTGGCTGGAAGAAGGAGCCTATAATTTATTTATTGGGCATGGTGAGTATTATAATCTATTTCTGTGAGTACAGTGTATTATAATTTAGCTCTGGGGTCACAGTGAGTATTATAATTTATTTTTTAGAGGACAGTATAGGTTATTATTATTTATTGAGGGGGAACAGTAGTATGATTATTTTTGGGGGCACACTGAGTATTTCTGTTGGTAAGGTATAGTATAGGGCAAAGTGAAAATTGTAATTTATTTCTAGGGACACAGTGTATTATAATTTATTTAAGGGCATATTCACCACTAGTATGTATTTCAGGGGACAGAGTGAGTATTATACTTTATTTCTGGGGGGGAACCGTGTGCATAATAATATATCTCTGGAGGCACGGTGAGTATTATAATTTATTTTTGGGTGTACAGTGGATATTATATTTCTGGGGGCATAGTGAGTAGCATTATATTTAGGTGATACACTATTATTTTCAGAGAAGCCAAATATGTCTGGACCACAAACTTGGCAGGTACAGGAATTAGCTGGAATTAGTTGGATAAGTCATGAAGGTTTGGAACAGCTGGAGAAGAAATTAGTGAGTTACCTAATGTCACTGTGTATTTTGTTTCTCACTGTGTCACATCACTTTAGCATTCCCATGTAAGGTCTACAAAATTCTACTTTGCAAAACTACAACTCTCACCATACCCCACAGCTTACAGCAGGACATTTAAAACCTGCTGCCCAGAAGCACATTTTAAATGTCCCACTATAAACTACTGTTAGTCCCAGCAGGAATGAGTGGACTCCCCAAGAGTTGCCTTAATCCCCGCGGGCACACACGGTAATTTACCTCAGGACATGTAAAATGTGCTTCTGGGCAGCACGCTTTAAATGTAATGCTGTAAGCAGTGGGGTATTCCTCTGGCCCCACTTTCCCCAAGGGATTTCCCAATAGCAGGGATAGAGAAGGGGGCAAGGTTATAGGGCTTTTCCTGAGGACTTCCTCCGAGACCGTGGGACGAGGGGTGGGGCTAGAGGGATTCACCCTCTGGCAATACCAATCTAGCCCCCCCTCCTCTGTACTTGCTATGGGGAATCTCTGTGAGAAGCTTTATAGCCCCGCCGACTCTCTATGTACTATAGGGATGTGACTCGGGGGTCCCCAGAACAGGGAGAGAGAGAAAGTCAATGCACGGTTAAACAAACTGCATGCATACCAAATACGCATATGCACACGCAATTAAAATGTGGCATATTTCATGGCCCGAAATAAGCACACGACTGTGTGAATGAGCCCTAAGGCTGCCTTCACATGGGCACGGGTTGTGAGACGCACAAATCTCGCACAAATATGAACCCCATTTTTTTGAATGGAGTCATTCACATTAGTGATGCTTTCCTCCATGGAATCGTGATGTGATGCCATGCGGGAAACAAATCCTGGCACGTTCTATCTTGCTGCGTGTTCTCGCATCGCAGCCCTATTCTTTTCAATGAAGCCAGTGGCAGCATTGCCGTCCCCATTGAAAGCAATGGAAGAAACTCTGCGATCCTCTGACAGATTGCCTTTTTCCCAAAGTGATGCAAGGCTGTTTTGCCATGAAAGCACCTCACATACCTGGTTAATTGATATGGTGGGGAGGGCAATATGGGGGTGGAATTAACGGCCTAATATCACGCTTGCCTGTGTGAAGTTAGCCTAATAGTATTAGGACTTGTTCAGACCGTGTAACTGCATTTTGGCCGTGCAAATATGCCACATGAGCAAATTGCTCTTATGCCTACGTATTTCACCCACTCTGGGGTGTATTTGTATACGCACCATTTGTTTCTGCACACAATAAAACATGCACACAATCACATTGATTTTGTGCATATATGCGCAGCAAACATGGAGATATTCCGTACGTGCCCATTGATTTCAATGAACTCTTACAGTGTGCAAATGTGCACCATAATAGGTCATGCTGCGTATTTTTTCATGCAATCGCATATCGTGTGAAAAAATAGGCTCATGTGAATGAACCCGGGGAGATCAGTGGGTCCTATTCACTGCATATTACAAGCAACTGTTGCAACCATAACACGCTATGCAAATATGTTCCTTAGAGTAAAACCTCATTTGAACTGACCATCTGAAATTGCATTATAAACAGTCTTCTACAGAAATGGTCCCTCAAGAATGATCGCCAGTATGCACAGCGTATAATAGAACTGAAAATATGTCACAAGAAAATCTGGTTTAGATAAAGCAATGTTCTTCTCAAAGATATCGAAAAAATAAAGTTCAAATTCATCCAATAAACTAATAAAACTTTCCCTCTAGAAGCTAAGCCTTTACAGAAACCGTATGATCAAACATTTTTAGATCTGATGCATCAAAAATAACCAGTGCAGATCGATATCCTGAAAGAACAAATGTTGCTGTACAGTAATAGCTTTTTGCTCAGGAAATATTCAGTATATGGCACATTTGTCATCCGTCTGATAGGTTAATAGAGCATACAGATGGACCTACTGTTTTGTAACTTTATTCCTTGATGCTTATGTGATCACTGGAGAAGTTATGATGCACAAAAATCCATTAGGTAAGCTTGTGGAGATGTTCAAACACCTTCCATCCAATCCCCCCCAAGTTCCTAAAAAAAAGTAGACGGGTGTTTGATGTGAAGGTAATAGCGCAGAAATGTATCCTTGGGGAGTAATGTGGTGTAGACTCCCATATAATGTGCTGCTCTGCAAAATAAAAACAGAGAGGTGTGATCATGTGGTGGAGCATAATGAGCCATTAAAAAACAGTGACATGATTGAGAACCCTTGATATTTTGAGTGACAGTCTCAAACCATTGCCTATTTAAGGTACATAAAACTAATTGTATTTGTATAGCTAACTTGTGTTTTGTATTGGGTTTATATATATATATATATATATATATATATATATATATATATATATATAAATATATAAATAATGTATTCATTCTTTTGTGCTTAAGTGAATGTTAAAGAACATTATGAAATAAGATGGTCGGACAAGGATCATTAAGGTGGATGAGAAGAGCAGAGGCATTTCCCTGCCTGCCTAGATGTCAGAAGATGGAAGTCATTGACCAAGGACCATACAGATGTTCTACTTGTTGAACTCTTTGACTTTCATTCTGAATATAGTACACTGATTTGTACATGGTCCACCATAACTGCAGCAGTAGCACCCATCTAATGGTCATCACTCAGATAATTGAATAGAACACATTGGAGACATTGGAACTGAAATGGAGAGAAGAGTATCGGGGCTGCAACACAATTTAGATCATCATAATAGCAATCTGTCCTCATTTATTTTTTATGAAATAGAAAGGGTCAAGAGACCAAACAGTGGAGGAGAAAGCTGAAATATTTACACAAACGTGAAACCTTTTGGATATTAAAATTGGGCATAAGATATCAAGGTGGTTGAAACGTCTAAACAGACCTTCTATATTTATGTTGAATGTATTGGCATAGGGAATACCATGATCATGGTGGTTTATCTGCTGACATCATGTGACTGATATGGGGTAGCTTCTTTATTGACATCGGGCTTTTTAGATGTTTTAGTATGATGTTGTGAAACTACCATGATTAAAAACATGTATATACTAGAAATGTGAGAACGAGCATTTGCTGATCATGTTTTTTAACCATGTTATGAATAAAATGCAGTGATTTTAGATAAGATTTTTGTGGTGCTGGAAGATACCTTTTTTTTTCAATCTTTATTGGCTTGGCATCCAGCAAGGAATCCATGCACCCTCCTCAACTTCACACATGGCATACAAATGCTCATTGGACTGGGTTATATACGGATGAGCTGACAATACTTTGTGTGCTTAAAGGGGTTGTCTCACGAAAGCAAGTGGGGTTCAGCACTTCTGTATGGCCATATTAATGCACTTTGTAATATACATCGTGCATTAAATATGAGCCATACAGAAGTTATTCACTAACCTTCCCTGCGCTGGCGTCCCCGTCTTCATGGCTCCGTCTAACTTCAGCATCTAATCGCCCGATTAGACGCGCTTGCGCAGAAGGGTCTTCTGCCTTCGGCTCGGTTCGGCAGCAGCGGCGTTCTGGCTCCGCCCCTTCGACGCGTCATCGCGTAGCTCCATCCCATGACGTGTGCCGATTCCAGCCTCCTGATTGGCTGGAATCGGCACACGTGACGGGGGGGAGCTACGCGATGACGTGTAGAAGGGGGCAGAACTTTATCCAGGGTAAAGTATTCTGTTCTAGCCATAGTAAACACATCCTAGGCAAGGCAGAATGGATTTTTGGCACTCAAAGCCATGCCCCTCGTCAATGATACAATCATTGAGTGACATGACACCTACTTAATTTAAGCCCATGTGAGTTCAAACTTAATGACGACCATAGACTTAATATACCTTTAATAAAGCAAAAAATGTGCTTTTCAAAAATTACAAAAAAATACATACTTTCTGGCAAAAACAACAGCACTTATCTCACTGTTGCTGTGTGCTGGCTTTTATAGCCCGAAATCTTCCTAGGGTTCATCCATCACTGCCGTCCTCCTAACCACAATAGTCAGGGAAAATTAGGTTCTGATACTAAAGAGCAAAGTGAAAACTTCAGACTACAAATCAAGGAGATAGGTAAAGTCCGTTGGGTATTGCCTTATTGATTTTCCACAATACAGATCATCTCAATATTGGGAATGATGCTCTATTTTTAACTTGGAAAATCAACTATAGGATAGGAGTAATGAGGCCAATGGGAGCAGTGGACCCACTGAGTCACTAATGGATTTGGCTAAAAGCTGAACCAGGGAACACAACCTAAGGGACTGTGCGCTCTTCATCCTTAAAGCAAACCTGCAAGTAGTTTTTAGGAATCTGATCCAATAGCAATGTTAGAGTTATGTACCAGGTCTTTTTCAACAATGCTTTTCCTATGTTCATGTGTAAAATTATACCTGAAAATGTCAACTGTGAATAAGATCTGTGATGCATGTAAATGATGAGGAATGGTCCAGTGGGTGGGCCGGACCATCTCTGCTAGATGCATGTAAATCCAAAATCCTGCCAATCAAGCCTCATCTGCCGTACAGGACGTTGTAGATGATGATTGCTATGAAATCTTGCGTGTACCACTTGATTGTATGCCAAAGCATGTGCAGATAAACTGTCCTGTCTGTGTGCAGAATTGCTGAGGTTATCTGCCCATGCACCATGCACCAATATCCAACATCATGGTACACACAAAATTTCACAGCGGTATGTGTTAATACGAGTCTCCCATGGGATGGTCAGATACGGATCTAGAGGCTATAAGTGTTAGAAAATAGTGAACGCAGTGATTGCCTTTGAAACACAGCAGGCGTGCCGTATGCTGACGTCAGCAGCATCGCACCCCTGCACTCCTGAAAGACTGATATTCCCTCGGCGTTCCAATGCCATGTTTTACATACATATATAACTCCTTCCCACCTCAGCATGGCATGCTGTACCATTACTCGCTCCAGGTAAGTTTTTTTGTCTCCCTACTTTGTATTTTAAACAATGGTATTGTATTTACTAGAATATTAATTGGTATGTGCTTTTAATCGTTGCCATTGTTTTTACCTAAATTTTATGTGATAGTATTGTAGTTTTGATTGTGTGGTGGTATATGTGTTTCTCTCCATACACCTCTGTATGGTCTTTTCATCAGTGCCACACTACTCATTTCACTGATCATTTTTCATAGCCTACCTATTATGTATTTTGTAATATTCTATTCATTTTTAGGATTTGTATTTACTACCCTCTTAAGAGCTATTTGATTCATGAAATTGTACATGATTTTGTTATATACACCGCATTAATGCTCCCAATTGAATATACGTTATTATCTACCACACATACCCCCTTGATCATCTCCTACCCTCAGAAACGTACACATTTCCGCATTATCCTCTTCCTTGTTGTTTATGAAATTCTATATGAATTTTTATTGCACATATAATGTATACATGTATACCAATTCTAAACCTGTCCATTCTCTGGACAATTTTCCATCCCTGAAAATGTATACATTTCCTCCTTCTGCACTTAAACTTCAGAACCCTGGTTATTCGGTATTTTCCATTTCCACCTACCTTTACATCTCCATTCACTTTTACCGTTGATATTCCTTTCCTTCCAATCATCGGCATGCATGTTTCCATTATCATTATTTATTATTTTTCATTGCATGTTATCTATCCAGTATAAACATTTGTGCATTTTGTTCAAAAATCAGTCATTCGAGGGATTTTTTCTAATAGCATTTTATTACCCCTTTTTCTCTTTCTTTTCAATCGTTCATGTATGCACTATTCCTGGTCCCACTATTCTGTAGTTGTGTGCTTGAAAAAGGAACCTATAGGTTCCGAAACATGTTGCACTTTGTTTTGTTTTCCACTGAATAAAATAGCATTTATTTACGCATTTCCCAGTCCAGTTCTTCACTCCGTCCACTATTTTCTAACACTTATAGCCTCTAGATCCGTATCTGACCATCTTTTGGGGCTGTTATCTACACTGGGACACTCTGAGCACGGGGGAAAGGGGGGGGGGGGGATATCTTTCTGTACTTCCAGTTTGCATTTGGAGAGAGAGTGTCCTGCTCTTCTCCTGGGCTTCCATATCCAACAGGACAGCCAGCATTGTCTAATCCCATTTGCTCATCGAGCCAACAGTAATTCCTTCCAAGACTCCCCCCATATATAATGAATGCTTGGCTGAGTGTTCTGGATTGGGAGAGGGAAGCAAGTTGCTGCCAGACATCTCTGGTGGCGGCACATCTTCCAGAAAAAATAAGGATCGAGCAGGTTAAAATCCAAACAGCCCAATACATCTTTCCACAACCCATGTGCTTTTATAGGAAAAACCAGTACATATTGGATAGTCGTCCATTCCTCTAATATGTATAGCCACCTTAACCCACCCAATTTTTCTTTAGATGGGATATCGTGATCATTGGATACTGCCAGGACTCAATTCACAGTCATTGTGGCTGATGTTTGTTACACTGGATTTATATTCCTGCAGCTTCTATTGAATGATGAGGCAATGGCTTATTTTGCCTTGCTTCACCGTTATATTTTGCATTTTTCATTTTGCTTTTTGCTGCATTTTCGTTTTCATCTATACATCTTTTGCTTGATGACTTAACTTTTGAATTATAATAGTTGGGAAAAACCAGGTCATTCTTCTTAAGGTCAGTAAAACTGTAGAATGCCATTATATACAGTATACTGTACTAGTCTTCATATTGAAAGTTGAAATAAATGTGCCTGAAGCCACTAATATTTGGTTTTCTTTTATGCAGATTAATGTTTACTGCTACAAGAATAAGCCAGAAACAAAAAAACAACATGATAACTTATGGGTAATTAGTTTTCTATAAGCCCATGACAGCAGCAGTGAAAAAACCGCCTAATGTCCAGACAAGAAATAGGACCCTCCTAGATCTCTTAAAAGAAGTGGGAGCACCCTTCAGCTTCTCTGTCCGTAGCGATATCCACGAGCTGGCACGGGCTGATGGAAAACGGAATACTGGCAAGTAATCTGGTTGTTTCCCTTACGCTCATGATGCTGTATAGAGGTCAGTCACTTGACGCCTGTGGAGTAGCTGCAGACCAAAGATGCGTATCTGGTTTTAGCTTGTTTTGAGGAAAGAATCAAAATGATCAGTCATGATAATGAACTGATCAGTATGTCCATCTCTGTTGTCTGCCTACTGGAATAGATGCTACAGGGCCTCAGGGACAATAATGTGTCATTGTCCCAGGAGGAAGGGATACCAATAGAGATGAGCGAACACCAAAATGCTCGGGTGCTCGTTACTCGAGTCGAACTTTCAGTGATGCTCGAGAGTTCGTTTCGAGTAACGAACCCCATTGAAGTCAATGGGCGACTCGAGCATTTTTGTATATCGCCGATGCTCGCTAAGGTTTTCATTTGTCAAAACCTGGGAAATTCAAGAAAGTGATGGGAATGACACAGAAACGGATAGGGCAGGCGAGGGGCTACATGTTGGGCTGCATCTCAAGTTCCCAGGTCCCACTATTAAGCCACAATAGCGGCAAGAGTGAGACCCCCCCTGCACTGTCAGCATAAAGATCGTTCTCCTCTGCCACAGCTGTGGCAGAGAAGAACGATGTTAGCCCGTTGAATTCAATGGAGCCGGCAATACAGCCAGCTCCATTGAAAGCAATGGGCTGCCGGCGATCGCGGGATGAATTGTCGGGAAGGGCTTAAATATATAAGCCCTTCCCTGCAATTCATCCAGAAATGTGTAAAAATAAAAAAAATATATACTCACCTTGTCCCGGCAGAACGATGTTAGCCCATCGAATTCAATGGAGCCGGCAATACAGCCGGCTCCATTGAAAGCAATGGGCTGCCAGCGATCGCGGGATGAATTGTCGGGAAGGGCTTAAATATATAAGCTCTTCCCTGCAATTCATCCAGAAATGTGTAAAAATAAAAAAAATATATACTCACCTTGTCCCGGCAGAATGATGTTAGCCCATTGAATTCAATGGAGCAGGCAATACAGCCAGCTCCATTGAAAGCAATGGGCTGCCGGCGATCGCGGGATGAATTGTCGGGAAGGGCTTAAATATATAAGCCCTTCCCTGCAATTCATCCAGAAATGTGTAAAAATAAAAAAATATATATATACGCACCTCGTCCCGGCAGACGGAGTTCAGCGCGGCCGGGGGCAGTCCTCCTGAACTGCTCTGAACAGCTGTGAGTAGTATTCAGCAGCCGGGGATTTAAAGGCAGAGGCAGATCTCACTCACACACCCATTCATGAATTTATGAATGGGTGAGTGACTGCTGCCTCTCATTGGCTCAGCGGGACCAATCAGATTGGTCCCTGCACTGAGCCCATGAGAGGCAGCAGTCACTCACCCAAAAACCAGACCATACTGTGCCCTCAAGGTGCTGATGCTGCTCCCCCCCCCCTCCCCAAATGAAAAATATGTCAATATAAAAATACGGAACTACAGTTCTCAAGTTTCCAGGAGGAGCACACGCTGCCCCCAAGGTGCCACTGCTGCTCTCCTGCTTCCTCCATCTCCCAAAGCAAAAATTTTCTAAAACACAAGTAACAGCTGTAGCTTCACTGGTTTTCCTTGGAGAAGGGCTGTGCTTGGCTGTTCTGTTCACCTGATAGAATTTATCCTTTGCAAACTTTATGACATTGCTTTTAAAACAAGCAGCTGTTGTCTTCCTTAGCATAATTTTTGATGAAAATTTGTCTATTTCCCTCTTCTTAATGCACCCATGTGGCTTGCAGTATTAAAAGCATTGCTTTCTAATTAATGCTACTGTACTTGCAGGATACCAGATGTTGGTGGGAAATTGGGAATACATCAAATAATATTACTATTGTTTGACATAAGAGAAACAGACCGTGGGTTTGGGGGATTTTTTAATAATGGTCTTAAACAATGAAAAGTAGCACAATAGTCTTTTGATTATTCTTGGCTACATAGTCTTAAAAAATGGTTGGCAGTCTTTGCTATGGCAACAGTTTCATATATTTTATTTGCATTCTCTGAGTTTCACAGAACTTTTTTTTTTCAACCCCTTTACACGCAATAATATTCATTTATGTCATTAGTGGGGAGGGAAGCTTTAAGATAATGTGCTATATGTTTAGAACATATTGATGATATGGACTTAGCAGCTGAGCCTGCAAAATCCTCAGCAGGAGCGGGCTGTAACTGACAGCCAAGGTCCTGCTACAATGGGCAGGATTGGAGATAGCACTGAGCTGACCACTAATCCCTTAGATGCCACAGTCAATGGTGACCATGGCATATAAATGGTTAACAGAGAGGGCTAACTCTCATGGGTCCATAAGTTTAGTTTATGGGGCTCATAGGAGCTGTCAGACTCTCTTTAAATTACATTTTACTTAGACACACAGATATATATATATATATTAAAAAATGACTCAGACCAAGTATAATAAGTTAAAAAAATGCAATATTTATTATTTGTGTATTATATGTGTTTTGGTTGTTACTAGAGATGAGCGAGCACCAAAATGCTGGGGTGCTCAATACTCGGGATGAAATTATTGCGATGCTCGAGGGTTCGTTTCGAGTAACGAACCCCATTGAAGTCAATGGGCGACTCGAGCATTTTTGTATATCGCCGATGCTCGCTAAGGTTTTCATTTGTGAAAATCTGGGCAATTCAAGAAAGTGATGGGAACGACACAGCAACGGATAGGGCAGGCGAGCGGCTACATGTTGGGCTGCATCTCAAGTTCCCAGGTCCCACTATTAAGCCACAATAGCGGCAAGAGTGGGCCCCCCCCCAACAACTTTTACTTCTGAAAAGCCCTCATTAGCAATGCATACCTTAGCTAAGCACCACACTACCTCCAACAAAGCACAATCACTGTCTGCATGACACTCCGCTGCCACTTCTCCTGGGTTACATGCTGACCAACCCCCCCCCCCCCCCCCCCGCACGACCCAGTGTCCACAGCGCACACCAAACTGTCCCTGCCCAGCCTTCAGCTGCCCTCATGCCACGCCACACTCATGTCTATTTATAAGTGCGTCTGCCATGAGGAGGAACCGCAGGCACACACTGCAGAGGGTTGGCACGGCTAGGCAGCGACCCTCTTTAAAAGGGGCGGGGCGATAGCCCACAATGCTGTACAGAAGCAATGAGAAATCCAATCCTGTGCCACCTCCATCTGGAGCTGCACACGTGGGCATAACAATGGGGAACCTATGTGCCACACACTATTCATTCTGTCAAGGTGTCTGCATGCCCCAGTCAGACCGCGGTTTTTTATAAATAGTCACAGGCAGGTACAACTCCGCAATGGGAATTCCGTGTGCACCCACAGCATGGGTGGCTCCCTGGAACCCACCGGCGGTACATAAATATATCCCATTGCATTGCCCATGACAGCTGAGGTAATGTCGTGCTTAATGCAGATAGGCTTCGGCCCACACTGCATACCCCAGTCAGACTGGGGTTCTTTAGAAGTGGACACATGCAGTTACAACTCCCTGTGGACCCACAGCATGGGTGGGTGCCAGGAAGCCACCGGCAGTACATAAATATATCCCATTGCAGTGCCCAACACAGCTGATGTAACGTCAGCTGTAATGCAGGTGGGCTAAAAATTAATTTGATTACACTGTAGGCAAGGGCCCCCAAAAATTGGTGTACCAACAGTACTAATGTACCTCAGAAAAATTGCCCATGCCCAACCAAGAGGGCAGGTGAAACCCATTAATCGCTTTGGTTAATGTGGCTTAATTGGTAACTAGGCCTGGAGGCAGCCCAGTTAAAATAAAAATTGGTTGAGGTAAAAGTTTCAACGCTCTAATAAGCATTGAAACGTATAAAAATTGTTTACAAAAATTATATGACTGAGCCTTGTGGGCCTAAGAAAAATTGCCCGTTTGGCGTGATTACGTCAGGTTTCAGGAGGAGGAGCAGGCAGAGGAGGAGGAATATTATACACAGATTGATGAAGCTAAAAGGTCCACGTTTTTGATGGTGATAGAGAACAATGCTTCCATCCGCGGGTGCAGCCTACGTATTGCTTAGGTATCGCTGCTGTCCGCTGGTGGAGAAGAGAAGTCTGGGGAAATCCAGGCTTTGTTCATCTTGATGAGTGTAAGCCTGTCGGCACTGTCGGTTGACAGGCGGGTACGCTTATCTGTGATGATTCCCCCAGCCGCACTAAACACCCTCTCTGACAAGACGCTAGCCGCAGGACAAGCAAGCACCTCCAGGGCATACAGCGCGAGTTCAGGCCACGTGTCCAGCTTCGACAACCAGTAGTTGTAGGGGGCAGAGGCGTCACGGAGGACGGTCGTGCGATCGGCTATGTACTCCCTCACCATCCTTTTACAGTGCTCCCGCCGACTCAGCCTTGATTGGGTAGCGGTGACACAGTCTTGCTGGGGAGCCAGAAAGCTGTCAAAGGCCTTAGAGAGTGTTCCCCTGCCTGTGCTGTACATGCTGCCTGATCTCTGCGCCTCCCCTGCTACCTGGCCCTCGGAACTGCGCCTTCGGCCACTAGCGCTGTCGGATGGGAATTTTACCATCAGTTTGTCCGCCAGGGACCTGTGGTATAGCATCACTCTCGAACCCCTTTCCTCTTCGGGTATGAGAGTGGAAAGGTTCTCCTTATGCCGTGGGTCGAGCAGTGTGTACATCCAGTAATCCGTAGTGGCCAGAATGCGTGTAACGCGAGGGTCACGAGAAAGGCATCCTAACATGAAGTCAGCCATGTGTGCCAGGGTACCTGTACGCAACACATGGCTGTCCTCACTAAGAAGATCACTTTCAGGATCCTCCTCCTCCTCAGGCCATACACGCTGAAAGGATGACAGGCAAGCAGCATGTGTACCCTCAGCAGTGGGCCAAGCTGTCTCTTCCCCCTCCTCCTCATCCTCCTCATGCTCCTCCTCCTCCTCCTCAACGCGCTGAGATATAGACAGGAGGGTGCTCTGACTATCCAGCGACATACTGTCTTCCCCCAGCTCTGTTTCCGAGCGCAAAGCGTCTGCCTTTATGCTTTGCAGGGAACTTCTCAAGAGGCATAGCAGAGGAATGGTGACGCTAATGATTGCAGCATCGCCGCTCACCATCTGGGTAGACTCCTCAAAGTTTCGAAGGACCTGGCAGATGTCTGCCAACCAGGCCCACTCTTCTGTAAAGAATTGAGGAGGCTGACTCTGTGATAGACATGATAATTATTTATTATAAAATGTCTATCAATATTTGTATATAACCCAAATGTATTTTGCTATTGTAATGACTTTCAGCTCTGAGGAGTTCAAAGGACACACACACAATCTAATCATAGTATTTGCTCTAAATACATCGAAGTTGCTCAACCAGTTTCTAAGAAGTTAAGGGCTACAGTGTTATGTGTATATACTGTGTGTTTACCTAGGCCCCTTCCACTCTTCAAACACAAGCTAGTTAAACACATCATTTGTCAACTACACAGAATTCCTTAAGGCTGTCTGCATGCTAAAGAATACAAAGTCCATACCTTGGCGGACGTGAGGACGGGAGGGTAGGGAGGCGGGAGACTCTGTATAATCTAGCGAATAAGAATATATATATGTTAGTGATGTAATCTGTTAAACGCCCATAAAGGGCAGGTGTTATCCTTTTCAATAAAAAGGCCTGTCTGGACGTCTCTGCCAGGAGAGCCATTTTTAACATGAGATTCATACCTTATGTTTGACTTGGTCAGTGTGCGCATACTGCTTCCACACAATTAGGAAAGCGACAAAATACCCCAAAGCCTGCTGGAGAAATCATATTCCAGAACAGTGGAGTCCCTGGGTGAGCGAGTGGATCTGTGAGGTCACAGCCTGGAACGTACATAGATCGGCAGATGGCACGCAGAACTCAGGGGCCCGAAAATCTACAGAACACGGTAAGATTGCTTTATCTACCTGTGTCAAAGCTGGGTTCTGACTGCTTTTCTGCCTGTTCCTGATCCAGACTGGACCTTCACTGAAAGACAGGTAATAACTCTAGTTCTGTCCACTCGGAAAATCACCACGTTACCTGTCTAGGGGTATTTTGTACGCTGTGTATGCTGTTATGTCTGAGACGGTTAAAAATTGTGTATACAAGACCAAGAGATAAATTCTGTGAGGGTTAATGTGTCGGGAGGGCGGACTCGGCTGTTTAAGTCTGAGGGAACACGCCAGTGACACGTGCTCCTAGGTAAAACTAGTGTGAGGTTAGGAAGATTTATGATACGTATACTTAACTTTATGATTGAGCGTGTTATGTTCTCATATGTGAAAAGGTATTTACGGGTGAATATAGCCGTGCTTTGTGACGGCTGAAGCTCCAGAATATTGTTGAGGTTTTGGTCATTGAAAATAATCGTCAGTCTCTGTGTATAGCTAAATGTCCTGTCTAGATCGTGTACAAGGAGTGCTCTTGGGGATTACTAGTATACGGTGGGCTGTTATAAAGGTAGATGAGATATATACCTTGGGTTGATATAAAGGTGGATATATATATATATACCTTGAGCCGTTGTGGGTATTCTCCAGTAATCCCGTCTGTCTGCTATTATAGAAACAATGTGCAGTGTTGATTATTGGGGGAGGGCTGCTGATAAGAGTGAACTGAAAGCTTTTTTCTCAATTAACCCTTTCTGTTTACTTTGTCTTTCCCTGTGTTTTATAGAATTAATGCGTATTGTAATCTGAGTGGGAAAGAGGTTATATGGGAAGGATTTGAAGAAAGCAGATTTTACAAGAGAAACAGTACTGTGTGCAGAAACTTCGAATAGGCTAGAATAAGCAGGTAGCATAGAGTTGAGCAAAGTGAACAAGGACAAAGGCCATAGAGCTTGTGATTTGGTTGCTGATGGGAAAGGATCAGGAAAAGTTGCAGAAAGAAATGTTAGGTCATGGACAGGTAAGATAGGCTGTAGAAAGTTTTCAGAAGATGAGCAGGAAGCCTAGCAGAAAGAAAGGTGTTTTTAGATTGCTAGGAGGAGGTATAATGTAGTTAAGAGATTGAAGAGGGGAAAGCATGTAGTGGGGTATGTGTATTGCTAATGAACAATGTAATGTCTTTGTGCTGACTACAGCCCCTCCCTGTAATGGCGGCCGTGCTTGCAATGTTTACAATCCAACATAGTGTGACTCTGCAGTAAATGTAGTGAGGCCTGCCCCCACCCTGAAGTTATTTCCCCCCATGTGCTCACTTTCAGGGTGTGTGATGTTACTTCCGGTCCCTCCCCATCCGGAACAGGACCTGGCCCCGCCCCTTCCTCCTCCGGCGGCCATCTTGCCTCACCTGGAAGTGCTGCTACTCAGCAGCCATTTTGCCTCACCTGGGAGTGCTGCTGCCCCTGGCCCCGCCCGGTCTTCCGGCAGCCATTTTGCCTCACCTGGGAGATTTGTAGCCCCGCCCCTTTCTGCCTCTGGCGGCCATTTTGCTGCATTTGGGAGGCCTATATTCCCCAACGCCACTGTATCCAGTGCTAACATCATGATTGTCTGAAGTAAGGTTTTGTTTGACCAGACTTTGTTGCGCTCCAAGATGTGGCCACTTTGGATGTGTGATAAGTTCAGGGAAACAAACCTTTGTGGAGATGCAGCTTGGGACATAGTAGATGACTAAGCTGGTTTATAGTGCATGGAAGATTGGAGTTGATGCATGGGGGGCAGAGGCCGGGAATACATGACAGGGGACGCTCTCTCATGTTCCCAGGGGCTCTGTTTTCCACTGCCCGCTTCTCCAATGGATACTCAGACAGATGATGTTACGGAAGGCTCCTACAGATGGAATAATTTCACTATAGTCACCCAGCAAACTTTTTCATGCAATTTGGTGAAGTAATTTTACTTTTTATGTGAAGAAAGAGGGACTGAATTGCCCAGAGTAGGATGTTAATTCATCCGTATTCTTTAGTTTTTCTTTAAGCCTTTTGTATATTCTAGTGTCAGTCTACACTGAAGCTATAATTATATTCCGACAGGAGAGTAAAAGCTAAACGCTGGCCATACCCTGAAATACTATTACACTGGGTGACGTAAAATTTGAATTGTGTGGCGCCCCCTTGTGTTAAAAAATGCTAACTGCAACCGGGAAAAAAAAAAAAAAAAAAAAATCTAAAGGAGATTTTCGCTCAGACTTCGCTGCATACAATGTCACCTTGACCTACAAAGTGCTTGTTTTTGTGCCTCTTGGTTTACTAGTTTGAACGCAATGACTCTTTTTCCATTGAGTATTGCGGTTCAAAAGGGGGGAGGCATAGGTGATCTGGGTCATAGATGATCTAGGTGTTGTAGATCAGCTATTGGGTTTGAAAAAAATAAATAAATAAATGATTTTGTGCTACAAGATTCTGAGCCATGTGAAATAGAACATCAGCACGATTATTTAGTACTAATTCAGTAAGAAACTGCAGATATGCAAACAGTTACCAGAACCCCTGTTGATAATGCATATGTTGAGCTTTTTGCAGATGGTACCAGGGTGAGGATTGATGACTCCACATCGGATATGCAGTGGTCACACAACAAGATGTCCTAGAAGCAGAAGCTCTGCCTCCGCATGTCACAGTACAATAAGCGGAATGGAAGGCCCTCACTGAGGCGTGTAGAGTGGCGAGAGGTAAGACGGCAACCCTTTACACTGACTCCTGGTATGCATTTGGCATAGCTCATGATTACGGCCCAATATGGAAGGCCAGACAGTTTTTACCTTAGCAGGACAACCAATTGAGTATGGTGCAGCGGTACAGAGTCGCATGGAGGCCCTACTTCTACCTGACAAAGTTGAGAGTTCGCACCGATTCCTACACTGGAGAGGCGAGAGACGACACCCTCGCTGACAGCGCAGCAAAGGCAGCGGCCCTCAAGCCGTGGAAGAAAGAAGAAAGATACTGACAGCATGAGTCAGTGGTAAAAAAACTTTGGACATTGACAAAAATTTGGACTTTGATATGCTAAAGACTTTTACAGTTATAAGCCAGCAAGGAAGGAAAAATAAATGGACTAATATGGGAGCAGCAGAAACAGGACAGCGTGTGGTGAACGGTCAACAGCACTTGCCCACCACACTTCCTGTATCGCATGATGGCCCAGCTGATGGACGGAAAGACCCACCTAGTAAAGCAGCATTGACGACGACGCTTGAAAGAGGTTGGGCGACTTCTGGGTTCTCTGTAGCTGCTGCATCATTTGTCTGGTTTAGCATGATCTATGCCATAGGTGAGTCAGGGCAGAAGTAAATTTGCCACATCACACTTGCCGGGACCACTCTACCCATTTCAGGGATTGCAAATTGACTACGTTCAGCTCCCACTTGTTGGGAAGTATGAATACGTGCTTGTTGTTGATGTCTTTGCAGGTTGGAGGCCGACCCTGTTACCAAGGTAAACAAGTAGGTAACCGCAAAGAAGCTCATGAACGAGGTAAACTGTGAATATGGGGTACCAGAGGTGATTCAGAGTCAGACAGAGGTATAAACTTCGCAGGTGAATGTAACATGTCATGTCTGCTCTGGGTGTATCCCAGGCCTTTTACATACTGTACCACCTTTAGTGTAGTGGAAAGGTGGAGAGACGTAGTGGCACGCTAAAAAGTAAGATACTTAAAAATGACGCCACTTTGGAAAGACTGTCATCCAATAGCCTTATACAGTGTTAGATATGAACCCAGGGGGGATTATATATTATCTCCCTACGAGATTGTTTGGGCTAGCCCCAAGGCTAGGTTGTTACTATCCTCAGTGGTTACAATTACAATCTGATGTGTTGACTGAGTATGTGATTTCCGTTGTTAAAGAACTAACCAAAGCCTATGCACAGGTGTTCTCTTCCAGACTCAGAGGCAGACACTGGGACACATATCTTGCAGCCTGGGGATTGGGTGTGCATCAAGAAGTTCCCCAGGAAGCACCCTCCTGAGCCCCGATTTGATGGCCCCTACCAGGTGCTTCTGACTACTGCCACAGCTGTGAAACTAGCCGAAAGACTTACATGGATCCACGCTTCATACTGTAAGAAAGCTTCAGATCCGGGAGACCAGTCTTAGTTGTGCCAAAGACGTTACTCTGGTTAGGGCTAGTGAGAGAGGAGGGTGGCAACTGGAATCCTTAGTCGGAAGAATATGGGGGTATGGTTACCTTCTAGTATAACTCGTCCAATGCTTAAGTAGCCGCATATTCCTTCGACTATTGTACTGTGGTCCCGTGTCTAGGCGCAAGATCCCACCGCAGGCCAGATTTAGCTCAGTCCAGCTGGTTATATGACTTATATACCCGGGGAATACAATATGTTTGCGCCACTGATAACGTCTGGGGAGAAGACTGCCGTTATTGGGGATTAGTGGGATGGAACGCAGGAACAGACTAGTCCTATAAACCGCGAAGTGCCTTAAATAAGAAAAATAAGAGCGGGAAATCCCTAATTAGTCGTATAACCCTCCTTTAGAATAATAAGGACAGCAGGTATTGGAAGGCTGAACTTAGTATGCTGCTTGGTTTTAATGCGGTTGTTACACTAACCATGGGAGATCCAAGCCCGGGGGACGGGGGAGACTTATAGTCTGGGGACATACCGGTACGGGAGGACAGATCCCTTAGGGAAGTTTAAAATAAGGGGTATGGTAGATGCAGCCGAATGGAAGCCTTCACTTAGTCCCATGCCCATAATTAACCCCCTCCGCCGTAAGATAAAGACCTTGACGAACATGATGATCATAGCCGACCCTACCTTTGAGGACACCTTGACAGTAGCGACTGGCTACTCTGACCAGAATCTCTGGTTGGAGTTGATGAGGTACAATGCTAACAGGAGCAACAAGTCTAACTGTTGCGTGTGCAGTAGTGCCCGACTACACTCGGGGATGGTCCCCCTAAATCTCCCTGTAGATGCTGAAGAGTGGTTTATTAGTCTCTTCACGAACATTTCCGCTAATTACACTGTCCGTGAGAAATGGAAGAAGGAATACTCTATAACTACTTAAGTGTTTTGCACCGGAGAGAGTATTACTGACTACCCTGGAAACCACACCTGCCAGGCAATTAGGCAGGGTGGAGGGAGATTTTTGGGGAACTCGCCAACGGGTATTGCTCCTCCTACAGTATGATAGGAGGGGAATAGATGCAGAATCAGGTCCAGTCCTTAGGAGACGTTTACTGGCTTTGTGGAGACATGAGGTAGAAGACCCGCCTGGAGGGTAATTGGACAGGGGAGTGTGCCTTAGTAAAGCCCTTATGCTCCTCCACATCCTGTCAGACACCAACGTTTCCCTTGTTTGAAAAAGATGAAGAGCCAGTTCCGATAATGCCAACCACATACGCTACCAAAGAAAAGGAGAAATGTACTAGTACTGTGCCTGCCCCGATCTCCTAAGATGGATTGTCAGTGGAATTCCCATTTGCCTAGGGATAGTGCAGAAGACCTTAGGTTCCGGCGAGGGCACACCCTGTGGGGTGTTAACTTGTACAGATAGAGGGTATGGATGCCCGGAAATGAGCCCAGGGAATCCATGGCCTCCCTCTGAGGTGAGGTAGGGATCCCCCCCTCCTAGGAGTAGGGACTTACGGGCAGTGGGAAAACCCTGACGCAAGGGTGAGGTGACTTGGACGTGTTCACCATTAGGACTATCTCCAGGAGGGACATTGGTGTGGGTGAAGATTAGGGAGTCCCACGCCGTGCGTACCTGTGCACGCTACTAGTATTGTAACATTATACTAGAGCGAGAAGAGAGACCCCTGGTGGTAGTTTTGATCTACACGTGTACATTGACGTCATAGGATAGCCAAGGGGGGTACCTGACGAGTTTTAAAAATTAGAGACCAAGTTAAAACTAGATTCGAGTCCATTTTCCTGATCATTAGGGTAAATAAATGTTGACTGGATTAATTATGTTTATTATAATTAGCAGTGGTTTATAAATTATACTAGAGACGCCTTATAGGGACTAGTCGACCAATAGGACCTACCTCGACTATGACTTTTCAAAATAGAATGACCTTAGATATGACTTTAGCTAAAAAGGGGAGTGTCTGAAAGATGATAGGGGAGACTTGTCATACCAACATCCTAGACGACACGTGACCCGCGGGTAAAGACGCACTTGCCATTAAGAAGCTGACCGCACTAGCTAAAAAGAGCTAACTTTTGGGACCAGCACTCGCCTTGGATGAGCGGGTGGTAAAGGATCCTGGCACAGACGGGCGTTGCTGTTGTATGTGAACTGATGGTTACCTTTTCTGTTCTAGTCTGCTGTGTTATCCCCTGTGTCAGAGAGACCTGTGAAACTGATGCTGGAAAAGCCGCTCCCACCATGAGTTTGCTGAATGCATCCCCAGAAGGAGTGGACAAGTCCTACACCCCCTTGAAGACCCTAAAACGAACCTTCAACGCGCTCCGGTTATAGGCTCATGCGCAGAAGACTGTGAAAATTAGATAAAGAATTAGAGGATAGACATTTTAAGGGGGGATTGTGATAGACATGATAATTATTTAGTATAAAATGTCTATCAATATTTGTATATAACCCAAATGTATTTTGCTATTGTAATGACTTTCAGCTCTGAGGAGTTCAAAGGACACACACACAATCTAATCATAGTATTTGCTCTAAATACATCGAAGTTGCTCAACCAGTTTCTAAGAAGTTAAGGGCTACAGTGTTATGTGTATATACTGTGTGTTTACCTAGGCCCCTTCCACTCTTCAAACACAAGCTAGTTAAACACATCATTTGTCAACTACACAGAATTCCTTAAGGCTGTCTGCATGCTAAAGAATACAAAGTCCATACCTTGGCGGACGTGAGGACGGGAGGGTAGGGAGGCGGGAGACTCTGTATAATCTAGCAAATAAGAATATATATATGTTAGTGATGTAATCTGTTAAACGCCCATAAAGGGCAGGTGTTATCCTTTTCAATAAAAAGGCCTGTCTGGACGTCTCTGCCAGGAGAGCCATTTTTAACATGAGATTCATACCTTATGTTTGACTTGGTCAGTGTGCGCATACTGCTTCCACACAATTAGGAAAGCGACAAAATACCCCAAAGCCTGCTGGAGAAATCATATTCCAGAACAACTCCCACTGTGCTGCCCATGTTGGAGTTGGTATTCCACTATAGCTCTACGCTGCTCATAGAGCCTGGCCAACATGTGGAGCGTAGAGTTCCACCATGTGGGCACGTCGCACAGCAGTCGGTGCACTGGCAGATGAAACCGATGTTGCAGGGTGCGCAGGGTGGCAGCGTCCGTCTGGGACTTGCGGAAATGTGCGCAGAGCCGGCGCACCTTTCCGAGCAGGTCTGACAAGCATGGGTAGCTTTTCAGAAAGCGCTGAACCACCAAATTAAAGACGTGGGCCAGGCATGGCACGTGCGTGAGGCTGCCGAGCTGCAGAGCCGCCACCAGGTTACGGCCGTTGTCACACACGACCATGCCCGGTTGGAGGCTGAGCGGCGCAAGCCAGCGGTCGGTCTGCTCTGTCAGACCCTGCAGCAGTTCGTGGGCCGTGTGCCTCTTATCTCCTAAGCTGAGTAGTTTCAGCATGGCCTGCTGACGCTTGCCCACTGCTGTGCTGCCATGCCGCGCGACACCGACTGCTGGCGACTTGCTGCTGCTGACACATCTTGATTGCGAGACAGAGGTTGCGTAGGAGGAGGAGGAGGAGGGTGGTTTAGTGGAGGAAGCATACACCACCGCAGATACCACCACCGAGCTGGGGCCCGCAATTCTGGGGGTGGGTAGGACGTGAGCGGTCCCGGGCTCTGACTCTGTCCCAGCCTCCACTAAATTCACCCAATGTGCCGTCAGGGAGATATAGTGGCCCTGCCCGCCTGTGCTTGTCCACGTGTCCGTTGTTAAGTGGACCTTGCCAGTAACCGCGTTGGTGAGGGCGCGTACAATGTTGCGAGAGACGTGGTCGTACAGGGCTGGGACAGCACATCGGGAAAAGTAGTGGCGATTGGGAACTGAGTAGCGCGGGGCCGCCGCCGCCATCATACTTTTGAAAGACTCCGTTTCCACAACCCTATACGGCAGCATCTCCAGGCTGATAAATTTGGCTATGTGCACGTTTAACGCTTGAGTGTGCGGGTGCGTGGCGGCGTACTTGCGCTTGCGCTCCAACACTTGCACTAGCGACGGCTGGACGGTGCGCTGACAGACATTGGTGGATGGTGCCGAGGACAGCGGAGGTGAGGGTGTGGGTGCAGGCCAGGAGACGGTAGTGCCTGTGTCCTGAGAGGGGGGTTGGATCTCAGTGGCAGGTTGGGGCACAGGGGGAGAGGCAGCGGTGCAAACCGGAGGCGGTGAACGGCCTTCGTCCCACCTTGTGGGGTGCTTGGCCATCATATGTCTGCGCATGCTGGTGGTAGTGAGGCTGGTGGTGGTGGCTCCCCGGCTGATCTTGGCGCGATACAGGTTGCATACCACTGTTCGTCGGTCATCTGCACTCTCAGTGAAAAACTGCCAGACCTTTGAGCATCTCGTCCTCTGCAGGGTGGCATGGCGCGAGGGGGCGCTTTGGGAAACAGTTGGTGGATTATTCGGTCTGGCCCTGCCTCTACCCCTGGACACCGCACTGCCTCTTGCAACCTGCCCTGCTGCTGCCCTTGCCTCCCCCTCTGAAGACCTGTCCTCAGTAGGCGTAGCAAACCAGGTGGGGTCAGTCACCTCATCGTCCTGCTGCTCTTCCTCCGAATCCTTTGTGCGCTCCTCCCTCGGACTTACTGCCCTTACTACTACCTCACTGATAGACAACTGTGTCTCATCGTCATCGGCCTCCTCACCCACTGAAAGGTCTTGAGACAGTTGCCGGAAGTCCCCAGCCTCATCCCCCGGACCCCGGGAACTTTCCAAAGGTTGGGCATCAGTCACGATAAACTCCTCTGGTGGGAGAGGAACCATTGCTGCCCAATCTAAGCAGGGGCCCGAGAACAGTTCCTGGGAGTCTGCCTGCTCCTCAGAATGTGTCATTGTAATGGAGTGAGGAGGCTGGGAGGAAGGAGGAGCAGCAGCCAGAGGATTCAGAGTTGCAGCAGTGGACAGCGCAGAACTCTGGGTGGACGATAGATTGCTGGATGCACTTTCTGCCATCCACGACAAGACCTGCTCACACTGCTCATTTTCTAATAAAGGTCTACCGCGTGGACCCATTAATTGTGAGATGAATGTGGGGATGCCAGAAACGTGCCTCTCTCCTAATTCCGCAGCAGTCTGCTGCGATACACCTGGATCAGGAGCTCGGCCTGTGCCCACACCCTGACTTGGGCCTCCGCGTCCTCGCCCGCGTCCACGTTCTCTAGGCCTACCCCTACCCCTCAGCATGCTGTATTACCAGTAATGCAGAAACAGAACGCTGTAATTAAATGTGCCGCTTATTGGCCTGTGGTTGGAGGCTGACTTCGCTTACGGAACGCCAGGAAATAATTTTGCGCAAGCCTGCTGTAACACTTAGCTGGCTGCGTATGAATTTGGAGGACTACTACACCCAGCACAGACCCAGAACACTGAGGACAGTCCCAGGCAGCCCAAATAGATTTTTTTCCCAAAATGTTTTTGCAAAGGCCCACTGCCTATATTCAATAAATATATCTCTTCTCTCTCTGCGTCACCGCTACTGGCCCTGGAGTATGTCAAATAACTGCAGAGTGTTGCACTGTGGACTGGAATACAGCGGTGATTTAACAGCCAACACAGAGCCAGGAAATAATTTTGAGCAAGCCTGCTGTAACACTTAGCTGGCTGCGTATGAATTAGGAGGACAACTACACCCAGCACAGACCCAGAACACTGAGGACAGTCACAGGCAGCCCAAATAGATTTTTTTCCCCAAATGTTTTTGCAATATACGTATGTCTTCTGTCCCTGCCTAACCACCACTTCTGGCCCTGGAGTATTACTGCAGGGCGCAATGCTCTGCACGGCCGATATACCAAAAAAAAAAAAGTGCAACGCTGCAAAACGCAGCCTCCACAGTACTGCACATGGTTAGATGTGGCCCTAAGAAGGACCGTTGGGGTTCTTGAAGCCTAAAATACTCCTAACGCTCTCCCTATAGCAACTCCACCAAGACAGCACTTTCCCTAAAGTATGTCAGAACGCATCTGTGGCGAGCCGCGGGAGGGGCCGATTTTTATACTCGGGTGACACCTGATCTCGCCAGCCACTCACTGCAGGGGGGTGGTATAGGGCTTGAACGTCACAGGGGGAAGTTGTAATGCCTTCCCTGTCTTTCTATTGGCCAGAAAAGCGCGCTAACGTCTCAGAGATGAAAGTGAAAGTAACTCGAACATCGCGTGGTACTCGTCACGAGTAACGAGCATCTCGAACACGCTAATACTCGAACGAGTATCAAGCTCGGACGAGTACGTTCGCTCATCTCTAGTTGTTACCTCCCATCACTCACGTAGAGGGAACAGCAACACACAGGACAGGAAAAAACCCCTGTGGAGGAAACCTGTAGGGAAACCATGGCTGCTGTACTGCCCTTCCTCCGGGCATACTAAGGGAGGGTAACACTATAAAATATGTGCAAGGTGAGGGTGTGGGACTATCTGCAGTGACTGCATGTGACTATCTACTGTGTCTGCATGTGACTATATACATTGTGTGGGTGTGCAATCATGTTTATTGAAAGTGTTTTTGCCTATACATGTGTGTGTGCGCACATGAGTAAGTATCAGTTGTGAGTGTGTTAAGCTTTGTCTGTGTTTATGTAGTGACCATAAAAAGGATATGTGACGTCCTCATCTGTCGCCGCTGCTGTTGGGATCCGTGTCGGGTTCCTCTTCTGCCTGTTGGACTCTCCACATCGATGGAAACCTATGGATGTTCTTACAAAGGGCACAGGTTGGAGGTGGGCTGCCCCATGGGCCATGGCTGGTGAACTCCTGGTGATGTCTTCTGAACATGGGAATAGCCCAGCTATGTTGGATCTGCCGCTGTCTTGTCCATGCCCAGTGTGTAGGATCTTCTGCAATGACCTAGGATTAAACAGTATATGATTAGTATTATTATCACACAGACTCTTCATTCATGGAATGTTTTGTATTATCCTTACTAACCCGTTCACAGGTGCTCCGGTCCACCAACGCATTGAATCCCATCCGGCAAAATAACTGGTTCCATTGTTCGAGAAATTGTTCCTTCCTTTTCCTCCAGCCATCTCCTAAGGCCCAGGCATAGATCTCTTCACAAAAGTCGATGTCCTCCTCCATCTGGTTGGCTAAGAAGCTGCCAGAAAAAAATTCAACTGAATGATAAACAAGTCAGAAGAATGTAAAGCAGATTACCTGTCTAAGGAGGGACCTGGAGAAAAGGGGGAGCTAATGAACACTAAAACAAGCAATGCTATGGGATCCTGGATTTTTAACCATATTTCACTTGGACTCCTGTTAATTGTTTTAGTAATTATTATATTTATACATCCGCCTATAAATACAGATATGTTCTAATGAAAGCAACTCACAGTGCCCGAAAGAAGTTTATTCTATATTCCTCGGTACGCAGTCCGGCTCTCCTGAAGTACACGAGGACCATCGCCAGGAGGTACTGGTGGGAGGAGAAGGACAGTGAGGGGCTGGAAGTAAATTTACTTTCTACATATATTAGAATTTATTATATATGTGATCAATATACTACTGTGAATACTAATCAGTAAATAATATAACTACACTGTATGGTTTAATGTCATTGTTAGATCTAATATTGACTATTATGTCACCAAGTTACAGAGTGCAACGTGTCACCAGGCCTATTATATCAACATAAGTCCCTTTATTTAATGGGGTTGTCCCATGAAAATAGTGTTTATAGTGAAATCCAGCCCATAATTAGGAACATTTTACACTTACTAAAAATGTTTCTGCTCTCAGATATTCCAGGACTAATGTTAGAATAGCGCCACCTGCTGTGACAGAACCTTTATGTGTCCGGTCCAGACTTGCTTCTCTGTAGTAAAGATGTCTTACTCTCTTATCACTAACTCATCCTCTCTTCTGACATCAGAGAAGAGGCAGAAACTTTAGAGGAAGGCGCTCACAACTCCAGGAATCCTTTTACATACCCAGCGGAGCAGAGACTAAGCCGGTGTGTGACCACCTTGGAACATTTACTGAGGTAGACATAATAGAAACAGCAGGTGGCGCTATTCTACTACTAGCCCTGGAATATCTGGAGATGGAAACATTTTTTTTAAAAGTGTAAATGCAAAAATGTTTATATTTATGGGCTGGATTTAACTATAAATAATAGTTGGTGCCCCTTTAAATATGATGGATGTTCTGTTATTTTCCAGATTTTCTATTTCTTTTCACAATATTATCTTACCTTGTCAGATGTTCTCATGCAGCTGTCTCTGGTCAGATACTTCTTGAAGTAATCAAGCTCTAGAAAAAGAGGAGAAATATCAATATTTCAGCAATTAATGTATCGGTTTTATCAATCTGTTTAGAGATGAGAATAAAGTAACACAATCTCCTCTGGGACATAACAGTGAAATAAGCAGCAGAAGAGCGATCCGTTCCATAGGAGTCTCCTGAAGACCATGGTCATAACATGTGGTGACAGTATCACACAGACAATAGGACATTATATCACTGACTGTCCCTGAGAGCTTGGAGATAAATAGGTTAGAATGAATGAAAGGGGAGTGAAGTGTTAATAGCAGAGCGAACTGTAGATGAAAGGTGAGACCCCAGGTACAACCTTCTTAGAAAAAAAACAAGCAAAAATTGTTGTAATATATTAAATAAAACCTGCCGGTGAGATAATTTTGCCGAACCATGTGCACCATGATCCCAGGACTGGCATGTAAGTGTTATTCTGAAACATTTCAGCATTTCAGGGTAACTCACTTTGAAGTTTTTCTTGTTTGACTCGGGAAGAGAGTTCTCAAGTCAATGAGGTGGGCCACGCCAGACTCTCCTCGCCCGCAGCTTGTTGACTGACTCAGGAGAGTCCGCCGTGGCCCACTTCATTGACTTCAGAACTCTGTTCCCAAGTCAGACATGCAAACTTCTAAGTGTGTTATTCTGAAACGCCGCAGTGTTTCAGAATAACACATGTGGGCACCTTGCATTCCTGTCCTGCAACACTAGGAACATTGGATGGAGTCTTACCGAGGACACGGAAGAAAGCTTCCCTTTCCTCCTGTAGTTGGGCCCGGTCATCCCTCCTTCTCTTCTGGAGGTCTTCCTCACATGGGCAGAGTTTTCTCTTTCTCTTCCGGTTGGGGTGTCCTCTGTTGTTTCTTCTGGACAGCGTGCCATCCGTAATCCTTAACAGGGGAAATAAAAAGGGATTATTATTAGAACAAACGTCATAGTTTCTATGCCCAGTATAACTAAATTAAAAGTGTGGATCACAATGCAGTCTCAATACACTGTTATCACTTTATGGTTGTTTGTCCTGTCCCTCTCTATATAGTAACTCATGGCTATAATGTTAATGACTCCATATTAATGACTTAACCTTCATACAAATGGATCTATATTTATTAATAGTCAACCAAATATTTCCTTATTTATTCTAAGCCACCAAAACCTCCAGTGTATATCCATATAGATTAATTCACCCCAAAATCTCCATTAAGCTTAGTTAATAATAATCACTAGAGATGAGCGAACGTACTCGTCCGAGCTTGATACTCGTTCGAGTATTAGCGTGTTCGAGATGCTTGTTACTCGTAACGAGTACCACGCGATGTTCGAGTTATTTTCACTTTCATCTCTGAGACGTTAGCGCGCTTTTCTGGCCAATAGAAAGACAGGGAAGGCATTACAACTTCCCCCTGCGACGTTCAAGCCCTATACCACCCCCCTGCAGTGAGTGGCTGGCGAGATCAGGTGTCACCCGAGTATAAAAATCGGCCCCTCTCGCGGCTCGCCACAGATTTATTCTGACATAGAGGAGGGAAAGTACTGTTGGTGCCGGAGCTGCTATAGGGAGAGTGTTAGGAGTATTTTAGGCTTCAAGAACCACAACGGTCCTTCTTAGGGCCACATCTAACCGTGTGCAGTAGTGTGGAGGCTGCTTTTTGCAGTGTTGCACTTTTTTTTTTTTTTGTATATCGGCCGTGCAGAGCATTGCACCCTGCAGTAATTATACATACTCCAGGGCCAGTAGTGGTGGTGAGGCAGGGACAGAAGACATATATTTATTGAATATAGGCAGTGGGCCTTTCCAAAAACATTTGGGAAAAAACATCTATTTGGGCTGCCTGTGACTGTCCTCAGTGTACTGGGTCTGTGCTGGGTGTAGTTGTCCTCCTAATTCATACGCAGCCAGCTAAGTGTTACAGCAGGCTTGTGCAAAATTATTTCCTGGCTCTGTGTTGGCTGTTACATCACCGCTGTATTCCAGTCCACAGTCTGCAGTTATTTTACATACTCCAGGGCCAGTAGTGGTGAGGCAGGGACAGAGGACATATATTTATTGAATATAGGCAGTGGGCCTTTCCAAAAACATTTGGGAAAAAAAATGTATTTGGGCTGCCTGTGACTGTCCTCAGTGTACTGGGTCTGTGCTGGGTGTAGTTGTCCTCCTAATTCATACGCAGCCAGCTAAGTGTTACAGCAGGCTTGCGCAAAATTATTTCCTGGCTCTGCTGTGCGTTCGGTAAGCGAAGTCAGCCTCCAACCACAGGCCAATAAGCGGCACATTTAATTACAGCGTTCTGTTTCTGCACTACTGGTAATACAGCATGCTGAGGGGTAGGGGTAGGCCTACAGGACGTGGACGCGGGCGAGGACGCAGAGGCCCAAGTCAGGGTGTGGGCACAGGCCGAGCCAGTGCGGTGGCCAGGGGTAGAGGCAGGGTCAGACCGAATAATCCACCAACTGTTTCCCAAAGTGCCCCCTCGCGCCATGCCACCCTGCAGAGGTCAAGGTGCTCTTCGGTGTGGCAGTTTTTCACAGAGACGCCTGACGACCGATGAACAGTGGTGTGCAACCTTTGTTGCGCCAAGATCAGCTGGGGAGCCACCACCACCAGCATGCGCAGGCATATGATGGCCAAGCATCCCACAAGATGGGACGAAGGCCGTTGACCGCCTCCGGTTTGCACCACTGTCTCTCCCCCTGTGCCCCAACCTGCCACTGAGATCAAACCCCCCTCTGAGGACACAGGCACTACCGTCTCCTGGCCTGCACCCACACTCTCACCTCCGCTGTCCTCGGCCCCATCCAGCAATGTCTCTCAGCGCAGCGTCCAGACGTCGCTAGCACCACTGTTTGAGTGCAAGCGCAAGTACGCCGCCACGCACCCGCACGCTCAAGCGTTAAACGAGCACATTGCCAAATTGATCAGCCTGGAGATGCTGCTGTATAGGCTTGTGGAAACGGAGGCTTTCAAAAGCATGATAGCGGCGGCGGCCCTGCGCTACTCGGTTCCCAGTTGCCACTACTGCACCCGCGGATGGAAGCATCGTTCTCTATCACCAAAACGGGGACATTTTTGCTTCATCAATCTGTGTATAATATTCCTCCTCCTCCTCCTGCTCCTCCTCCTGAAACCTCACATAATCACGCCGAACGGGCAATTTTTCTTAGGCCCACAAGGCTCAGTCATATAATTTTTATACGTTTCAATGCTCATTAAAGCGTTGAAACTTGCACCTGAACCAATTTTTATTTTAACTGGGCTGCCTCCAGGCCTACTTACCAATTAAGCCACATTAACCAAAGCGATTAATGGGTTTCACCTGGCCTCTTGGTTGGGCATGGGCAATTTTTCTGAGGTACATTAGTACTGTTGGTACACCAATTTTTTGGGGCCCTCGCCTACAGTGTAATCCAATTAATTTTTAGCCCACCTGCATTACAGCTGACGTTACATCAGCTGTGTTGGGCACTGCAATGGGATATATTTATGTACCGCCGGTGGGTTCCAGGGAGCCATCCATGCCGTGGGTCCACACGGAGTAGTAACTACATGTGTCCACTTCTAAAGAGCCCCAGTCTGACTGGGGCATGCAGTGTGGGCCGAAGCCCACTTGCATTAAACATGACATTACCTCAGCTGTGATGGGAAATGCAATGGGATATATTTATGTACCGCCGGTGGCTTCCTGGCACCCACCCATGCTGTGGGTCCACACGGAGTTGTAACTGCATGTGTCCACTTCTAAAGAACCCCAGTCTGACTGGGGCATGCAGTGTGGGCCGAAGTCCACTTGCATTAAACATGACATTACCTCAGCTGTGATGGGCAATGCAATGGGATATATTTATGTACCGCCGGTGGCTTCCTGGCACCCACCCATGCTGTCGGTCCACACGGATTTGTAACTACATGTGTCCACTTCTAAAGAACCCCAGTCTGACTGGGGCATGCAGTGTGGGCCGAAGCCCACCTGCATTTAATCGGACGTTACCTCAGCTGTGATGGGCACTGCAATGGGATACATTAATGTACAGCCGGTGGGTTCCAGGGAGCCACCCATGCTGTGGGTGCAAACGGAATTCCCATTGCGGAGTTGGGGATTCCCAGTTGTACCTGCCTGTGACTATTTATAAAAAACCGCGGTCTAACTGGGGCATGCAGACACCTTGACAGAATGAATAGTGTGTGGCACATAGGTTCCCCATTGCTATGCCCACGTGTGCAGCTCCTGATGGCGGTGGCACAGGATTATATTTCTCATTGCTTCTGTACAGCATTGTGGGCTATCGCCCCGCCCCTTTTAAAGAGGGTTGCTGCCTAGCCGTGCCAACCCTCTGCAGTGTATGCCTGCGGTTCCTCCTCATGGCAGACGCACTTATAAATAGACATGAGTGTGGCGTGGCATGAGGGCAGCTGAAGGCTGCGCAGGGACAATTTGGTGTGCGCTGTGGACACCGGGTCGTGCAGGGGGGGGGGGCAGCATGTAACCCAGGAGAAGTGGCAGCGGAGTGTCATGCAGGCAGTGATTGTGCTTTGTTGGAGGTAGTGAGGTGCTTAGCTAAGGTATGCATTGCTAATGAGGGCTTTTCAGAAGTAAAAATTGTTGGGGGGGGGGGCCACTCTTGCCGCTATTGTGGCTTAATAGTGGGACCTGGGAACTTGAGATGCAGCCCAACATGTAGCCCCTCGCCTGCCCTATCCATTGCTGAGTCGTTCCCATCACTCTCTTGAATTGCCCAGATTTTCACAAATAAAAACCTTAGCGAGCATCGGCGATATACAAAAATGCTCGGGTCGCCCATTAACTTCAATGGGGTTCGTTATTCGAAACGAACCCTCGAGCATCGCAAAATTTTCGTCCCAAGTAACGAGCACCCAAGCATTTTGGTGCTCGCTCATCTCTAATTACAGCTTTATTCATATATGTTATCTTTAGTGGGTTTTTCCTGCCGCCTCCAGATGTTTCACTGTATAAAGAGAAAACGAGTTATTTAACCATTACATTTCCTATTGGTTGTTATCCAATCAGTTTTGTTGCAGGTTTTACATATAACAGAAACTGAGGACCGTCAATAACACCCAGAGAGCATTGGGGCAGGAACATGTTGTAATTGGTACTTGTTGTTGGCAATATGTAGATCGGGGGTGTCAAACTCACCAAGGACCACATCAGCCCTATGGTCGCCTACAAAGGGCTGATTGTACAGTAAGGGCTCGTTCACGTGAGCGTATTTGCACAGTGTATCACGCCCGCAATTTTTGTACACGTAATATGCAGTGAATCGAATCTATTGATTTCAGTGGGTTTGTTCACATGAGCGTATTTTTTCATGTGATCTGCAATCACCTGAGAAAGTACGCAGCATGATCTATATTGTTGCGTATTACATACTGTAATAGGCCATTGAAGTGAATGATCTTGCTAGTGTTAAAAAAGACCCCCACGAAAAAAATTACTGCTATGTCTCATCGCCATTTCCCTGTCCCGTAGTCACCCATCCTGTGGTCAGTCAGAGTAGTGTGTGGTTACTCAGTATACTGTCAGTGTATCCATCAGTGTAGGAAAAAAATAATCGCTGCTGTGTTCCCATTCCATAGTCACCCATCCTATTACTAGTCTGTGTAATCTCAGAATTTGTGTCAGTGTAAAATAAATCCACAAAAGTTACTGCTGTGTTCCCGACCCCATCCCATGGTCACCCCACCCCAGTGATCACCCAGTGTCCTGTGGTTACCCACCAATAAAAGTTTTTTATGCACTTCTTTGGGTACATATAAATGTATATATCTATAGTATGGCCTTCAGGAGGTTTACTGCGGAGGACGCTTGCGCAATATTCAAGTCCAAGTCAGACTCACCCTTTACCCTTAAGAAAGCGCATAAGGACTGCCACATCAGAGGTTCCAAATTTACCTATAGCTCAGTGGATTACCCCAGAAAATTTCAGACCCAGACCCCTGATTTTACTGGGAACTCAGAGATACAATTTAATACAGCAGGGCTCAGACGGGTGGACTTTCTAAAGTTTTTTTTTTTTTAGATTTTATAACCCATGTTACTACCTAAACTAATTTATATGCCCAGAATTTTTCCCAGACCATGTGCTTAACTGCCTGTTTAGTGAATCTCTGCTGACGCTATGAAAAGAGGCCATACAGGCCAAGCCTAAGCTCAAAGGCCATACAGGCCAAGCCTAAGCTCAAAGGCCATACAGGCCAAGCCTAAGCTCGGAGGCCATACAGGCCAAGCCTAAGCTCATAGGCCATGCAGGCCAAGCCTAAGCTCAAAGGCCATACAGGCCAAGCCTAAGCTCGGAGGCCATACAGGCCAAGCCTAAGCTCTGAGGGCATACAGGCCAAGCCTAAGCTCATAGGCCATACAGGCCAAGCCTAAGCTCAGAGGCTTGGAAGAAATACAAAACCCAGATGCCATACAGGCTAAGCTTGGAATAAATACAAAACCCAGAGGCCAAGCCCAGAAGTTAAAGGCCAAGCCCAAAGGTGAACTGGGAAAAAAAAATGAAAACCCTCTTATCCCTCCAGGCAATTGTGTTGTCATCAAGTCTTGGCCCTGGATGTTCAGGCGCAGAACGAACCCTTCCTTATTTGTTTTGCATTCTTGCAGTGCTAAGGCAAAGTTGGACTGTAATACCTCATTCAAGGTGATTCTGCAGATGATAGGCTGGAGATCCTTTTAGAAAATGCCTATTTCCTCCCCCGCTTCCAATTAATTGTAATATTAGGTGTCGTCCAGTTGTGAAGGTGAAGGGTGTTCCCTTTAAAAAAAACTAATAGATTCCCATTTCCTGTGCAGATGGAAGGCACTGTATCATGAGCGCTGTCATGGGCGTAAGAAAATACTGCTTAGTATTTCGTTACCGGACCAGTTTCTAGTAATGCTAATACAGCCCTTACTAGTTTATTTGAGCTGTCTGCATACAGTACAGTTTACATATAGCACCTCTCTAACATAGTACCAGTGAAAGGAAAAACTGATGCATTTTGTGCTTTACTTCTACCTGTCTTCTCTTGAAGACAATATACAGATAAAAAAGCTGAAGCTTTTTGCAGATCTGTTGCAGGCCTTTGGTGCATTTTCTGAAGCTGATATATTTGTTGCCTTGTCTGCATTACCATATCATCCAGGAAATACGTAGATTGGGGATTTGTGTTTTTTTTAAGTTGGAACTGTTTTAGATTTATATTTCCATGAAGAGGAACAAGCTACCATATCAGACAAATCTGATCAGCTTCTATGATGAAGTAAGCTCTAGGCACGACCTGGGAGAATCTATTGATCTTGTACATCTGAAAAAGGACCTGGGGGTACCAGTGGATTGTAGATTAAACTGGAGTACCCAATGCCAGTCAGCTGCTGCAAAAAGCTAATAAAGTTTTGGGGTGCATTAAAAGAGGTATAGGGGCGAGGGACGAGAACATTATCCTCCCACTATATAAGTCACTTGTCAGGCCCCACATGTAATACTGCGTACAGTTCTGGACACCGGTGCTCAGGAAAGATGTAACAGTGCTTGAGGGGGTTCAAAGAAGGGCCACTAAACTAATACACGTAATGAAAGCACTGGAATACCCAGAGAGGCTTTCAAAATAGGGATTATTTACCCTGGAAAAAAGGCGGCTAAGGGGTGATCAAATAACTATATATAAATACATGAGGGGACAACACAAGGATCTCTCCCATGATCTGTTTATACCCAGGACTGCGACGGTAACAAGAGGGCATCTGCTACGTCTAAAAGAAAGCAGGTTTCATCGCCAGCACAGAGAAGGGTTCTTTACTGTAAGAGCAGTGAGACTGTGTTCTCTGCCTGAGGATGTGGTGATGGCAAAATCCATAGAGGAGTTTAAAAGGGGACTTGATGTCTTTCTAGAGGGGAAGGATATTACAGGATATAAATCTTAGGTTAATTGTTAATCCGGGTATACAGGCAGGTAGGAACTATTAGGGGTTGATCCAGGGATTACTCTGATTGCCATTAGGGAGTCAGGAAGGAATTTCCCCCCAAAAGGGCTAATTAGCTCCTGCCTCTTTTGTTTTTTTTTGCCTTCCTCTGGATCAACAACATCGGAGGATAAACAGGCTGAACTAGATGGACATTGTCTTTATTCGACCTTACATACTATGTTACTATAGTAAATGATGCTGGTGAATGGTATAATAATGCAGTGTGTGCTCTGTAGTATGTCAAGAGGTAAATCTATTGTACCAACTTTTACCATTGTGCTCATACGCACATCTAGGCCTGGTTCACATCTGCGCTAGAACGTCCGTCCAGAACTTCAGTCGCAGATCCGGCACAAAATACCAGAAGAACTAGCGCTGCATGCAGCACTTTTTCTTCCAGTAAAATGCCAGTTAGCTCGGCAGAAACCGAACTTCCCCCATTATAGTTAATGGGGTACGTCATAAAACAAATTCATTAGGCCAACAGATTCCTCTTTCCTGTTCCACGAATGGAGCAGGAAAACGGAACTCCCACTGCAGATGTGAAAGCAGCTTAGACTGATAAACTGGTAGATTTGGAAGGGACCTCCAGGGTTATCGGGTTCAACCCCATGCTCAGTGCAGGGATTCACTAAATCATCCCAGACAGATATTTGTCTAGCCTTTGTTTGAACACTTCCATTGAAGGAGAACTCACCATCTCCCATGGTATCCTGTTCCACTCATTGATCACCCTCACTGTCAGAATTTTTTTTCTAATATTTATTTTGTGTCTCCTCCCTTTGAGTTTCATCCCATTGCTTCTAGTCTTTCCTTGTGCAAATGAAAATAGGGCTCTATTCTTATGTAGTGTTAGCTATTCCTGCTGGGTTTGTGTTGTTGGCAAATTTGATCAGTTTCCTATGAATTCCCTCCTCCATATCATTTATAAAAATGTTGAACAACACTGGGCCTAGGACAGAGCCTTGTGGTACCCCCCTTGATACATTCTTCCGAATGGATGTGCAGTCATTTATGACCACTCTTTGAGTACGATCACTCAGCCAGTTGTGAATCCACCTAACAGTTGCCTTGTCAATCCCATATTTAGTCATTTTTTCAATAAGTATGATATGAGATACTTTGTCAAATGCCTTACTAAAGTCAAGATATACCATATCCAGCACATTTTCCTGATCAACCCAGTCGGTGTTACTGTCATAGAAGCAAATTAGATTTGTCTGGCATGACTTGTTTGTTACAAATGCATGCTGGTTCTGGTTAATTACTCTATTTTCATCCAAGTATTTGCATACATCACTGTATAATAATTTGTTCAAAGATCTTTCCCCGTATAGAAGTCAGGCTTCTTCCCTTTTTTTGAAGATAGGGACAACATTTGCCCTTTTCCAATCTTCTGGGACTTTTCCTGTTCTCCAGGAATTTTGACAGATTACGGCGAGTGGTTCAGCAATTACCTCCACTGCTTCTTTCAGTATCCTAGGATGTACATTGAAACGTCATTCCATTTAAGTTACCTAAGTGTTCGCTCACCATCTCTCTGCTTATAGATAAGGGAGGGGGAGGGGGAGGTGCCTGTTGCTGCATACCATTGGAGCGGTAACCGATGTTGGGGAATCTACATAGACTGCAATTCATAGAACAATTGCTGATTTTCCACAATACAGATCATCTCAATATTGGGAATGATGCTCTATTTTTAACTTGGAAAATCAATTATAGGATAGGAGTAATGAGGCCAATGGGAGCAGTGGACCCACTGAGTCACTAATGGATTTGGCTAAAAACTGAACCAGGGAGCACAACCTAAGGGACTGTGCGCTCTTCATCCTTAAAGCAAACCTGCAAGTAGTTTTTAGGAATCTGATCCAATAGCATTGTTAGAGTTATGTACCAGGTCTTTTTTTAACAATGCTTTTCCTATGCTCATATGTAAAATCATACCTGAAATTTTTAACTGTAAAACGTTTCTATGATGCATATAAATGATGAGGAATGGTCCAGGAACGGTCCAGTGAGTGGTCCGGACTGTCTCTGCTAGATGCATGTAAATCTAAAATCCTACGTTGCAAGCGTAGATGACGTAGATGACGATTGCTATGAAATCTTGCGTGTACTGCTTGATTGTATCCCAGAGCATGTGCAGATAAACTGTCCTGTCTGTGTGCAGAATTGCTGAGGTTATCTGCCCATGCACCACTATCTGACATCATGGTACACACAAAAGTTTATAGCGATATGTGTTTTTATGAGTCTCCCATGGAATGGGATATGTGTTTACACAACTCATCTGCTCCCCACAAACTCTACCAATGGAACTCTCTGCCCAAAGAGGTGGTGATGGCAAACTCACTAAAAGAGGGTTCTGGATGCCTTTCTTGAGTGTACTAATATTACATGTTAAAGTCACTGATTACATCAGGGGGATTGGTAATCCAGGTATAATTCTAATTGTCAGATTGGAGTCGGGAAATAATTTTATCTCTTAAAATGAGTAAAATTGGCTTCAACCTCATTGGGGATTTTTGCCTGTCACTGGATTAACATTGGAGGTAATTACATGGACATAGGTCTTTTTTTCAGCCTTACACACTATGTTACTAGAAAAACACACATTATTGTGCAGAGCCCAAATTTTCTACAAAGCTGATCTTGGTTGCATCCCATCATGAATGCAGCCTCTGGCACACCATTTTGCTAAAGTGAAAGATGTCTATAAAAACTAGACCACTCATAGCTTATTTTCAAAAATAATTCTTAAACCAGGGATGCAGAACTCCAGTCCTCAAGGGAGCCCAACAGGTCTAAAACACGCCCATGTGTTTAAGCCCTTAGACCCATATAGCCTAAACCACCTTGGTACATGGAGCAGATCTATGCAATGACTATATCTGTATGAACAGAAATATTTTATCATGATGCATGCACTATTTATTATTTTAGCCAGAAGAATGTTCTAAAATAAAGTACAAGTCATTAAAATGTAAGACACAGCAAACATATTCTTCATTCATAATTTTAACATCTGAGAAAATGGAAATTTCGACAGGAAGGAAAGAAAAAAGACCATCTATGTATTATTTTTAAAAGCTTCACTTTAATACTATCAGGATAATCCTATTTAGAAGTAACAAGATGTTCTTTTTTCCGGATGTCCCTTCAAAGCTGGTTTTATCCACAATAACAGGACATCAACAGAAGTAAATGACTCAGAGCCATGCCATTGCACTGTGTGTGATTTCAGCCGTACAAGAAACAGAGCGAAAGCCATTCTGCTTATGCAAAAATACATAATCATTTACTCAATAATATTCGCAGATACGTAAAACTGGGTCAACAGTCCACTATTACTTACCGGCGCACATACTTTAAGGAAATCAACGAGTGTCTAGCCAAAGCTGAAGGATGAATTTGCAATAAGACATCATTTTAGACTCTTTAAATGTGCATAACTTTGAGTGACCTTTCTGTCCACTGATGGCTTTATGATTGAGTTTCAATTGCTGATGTTAAATCTATAAAAAAGGAAATTTATTTCAAAGGTCCATGTCGAGGTCATCTTCTGCCAGCTTGAAGTCGACAAAAATCATTTTTCAATTTTATTTTAATTATACGTTGACTGGGACAAGCTTCCCTGGTGAAACAGATACAGATATTTTGATCCTGATTCTCTTTGTGCTATCCGTAATAAATTGAAAAGAAACTTTTTAAATATATTTTTTTCAAATTTACTTAGAGTCATGACATTTTTATCTTATTAACCTGCTAATGTGACTGAATGAAGGGTGTAAAATAGAGATATCCAATATGGGTTCTAGTGAGCTCTTGGTGAGGGTCCAGTCCTGATTTGTCCCATTATTTTTCCTATTCGGTGTTAAGAATCTCAGTGGGACTCCGCACAGCAGGACGAATGATTTTCTACAAATAATTGATAGGAAATTGGCCTAAGACTCATAAAAAGGACATAATGTGTGTTGTGGGCACAAAAACACACCATTTGGGGGGGGGGGGTTATGTTGAAATTTGTTATGAAGCCCCTTTTGCATCTGTAATTGCAGTTTTTTGCCTCATTTTGCTGTTCATGGATGTATACTGTGAGCTTACTGCAAGCCATGGTCTCATCTTTGTGCAGCTTACTGCTGAAATTGGCTCTCTATTACAGCCCAAGACACTTTTGTGACGCCGAATTTAGAACAGCTGTAATTTTCTGCAATTTTTATGATCAGTGCTACTTTTTTGTTGTTTCTGTGGAAAACGCATTGACATACTGTAATGACCAAGGTTTCTGTATCGATCAAACAGGCAATGTTGTAGTGAGACCCACTTAGGATTCTCACTTAGGATGACATAAATGCAGTTAGAGCAGGATTTCCAGCACATTGACATAAAAGTAGATATAATGTGAATTTAGGTTAATGTTGTGAAAAAGTTTTAAAGGCTATGGACACATTTGGGGAACAATGTTTCCCCTTACATTTTGGGCTGATAATCATTTTTACAATAGGGTTTAATTTAAAATGTTGCTGTATGTAGAAAGTGCAGTTTAAAGATTGTTTTATACTGGATAACTATCATCTAAATAGTCACTTGAAAAAGTTGTTAAAACGTTCGAGCACAGGAGTACAAAAAAAATCCCCAAAAAACAAACTGGTGGCTCAACACAACACTCCACAAGTTATATGAATAATTAAGACACAACTGAATGAAAATTTATCCTTTAATTCATATTGCAGACAACCAGCATAAGAAAACATGTTACGGGGCAAAACCCCTTCATCAGTTCAGCTGGAATAAATACTAAAACAGTGATAAATAAAAGTAGGTATAAGTGGAGAATGGAGCAAAAAAAAAGGGAAACTGTATAAGCAAACAAAATATAAATATATAAACCACGCATGTGAGGTATCAATGTTGCAATAAAAACAAGTGAAAATATCAATTTTTGTGGTACAGCAAGAATATTAGCAATAAATGAAAGAATAAAAAACACAGTTTACACAACAAAGCATTAAAATACAACCAGGAGCCACATATCCAAATGTAAAGGAAAAATACAATAAAAGCGCTACTCAAATACGGCGTGGAACCACCGTTATTAAATGACTGATGATAAAACTGCACATTAAGAATAAATAAAACAAACCAGCACAAAGAAATTTACATGATGCTAAAACATGTTTCCTAGTATATATGTCAGACATGTGGAAGGGATAGCCACTACTAAAAATAAAAAAAAAAGAATAAAAAAAAGAAATTAAGCAACTCTCACACAGGCATTTTTTTACAGTGTTTAGCGTGGTATTTAAAATGCCCGTTAAAAAACACTGTACTAAGCCCCCATTTATTTCAAAGGAGCTTCTCAGTTGAGCTTTTTACGCTGTCTGTCCTATTTTAGTGCGCTTCAGCGATTTTTAACACACCTCTTCCCCCATTGCAATGATGGGGTGCGTTAAAAACTCTGTTGAATAAGTTTGAAAACACTGTAAAATGCTGCGTTTTTACTAACGCCTGTGTGAGACTGTCTTTACTAGTTGGAAACCTAGGCAGGGAGAGGTCCCAACTGTGGAGGATGACACCGGGATGCCTGGGATGAATGAAAAAAGTTGATGAAGGGAAGCAGGCAAGAAAATACATAGCAGCAAAGAAGAGAAGGACCACAGCTGGACAGATTTGGCATGTAGCTGTGGGTGGATAATGGGCATGAATAGGAAAAAAGGGCACTACCAAGGGAATAAAGGGGTATACGGAAAGGGGAGGGAATGAATAAGAATAGGATTGGAAAATTAAAAAAAAGTAGGATGGGACATAGAAGTAACAATTAACTGAGTAATGGAGCTGCTATAAGGGCAGCGATATGATTGCTTAATGAAAACAAAGATCTGGTACCGTGTTAGCCAGTAGAGCAAAATGTGATTGTTCTCAGCAAGAGAAATGACGTAATCTTGTAGATATGATACCTTTTAATGTACATCATGTATTTTTGTTAGCCATTAAAAGGTATCATATCTACAAGATTACGTCGTTTCTCTTGCTGAGAACAATCACATAATTGCTTAAGTTACTGAATAAACCAAGTGGAGGGGAACAAGCTAAGAGAAAAATATATATAATAAATATTAAGAAGATGGGTAAGTACAGGATGAAAGACAGGGGCATTAAAACTAATTAAAACTATGGAATAAATAAATAAATGAGGAAACTGGGACAATTATCAAGGTGAACTAAAGGCATATATAGGGAACTAGACAGGGGGGGAAAAGAATGGGATAAATGCTACAGCAGACCACAGGGAGGATTGATAGACCAATAGGGAGCAGCGGGGTTACTGCGGGCAGACACAGTTGGGACAGAAGGAACAAGAAGAGAAACTCACCAGTTGGAAATGCTGGAACAGGGGGCTGACCAGAGAAATGATTGGAAAAAAAGTGGGACACGGGTTTAAATTCTAGCGAGAAATTTAAATATACATACAGCAGCTGCACAGCAGGACAGGGGCAGTGGATATACAGGGGTTGGTATAGGAATATTAAGGAGAAAGATAGGAAGGACAGAGTGGGAAAAATGTTAAGAAACAGCAGCAGAATGGAAAAATGAAAAATGAAGAGCTAAATTAAAAGAAAGTGGAACATGAAGAAAAGAAAGTAAGAATATATATATATATATATATATATATATATATATACATATAGATACACACATACATTAATAATTAATTCAATACTAGAGATGAGCGAGCATACTCGTCCGAGCTTGATACTCGTTCGAGTATTAGGGTGTTTGAGATGCTCGTTACTCGTAACGAGTACCACGCGGTGTTCGGGTTACTTTCATTTTCTTCCCTGAGAAATTTGCGCGCTTTTCTGGCCAATAGAAAGACAGGGAAGGCATTACAACTTCCCCCTGCAACGTTAAAGCCCTATACCACCCCCCTGCAGTGAGTGGCTGGCGAGATTAGGTGTCACCCGAGTATATAAATCGGGCCCTCCCGTGGCTCGCCACAGATGCCTTCTGACATAAATCAGGGAAAGTGCTGCTGCTATAGGGAGACCGTTAGGAGTTATTTTAGGCTTCAAGAACCCCAACGGTCCTTCTTAGGCCATAGAAATCGCAGATCGCACCTATGTGCGATCTGCGATTCCTGTTCTCTTCTTTATATGCGCTCAATGGGGCCGGCGGCAGCAGCGCCGACCCCACTGAGAACATAAAGAAGACAAATCATTCTTCTCTGCCACAGCTGTAACAGCTGTGGCAGAGAAGAACGATGTTTGTCCATTGAATTCAATGGAGCCGGCAATACAGCAGGTTCCACTGAAAGCAATGGGCTGCCGGCGATCGCGGGATGAATTGTCGGGAAGGGCTTAAATATATAAGCCCTTCCCTGCAATTCATCCAGAAATGTGTTACAATAAAAATATATACCGGCGTATAAGGCGACGGGGCGTATAAGACGACCCCCCAACTGTCACCTTATACGCCGGGAATACAGCGGAGCAAAGAATAAAAATCATTACTCACTTCCACGGGCGTTCTGCGGTGCTGCTGCAGGCTGTCGCTCCCTCCTGGTCCCCGGCAGAGCATTGCTTCCTCTACGAAGGGCTTTAAATCCCCGCCTCCAGAAACACACGTGCCTTCAGCCAATCACAGCCAATGACAATGATGTCATTGAATGGCTGTGATTGGCTGAAGGCACGTGTGTTTCTGGAGGCGGGGATTTCAACCACTGCTTCCAGAAAGCAATGCTCTGCCGGGGACCAGGAGGGAGCGACAGCCTGCAGCAGCACCGCAGAACGACCGGTGAAGTGAGTAATGATTTTTATTCTTTGCTCCGCTGTATTGCCGGCGTATAAGGTGACAGTTGGGGGGTCGTCTTATACGCCCCGTCGCCTTATACGCCGGTATATATTTTCATTGCAATACATTTCTGGATGAATTGCAGGGAAGGGGTTATATATTTAAGCCCTTCCCGACAATTCATCCTGCGATCGCCGGCAGCCCATTGCTTTCAGTGGAACCTGCTGTATTGCTGGCTCCATTGAATTCAATGGGCAAACATCGTTCTTCTCTGCCACAGCTGTTACAGCTATGGCAGAGGAGAACGATCTTTATGCTGACAGTGCGGGGGGGGGGGGGCACTCTTGCCGCTATTGTGGCTTAATAGTGGGACCTGGGAACTTGAGATGCAGCCCAACATGTTGCCCCTCGCCTGCCCTATCCGTTGCTGTGTCGTTCCCATCACTTTCTTGAATTGCCCAGATTTTCACAAACGAAAACCTTAGCGAGCATCGGCGATATACAAAAGTGCTCGGGTCGTCCATTGACTTCAATGGGGTTCGTTACTCGAAACGAACCCTCGAGCATCGCGAAAAGTTCGTCCCGAGTAACGAGCACCCGAGCATTTTGGTGCTCGCTCATCTCTATTCAATACTAAAAGTTATGGAAACATGCTGACAAGACAACAAGAACATGCATACAGAAGAGGGAAGGGGAAGGGGGGATGATAAAACTGATAGCAAATTACCGAAAATATATAACATATTAGATGATAAGAAAAAATAAAATGAAATAAATCGTTTATTTAAAAATGGCTAACAAACACCCAAGATTAACTAACAAAAACATTTTCTAGGCCCTCGTTGAGGCCCATTGGTATTAGTATGTTGAGGTGCTGAGTTTGAATATCCAATACATTTCTCTTTTCTTCAGTGCTTTAAACTTGTCAACTATAGTGATTAAAACGTATAAACAACTGTTATTTGTATATATGTTGTGACTAGAGATGAGCGAGCGTACTCGTCCGAGCTTGATGCTCGTTCGAGTATTAGGGTACTCGAGATGCTCGTTACTCGAGACGAGCACCACGCGATGTTCGAGTCACTTCCATTTTCTTCCCAGAAAAGTTTGCGCCGTTTTCTGGCCAATAGAAACACATGGAAGGCATTACAACTTCCTCCTGTGAAGTTCCAGCCCTATCACACCCCCCTGCAGTGAGTGGCTGGGGAGATCAGGTGACACCCGACTATATAAACTGGGGCCGGCCGTGGCTCGCCACAGATGCACGCTGAGAGACATTAGGGAAAGTGCCGTCCTGCTGTAGCTGCTATAGGGAGAGTGTTAGGCTGTTATCTTCGTCTTCAAGAACCCCAACGGTCCTTCTTAGGGCCACATCTGACCGTGTGCAGTACTGTTGAGGCTGCTTTTAGCAGTTTTGCACATTTTTTTTTTGTATATCGGACGGGCAGAGCATTGCGTCCTCAGTCTGCAGTCATTTTACTGAGTATAGGGGCAGTACTGGTGAGGCAGGGACAGTGGTACAGGGAAAGACATATACTGGCTAGGTGTTACTGCAGCCTTGCGCATAATTTTTTCTGGCTGCACTGTGCTTTCAATAACCACAGTCATCCTCCAACAGGGAAATCCATATACAGGCTATATAGGCAGTGGGCTTTTTCCCAAAAATTGGAAAAAAATACTATATTTGGGCTGCCTGTGACCGTCTTCAGTTTACTGCGTGTCTGCTGGGGGTAGTAGTCGCTCATTATTACCCAGCCAAGCCTGTGACCGTGTACAGTTTACTGCGTGTCTGCTGGGGGTAGTAGTTGCTCATTATTACCCAGCTAAGCATTACAGCAGGCTGGCGCATAATTGTTTCCTGGCTCTGCTGTGTCCGTTACATGATCGCCGTCATCCCGCCAGAGGGAAACAGTATACATATATACGCTGCATACGGTGTCTGTCTGGTGTTTCACCTCACCATTTTAAAAAATTGAAGCCAAATACTTAAGGCCTACCACTGGCCTTTGGCCACTTGACTGGTTCTTCGCTGTGAATTCCAGTAGCTCAGTCATACGCACCTAGGTCTCACTACAGGCTTGCGCATAATTGTTTCCTGGCTCTGCTGTGTCCATTACATGATCGCCGTCATCCCGCCAGAGGGAAAGAGTATACATATATACGCTGCATACGGTGTCAGTCTGGTTTTTCACCTCACCATTTTAAAAAATTATACCATATACTGGTGCTAGTGATATGTTACTGGGGCCTGTCTAGACTGCTACTACTACTGAAATGGAACTCATACTGTGCTCCCCCTATACTGCTGCTTTGGAATTGTTACTGGGACCTGTCTTGACTGCTACTATTACTGAAATGGGCGGTTGGGCAGCATGTTACCCAGGTGAACTGGCAGCGGAGTGTCATGCAGGCAGTGATTGTGCTTCGTTGGAGGTAGTGTGCTGCTTAGCTAAGGTATGCCTTGCTAATGAGGGTTTTTCAGAAGTAAAAATTGTTGGGGGGGGGGCCCACTCTTGCCGCTATTGCGGCTTAATAGTGGGACCTGGGAACTTGAGATGCAGCTCAACATGTAGCCCCTCGCCTGCCCTATCCGTTTCTGTGTCGTTCCCATCACTTTCCTGAATTTCCCAGATTTTCACAAATGAAAACCTTAGCAGAGTATAAGTCCCATACAAAAATGCTCGGGTCGCCCATTGACTTCAATGGGGTTCGTTACTCGAAACGAACCCTCGAGCATCGCGGGAAGTTCGACTCCAGTAACGAGCGAGCACCCGAGCATTTTGGTGCTCGCTCATCTCTAGTTGTGACTGTTGTTCACTTGTTCACACCTCTCTGCAAAATTATTGACTAATCGCTGAAACACACCAGACAATAATTAATCAACCAATAAGGATTATTAGGTATGCTGAAACAAAGGAACTAGTCACCAAATTCTTGCTGATCACCCGTTTGGTGGCCATGTTGGTGGAATGAAAGCAATGAAACAACTGCTGCTTACATTTGCTCTATCGATTGTCTACGCAGAGGATAGTTGTCCTTTGTAAAGCCACCCTAAGTCTCAAGAGGTGATTCATCAGTAAGGCTGGATTAAAGGCTCTGTCTTCCTCTGCTCTCTCCTGCACCCTTTTATCAGCTAATTTATAACCACATATATAAGAACTTGCAGGAGATGAGAAATAAGGGCTGAAAACCAAGTCATCCATGAGTCTAGCCCACAGTGACATATAGAGACTGTGGGGGCTCAGCGTTAGGACAGGTAGCAATCTGGGCGTAACCAGTCAGAGACAGTGACACTCTGGATAAAGTCTGTAGTCCAGGCTTCGCCTGGGTTTATTTCAGTACAAAAACAAAGCAAAAACAGGCCTTAACATCAGGCCAACATAAAGTAAATCCTGCTCGTCTGAGCACTTACTAGACATAAAGCAACCCGGTCTATACTCTTGCAAAACAAATGCTTCCTGCACACAGCCAGCCAGGCTCTCAGACCTGCAGAGGTCTCAGCTCTCCTCTCTAGGACCTGTAGGCCCAGGCTTTATAAGGCCTGGTACCAGCCTCACCTGGTACGTGGGAGTGCCATCCCACCCTTCGCTTTGACCACTCCAGGAAAAGCCGGCCTGGATTATGCGGCTTGGAGCCACTTACATACTACAACGTGTCAGTAACTTAATGTTACTGACACCCAACTGCTGGCTTCCTTCATCGAGCCCAGGCTTTTTGGTGGCACGTATCTGCCCAAGTGCTCCCTAAAGCCACATAGGAGAGCATCGTAGGCGAGATGTATCAGCCCTCCAGCACTTTGCCGGTCACTGTCTCACAAGACTTAGATTGCAGTTTCTATATGCAGTGATATGCAGAAGCTGCAGAAGACAAACAGCACAAACTTGTTTATTAAACCCTTTCATAAATATGATTATCAACCCAAAATAAATGCCCCTCAAATGTGTCCATTTGCCATGGTAAATATGTTTTCTATATTGCTTGTGGTTTCCTTAGGTTAAAAAAAGTTGAGCCTCCTTGTGCACGTTTTTGCGCTAAATACAGAGAATGGAACCCAATGATTGGCCCTTATTAGGCTGTAATAGCCATTCAATTTCAGGGAAACAGTGTTTCTCGCATGCGTGTGGATTGACCCTGCATGCGTAAAAATTACAGCACCCTGATTATAGCCCTCTTCAAGCCTCATTCATACACATATATGCCGCGTTGCAGAAACAGTATTTGCACAAACACTCGTGTGAAGCTGCAGAGAATAGAGCCCATTGACTTAAGTGCACGAAAAAGAACTAAACATGCTCTATTTTAATGCACTTTTGTGCACTTAAGGCCCCATAGAAGCCTAAGATGGGTGCATAAATACGCATCCGAAACCCGAGCAATTGTGCAATATGCACATAATTCTGCGGGGAAAAGAACAGATTGGGAACTAATTAGGCTAAATAGCCATTTAAATTGGGTTGAGGCTGTGTCCCGCAACCAAATGAAATGGCCTAGCCTGCTCAAAAATTACAGTAATATGTGCACAAAAAAGACTTAATCACAAAACATATACATTGCGCTATCATTTGTGTTTTTGCACATACGCCCATGAGAAGCCCCCCCCCTAGGGTTTAAACACATGGGCATGTGCAAATACATTCCCCACTATGGAGCGTATTTGCGCATGAACCAGTGATTTTTCTTGAAGACTATTCAAACTCTGTGCTATTGAGTACAATTTTTTTTTAAAAGCCGAAAAATAGGGCTTGACCTATCTTTTCTCGTGAGTATAAAACATATGTGTGAGAAAGATAGGTCATGAGAATGAAGCCTTTGAAATCAATGGCTTCACTGCATCCGGTTTTGTGGGAGTGATTTTCCGTAAACACAGTCATGTGTATTCTCCCCATAAACTGCTGTGATAATCACGGCCATATAAGGGGATAAAAGAAAACCACCAATTTCAATAGGATTTCAGTGGTTTAGTTTTCAATGCTGGGATTTCCTGACCATGAATACTACGGCCGAGAAAAGAAAGGACCTGCCCCATCTTTCCCGCAAGTAGTGAATACATTGTGCGGAGAATATCAGGAAGCTGCTATCTTCCCGCAGTTATTTTCCAACTCCTGCACTCTGGCACTGAGTTAGAAAAGCCGGTGAGCATAGTTGCGCCCTTGGCAATGTATTTAAGCCCTGAGGGCAGATTCAGACGAGTGGGCTTTTGTCCTCTTATACGGCCATGATAATCACAGCTGTATAACGGGACAAAACTAAACCACTGAACTCTATGGGATTTCAGTGATTTTGTTTTCATCAAGTCTTTTCTCGGCCATGATTTGTACGGCGGGTAAAAAATAGGACCTGCCCTATCTTTCCCGCATGTAGTTAAACTGTGTGTGGGGAAGATCGGGAAGCACCTGTCTTCCCATGTGAATTTTAAACTCCAGCACTCTAGCGCAGAGTTTGAAAAGCCAGCAAAGGGGAAGGGATTCCCCTCATTCAGGCGCAACTACCCTCCGTGCCGTTGAACGTAGTTGGGCATATGGCAGTGGAAATAAGCTCTTAAGCTGCAATTTTCATTCCTTCATTCATTATCTGACCCCTTCGTATGTCATTTGCAACCTGTTCCTAGTTTTAGACTTGGCTTCATGCTGGATGTGAGGCTTGTGAATCTAGAACTGCCTTAAGTAGCTAGGGTTTATTCCTCTACTGGTTTTCTCTTCTCATACAGCCCCTGCGTGATCATTCAACTGCGCACACACAGATATTGAGCCTTCCTGTATGCATGATCTCCCCCTTATCCTACAGATTCTGCCTCGTGTTCTCTACTATATCCATGCTTGAAAAAGGCAGTCTTGCCGAAACGTTGCACTTTATGTATAAGGGATGACTTGAATAGAGCAGCAATATTTTTATGAACCTCTTCTGTGATGCTGTGATCCTCTTTGCACACTACTGTATCCCTACACTGATACTGCCTGTGTGTGCACCCCCCCCCTCTTCCTGCAGATTCTGTCACAGGTTCTTCCCCATTTATCTACATTGATGCTGCCTGTAGATGCAATCTATCCCCTGCAGACCTTGCCATGGGTTCTCTATTCTGCAGCCTATGTGATCTCTCTCCCTTCTCCTGCAGACTCTGCAAACTCTTTTTTTAACACAGATTGGCTGGCTCTGCTGTGTGTAGCCTCCTACCTTCCCTATTGGTATCTTTAATCCAATACTGTGTCACTGTGAGAAGAAGGAGGGATAACAGCAGAAAGTAGATTACATCAGCCCAAAGCGGAAAACTGTGCAGACCTGTGTATTGTCAAGATCTACGCTATATAAAGACAATAGTGCAGTCGGACTCTATATCAACAAAATTGTAGGAAATTTTTAATAAAGATTACTTTAAAAGTTGCTTAATTTTGCATTTAGCAAGCAAATGAACAAAATAAATCAGTGCCCAAACTGTCCATAGGCTTTAAGATATAAAATAAATGCAATAATAATTAAAAATACTATAAACTTAGAAACATGAAATAATTACAATGCTTTAAAACTACATAAAACTTGCATTTTTTAATCATAAATTCATTTGTTAGGTTATGATTGTGAACATTTATAATTATCCCTATAATTCTGTCAACCTGCAAATCTGATATGGAAGGGCTAGCTTCATTCTTGGAAGAATGTGTAAATGTACAGTAGATCTGCATAAGTGGACAAGTGTCACCAGCAATGTCTGGCAAATATTTACCTCTCACACTACAGTGAAATTATGTTGGCACTTTTTTCCAGAAACGGCGCCCCTCTTGTCTATAGACTGTGCCTGGAATTGCAACTCAGCGCTATGGAAATAATTGTGGTTTTTTTTCTAATATCATCTAACCTTTTTAAGTATCCTTAAAGGGGTTGTCTCGCGAAAGCAAGTGGGGTTATACACTTCTGTATGGCCATATTAATGCACTTTGTAATGTACATCGTGCATTAAATATGAGCCATACAGAAGTTATTCACTTACCTACTCCGTTGCTAGCGTCCCCGTCTCTATGGCTCCATCTAATTTCGCTGGCTTCTTGCTTTTTTAGACGCGCTTGCACTGTGCGGTCTTCTGCCTGGTGAATGGGGCCGCTCGTGCCGGAGAGCTGGTCACCGCGTCGCCATCGTAGCTCCGCCCCATCACGTGTGCCAATTCCAGCCAATCAGGAGGCTGGAATCGGCAATGGAACGCACAGAGCCCATGGTGCACCATGGGAGAAGACCCGCGGTGCACCATGGGAGAAAACCGCAGTGCATCCCTGGGAAAGGACCGGCAGCCATCTTTGGGAGAAGATTTTTTAAAGTCCTTATTTCATCGGATCGGTGAGTAGCAAGCGGTTTAAAAACCGCTTTAATTTGCTATTTTATGCCAGGGGGGTGACAGGGGGAATGGGGTAAGGTAAAATTTTGAGGTTTGCCGCGAGACAACCCCTTTAACTCCCCAAATTTTGGAAGTTATAAATATAACAATGTCAAGTAATTTGGTGATATTTATTAAGACCTCTCTATTTACAGACAGAACTGGAGTATACAGAACAACACGGGCAGGCACTTACCGGGAGTCTCCACTACCTTGGTGACCTAGAGGACCACCCACACTCCCTGATGGCCATTCAATGACCCTACCCAATAGAAAAGAGGTAGATAGATGGCTATGCAAGTCACAGGCTTGGCTATCCCCATTACTTCCATAGACATTAGCATATAGAACTAAGTCAATGCATGGCCACCTCTCTTACTGTGTATGTAAGGTCCAGATCACAGAGATTTGGTTCTTTCAGCAAGCTTGACCTAGCTTTGATCAATTTTACCTGTAGCTGTTTACATTGTTCTACCTCTCTAGCAGTAATACACCATTGACAGACCAAGATGTTAAGCATCACCCTATAAAAAAATACACAAAACAGTGCATTACATCTGCATGAATACGTTATATACAAGAGATTGTGCAGATTGGCCCTGCACAAACTAGCTATGTACATTGACCCCTATCCACCCTTGCCTTGCATTTAAACATAATTTCTGCATGGGCTATTCCCTTTCATCTAATTATTGTGTTTGGTAAATTCCAACTAGATGCAATTAATTGTTTGAAACTCATGTGAGGTATTTAAACTGCTGGCAGTACCAAATGAGATAATCTCATTGCATAAAAATTACGTGTGTGTCATACTGGAGCCCATTCAAAACAATCTGTTACAAAACATAGAATTAATACTATGTGAATCATTCACATAATTCTTGTTTTCTATAAAATATGCAGCTTAAAATGGACAATGTTGGACTCAGCTAGTCCAGTAATGGAGAAAATGTCCCAATTGCTGAATATTTCACATTATAATTAGACAGTATTTCCTGCGAAAATTAAAAAAACGTAATATACATTTTTTTTATAACTGAATGACAATTTATATGGCCATCATCCTGTTAAAGGAGCTATCTAATTTAAAAAACCTGAATATTCTACATTGCCACATTGAGTTATTAGGATTAATAGGGAGATCTGATCATGTACAGTGGCTGCGAGAGCTTATAAAGAGAGGCTCTTTCTGGAGCCCAGGCAGCATATTTAGTATCATAGGAACAAATCCCAGCAGTTGTGTAGTGTGTTACAAACTTAATTTTTCCGACAAGGAGTACAGGTCAGAGGTATGTTATAATGCTATACTGTTATCTTAGGCCTCATTCACATGAACGTGTTTTCTGCGCACCTATGTGCGTGAAAAAAAAAACGCTGCTTGCATGAGCAGAAAACGTGTGAACAGGCAAAGTTTGCACATGAACCTTGCCTGTTCACTGGAGCAGCTGCTCTACGAATGTCCCCTCATCACTAAACACTGTGACAGCACTGTCACAGTGTGCAGTGATGATGGGACTGCCCGCTGGGAGTGACTGAGCCAATGAGAGGCAGCAGTCACTCACCCATTCATGAATTCATGAATGGCTGTGTGAGTGAGACCTACCTCTGATTGGTCAGGCTGTGACCAATTAGAGGCAGCTCATTCAGCAGCCGGGGATTTTAAAGCCCCTGCTGCTGAATAGTATAGAGAAGCAGTTCAGGAGAACTGCCGGCGGCCGCAGCTGAACTCCGGCTGCAGCGGAAAGGTGAGTATATATATTTTTTTTATTTTTACACATTTCAGGATGAATTGCAGGGAAGGGCTTATATATTTAACCCCTTCCCGACAATTCATCCCGCGATCGCCCGCAGCGCATTGCTTTCAATGGAGCCGGCTGTATTGCCGGCTCCATTGAATTCAATGGTCAGTGCTCGTTTAATCGAGATGAGTACCGCATGGTGCTCGTCTCGAGTAAGGAGCATCTCGAGCACCCTAATACTCGAACGAGCATCAAGCTCGGACGAGTATGCTCGCTCATCTCTAGTCCTCAGTGTTGTGGGAAATTTGGCTCTGGGCACCATTGCTCGGAAGTGAACTATAGGTCACATTTATGAAACTGTCTAAAAGAAAAATTGTCTTAATTGCCCCTAGCAACCAATCACAGTTCAGCTTTCATTTTACCAGAGCAGAATACCAAATGAAAGCTGAGCTGTGATTGGTTCCTAGGGACAACTAAGACAGTTTTTCTTTAAGACAGTTTCATAAATCTCCCCCTATGTATTAAGGGCTTTTAAAGAACGGCAACTTTTACTAAGCCTGGCATTTCCTGGGCTTAGTATGATTTTCCCTGGCACACAGTGCACTGAATGCATTAAGATCTGCATGCCTTTTCATGTATTCAGCGCATCCCTGGCATTTCCATGCGCCTTCATTGATATGTACACCTGGTCCTGATTGGGCATATATTTCTGGTATAATTTACACCAGTTTATGGCTTAAAGTAGAAGGCCATGCCCTCTCCCAAAAGCCCCTTCGACTTTTTAGAAAACTGGCAGGGTCATCACAGCAAGGCTTGTGCAAAAATTTGTGGCTTTTCTACACCAGTATTCTTGTATAGATTAGTTAGTAAATGTCCCCCAGAGTGTGTAGATGTTATGCCTGTGAATTACATTGGTGGTATCATTTAGTATTACCTGTAGATGGAGAGAGTATAGCTCAGAAAAGTATGGCGGTTACTAATGTAGTGGCCCAGAGTAACAGGGCCCCTCCATAATGTGTGCTTGCATTTGTCTTGTCTCCATGTGTTATCAGTATCTTTCATGTTGCATGAATATGATGTGTATTGCATAGATGCAGCACTGAATGGGTTAACTGTCTGGTATGTGAGATGTCCAGAAAATGTATCTTGTTGTTTGTCACGTGATCGTGCTGTGTATATATGTATATGCAAGGTGTTTTGCAAGGGAGTTCTGTTCTGGTCTTGCCAGAGGAGAGGTTGGAGTTCTGCAAGTGAGCCACATAGACACTATCTGCTCTGTGTGGTCTGAAATGAAGAAGGCTGAGAGATATCCACCAGCCTTCCCTGGGCCTGCTTTACCCGGGAGATGCCAGTGTTACCCTAAAACACTGTGAGTAGAGAGAGAGAGAGAAGCTGCCAAGCAGCGCTGAGTGCTTTCTGCCTCCAAGTGTGAGTGTTGACCAGTAAAGATCTGAAGAGAGTAGAGAGAACAGTTACCAGTAACAGAACCCCACAGATAACTTGGGACTTTGGATTCTTCTGGTATCCTGTGATTTCCTCCCTGTCACGCCACCTTGTATTACGCACCATTGCCTGCTGGCATGTGTATCTACTGTTTTGGACTGTATATAATTTTCTCAAGTACACAAGCACTGCTGACTGTTTTCGGCTTTGCTTTTTAAACATTCCCCTGCGTGTTGACTACTTATTTCACCATCTGGATTCACCGCAGAGGAAGGAACGGTGGCGTAATGAGTGACAGGACTTTCAAGGTAATCTACACATTTTGCGTTACCCCCATGAAAGTTCCCCAGCTGTAATTTGGACAGGTACCATGCAACCCCCAGGGGTGGAGATGGTAGAGCCCGTGACAATGTCTTATCTACCCTGCTATCTCCTCGGCTGTGGGCCCACTCCTCGGATGCTGCACCAGAATCATAGAATCGTTGAGTTGGAAAGGACCTTCATGGTCATTGGGTCCAACTCACTGGCGTAACTATAGGGGATGCTGTTGCACCCAGGCCCAGGAACCTTAGGAGGCCCATAAGGCCTCTTTTCTCCAAATAGGGAGCCCAGTACTATAAATAAAGCATTATAGTTGGGGGCTCTGTTACAGGTTTTGCATTTAGACCCAGGAGCTTCAAGTTATGCCTCTGCATTAAGGTGTTAAGAGAAGTTGGAGGGCCCCAAGATAAACGTTTGCACCCTCGCCCATGAGCCTTTAGCTACGCCCATGGTCCAACTAATTAGGGTTTGAGCTACTGATGTAATGCAAGCAGTGCCAGATCATCTGAGGGATAGGCTGCTTTACAAAGACCTTATGGTCGAAACATTGCTATCATGTCCTTGGAGGTATAAAGGCTTTTACATTTTGCACCTTAAATGCTGTCATGTCTCTTTTCTCTGAGGCTAAATGTCTGTGACAGTAATTGGGCACTGTGAGGAGTAAGCTGTGACAGACCAATTGCTGAAGGGCATGACAAGGAAAAGAGTGTGTAAGACCTGCAATTGAGGTCTAAAACAGAGGTGGGTGGAGATTTTCACCAACAGATGCAACCCTTTTCCTTAAAATTGGAGTATCACTTAAAAATTGTGCGCCTGCTGGGAGAATTTTCACCAAACTTTTAAAATCAAGCTACACAATAATAACAGACTGGTAGACGTGAAAATCAAGCACACAAAACGCTCTCCTGTCTTCGTTGGTAGCCATTTTGTCCCATATTCCCCGAGCGATGACTATATCAGAATAAAACATTTTAGGTCTCAATCAGCAAAACTGTCTGACAGTAAGACCATCCTTGTTGCCCATAACAACCAATCACAGTGCAGTTTTCATTTAACTTCAGCAGCTTGAGAAAGGGAAGCTGTCCTGCAATTGGTTGCTACAGGCAACAAGGATAGTCTTACTGGTAGACAGTTTTTCTAACTGAAACTTTTTGAATTTGTGTTCTTTTATATCAAATTTATGTATTTGAGTGTCATTAAACATGAGTTATGAGGGTTTCAAATTAGGAAACCTTTTGTAATACCCTGTAATATGTCCTCTTGCTTTATCCTCCGTTGATCTGTGTATACCATTCTTAAGCTGGGTAAGGAATGTCCAACATGACAGCTCACATATACAGTTGGAGCTAACAAGGCAGATTCTTGGGGAGTCTACTCCATTCAATAAAAGGCACACCTTGGTAAAATAACAATGGCAGCTCATGTTAACTATCAAAATGGCTTTTTAGTTTTTGTGAGAATTGTTTCTTTTTCTATACTTTCATTAATGGGAGCTGCAAAAAAAGGGATACTGCCTGCTGTTTAGATTGATGCCTGGGCTTACTTTAAAATGGTTTTTGCATAATTTTATTAATGGAAACAAGGGCAGATGGATTCTGTATGCTGGGGGAAGAGTGGGGAGTAATTAAACATTTTATTGCTTCCTTCTGCTGAATTCATACATCACCCAAACTTCATAAAGTGCTATTCCATCTAAGAAGCTGACCTGCATTTTCCACGCTTAATCTGATTTTCTTCTGTAATGCTGACTTGAAATTCACAAGAGTGCTATAAGTTAATTATAAATATAGTATGAAATCCCATAATCCTGTGTAGTGTAGTCCTGATGCTGCACTGCTAACTGTAGCCAATCTGATGAAATTAAAAGTTGTGACTAATTATAATAGAAAAAGTGTGCCAATAGGGCATTGCCACTCAATCTCATAGAATGGATGAAGGTACAGTCAGCCTATAAAAAAAAAATATATATATATATATATATATATATACAGATATATTTATGCCTTTATCCAACAAACCACACGAATTTCCAGGTGCCAAAGTGTCTGTACTATTCCATATATTAATAAAGTAGAGCTGGTGCAAAATCTTTCTGTAAGACATGCAGTCGATCTTAATTCAGACGTAAATACCGTAGCTAGATAAAGACATGGAAAAAAAGGATGCTCAAACGGGTAGCCGACCAATCAGCCTATTGAAATGCTGTGGCATGAACTAAAGAGGGCTGTGCATTCAAGGCATCTGAGAAATATTGATGAACTGAAACATATTTGCAAGGAGGGTGGGTCTAAAATTCCTGCATCGTATTTGCAGCTAAATGAAATGTTTGGTGAAGGTGATTGTGGCTGAAGGGAAACATAAAAGAGACATAAAAGGATATTAAATTCAGTGGTCACTTAATTTTTCTCCCTGCATTGTGGCTATTTCCCTTAATGTACTCAATAAGAGACATGAATGATACAGTTATGTGTGCATTATTAGTTTAGTTAGATAGTGTTTGTCTATAAATGTGACTTATAAAATGTAGTCTGATTGTTTTCTTAGTGATCAATGCAGAAATCCAGGTAATTCCAAAGGGTTCACTTAGTTTTTCTTGGAACTGTAGATGGCCAGGTAGAATTTCTTCTAATTTTAGATACTTATTTATTCATTGTTGACAGAAGAAGGTGTTTTTCTTATAATGGAATTTCAAGTTAAATTAAAAACAAATGTTTTTAATGCCTTATTGTTGTTTTTTTTGCCTTTCTCTGGATCAACGGTGAAGAAAAGGAGTTGGAAATGGGCTGAACTGGATGTTCGTTTGCCTTTTTTCAGCCTAGTATACTATCTTACTATGTTTAGCTCAAGATGACTGCAGCATTGTTCTGAACATTGTAATCAGAAATAGGCATTGTAACGGCAGTGAGTGATTAGACTGGGAGTTCTGGAGGTAGCCAGGACTAATTTATTTGTAGGTCAGAAAATAGATCTCTTCTTCACCTTTTAGAATGATAGGTTAGGCAATAGAGATGAGCGAGCACCAAAATGCTCGAGTGCTCGTTACTCGAGTCGAACTTTCAGTGATGCTTGAGAGTTCGTTTCGAGTAACGAACCCCATTGAAGTCAATGGGCGACTCGAGCATTTTTGTATATGACTGGTGCTCCGCTAAGGTTTTCATTTGTGAAAATCTTAGCAAATCACCAAAGTCATGTAAAAAACACAGAAATGGATAGGGCAGGCGAGGAGCAACATGCAGGGCTGCATTTCGGGCTCCGAGGTCTCACTATTAAGCCACAATAGTGGCAAGAGTGAGACCCCCCCCCCCCACTGTCAGCATAACGATCATTCTCCTCTGCCACAGCCGGCTCCATTGAAAGCAATGGGCTGCCAGCAAGCGTGGGATGAATTTTCGGGAAGGGCTTAAAAATATAAGCCCTTACCTGAAAATCATCCTAAAATGTGTAAAAATAAAAAAAAAATTATGTCAGCATTAAGATCGTTCTCCTCTGCCACAGCTGTTACAGCTGTGGCAGAGAAGAACGATGTTAGCCCACTGAATTCAATGGAGCCGGCAATACAGCCGGCTCCATTGAAAGCAATGGGCTGCCGGCGAGCGCGGGATGAATTTTCGGGAAGGGCTTAAAAATATAAGCCCTTACCTGAAAAAGAAAGATTTTAGTGTAAAAAAGAATAAAAATGCAGGCATTCTCTTCAATGGAGCCACTGCTGCTGCCGGCGACTCCATTGAAGACAATGGTCTGCTGGCACACCTGAATTCTTTTTCAGGGAAGGCCTTTACATATAAGCCATTCCCTGGAAATGAATTAAAAGTGATTTAAAAAACAAAAAAATAGATACTCACCTCCCTTAAGCTGCCGGGGCACAGCTGCATCTTCTCCTGCTGTCCCCTGCACTGTGGTGCTGAACTGCTGTCATTCAGCTGAGAGCTGCGCTGAGCCAATCAGAGGCAGCAGTCACTCACCCATTCATGAATTCATGAATGGGTGTGTGAGTGAGATCTGCCTCTGATTGGTCAGGCTGTGACCAATGAGACACAGCTCATTCAGCAGGCGGGGATTTTAAATCCCCGGCTGCTGAATACTACAGAGAGCAGTTCAGGAGAACTGCCAGCTGGCCGCAGCTGAACTCCGTCTGCCAGGACCAGGTGAGTATATATTTTTTTTAAAATTTTTACACATTTCTGGATGAATTGCAGTGAAGGGCTTATATATTTAAGCCCTTCCCGAAAATTCATTGTGCAATCGCCGGCAGCCCATTGCTTTCAATGGAGCCGGCTGTATTGCCGGCTCCATTGAATTGAATGGGCTAACATCGTTCTGCCGGGACAAGGTGAGTATATATTTTTTTTTTACTTTTTACACATTTTAGGATCATTTTCAGGTAAGGGCTTATATTTTTAAGCCCTTCCCGAAAATTCATCCCGCACTAGCCGGCAGCCCATTGCTTTCAATGAAGCCGGCTGTATTGCCGGCTCCATTGAATTCAATGGTCAGTGCTCGTTTAATCGAGACGAGCACCGCGTGGTGCTCGTCTCGAGTAACGAGCATCTCGAGAACCCTAATACTCGAACGAGCATCAAGCTCGGACGAGTATGCTCGCTCATCTCTATTAGGCAACAATTACCAAAAACATTCTACTTTCAACATTGGTCCTCATTTATCAAAGCTGTCTAAAACAAAGTCGGTGATTCTCCTTAAAATATCATATTGCCTACAAACTCTCCCAAATCCTTCCTCTAACTTTTTTTTCCTCCAATTATGAAGGATTACTTTGTCTTGTGGAGAAAGCATAAACCTAGTCTTTCTAATAAAATTCTGACTGCCTCTCTAGACCAGGTGGAATGGAAGTTAGATGTTTGTAGCGGCTGAGAGCTCCCTTAGAGCTGCAGATTCAAAATTACATGGCAACAGTCCCTCTTTGATTTTTATTATTACAGCTGTGGCAGAGGAGAACGATCTGTATGCTCACAGTGTGTGTGTGTGTGTGTGGTGGGGGGGGCGGGGGTCTCACTCCCGCGCTCACCGGCAGCCTATTGCTTTCAATGGGCTAACATCGTTCTTCTCTGACACAGCTGTTACAGCTATGGCAGAGGAGAACTATCTTTATGCTGACAGTGCGGGGGGGGGGGGGCGCTCTTGCCACTATTGTGGCTTAATAGTGGGACCTGGAACTTGAGATGCAGCCCAACATGTAGCCCCTCGCCTGCCCTATCCGTTTCTGTGTCGTTCTCATCACTTTTGTGAATTTCCCAGATTTTCACAAATGAAAACCTTAGCGAGCATCGGCAATATACAAAAATGCTCGAGTCGCCCATTGACTTTAATGGGGTTCGTTACTTGAAACGAACCCTCGAGCATCGCGGGAAGTTCGACTCGAGTAACGAGCACTCGAGTATTTTGGTGCTCGCTCATCTCTAATATTTAACAATAATGCAGGCACATTACTTATGGAAATCCATCAAAAATCTCCCCGATGGATTAATTTACCACAGAGGTCTTACTGCCTTTGAAAGATGGGCCTTAGTCCAAAAAGACCCCATTAAAAAAGATGACCTCTATTTATAATGTACTAAGTACTATATGTTTCCATAGGAAAGAGAGCACACGTTTATTAAAATGTGGAAAAAAGATCTTAAAATACCTTTTGCTGATTCCAAATTGAGAGTTCTACAATCCTTAACTCAACATATAAATTACCAAGATATGTTAGGATTCCAGAAAATTGCTGTAAGGTACTCATAAGATATCATTATACACAAAATGTCCCCTACTTCAGTGTACTTTGTTGGATATGTAATGGAAAGCCTGGATTGCTCTATCATATCTGGTGGGATTGCTCCCAAATTACACATTTCTGAAAATTAGTCTGATTAGAAATATCAAAAATTTGCAAGGTGCCAATCCAGAAATGTGTCTTTTGTACTTGCTGTCAGACATGAAGGATACTTTGTACACCAAAAAATTATTTCCAGCAGCAAAATCCCTTTTTATTGGCAAAAGACAGAGTCCCCTGACCTTTTTCATTAGATAAATAAGTCTGATCCTGTGTACAGATTACAGCAACTGGCACACTGGGATTCTCATACCTATTTTAAATTGGATATAATTTGGGCACCTGGGAAAAACTAGACAACTCACAGAGGCTTATTCCTATTATAAGTTGTAAATGTTGTGACAGGTTTTGGTTTTCATTCATGGAGGTCTCTTTTATGCCGGTGCTGTTTTGGATTTTATTCCTGTTTTAGCTGTGGACTTGTGCTGATTACACTGTGAAGGGCTGTCACAGTGCAGAGGGATCAGCCTTATTCTCATTTGCACAAGGAAAGACTAGAAGCAATGGGATGAAACTGAAAAGGAGAAGACACAAATTAGATATTAGAAAAAAACTTTCTGACAGTGAGAGTGATCAATGAGTGGAACAGGTTGCCATGGGAGGTGGTGAGTTCTCCTTCAATTGAAGTCTTCAAACAAAGGCTGGACAAATATCTGTCTGGGATGATTTAGTGAATCCTGCGTTGAGCAGGGGGTTGGACCAGATGACCCGGAAGGTCCCTTCCAATTCTACCATTCTATGATTCTATTCTCAGTCTTCATCTGATGGTTGTTGGAATCAAAGCTGGATCTTGGTCTCCTATGGTTTTCCCTGCTCATTTCAAGCTAAGTACTGTGGTTACTGATGGCAGTTGTATTCGGACTTAGTTGTTTACCTTTGTCTCAGGTAGGGTTGAGTGCATTCTCATCAGGATGGGACACACGCTACAGGCATGGATGGTTTCTTATTCTGAGTCATATTGGGAAAGTTCCTCTCTTTTTGTTATTCCACACATTACCTGTGGTGGTTTATGTTCTTTGTTCCACTTTATTAACATAGCCCAGGAACTGTTCAGGGAATCGTTTTCGGTACATTCTGGTCAGATGTGACAGGAAAATTGGCTATCGTCCTCTGAGAGAAGTCTTACTAATTTTATTGGCCAGCCTTTTCCCAACTGGAAGGAGGCCTCTGGCAGGTTTTTTATTAGCCTCCTCAACAGTCACTATTTCTCTTATTCAAACAAGGATATTCCAACTGCACATAGAATATGTCCATACCTTTGGAGAGCCTTCTTAACAATTTATGAGCCATGTGTTTAAAATGGCAGAAGCACTGACATGTCTGTGGAAATGCAATTTTTCACTGTGCAACATCCACGGCACAGTAATTTTTGGAAAACACCTGTGGAATCAAAATGGGGTAATTCCTTGGGGTTTCAACTGTATTGATAACTCAGAGGCTTATTTTACTAGGTGCTCTCCCTAAGGAGAAATCATACCCTTCCTGACCCACATCATAGGCCTCTCACTAGCCAAGCCAGCCACCTAATGCATACTGATGAGTGTCAAAATCCCTGAAACAGTTGCCTGTACATGGTTTATCTTATCCTTCTGTAGAAAACTCTAGCTTTGGCTTATATTCCGTGTCATTGTTACAAGACATGTTAAAAGGTCTGACATTGACTTGCAGGAAAGCTGCGTTTTGACACGTGGTGCTGTAGAGGCATTGTTCATCTTCCTACTTGACTTGAAATGAAATCATTTGCTCTCTTTGCTTTTCCTCCTCCCTTCTTTCAGTGTTAAAGATAAAAGCAATGAGGTGGAGGAGGCTGTACACAACAAACTATATTAGAGAGGGAGGACAGAAACTAGAGTTTAAGGTGGAAGTGATCATACAAAGACAGCACTAATGTAAAGAGAAATGGCAGAATGTGGAAGGGGAAAGTGGACAGACCTTACCCACAGGCAGTGTCTGCACAATTAAGAGAAAGTTACACAATGACTACTGTATATGAGAAGAGGAAAACAGTACACGAATAAAGCTAAGCTGTTAGAGTGTGGCCCAATGCACTCAGACTGGGCTTTTCAGTCTGAGCACATTGGGCCACACTCTGTTTTCTGCCCCCATTTCACATATCTTTTTTACACATGCTGCTCTCTACTGATGTGGATTGTATGAGAATTTGAAGATCTCCCTCCCCCTATGACCTATATTGTCTTCCGAGGTGTTGTCTCCTCTTTGTTCTTCTACAATCAAGCTAAGCTGTACAGGAGAGCTAGTGAAAGCAACAGCATTCTGGGTTCACAGACCTCACATCTTACACTAGGAAGCCTGAAAGTAGGACCTGGTTGCAAACTGTATAATCAGGGCTCTGAAAATAATTGAAGATATGAAAGACTGCAACATTAAAATCAGTGGTTACATTGAGTTTAAAAAGATGAACTAACTAATTTTTTATGTCAAAGGTGTCCATAGCCTTTAAGGATCCATTGCATGTTGCCTATGTAGTTATAGATAAAGGATATATTCATTTGAGCCCAGCTTATTTTGGTCCCACAATTGGACATGACAGTAATAATAGAACTCTTTCAATTGGTTTATTTTATTCCTAAATTGATAGAAAATATTTACATTAATTATCATAACTTCATTTAGTATCCAGGGTTTGCTTGATATCAAATGACTTTTCAAGTTATCTTTACAAAACCAGCATAACAAGGAAACTCAGTTAAAGTTTCATTAGGTTGGCCGTCCCACATCAAATTGTTTTGATTTCTTTATTTTTACCTGCATTTAGTTCAGGGTGCAAAATGAATAGCTTCAAAATTAGAAGTAGACACTCGAAGAAAGTTAGATCTTATTTATTGAGTGTTGTTACCGAGCTTCTCTCTTCGGTGCTTGTTCTATAGAATGAATGGTTGAACAAACAGTTAACACTTACAATATTCTGGGTGAAAGCTCTCTTCTGCTCTATATTTAGTGAAAGGAAGAGGTCCGTTTAACCCGACCATGTTCTAAGGCTTTATGGTACATTTTTAATCATTCTTCTGACACTTTTCAAATATTCATTCAATGTGGTTTAAAGTGAATTATTGACCAGATTTTTTTTCACTTTTCCTGTTACAATAGGTTATTTAAAGGTCAAGTAACAAGTGCACACCAATGTGGATGATATATAGTGTTATGGAGAAATGTAGGAATGGGGATGTTTTTTAGTGTCCAGAATCCCTACCCCACTCTAAGCAGTTCGAAAAAAAAAAAGCTAAATAAAAAAATCCTTCTATGGCCAGTAGGGTAGCTCCGTGCTAATTGAATTATCATTGAGTTCAGTGGGAGCTGTATAGTGGCAGCTGCATGCAGATAGAATTTCTTTGCTTTTAACTGGATGATTGTATGAAGGGAAACATAGTAACATAGTGTGCAAGGCCAGAAAAAGATATATGTCTATCCATTTCAGCCTATTACCCAACAATGTTGATACAGAGGAAGAAAAAAAACACCAATGAGGTAGAAGCCAGTTTTCCCCATTTAAGGGGAAAAAATCCTTCCTGACTCCAATCTGAAAATGGAAATAATCCCCAGATCTCCGATTCTTTTGAAGTTAATAATGATTATAACATATAATATTGTATCTCTCAAGAAAGGTATCCAGGCCCCTCTTGAACTCTTTTATTTGCCATCACCACATCTTCAGGCAGAGAGTTCCATAGTCTCACTTCTTTTACAGTAAAGGACCCCCTTCTTTGTCAGTGTAGAAACTTACTTTTCTCTAGATGCAGAGGGCACCCCCTTATTACAGTCCTGGGTATAAAGAGATTGTGGGAGAGTTCTCTGTATTGTTGCATGATATATTTATACATACCGTAGTTATTAGGTCGCCCCTCAGCCATCTTTTTTTACTAAACTAAATAATCCCAATTTTGATAACCTCTATGGGTATTGTAGTTCACCCATTTCGTTTATTACTTAAGTTGCCCACCTTTATACCCGCTTAAGCTCTGATATGTCCTTCTTGAGTACTGGTGCCCAAAACTGTACACAATATTCCATGTGTGGTCTGACCAGTGACTTGAAAAGAGGAAAAACAATATTCTCATTGTGTTCCCCATGATCTGTTTTGATGCACCCCATGCTGTGCAACAACTACCTGGCACTGGTTGCTCCAGTTAAGCTTACACAGTTAACTGAAATCCCCAAGTCCTTTTCCATGTCAATGTTTCGCAGTGGTTTCCAATTTAGTGCATCATGGTGACGTGTATTTCCTCTGCCCGTGTGCATAACTTTACATTTATCAGTGTTAAATCTCATTTGCCCATTTTCTGCCAAAGCCCCAATTTTTCCAGATTCATTTGCAATTTCCTTGTGTCCTCGCTTGTGTTAATTTCTTTACATAGTTTTGTTTCATCTGCAAATATTGATTTTACTGTGCAATCCTCTACCAGGTCATTAATAAATATATTAAAAAGAATAGGGGCCAATACTGCCCCCTGTGGTATTCCACTGGTAACGTTGACCCAATCAGAGTTTGCACCATTTATAACTACCCTCTGCTTTCTATCTCTGAGCCAGTTACTTACCTACTTACACACATTCTCACCCAGACCAAGCATGCTCATTTTATATACCAATCTTTTATGTGACACAGTATCAAACTCTTTGAAAACGTCCAGATACGCAAGATCCAGTGACTCTCCCCGATCCAATCTAGAACTTTCCACCTCATAGAAGCTGATCAGGTTGATTTGACAAGAGCAATCTCTCACAAACCCATAATGATATGGAGTTATACAGCTATTTACATTTAGGTACTCCAGGATAGCATTTCTTAGAAACCCTTCAAACATTTTAGCCACAATAGAAGTAAGACTTACTGGCCTGTAATTTCCAGTTTCATGAACCTGCAACAGGTATACCATTGCTCCAAGGTAAGGCCATATATTTGGTGAGTGCCTTGCTTCACTCATTAGGAGAGCTTTAAACTAGAACAATATGGGAAGGGAAGGGAAAAGCCAGGTAAAAATATACAGCTAATTAATACATTTGAGAACCTCGCTATTAGAAGTGGAAAGAAAAAACAAAGACAAAAAATTCAGAAAGAAAGTAGAGGAGCAAGAGACACCGATCACAAACTAAAATGTTTTTACACAAATGCACAGTGCATGGGGAACACACAAGGAGAATTGGAGCTCCTAACACAAAAAGATAAATATGATGTCATAGGCATCATGGAAACTTGCTGGAATGATACACATGATTGGAATACAAGGCTTGAAGGATACAACTTATTTATAAGAAACAGACCTAAAAAAAGGGGAGGAGGTATTGCGCTGTATGTTCGGAAAACATTCATCTCTGGAGATTTTAGCTTCAGAACATGGGAGTTCTGTAGAAACTGTTTGAGTAAGGACACAAGGAGAGAATAACAGAAAGAACACTATTGTAGGCATTTACAATAGGATACCTAGACAGATATTGATGAGCTCTTTCTACAGATGGCCAAGCTCTCAAAAAATCATGATATAGTGATTATGGGAGATTTTAACTATCCAGACATTTGTTGAAAAATCTTTCTTAGGTAAAAGTAATGGACCCAACTAATTCTTATCTGCTCTTGCTGACAACTTTATCTTCCAAAAAGTAGAAGAGAAAGCAAGGGGATCTGCTATCTTGGACCTAATTCTTACCAACTGGGAGGAAATGGTTGAGGAAGTAAGAATATATGGGACCTTAGGAGGCAGTGATCATGCTATCCTCGAATTTTGGATAAAAAGGGAAGGAAGACCTGAGAAAATTCAGACCTCAAGGTTGGGTTTCAGAAAGACAGATTTCAATGAACTCAGAAAGGGAGTAGGGAGAATCCAATGGCTGGATATTCTTAAGGTCAGAAATGTCCAAGGAGGTTGGGAAATATTGCAAAATGAGATTTTTAAAGCACAATCAATAACAATCCCTAAAAGAAGGAAGAATGGGAAGCATTTAAAGAGACCAGGATGGATGAACGCAGAACTTGCACACATGTTAAAAATGAAGAAAAATATGTTTACCAAATGGAAAGAGGGTGGAATATCTAAAGAAGAATATAATGCGGTCTGCAGAAGTTGTGGGGCAAGTGTCAAAATAAGCTAAAGCTAGTAATTAGAGATGAGCGAACACCAAAATGCTCGGGTGTTCGTTATTCGAAACGAACTTCCCGCGATGTTCGAGGTTTCGTTTCGAATAACGAACCCCATTGAAGTCAATGGGCGACCAGAGCATTTTTGTATTTCGCCGATGCTCGCTAAGGTTTTCATGTGTGAAAATCTGGGCAATTCAAGAAAGTGATGGGAACGACACAGCAACTGATAGGGCAGGCGAGGGGCTACATGTTGGGCTGCATCTCAAGTTCACAGGTCCCACTATTAAGCCACAATAGCGGCAAGAGTGGGCCCCCCCCCCTCCCAACAACTTTTACTTCTGAAAAGCCCTCATTAGCATGGCATACCTTTGCTAAGCACCACACTACCTCCAACAAAGCACAATCACTGCCTGCATGAGACTCCACTGACACTTCTCCTGGGTTACATGCTGCCCAACCGCTCCCCTCCCCCCCACAGCGCACACCAAAGTGTCCCTGCGCAGCCTTCAGCTGCCCTCATGCCACACCACGCTCATGTCTATTTAGAATTGCGTCTGCCATGACGAGGGACCGCAGGCACACACTGCAGAGGTTGGCATGGCTAGGCAGCGACCCTCTTTAAAAGTGGCGGGGCGATAGCCCACAATGCTGTACAGAAGCAATGAGAAATAGAATCCTGTGCCACCGCCATCAGGAGCTGCACACGTGGGCATAGCAATGGGGAACCTATGTGCCACACACTATTCATTCTGTCAAGGTGTCTGCATGCCCCAGTCAGACCGCGGTTTTTAATTCATAGACACAGGCAGGTACAACTCCCTATTGTGAAGTCCCTGTGGACCCACAGCATGGGTGGCTCCCTGGAACCCACCGGCGGTACACAGAAATATCCCATTGCATTGCCCAACACAGCTGAGGTAGTAATGTCGTGCTTAATGCAGGTGGGCTTCGGCCCACACTGCATGCCCCAGTCTGACTGGGGTCCTTTTCAAGTGTACAGATGTAGTAAAAACTCCGTGTGCACCTACAGCATGGGTGGCTCCCTGGAACCCACCGGCGGTACACAGAAATATCCCATTGCATTGCCCAACACAGCTGAGGTAGTAATGTCGTGCTTAATGCAGGTGGGCTTCGGCCCACACTGCATGCCCCAGTCTGACTGGGGTCCTTTTCAAGTGTACAGATGTAGTAAAAACTCCGTGTGCACCTACAGCATGGGTGGGTGCCAGGAAGCCACCGGCGGTACATAGAAATATCCCATTGCATTGCCCAACACAGCTGAGGTAACGTCAGCTGTAATGCAGGTGGGCTAAAAATTCATTTGATTACACTGTAGGCGAGGGCCCACAAAAATTGCTGTATCAACAGTACTAATGTACATCAGAAAAATTGGCCATGGCCAGCCAAGAGGGCAGGTGAAACCCATTAATCACTTTGGTTAATGTGGCTTAAGTGGTAACTAGGCCTGGAGGCAGCCCAGTGTAACGAAAAATTGGTTCAAGTTAAAGTTCCAAGGCTTTTAAGCGCATTGAAACTTTTAAAAATTGTTCAGAAAAATTATTTGAGTGAGCCTTGTGGCCCTAAGAAAAATTGCCCGTTCAGCGTGATTACGTGAGGTTTCAGGAGGAGGAGCAGGAGGAGGAGGAGGAATATTAGACACAGATTGATGAAGCATAAATGTCCCCGTTTTGGATGGTGAGAGAGAACGTAGCTTCCATCCGCGGGTGCAGCCTACGTATTGCTTACGTATCGCTGCTGTCCGCTGGTGGAGAAGAGAAGTTTGGGGAAATCCAGGCTTTGTTCATCTTGATGAGTGTTAGCCTGTCGGCACTGTCGGTTGACAAGCGGGTACGCTTATCTGTGATGATTCCCCCAGCCGCACTAAACACCCTCTCCGACAAGACGCTAGCCGCAGGACAAGCAAGCACCTCCAGGGCATACAGCGTTAGTTCAGGCCACGTGTCCAGCTTCGACACCCAGTAGTTGTAGGTGGCAGAGGCGTCACGGAGGACGGTCGTGCGATCGGCTACGTACTCCCTCACCATCCTTTTACAGTGCTCCCGCCGACTCAGCCTTGACTGGGTAGCGGTGACACAGTCTTGGTGGGGAGCCATAAAGCTGGCCAGGCCCTTAAAGACTGTTGCACTGCCTGGGATGTACATGCTGCTCGATCTCCGCACCTCCCCTGCTACCTTGCCCTCGGTACTGCGCCTTCTGCCACTAGCGCTGTCGGCTGGGAATTTTACCATCAGCTTGTCCGCAAGGGTCCTGTGGTATAGCAACACTCTCGAACCCCTTTCCTCTTCGGGAATGAGAGTGGGCAGGTTCGCCTTATAGCGTGGGTCGAGCAGTGTGTACACCCAGTAATCCGTTGTGGCCAGAATGCGTGCAACGCAAGGGTCACGAGAAAGGCATCCTAACATGAAGTCAGCCATGTGTGCCAGGGTACCTGTACGCAACACATGGCTGTCTTCACTAGGAAGATCACTTGCAGGATCCTCCTCCTCCTCCTCCTCCTCAGGCCATACACGCTGAAAGGATGACAGGCAATCAGCCGGTGTACCGTCAGCAGCGGGCCAAGCTGTCTCTTCCCCCTCCTCCTCATCCTCCTCATGCTCCTCCTCCTCCTCCTCAACGCGCTGAGAAATAGACAGGAGGGTGCTCTGACTATCCAGCGACATACTGTCTTCCACCGCCCCCGTTTGCGAGCGCAAAGCAGCTGCCTTTATGCTTTGCAGGGAATTTCTCAAGATGCATAGCAGAGGAATGGTGACGCTAATGATTGCAGCATCGCCGCTCACCACCTGGGTAGACTCCTCAAAATTACCAAGGACATGGCAGATGTCTGCCAACCAGGCCCACTCTTCTGAAAAGAATTGAGGAGGCTGACTCCCACTGCGCCGCCCATGTTGGAGTTGGAATTCGACTATAGCTCTACGCTGTTCATAGAGCCTGGCCAACATGTGGAGCGTAGAGTTCCACCGTGTGGGCACGTCGCACAGCAGTCGGTGCACTGGCAGCTTAAAGCGATGTTGCAGGGTGCGCAGGGTGGCAGCGTCCGTGTGGGACTTGCGGAAATGTGCGCAGAGCCGGCGCGCCTTTCCGAGCAGGTCTGACAAGCGTGGGTAGCTTTTCAGAAAGCGCTGAACCACCAAATTAAAGACGTGGGCCAGGCATGGCACGTGCGTGAGGCTGCCGAGCTGCAGAGCCGCCACCAGGTTACGGTCGTTGTCACACACGACCATGCCCGGTTGGAGGCTCAGCGGCGCAAGCCAGCGGTCGGTCTGCTGTGTCAGACCCTGCAGCAGTTCGTGGGCCGTGTGCCTCTTATTTCCTAAGCTGAGTAGTTTCAGCACGGCCTGCTGACGCTTGCCCACCGCTGTGCTGCCACACCGCGCGACACCGACTGCTGGCGACATGCTGCTGCTAACACATCTTGATTGCGAGACAGAGGTTGCGGAGGAGGAGGAGGAGAAGGGTGCTTTAGTGGAGGAAGCATACACCTCCGCAGATACCACCACCGAGCTGGGGCCCGCAATTCTGGGGGTGGGTAGGACGTGAGTGGTCCCGGGCTCTGACTCTGTCCCAGCCTCCACTAAATTCACCCAATGTGCCGTCAGGGAGATGTAGTGACCCTGCCCGCCTGTGCTTGTCCACGTGTCCGTTGTTAAGTGGACCGTGGCAGTAACCGCGTTGGTGAGGGCGCGTACAATGTTGCGGGAGACGTGGTTGTGCAGGGCTGGGACGGCACATCGGGAAAAGTAGTGGCGACTGGGAACTGAGTAGCGCGGAGCCGCCGCCTCCATGATACTTTTGAAGGACTCAGTTTCCACAACCCTATACGGCAGCATCTCAAGGCTGATGAATTTTGCTATGCGGACGGTTAACGTTTGAGCGTGCGGGTGCGTGGCGGCGTACTTGCGCTTGCGCTCCAACAGTTGCGCAAGCGACAGCTGGACGGTGCGCTGAACTACACTGGTGGATGGGGCCGAGGACAGCGGAGGTGAGGGTGTGGGTGCAGGCCAGGAGACGGTAGTGCCTGTGTCCTGAGAGGGGGGTTGCATCACAGTGGCAGGTTGGGGCACAGGGGGAGAGGCAGGGGTGCAAACCGAGGCGGTGAACGGCCTTCGTCCCACCTTGTGGGGTGCTTGGCCATCATATGTCTGCGCATGGTGGTGGTGGTGAGGCTGTTGGTGTTGGCTCCCCGGCTGAGCTTTGCGCGACAAAGGTTGCACACCACTGTTCGTCGGTCGTCAGGCGTCTCTGTGAAAAACTGCCAGACCTTAGAGCACCTCGGCCTCTGCAGGGTGGCATGGCGCAAGGGTGCGCTTTGGGAAATAGTTGGTGGATTATTCGGTCTGGCCCTGCCTCTACCCCTGGCCACCGCACTGCCTCTTGCAACCTGCCCTGCTGCTGCCCGTGCCTCCCCCTCTGAAGACCTGTCCTGTGTAGGCGTTGCACACCAGGTGGGGTCAGTCACCTCATCGTCCTGCTGCTCTTCCTCCGAATCCTCTGTGCGCTGCTCCCTCCGACTTACTGCCCTTACTACTACCTCACTGCAAGACAACTGTGTCTCATCGTCATCGTCCTCCTCACACACAGAAAGTTCTTGAGACAGTTGGCGGAAGTCCCCAGCCTCTTCCCCCGGACCCCGGGAACTTTCGAATGGTTGGGCATCAGTGACGATAAACTCCTCTGGTGGGAGAGGAACCACTCCTGCCCAATCTAAGCAGGGGCCCGAGAACAGTTCCTGGGAGTGTTCCCGCTCCTGAGCAGGTGTCATTGTAGTGGAGTGAGGAGGCTGGGAGGAAGGAGGAGCAGCAGACAGAGGATTCGGATTTGCAGCAGTGGACAGCGCAGAACTGCGGGTGGACGATAGGTTGCTCGAAGCACTTTCTGCCATCCAGGACAGGACCTGCTCACACTGCTCATTTTCTAATAACCGTCTCCCGCGTGGACCCATTAATTGGGCGATGAATGTGGGGACGCCAGAAACGTGCCTCTCTCCTAATCGCGCAGCAGTCGGCTGCGACACACCTGGATCAGGAGCTCGGCCTGTGCCCACACCCTGACTTGGCCCTCCGCGTCCTCGGCCGCGTCCACGTCCTCTAGGCCTACCCCTACCCCTCAGCATGCTGTATTACCAGTGATTTGATTTCACAGGCAGGAAATAAATTGGCGCAAGACTGCAGGCCAAATATAATTTTTTCCCTTTTTTGAAAACGAAAGGCCCCACTGCCTCTATTGAATGAATAATCTAAGTTTAATAACTGTGCTGTGTCCCTGCTAATGTGTCACAGAACTTGAGGGTAGCAGAGTTATTAACTCTGGCAGAGCAGGTATTTTTTTCCCAATTAAGGAAAGCAAATGGCGAAGCCAGCAGTAAACCGTAGCTGGGTGCGTCTGATTTTTTAACGTTGTACACTCAGCTCACACGTGTCCACAGCCCTTAGGACGGACAGAGGCAGGACAAATAGATTTTGTTTCCCTTTTTTTACACCAAAAGGACCCACTGCGTATATTCAATGAATAATCTAAGTTTAATAACTGTGCTGTGTCCCTGCTAATGTGTCACAGAACTTGAGGGTAGCAGAGTTATTAACTCTGGCAGAGCAGGTATTTTTTTCCCAATTAAGGAAAGCAAATGGCGAAGCCAGCAGTAAACCGTAGCTGGGTGCGTCTGATTTTTTAACGTTGTACACTCAGCTCACACGTGTCCACAGCCCTTAGGACGGACAGAGGCAGGACAAATAGATTTTGTTTCCCTTTTTTTACACCAAAAGGACCCACTGCGTATATTCAATGAATAATCTAAGTTTAATAACTGTGCTGTGTCCCTGCTAATGTGTCACAGAACTTGAGGGTAGCAGAGTTATTAACTCTGGCAGAGCAGGTATTTTTTTCCCAATTAAGGAAAGCAAATGGCGAAGCCAGCAGTAAACCGTAGCTGGGTGCGTCTGATTTTTTAACGTTGTACACGCAGCTCACACGTGTCCACAGCCCTTAGGACGGACAGAGGCAGGACAAATAGATTTCGTTTCCCTTTTTTTACACCAAAAGGACCCACTGCGTATATTCAATGAATAATCTAAGTTTAATAACTGTGCTGTGTCCCTGCTAATGTGTCACAGAACTTGAGGGTAGCAGAGTTATTAACTCTGGCAGAGCAGGTATTTTTTTCCCAATTAAGGAAAGCAAATGGAGAAGCCAGCAGTAAACCGTAGCTGGGTGCGTCTGATTTTTTAACGTTGTACACGCAGCTCACACGTGTCCACAGCCCTTAGGACGGACAGAGGCAGGACAAATAGATTTTGTTTCCCTTTTTTTACACCAAAAGGACCCACTGCGTATATTCAATGAATAATCTAAGTTTAATAACTGTGCTGTGTCCCTGCTAATGTGTCACAGAACTTGAGGGTAGCAGAGTTATTAACTCTGGCAGAGCAGGTATTTTTTTCCCAATTAAGGAAAGCAAATGGCGAAGCCAGCAGTAAACCGTAGCTGGGTGCGTCTGATTTTTTAACGTTGTACACGCAGCTCACACGTGTCCACAGCCCTTAGGACGGACAGAGGCAGGACAAATAGATTTTGTTTCCCTTTTTTTACACCAAAAGGACCCACTGCGTATATTCAATGAATAATCTAAGTTTAATAACTGTGCTGTGTCCCTGCTAATGTGTCACAGAACTTGAGGGTAGCAGAGTTATTAACTCTGGCAGAGCAGGTATTTTTTTCCCAATTAAGGAAAGCAAATGGCGAAGCCAGCAGTAAACCGTAGCTGGGTGCGTCTGATTTGTTAACGTTGTACACGCAGCTCACACGTGTCCACAGCCCTTAGGACGGACAGAGGCAGGACAAATATATTTCGTTTCCCTTTTTTTACACCAAAAGGACCCACTGCGTATATTCAATGAATAATAACTGTGTTGTGGCCCTGCCTATACAATTCTTTCCCTGCAGTATCAATGGAGGGTGCAATGCTCTGCAGAGGCGATTTTGAGAAGAAAAAAAAATGCAGCACAGCTAACAGCAGCCTGGACAGTACTGCACACGGTTAAATATGGCCCTAGAAAGGACCGTTGAGGTTCTTGAAGGCTACACTCACTCCTAACACTCTCCCTGCCTATCCAACACTTCTGTCCCTAATGCCGGGTGCAACGCTCTGCAGAGGCGATTTTGAGAGGGAAAAAAAAAAGGCACTGCTAACAGCAGCCAACACACAGGTATTACTGGCCCTAATAAGGACCTTTGGGGTTCTTGAAGCCTACACTAACTGCTATTTCTCTCCCTACAGCAGCTCCGGTACCAGCAGCACTGTCCCTCATCTAACTCACAAGGCATCTGAGGCGAGCCGCGGGAGGGGCCGACTTTTATATTCGGGTGACATCTGATCTTCCCAGCCACTCACAGCAGGGGGGTGGTATAGGGCTTAAACGTTGCAGGGGGAAGTTGTAATGCCTTCCCTGTCTTTCAATTGGCCAGAAAAGCGCGCTAACGTCTCAGGGAAGGAAGTGAAAGTAACCCGAATACTGCATGGTGTTCGTTACGAATAACGAACATCCCGAACACCCTAATATTCGCACGAATATCAAGCTCGGACGAACACGTTCGCTCATCTCTACTAGTAATGAATTGAGGCTTGCAAAAGGCCAAAAGCAATAAAAAAGGGATTTGGGGGGTATGTCAAAAGCAAAAGAAAAGTCAAATATGCTATTGGATGCTTACAGGATGAAAATGGGGAATTGGTTAAGAATGATGTTGAGAAGGCTGAACTTTTAAATTCCTATTTTGTATCTGCTTTTTCTCAGAAAGTAGATGGAACATCAACAGATGTTCCCTGTGCTATTGGTGGAATAAAAGAATGCAGGCTATCTATAAGCAGAGAGACGGTGAGAGAACACATAGTTAACTTAAATGAAACAAGTCTCAAGGTGCAGATGAATTACATCCTAGGATACTAAAGGAAGCAGAGAAGGTAATTGCTGAACTACTCTCCATAATCTTTGAAAATTCCCGGAGAACAGGAGAAGTCCCAGAAGATTGGAAAAAGGCAAATGTTGTCCCTATCTTCAAAAGAGGGAAGAAGGTGGATCCAGGAAACTACAGGCCTCTGAGTCTGACTTCTATACCGGGAAAGATCTTTGAACAAATTATTAAACTGCATGCATGCAAGTACTTGGATAAGAATGGAGTGATTAACCAGAGCCAGCTTGGGTTTGTAACAAATAAGTCATGCCAGACGAATCTAATTTCCTTCTATGACAGAATCACTGACTGGGTTGATCAGGGAAATGCGGTAGATATAGTATATCTTGACTTTAGTAAAGCATTTGACAAAGTATCTCATACCATATGTATTGAAAAAATGACCAAATATGGGATTGACAAGGCAACTGTTAGGTGGATTCACAACTGGCTGAGTGATCGTACTCAAAGAGTGATCATTAATGGCTGCACATCCAAGTGGAAGAATGTATCAGGTGGGGTACCAGAAGCCTCTGTCCTAGGCTGAGTGTTGTTCAACATTTTTATAAATGACCTGGAGGAGGGAATTGATGAGAAACTGATCAAATTTGCCGATGACACAAAGCAAGAAAGAATAGCTACCACTAGGGAAGAGAGAGTATTCAAAAAGATCTCGAAAAGCTTGAACAGTGGTTTTTAACAAGGAGAAATTGGAAGTCCTACATCTGGCCAAGAAAAATGAAGAAAGCACATACAGAATGGGAGCACCTCAGCCAATCACAGGCAGCTCTCGCTGAATATATGACAGGCGAGAGCTGCCTGTGATTGGCTGAGTGCCTCAGCCAATCACGAGCAGCTCTTTTAGCAGCCGGGGATTTTAAATCCCCCCCTGCTGAAAGAACTGCATTGCCGAGCTGGGGACAGTGCTGAGAGGACGCGGCTCAGCCCCGGCAGCTGAAGGAAGGTGAGTATGTGGTGTTTATTATCTTTTACACTATTTTGCCTTGTTTTTTAGGGAAGGCCTTATACTTAAAGCCCTGCCCTGAAAAACAATTACTAGGTGGCGGCGGCTGGATCCGCTATCCCAGGTGATAGCTGCGGTAGGGAATTCTTTATTCCCTGCTGGGATGAAGAAAACATCTGCCACATGCGGCAGATATGTTCTTCATAACTGTTGGGACACGGCATCGGCGGACAGGTACATTTTTTTTTTTTTTTTTACTGGGTGCCAGCAGACCATTGTCTTCAATGGAGCCGCCGGCAGCAGCCGCAGCTCCATTGAAGGCAATGCATGGACCTGCATTTATGCGTGTTTTTGCTTGTACATGGGTGCGCACCTATGTATGCACAAAAACACGCTCATGTGAAGCCACCCTAAGCTAGGAATACCTATTTATCACTTAGTCATTCTAAAGCTCCAGGAATATACAAAACAACCACTAACTCCCCAACTACTCCATGTAAAAATACAGTTTATGCAGAAAGTTGTCAAAGTGCATACAAGTGGGGTGGAGGATGGAGGAGAATTTAGCTATCTATTTTATAAGAACTACTGCACTTAGAAACCCTCTTAACATTTCTTTTTAAAAGGAATCAGTCACTGGGTTTATGTTGTCCTATTTGTGGAGGAGTAGTGACAGAGACGCTGATTCCAGGTCTGGGCCACTTATTTGTAAAGATGCTGTAGTTTTCATAAAATCACTATTTAGCAGCTGCAGTGGGAGCACGATCTTCATATTCATGAGCAGTGGGCTAACCTTGCCCTCTAGCCTCTGATTGACATCTTTCTCCCTATATTGTGCATAGGAAAAAACTGTTAATGAGCTACTAGTGAGAGTCCAAAGCTCATGACTATCAAGGACTTCCCTGTGTTAGGGCAGTGAATATCAATCCATTTTGGATCTTGTGTCCTTTTTGTATGCTGTCATTTATATTATATTATTTTGTTGACATTTTCCATCATGAGATATCACGTCTAGTATAATCTTGTTTGGTCAAAACATCCCATACTTTCCGTGTTTTGAGACAAGAGGACCAGACCACACAACCTTGAATAATATCAGCGTCTGTTCTCTATGAGAAGGCCGTTTTACAAAGATCTCATGAGGCACAGTGCCAATCTGCCTGAGAGAAGTCTGTCTGACAATTAAGACGTCATCTCTCTTACTTAGTTTTAATAACCAATGATCATAAATGAATTATAATAAATTATAATTGAGTGAGGCATGTTCTAAGCCTCGTTGCCAATGTCTTTGTATGTATACTTATGCTGGTTAATGGAATAAACAGAAGAACTTACTTAATTACACTAGGAAATCGAATGTGGTCATTTGTTCTCGGAGTATTCCATTTTTATAAGATTTGAAAACCCCAAAATATACCTTTAAGCGTAATTTTCGCAATCAACTGCATGCAAACATCGTTGGAAGGACTTGAGTACTCTGACCCCCTGTAGCTAAAAAAACAATGGTTTAACCCTTTCCAATCCAAATTGTATTCTGGTTTTCCTAGGGGGCTTACTCTTTTTCTGCTGTTATACAATGGCGCTGTATGCTGGCTAAAGCCAGTACTGCATGAGGTGACACATTGGCTAGGCTCTGACAGCAGAGAGGCTGGCAATATACAGTAAAAGAACCTTGACGGACATCTTCCAACATCGGAGCTGTACAGCATTAAATCATAATGTCTTTAGACATCAGACAGTGGATTGGAGAGGGTTAATGGAAAATATGGCATCTTCCCAAACCGCACAGTGCTAGAATTAGGGTTTCTATCACTACTGTATGCTGCTTTCAGATGGGCAATATACATCTGGTGACACATTTTCTATAAATTATTGTCCAAGTCTCATTATTATTATTGAAAAAGGGATGTCATAAAATTAACTTCCTATCATATACCCTATGTTTTCACTATTCAGGATATCATCTTTGAACCAAAGAGGAAAAGTGCAAAGTAAGAGCAGCTTTCATTGGAATAGACCAATTCTTTCCATGTGATGCAAAGGAAAAGTTCGCCCCTTCAGGCATCAGAGCCTAAGTATGGTCAGGCAAGTTTCCTTGTAGATTACAGATGATCACTAGTGGTCCTAGCAGCAGAATACTATGATAAGCTTATAATCACTCTTCTCAGAAAAAGGAATTATCCCAGCTGGACAACACATATAAAACATACGTTACTGTATCAATATAATATGTGAATGCGATAAAATGAATTTAATTTTCCAAATTGCTTCCTGTCCCCATCATGTTCTGTGGACCCACTGAGGCTTAGAGCCCACCAGTAAACTTCAGTTCTTGCAATATATGTCAAACAGAGACAACAGCTGTTATCTCTATGGTATAAATAACTATCTAGTGAAAAATGCCTTAAATAGAGACAAGTGTAAAACTAACCTGGAAACGAGAGACCCCGCTGTGGAGGAGATGAGGAATGTTTGAATAGATAGTCTGTGGGTAAAGTAAATATACCTTTTCAACACGCTTAATGCCAGGAAATGTTTTTCTATGTGAGGCAGAGAATGATAATGCAAAACCCATTGCTTTGTTATGCCCTGCAATTCATATTACAGCGAAAAATATTTGATTCCTTCTAGATGTCCAATTAGATTGCAGAATTGTCACTCAAATAAAGCCATAACACCGGTTTTGAATTATCATTTATGGTATCCAACACCCAAAACACTCATGTGAAAAATTAACCCTTTCCAGTCCAATTTGTATCTTGGTTTTCCTAGGGGACTTACTCTTTTCTGCCATTATAAAATGGCGCTATCTGCTGGCCATAGCCAGTACTATATTAGGTGACACGTTGGATAGGCTCAGACAGCAGAGAGGCTGGCAATATACAGTAAAAGAACCCCGACGGATGTCTTCCAAGATCGGAGCTGCACAGCCTTAAGTCATAATGTTTTAGACGTCAGACAGTGGATTGGAAAGGGTTAAAGACCCCTTTAAACGTAAAAGGGGTTTTCCATTATCTAAAATTGCTCTTTTACTAGTGGTTGCTGCTGACCAGGGCATGTTGCTGCTGAAGGTGGCCAAATCCACTGAAGAAAATCCACACCGAAATTTGCTTCAAATTCCGCACTATTGGTGTGAATTTTGACACAGACTTTAATGCTAATCTGCAGCAGACATCACCTGTTCAAGTGAAAGGGGGAAATCAGCTGTGGATCCATGTCAAACACCATATGATAATCGGCACCAAAATCCTCTATGTATGAATGTACCTAATTGTACATTAATTGAAATGTAATTCTTTTTTTTTTTTGTCTGATACAACCCAGGTTTGCCAAGCATCTGTAAATTCCTGGACCGTCTGTATATATAGGGCACTTTTTTTACACTGTCCAAATTTTTTCATGTTCTCTTAATTTTTTTAAGCCGAGAGAGAATGTGCAAGATAGGTAAAGGTAATTATTGGGTGATGTCACAACGTGACATTTTCTTGGCAGACTGTTTTTGCATGATGGTTTGCCATTGCCTTTCCCAGTCATCTTTTACCCCTAAGCAAGCTGGGTACTCATTTTACCGACCTCAGAAGGATGGAAGGCTGAGTCAGCCTTGAGCCGGCTACCTGAGCCACGCGGGAACAAAATCTGCAACCTTCAGGTCGTAAGCGAGAGCTTAGGACTGCATTTCTGCTGCCTTCACACTTTGCGCCACATGCTGATTGTAATTCTCAACATATTTTACGGTTGATAGTAAATGCAGTCACTGTGTTCATTTCACTATAAACATATATCACTTAGTTATGATTTTAATGATTTATTATGATTTTCCAATGTGTCTGCAAAAAAAGAGTCTGCTATCCAAGACTTTTGGATTTTTTCTTGAACAAGAAAAAATCTGATTGGCAACCCTGACACAGTGCCTTTAAAGAGGTAGCGCAACCCCTGTCCATATTACCTATTAAGACACATGAACTTCAAAAAGGGGTTCCTTTGGTAGCCAGAATGGAAAGCGCAAAGATTAACTCCTGCTCTGGGGCACTTAATGCAACCATATATAACGTTGATGTGAATGGAGGCCTTCTAATTACACATTTCTCTTGAAGTGGACGCAGCTCTCCTTGCTGATACCAGCTAGTAGCTTGTGCTTTGGACTGCCAAACCCACAGTATGCTGCTCAACTGGAGAAGGGATGGTCCAGATGGTGCAAATATTTTAAGCCTACAATTCTTTGTAAAACCATACATTATAACACATCGTATTTTGTGATGAGAAATATGACAAACTTGCTTCCTTTGTAGCTTTGCTACAGCTGTACCTATCAACACCAAGCTCAATTAATTATCAGGACTGGAAATGTTGGCAAATGTTAAATGTTCTTGACTTCTTGCTTAGAATGGGCACCAAGAGGCTCCTTCCATTAATATGTAGTAGTTGATAATGCTGAGAACATCATGGTAAATCAATACAATGATTTAGTGGAAATAATTGCATGCCGCGGCTTTAAATGCTAACACTAGTTCCTAAAGGAAAGAATAATTGGGCTGTAAATAACAATTCTTTTCATTTATTAATCATGTTGGTGTGAAACATTGAAATGTTATGGTCTATTCACGTTTCTTTGCCTTTTCGTATTTTTCATTTGCGCTCGTACTATTTGCTATGAAATAGGAATTTTGGTTAGTGCTGATATAGAACTGAAATGTGTTTCTTGTCATTATTATCACATCTCAGATGAGTAGATACATAAAATATCTCACCAATTGTTCCTCTGCTTGAAGCCGAGTGCAAAGAATCCTTCATTTCTCAATCCCTGTCTAACCATGCCTGGGTCTTCGTTATCAGTGTTTGCTAATGATTCATTAACGAAAGTTCTACCTTTGATACTGAATCTGAAAATTCCATATCTTCCTAATATATCTCTATTACCATTTTGCTGCAATCGTTTATTATGGCGGCTTTATACTGGAAAACTATTAACCGAAAAATCGCTGAAACGAGTGATTTTCAGCAATAGTTGTTCCTAATAAACACAGGACCTGACAAAGTACCGAGGGAGAAATTGCTCAGTATTCGCTAGTTGCTTTGTTTGAGCTCACTGAAACAAAGTGACTAATGACTGTGTTCTCGATTAGCGTAAACAGGCAGTCGCTCATCTTTGAATGACTTCCTGTTCACAGTGAATGGAGGTGGGTGGCCTGGAAGAGAACTCTAGCAAACTCCATTTCCATTTAATGAACAACTATCTCTCTTGCGTGAAAACACAGGAGCGCTGGGTCTTTGGATAACTGTCAGGCGCTCATATCCAACATGGATCTATAATACTACTGTCACATGCGTTAAAGGGGTTGGACCAAGATAGACTCTTATGACCTATCCATAGGATAGGTGATAAAAGACTGATCGATGGGGGTCTTCACTGCTAAGACCTCTAACGATTCTGTCACTGCTGGGATGCTTCTCCCACCCACAGTGATATCAGATTGACTGCAGTGATGGCCATGCATATGCAGACACCACTCCATTCATTTCAATGGGGCTGATGGATATATCTGAGTGCTTGTACACTCGGCTATCTTTGGCAAACCCATTGAAAATTAATGGAGAAGCACTGCGCTTGTGCGGCCATTGCTCCATTTGATCTCCTCCTCACTGTGGGGGTGCAGCAAGCTAGCAATGAGGAGGGGAGAGGAAACTGGACCCCTGTTATAGGAATCAGTAGGGGTTTCAGCAGTGAAACCCCACCGATCAGACATTTATCACCGAGTCTGTCTTGGTACAACCCCTTTAATACTGTCGTTTGGTTAAATTGAGCAATCTAAGCATAACTGAGTTATAATTATGAGTCTGCGATATTCATTAAAGGGGTTGTCCCGCGGCAGCAAGTGGGGTTATACACTTCTGTATGGCCATATTAATGCACTTTGTAATGTACATTGTGCATTAATTATGAGCCATACAGAAGTTATAAAAAGTTTTTTTACTTACCTGCTCCGTTGCTAGCATCCTCGTTCCCATGGAGCCGACTAATTTTCGCCCTCCGATGGCCAAATTAGCCGCGCTTGCGCAGTCCGGGTCTTCTGCTTTCTTCAATGGGGCTCCGTGTAGCTCCGCCCCGTCACGTGCCGATTCCAGCCAATCAGGAGGCTGGAATCGGCAATGGACCGCACAGAAGAGCTGCGGTCCACAGAGGAAGAGGATCCCGGCGGCCATCTTCAGCCGGTAAGTATAGAAGTCACCGGAGCGCGGGGATTAAGGTAAGCGCTTAGCGTTTTTTTTTTTACGTCCCTGCATCGGGGTTGTCTCGCGCCGAACGGGGGGGGGGGGGGGGGGGGTTGGAAAAAAAAAACCCGTTTCGGCGCGGGACAACCCCTTTAAGAGTTTGCTTCCTCCGCCATCTCCCATCTTTCAATAACAGCCCAAAACAGCCCTCTTTCTTCCATGATCTGTTTTTCGCATTTTCTCTTACAATATGAAATGGTGTATTGATTTCTTTGTAAGACGAATGGTTGATAGGTGATCAGCATTATGTACATTATACACCTTCCATTGTAATAGTGTTTGGAGCAGCAGTGGATTAAGCCATTTGTGCACAATAACATTGACAAAGTGACTGAAATATATAGAATTATTTGCAGGGGGTTTTTGTATGTAAAGTGCTGCGTCCTTGGGCGCACTATTTTCTATAATGTTTTAAGATAAACGATATAGCATTTTCCACTTTGACGTTTTTATTTGACATGGAGGTTTTGGTTTAGGTCTTTATGTATCATTATGTAACCTGGGAAACTGGCTATTCATCATGTATTTTGACTAAACCACTGAATATGTTCACACTGAAAGTTATCTATTACCTTTGAATTGAAAAGGTTGATATATCAGACTCAGAAATAAAACAATCTATTCCAGTTATCATCATTTGCAAAACACAAAGGACAAAAAAATAATATCATACAACTGCAATAGGGAAATTGATTATAACTCAGCAAACCACTCTTTACATAACATCACACAATACTGGTTGCATCAGAGTAGAAACACATGCCTACTTTCTTACAGAAACAGCACCATTCATGTTCATGGGTTGCATCTGCTATTATGGTTTGACTCTATTTACTTAAAAGGGGCTCAGCTGCAATACCAGACCCAACCTATGCACCATGGTGGTGCTGTTTTTAGAAGAAAATTGCCATTTTTTCCCCCTTTAAACGCCATAGAATTTCCACACTACAACCATTCATTCATGCTATCCAGCATACTAAACGTTAATATTATTGTTTTATGTATTAATCCAATGGTGTATATTGAGGAGGTAAGGTCTTTTAGTAATAACCATTATTGGGTTCCTCCGTATCACATTCTCCATGTCCTGTCTTGCTAACCAGCACTGTTATTGCCATAACATAGTTATTTGTGCCTGATTTACAATGCCCTGTAAAATTGAGCCATGTATTAGCGGAGGTTCTGCTGCCTGTATCTCAGCTTAAGGCTGCCTGCACACGGTTGGGTCGAAATCTGCATGCTGGATGCCACAGCTGAATCTGGCTCTGTGCTCATCCGGCAGCGTCGCACATGTGCAGTACAGATTATACCACGCTGTCACTAGGCGATGACGCGGATCCCGTGACATTTCCACAATAATGATTGCGGAAGGGCCACAGGGTGGATAGCTTCCGTTGACTTCAAGGTAAGCCGTCCACACAGAAGCCACACAGAATCGCAGCATGCTGTGATTTCTCCTCCACGAGCAGAAAATCGCAACCAATTTCCACTCGTTTAGAGGAAATCGCGTTTTGCCATAGCATGCTATGGACGGTATTCCGAAATGTCCGCTCTGGATTCCGCAATGCAAATCCGCTCATGTGCCGGCGGTCTAACTGATGAAGAGGCCTCAAAACTTACTGTATTGTTGGTATTTTATACAATAAAAAAAAGTATTTATCTTTAAAAAATTGTCAAAAAAACACTTATTGGAATGCTGCGACATGTCCCAGGCTGTTTCCCACAGTTGTGTTAAGCAATATCCTACGTCCACCCACCGGGTTGAGGTGTCCACCTGGTTTCCAGCAAACTTCGTCTCCAATTCTAACAGTTTCATCAAACCCCCTTAAACTTTCAGAGCCGCAGAAAAATTGGCACTTCACCGTGATGACATGCTGTCTCAGGAGGAGGAGTAGAAAGAGGAGGAGTAATAATATCCGAGAGTGATTGACAAAGCTAATTAACCCTTTTTTGTGGTGGTAGAGGATGCATTTTTTTCTTGTTGCAGCGAAGAAGTGAAGAGAAGAGAAGTCTGGGGAAATCCAGCCTTTGTTCATCTTTATGAGTGTAAGCATGTCGGCACTGGCAGTTGCTAGGTGGGTACGCTTATCCGTGATGATTCCCCCAGCTGCACTAAACACCCTCTCTGACAAGATGCTGGCGGCAGGGCAGGCCAGCACCTCCAGGGTATACAGCACAAGTTCGTGCCACGTGTTCAGCTTTGACACCCAATAGTTGTATGGAGCAGAGGCATCACGGAGGATGGTGGTACGATTGGCTACGTACTCCCTCACCATCTTTTTACAGTGCTTCCTCCGACTCAGCCTTGACTGGGGAGTGGTGACACAGTCTTGCTGGGGAGCCATAAAGCTGGCAAAGGCCAGATGGGAAGTTTAGCATCACTTTTTCCACCAGGGCCCTGTGGTATTGCATCACTCTCAGACCCCTTTCCTCTTCGGGAATGAGAGTGGAAAGGTTCTCCTTATACTGTGGGTCTAGAAGGGTGTACACCTAGTATTACATGTTGTCCAGAATGTGTCTAACGCAAGGGTAACGGGAAAGGCAGCCTAACATGAAGTCAGCCATGTGTGCCAGGGTCCCAGTACGCAACACATTGCTGTCCTTACTAGGAGGATGACTCCTCCTTCACTTCAGCCCATACACGCTGAACAGATGAGAGGCAAGCAGCATGGGTACCCTCTGCAGTGTGGCCAGCTGTCTCTTCCCCCTCCTCCTCCCCCCCCTCCCCCCTCCTCCAAAACACGCTGAGATATAGATATGAGGGTGGTCTGGCTATCAAGCAACATACTGTCATCCCCTGTCTCCTGTTCCAACCACAAAGTGTCGGCCTTTATGCTTAGCAGCGAACTTCTCAGCAGGCAAAGCAGTGGGATGGTAACGCTAATGATTGCCGCATCGCTGCTCACCATTTGGGTAGACTCCTCAAAGTTTCCGAGGATCTGGCAGATATATGGCATCGATGCCCACTCCTCAGTAAAGAATTGCGGAGGCTGACTACCACTATGCCACCTATGTTGCAGCTGGTATTCCACTATTGCTCTACGCTGCTCATACAGCCTGGCCAACATGTGCAGCGTAGAATTCCAGCGTGTGGGCACGTCGCACAGTAGTGGGTGCACTGGCAGCTGCAACCGACATTGCAGGGTCCTCAGGGTGGCAGTGTCTGTGGTGGACTTGCGAAAATGTGCGCAGATGCGGCGCACCTTGCCGAGCAGGTCAGACAAGTGGGGATAGTTTTTCAGAAACCGCTGAACCACCAGATTGAAGACGTGGGCCAGGCATAGCACGTGTGAGGCTGCCGAGCTGCAGAGCCGCCACCAGGTTACGGCCGTTGTCACACACGACAATGCCCGGTTGGAGGCTCAGCGGCGAAAACTAAAGGTCGGTCTGCTCTGTCAGACCCTGCAACAATTCGGCGGCCGTGTGCCTCTTGTCACCTAAGCTGATTACTTTCAGCACAGCTTGCTGACGCTTGCCCACCTCTGTGCTGCTGCGCCACGCGCTACAGACTGCTGGCGACGTGCTCACACTTCTTAATTGAGAGGTAGAGGTGGTGGAGGAGGAGGTGGGGGAGGGTTTGGAGGAGCTGGCATAAAGCACAGCAGACACCAGCACCAAGGTAGGACCCGCTATTCTGGGAGTGGGTAGAATGTGAGCGGTCCCAGGCTCTGACTCGGTCCCAGCCTCCACCAAATTCACCCAATGTGCCGTCAGGGAGATATAGTGGCCCTGCCCGCCAGTACTTGTCCACGTGTCCATGGTTAAGTGGACCTTCCCAGTAACCGCGTTGGTGAGGGCACGATTTATGTTGTGGGAGACGTGCTGGTGTAGTGCGGGAATGGCACACCGGGAAAAATAGTGGCGACTGGGGACCGAGTAGTGCGGGACTGCCGTCTTCATCATGTTTTGAAAGCCTCCATTTCCACAAGCATGTACGGCAGCATCTCCAGGTTGATTAATTTGGCAATGTGCACGTTTAAAGCTTGTGCATGCGGGTGAGTGGTAACATATTTCTGCTTTCGATCCAACGTTTGTGTTAGCGACAGCTGAACGCTCTACTTAGAGACATTGCTGGATGGAGTGGAGGATCGTGGAGGTGAGGGTGTGGATGCATGCCAGAAGCGCTCGTGCCTGTGTCCTGGGAGGGGGTTTGGATCTGTGTGGCAGGTTGTGGCACAGGGGAAGAGGGAGTGGTGTGACCCGGCGGCGGTGAATGTCCTTGGTACCACCTTGTGGGGTGCTTGGCCATCATATGCCTGCGCATGCTGGTGGTGGTAAGGCTGGTAGTGGTGGCTCCCTGGCTGATCTTGGTGTGACACAGGATGCACATCACTGTTCGACGACAGTCGTCTGCGCTCTCACTCAAAAACATCTACACCTTTGAACACCTAGCCCTCTGCACGGAGGCTTGGCACGAGGGGGTGCTTTAGGAAACAGTTGGGGGATTCTTCGCTCTGGCCTGCCTCTACCCCTGGCCACTCCACTGCCTCTTACAACCTGTCCTGCTGCTGCACTTGCCTTCCCCTCTGAAGCCCTGTCCTCAGTAGGCTTAGCAAACCAGGTGGGGTCAGTCACCTCATCATCCAGCAGCTCTTCCTCCGAATGCTCTGTGCGCTCCTCCCTCAGACTTACTGCCCTTACTACTACCTCACTGAAAGACAACTGTGTCTCATCATCCTCACCCACTGAAAGCTCTTGAGACAGTTGCTGGAAGTCCCCAGCCTCATCACCCGGACTCCGGGAACTTTCCAAAGATTGGGCATCGGTCACGACAAACTCCTCAGGTGAGAGAGGAACCGTTTTTTCCCACTTAGGGCTGGGACAAGAGAACAGTTCCTGGGAGTCTGCCTGCTCAGAATATGTCATTTTCATGGAGCGAGGAGGCTGGGAGGAAGGAGTAGTAGCCAGAGGATTCAGAGTTGAATTCCCTAGGCCGGGAGTAGTGGACTGTGTAGAAGACTGGGTGGTCGATACATTGTTGGACGCATTTTCTGCCATCCACGACAGGACCTGCTCACACTGCTCTGCTCTGTTTGTAATAAAGGTCTACCATGTGGACCCACAAATTGTTATATCAAGTTAGGGAGGCCAGAAACTTGCCTCTCCCCTAATCTCTCAGCAGCAAGCTATGATTCACCATGCCCAGGAACTCAGTCTTTGCCCACTCCCTCACTTGGACGCTTGCGTCCTCGTCCACGTCCTCAACCCTAACCCCTACTCCTCATCATGGTGGATTAAGAATAGAGCAGGGCCCAAATAAATTACCCTACTGTACAGCGCTGACAACTGTGGCTAATTTACTGCACACAGAGACTTGTGGATAGCGGAGGCTCTATGCTGTGACTTAAAAAAATTAACCCACTGTCTTGCGCTGATACCTAGGGGTAATTTACAGCTCACAGAGACTTGTAGATAAGAGAGGCTCTATGGAGCGGGAGAAGATTGTAAAGCCAGTGGATAGTGCTGGTAACTGCGGCTATCTCAACCCCCCTCAAGGAAAGGGTATTGTGAGACGCTCTGCACAGCGGCAGAGCTGAAATACTTTAAAGTGGCCTAGAAAATATTAGAGTGCAGTTTCACGGTGAGAGATGGTTGTACGGCACTGCAGGCTGAGTACGCTATAACTGCAAGGCTGGGAACAGGCCTAAATGCGTAATATAAAAGTTGGTGCACTACTGCTCCCAGCCAGCCACAACTATAATGCACACGGTGAGATGTAGCCCTAAGAAGGACCGTTGGGGTTCTTGCACAGAGGATCAGGAGTCCACTAAAACTTTCCCTATATAGGCAGCTCTGTCCCTAAACTCTGCATAATGCACTACAGACTGAGAACGCTATAGCTGAAATGGCCTGCACAGCCCGAGATGCTTAAAAAAAAAATTGGTGCACTGCTGCTCCCAGCCAGCCACAACAGTAATGTACACTATGAAGAGTAGCCGTAAGAAGGACCGTTGGGGTTCTTGAAGACAGGATCCTACGCTAAGACTATCCCTTTATAAGCAGCAGCACTTTCCCTAACCTCTGCCAGCATGCGTCTGAGGCGTGCTGCAAGTGGGACCAGCTTAAGTACTCGGCAGTCACCTGATCTGCCCAACCACTAACTGCTGTTGTTGGGCAGAGGGCTGGCACGTCACAGCAGGAAGTGGTAATGCCTTCCCGGCATGTTTATTGGCTAGAAAATGGCGCTAAACATGCGGGGAAGGAAATGCAATTGACTCGAGTACCGCATGGTGTTCGACTCGAGTAACGAGCATCTCAAGTACCCTAATGCTCAAACGAGCATCAAGCTCGGACGAGTGTGCTCGCTCATCTCTAGTAAGTATTCAAACCGAACGATTAGCAAATGTGCCAACAATAATTTTCATGCTTACATGAAATTAACTATAAGCTAATGAATTATCATTCGATTGTTGGCTGTGTTTACACTGAACAATTATTGTGCAAATTCGAATGATCCAGCAATTTTTTTTTTAACAATAATCGTTCCCAGTAAAAGCACCTTAAGTTGCAGAATTAACCAATTTTCCAGCATGTCCAGATAGCAGAGGCTGCTTTATGTAGACTCTGTAAAGAAGAAAAGCCAGTACAGTTTACGGTGAGGTTCAACACAGAAGACATTCCATTTTGGTGAGTCACGCTCATGCTCAATCATGGCATAGGGATTCACCTTTCTACTGATATGGGATCTTTGTGCATCGTACAAATCAGAAAGCAGCCTTTCATGTACTTTGGTGCTGAGAAATAAATTTATTAAAGTGAGACTTACTTTAGAGATGGCCTGCATGCTCAGGAGGTAGAAGGATTGAGCCAACTCAAACTTCCTTTCCACTCTGTGGACTAATTGTTTCTGGGGCCTACAGCATCTAAAGATCTCCACCACCCTATCTTCATCAAGAAGGAGCATAGTGGTCATAAAGTCTTGTGCATACCCCAATATGAAGAAAGATGACTTGGCACTGAAGTTCCCCTAGACCCTTTCACTCCACGTTCTAACCTAATGATCAGTTATGGCAGATATAGATCGGTAGGACCTCCTACAAGATGGATTATGTATGAGAGACTTGAACCCAATCCCAATTCCAGCTTCTGGTCATCTTTCTCTTACAGGTAAGACCTCTTTAAGACATAAGCATTTTGATTTTTTTTTTGAAATGCAGTAGAAGTCTTGAATTTGAAGAGGAATTTCATAGAGTGGTGTGGTAAACCTGTTCTGAGAAACCTAACAGACTGAGCCGTTCATTTGTACTATAGGAAATGAGAACATAGATCAAAGAGAAGATGTCATTGCAGTAACAGTAGGCGATATACAGTATATCCTGCTGAACAGACAAGAAATTAGGTAAAAGTTGAGATAAAAAGTTACTTTGCCTCTAGCTATACTGGACAGTACAGCAGCCAGTCACATCTCAAGTAATGGAGAATGTTTACTTATTCATTTACAAGAATAAAGTTGCCTGAGGGCGAAGAAAAGCAAAATGTTATTCACGGCTATGTGAATTGGAAAAGAGACTCTGAATTTTTAGCATATGTTTCATTGCTTGTAATCAAATATAGCCTTGAAGAGAGTGCATCATCTTATGTTCTTGTATTTTACTAAAAAAAAATTCCAATCAGTTTTTATTTTTGTTTGTAGACTTTTAAAATTTTGCTTATTTGATTACGGGGCAGCCGTCTTGCCTGAACTGCTACAACAGCAGATTCTGAGACTTGCTTCACAGCAGGCGCCTGGAAAGCCAAGTGTAAAAAAGACTCACTGACCTCTATGGAAGAGTGTAGGGAGTAGGCTCTGTTACGTGCAATGTTGACTCTGCAGGTGTTGGAGGGAAGGCGGACAGAGGATTACTTACCACATTTTCAATGCCGCAATCTTGTGTTATTTGCCTCCAGCTATATAACAGAGGTTCTTAGACTTCATTGTATTCCTGCACTCTGATTACATGAAATAACTACTGACTCGGGACTATTTGAAAAGTCACAAATTTCCACTGCCACATAAAAAGACAGTATAATAAATGGCATTTGGTAGGTAGGAGTCCTGTTAGATAATTAAATTGGACCCAGGTTATATCTTTGTACTAACTTTGTACACATCATATCTGCTGCGTCATTGGTGCATTGCAGGGCAGAAAATGAAAATTATGGCACTCAATCATTTAACCTAAGCAAACAGGTATGATTGCAGCTCCATTTCCCCTTGGATGGTAACCTTCTAACAGCACACCATGTGGTTAGACATGGTATTACAAATAATTGTCTGGATTAGACAAACCCTTTTGATTTGCTGCTTGAACCCCTGCGGTTATGTGATATCACCAAGAAATGGCCAATGCAGGAGGAAATTAAGCATTGCATAATGCTCGTTACAATGAATGGGACATCCAAATAATGCACAAATGAGTTATACTACAGAGGAGAGGTGCTATTTGCTGCAGCTCACCACTCTGACCAATAGAATGGAGATCCCAGTAGGCGACCCCCTCTATGTTACTATAAAACTTAATACAGTGGTGTTTCAAAAAGAAAGACCCAATTTCAATGCAGTATGCTTCATGATGACAACATCTTACAATTATACAAAAAGGTACACACGATTTAATGAGTTATCAAGGTTTACTAATAATTTAGAAGATGCTTAAAGTGCCCTCTTCTTGCTGTACAGACAATATTGAGACATCAGCTAAATTTGTCCCAAGACTTCTCACAATGTCTTCTTCCACTGAGGTCATTGCTGTGATTCTGTGTCGGAGACCATCTAGATCTATCTATGGTGGCACTAAAACACGGTCTCTGATGTTGTACAGTGTCTGGGGATCTTGGGAGCCACAAGTGTAGTGCCAAGTCTGAGGGTCCCATGCAACCTATCCAACAATAAGGCAATGTGTCATTTAGAAAATATTGAACCTGCAAGTACCAGTGTGGTGGTTCTCCATTTTGCTGAAAAATGGAGTCATCTGAATCTTCAATAAGCTGTGAAAAGAGCCAATTCTGCAGAATTTTGAGATACGTTTACTCATGAAAAGTCGGGCCCAGAAGCCTTAGGGGGCCCATAAGGCCTCTCTTCTCCATATAGGGAGCCCAGTACTATGAATAAAGCATTATTGTTGGGGACCCTGTTACAGGTTTTGCACTGGGGCCCAGGAGCTTCAAGTTTGGCCTCTGAATATGGCCTCATGATTAAATGTTGCCTTAGCACACACCTAACAGTTCTATGAAGGATTGTAAGTTCTTGGCTGGCACAATGAATGGATTTGCGCAGGCTATGCAGAAAAATCTCTTGAATCCTCATGTTTTAGTCTGAAGTGCGTGGTCAGCCTGTGCTTTTCCCCTTAGGCCTGCTTCTCACAAGAACTGGATATTTGTGGAGTGAACTATGCTTTTTTGTGCACATATTGGCGTATTTTATAGCATTTTTTTTCATGTGCAAGGCATGCTCATTTGAGCTCGGCAAACAAAGACACACCAAGTGAAATAGCTGATTAGTTTAATAATGTGTTCTTTTTCCGGCACATCTCATAGCATATTTTATACACATTTCCGCATCCCCATTGACTTCTATGGGGACTTTTGGTGCACAAATGGACAGGAAAATAGAGCACACTTTTTTTTTCTTTGCGTAACCAAAATGGGCAAGAAAAATACGCGCATGTGAGTGAACCCATTGAAATCAGTGGCTGCGATTTTCTGTGCATTGCATGCGAAAATTTGCCCGTGTGAAGGGAGCCTTACATAAACATCCTGTTTCCTCAAATTTTTTGCATCAATGATAGATCAATGCCAAAATGCAGCTGAAAAGCTGTACTGCAGTTATTGATTCAGGCTTGCTGAATTGCAAAACTCAAAACACCTTATGCTGCGGGGTTGCCATAGTGTGAATGTGTGGTGCACTGAGGCTTAGAACACCAGGCTGGCAGGGGCTATAGTTTTTTTGTCACATAGCAGAGTGGCTTCACTAACCTTAAGTTCACAGGCTCCACACCATACCTTTTTTTAAGGGAACTGCTTCAGTTATACGAAGTGCAGAATTGACTTCTAACATTGAGATTTCGTGAAACAACTTTAAAAGCTTTACTGCGACTGGTTATGCACATTCCAGGTTAAGAACAGTCCATTATAGCATAACGTGAGGTATTACACAACATCAGTAGATGAATGCTCATTTGGTAATCGTGACTTTAAATGTGACTGCTTTAGCAGAGTTACTGGAGCGACAGCCTATAATGCTTTTGGGAATATCTCTTACTTGGTTAGTAACAGGAATATCTTTGCTAACAGTTATTGATTCAATTCTTGACATGCACAGCCCAATTTAGATTAGCCTCTGCTAGGGGCTCCACTGAAATTGCATTACAATATCCACTTGTTACTCACGATTCAGTTCCGTCACGCCGTACCTGGAAGTACGCATGTGGGGACAATTCATCAGTGTGGTAGCTGACTGGCACTGTTCTTACCGGAGGTTAGAAAACACAGCGTACACAGAGGGTCCTTGTACAACTTTTCCTCTGTCTATAGCTTCAGCTCTGTCCATTTTCCTCAGAGCTCATGACATAGTAAGGCCTCATGTCCACTAGCTAAATGGAATTGCGGGTTCCGCAGCGGATTTTGCCCATAGGGAATCATTGGCCATCCGCGGTCCATTAAATTGATTTTTGCACCCGCGGATGGCATTTTAAAAGAATTGCGTTTTTCACGCGCGGGAGAAAAAACGCGGCATGCTCCATTCTGCTGCGGATTCCGCGCGGATCGGCAACATTGCTATCTCATTGATAGCAAAGTGTGCGGATATCTGCATGCAAAAAAAATACCATTTAAAGCAAATCTGAGCGGAATCCACCGCGGAAATCCACAGCAGATTCTGCGCGGATTGTATTTTTCAAGTGGACATGAGGTCTAATTCCCTTCACAACATGGACTGGCACAAAAATCATCATTGCAAAAATGCCAGGGTGGGTGAGGACTCCAGGGGCTCTTTCTCATGGCTTTTCACTGAGCTGACAAGCTGCACTCCTTCTCTCTAAGGCCTCATGTCCACGGGGAAAATCAGATCCGCTGCAGATTTGTAATGCAGATTTGGGCTGCGGATGCACTGTAATTGTCCTTTATTTTTCATGCGGGAGATCAATTGAGCTATGTGCTCTATGAGTACCCGCACGTGTGATCCGTACTAAAATGGAGCATGTCCATTTTCTTTCATGCTCGAGAAATTTTTTTATTCACTTTTAAATACCATCCGCGGGTATTTATCTACCCGCGGGTGGTCAATGCATTCCTATGGGGCGCGGATCTGCGTGCGTGAAAAACGCTGCGGATTTTAATTCTTATTTTCCCCATGGACATGAGCCCTAACTCTACATCCCAAAAACTGAACTCTGACTGTCTGGCTCCTCCCACATTCCCAGGGATTGCCCTGCAAAAGTGATACAATTTGCAAAATTTGCTGAAAAGTGTGTCTGATAACAAAGATAACATTTCATCTGTACAATTTAATCTTAATATCTCTGCATAGTCTGAGTTTTTGCAAATAAAAGACAGTGCAATGCAAGGTACAAACAATGTATATTATTATGCATGTAAAAAATATGCTTTATGCAACCACATGTCAACTTTGCATTGGGGTATAACAGGAACTTTGGTTCTGGGACACTACAAATGAGGTTAAGGATTCCTTCACGTGGGCAACACAGCATCTTCGTAAGAAAATCGCAGCGATATCGCATCGCTGGTCCATGCGATATCGCTGCATCTTCTTGCGGCAATACTGGGGGAGTTTGAAACATAAGCCCTACCTCGAAAAAAAAAAGCCCTAACTGCAGAAATTTTAAAAAAAGTATACTTCACCTAGAAGCACTGTCTGGAGCTCTGTCGCAGCTTCTTCCTGGTCCCCGACACTGTTCTTCTTCATCTTTTCTGTCCGGGGATTGAAAAATCCCCGCCTCCTGGAAGCGCTGGCTGTGATTGGCTGGTGCTTAGCCAATCAGAGCCAGGCCTTGATGAATGGCTGCGATTTGTTCATCGAGCGCTGGCTGTTATTGGCTAAGCATCTGTTGCATTCACACGATGCGATGCAACAGAGAGGAAGGCTCCATAGGGAAACATGGGCTACAAAACCCTTACAAGTCACGGGCATATTGCCGGACCCTCTAGGTTTTTGTGTCAGGATGTCGCATGCTACAAAAAATTGCACGTGTTATGTAGCCCATAGGAAACCATGGGCTTCACATACATGCGATTTGTAGTAATGTAGTAATGTGACAAAATCGCGCGACTTTGTCGCCTGTGTGAAGGAGACCTGGGGGGCTGTTTGTGTGCTGGGAGAGGCCTCTAGGGGTAATCATTTAAAACTTTCTCTCTGCCTTTTTAAGTGGTGTTTCCTTCATGGATAATTCATGGTTGCAGAGATATAGCATTTTAAATTAGATCCATCTTTTTTGAAACACATTGTAGAACATATGACAAAGCATTATCTAAGCAGACAACTTCTTTAGTGACACTACTGCTAAATTGAGTTGGCACATTTTTTGTTCCCCAAACATATATATCATCCACTGAAGTCATTAGACAGGTGCACTTTAATTGGATATCTTTGTGATGGCCTTGAGCGTGTGCTAACAACTGCTAGTGTTCCATGTACATTGTATGTGAATTCCATCATCCTGCTGAAATGAGCAGCTGGACGTTTAATCAGGAGGAGGCATCTGTCTGTCAGTAGGTCTCCTGCAAGTGAGCACTCCATTTAATGTGCACCTGGCATGTGTTTGCACCCCAATACATTTATTAATTCAAGGTGTGTAGGGTCCAACTGTTTTCCCAACTAAAACAGGCTCCAAATTGCTGCGGTTCTTTTAGCTCTGCTTCACTATGTCCATAAAACACAAATCCACCCAGTATCAGCATGAGAAGTGCAGACTAATTAGTGAATATGCTGTATACCGCAGCCAATTGGAGAGGAGTTATATTACGGCTTTCAGAGTAGAACCTTATACAGACAACACTCAACGCTACAGTATCTAGTTACTATTTTGTTTTTAAATAAAGGATTGCATTTTATACATATTTTATGTGTTTTGTACCGCATTGTACATTACAAGGGTTATTATGGCTCATTGTAAAAAAATTATAATAAACCAATCAATGCCAAGTCAGAGAGGGTCCCAGGAAAGTCTTCACCAGTCTAAATTCATTTTTAAACAAGGGCATAAATGAAATTGTCCAGATTTCCCCTGAAAGCTACATAAAAAGTGTTATTGAAACATTATCAAATAAAATCTATACAAAGTTTCTAAGGCAAAATAAATAATGCATTATAAATGTGTACACTAGAGGCCACTGTTGCCTCACTGAGCCTATGCATCTATTGCTTATCAATGGGCAGAATGATCAGCCGGCTCCAATGTTGTAAAACATTATTATAAAGTTGACTTTGGCATAGCGCATTTCAACCATAGAAATGATGGCTTACCACATAACGCTGCTTCAACACAAGCTGCTACCTTTTGGAAATGTTCCTGTGCTAAAGTCTATTGCTTTCCCTAGCTAGCATCCAAAAGATTTTTCTGTTGCATTCCAAACAACACACAATACATACAAACCAAGCTCAAGCAATATGCATGACGGCTAGAAAAGAAAATTCTGGGGCTTATTAACTATTCAAATTACAACAGTTTACTAGCGCAAATGACACCAGAAAACTGTCTTACATGTTTGCATTACATTTATCATGTGATTTTAGACAATTTCGGACAAATTTTCCTACTTGTCCGTAGAAGGGCCATGGCTTAAATTGCACCAACGATTCTGCCAAATTGCTGCAAATTGTGTTGCAATTTGGGCGGAAACTAATTCTAGGCAGTCTTAAAATGCAACATATTTATCATTCAGTAATAAATTTTGCACATTTTCAGACTGTCTTGTCTAAGTTTGTACTGTCTAACTTTTAGACGGTATCAGGAAATAAGCCCCTCTATGTACTCATACGAAACAATATGTTTTTTTTTTCTTAGAAAGAGTTTTATTTTCATGGACTATTTTTTTCATAGACTGTGTCTGGTATTGCAACTCAGTTACAGATGCATTATTTACCAGCTTGACTATTTAGCATGCATACGCTATTTGCATGGCCCAGTAGTCAATGGGCTACAAAAATAGTGTAAGGCGCCGCATGATCGTGCATTGTTTAGCACACTAAGTAAACACATTTTTAACGCATTCTGTAGTACTTGACAATAGAGGTTGACTTTAGAGTCTTGGCAACATGATCTGTAGACCTTAACAATACAAACTCTGAAATTATGGCAATGCTGACTCTACGACTTGGCAACACTATCTTCTGTTGTTGGACCTTGCAGAATCAAGTCACAGTCTCTTTGAATATTCACAACCTCTGTAACTATTTATCAGGCCTGGTGTAAATCCATGGACACTCTTGACAGTTCACAATGGTTAGCATTCACAGTCATTTAATAGTGGACTTTCTTGCTTTCTACAAAGCAGCAGGTCAACAACCATAGATAACCATGGTTCTGTAAATTAGGTCATCAGGCATAATATACATTAGCAATTCCTAATAATTTTAATAAGCATTTATATCACTTTCCTAAATGTCCATTAACATACTGTATCATCTGTCTAAAAGAAGTCTAGCAAGAATTTACCCAACTTCACTGGGTTAACATTTCCATTCGCCTTACAAGCTCGTAAAGAAGCTGTATACTACCTAGTGTGACCATAGCAGACTATCAATCTCCTCTTTTTATAGTCCTAACATTTTAAATTTGCAACATTTTGTATTTTTTTCCAATAAAAGGAAAATGATTTCCATACATAAAGCTTAAGACGGTGTATGAAGGAGATCTTGGCATCAGGTCAAGACCTTGGCAATTGTTGGTGTAAGCCAAGGAAGCATATGCAAGCAGTAAGTCCTAGTTGACAGTTTCCCCGCAGCTGAAACAGATTTCCTTGCATACGGCTCAGGAGAACATAAATTGTACTACATCCTCCTGGATGCTGGAGGCATCTAAAAGGCATTTCTGGAAAGTGAGCAAGTCTGATCATCCAGGTCAGGACACGGAGAGAAATGTACAATTTACAATCTGTTGCAGCACTTTCTGCCTCGGTCTTGATGCAGCTGTTGTATCTCCGAGACTTCTGCAGACTCAGCCGTAAGGTTTTTAGCCATTTCACTGATACAGTATTTCACCTGACATCCTGACACCTTGCCTTGAATCCTATGCCCTGCACGGCTATTGAATTATAGGTTTTGCCACTATTGATTCTATGCTGTCAAATGTTGTGTAATTTAAAGCATTACTCCTAACCTTGTCTCTTCCATGACACATCAATGCAACGCAAACACTCCAATTGCTTAACAGTGATAAGTGAATTTCACATGAAATGTTATGTTTTGTATTTACTTGTCAGACTGCTGTTCTTATGGGCTTAGAATCCGTGTTGGGAGAAGAATGCATTTTTCTTAAAAAGAAATAGGAGTACAATTGGAGATTCCCAATGTAGTTAATTAATAAAGGACTCTTAATTGGCAGAATACTCATTACGACGTCTTTCACATAAGTGATGCATTTTCACGTAGCTTGCATTGCGTCAAAAGAATCGCGGCAATGCAGCAATCTAATCCCAAAAGGAATTAGCATTTTCTCCTCCTTTCACACGGCTGCATCGGCGGTCGGCAGAATGGCTCCATTTAACTTACGTAGCTAAATGGAAGTCAGCTGTCTCCTGCAACGCACGCAGGAGCAGGTAAACTCCCTCCCTTTTTTTTAAGCTCCCGTAGGAATCTATTGGAGCTTCCTGTGATTTTCATCAAACAATAGTTCATGGCCTATCTTTTGACGCTGCAAGGAAAAATTGTGGCTGAAAATCATTAGCGATTTGGCGTTTTTCAGTCGCGTTTTTTTCTAGTGGCTAAAAATCACCCATTTAAATGAATGCATTAGGATTCAAAGCTTTACATGGTCGTAACTATCTGGCAATGTTTTTGCATGGCTAATAGCTGCGAGAAAAAGCTCATGTGAATAAGGCCTCAAGCTGTCTATAAGGACTTCTTCAGGCAAGCGTGTTTGCGCACAAAAAAATTGCATGCACAATACAAAGGCAGTTGAAGCCATTGTTTTCAATGGGTTCATTCTTATTTCCAGAATTTGCACGAACAAAATAGGGCATGCTCTATTTTTCTGCACATTTGCGCAGCAAAGGTCCCCAGAGAAATCTGTGGGAGGTGCGCAAATACATTATGCGCTGCGTAATTCTGCTGGAAAAAGAACACATCTGGACCTCATTTAGCCTCTTAAATCAGGGTGGGGGGTGTTGAGCGCACATATGTACAGTCTCCGCGTGAACAAAAAAGACAGTAAAATGCGTCAATATGCATGCAAATCATCATCATTCATAGCGCAAATGCGTTGCACTGAAGCATGTGCTTTTGTGCATACGTCTTGTAATACGGACAACTGTCATGGCCTGACCACGGGTCTTCTGACCCGAACTCGGAGCATCATAGATTCCTATGAAGCTCTGTGCTCAGGTCAGGAGACCCTCAGTCGGGTGGTTACACTTATTCGTATTAGTTAGTTAGTTATCTCGCTTGGACGACGAGGGTCCGTATCGCCGATCTAGAATGACCACGACCAAGAGCATAGTTCCATTTGGTGTTGATGTCGGAGGAGGTAACGTTGCCTATCTGTTGCACCCATGAGTGCCGCGGATGACCAGGGGGCCTCCGCCATCCAGCAGGGGGTCGCCTCTTGATTTTCCTAGCAATTGCTGCGGTTAGAGCACCGTGGGCTGGAACAGCTTCTGACAAGCGTGCAACATGACCAAAAAGTGCAAGTCATCTCCTTGTTATTGTTTTTGTGATTGACTTAAGCCCCGTGCAAGCCTGTATCTCGCTGTTTTTGATGAAGTCAAACCAACAAACACGGAGAATCTGGCATTGGCATCGCATGTGAAAGGACTCCAGATGCTCAGTGGTATGTGACAGCAAGGTCCAGGTCTCCGAGCTGTACAATAATATTGGTATAACGCAGGTCTGGTAGAATCGAATCTTAGTCCTGAGTGTTATGTTCTGCCTCCACCAGAGTTTATCCAGGGACCTCATCGCCGAGGCTGCCAGCGCTATTCTCCGCAGGATGTCTGGAAGCACCCTCCCATCTGTGTGCTGAACATTGCCGAGGTACACAAACTCACAGCGTTGACTCTCTGTCCGTTTACGTCTAGGTCCGGAGGAATTGCGCTGGCTCCTGGATTCTGCAGCTTGTTTTTTTGCCAGGAGATGTGAAGCCCAAGACAGGATGCCTCAAAATCGAACTATTCCAATGAGTGCCTCAGATTATTAGATGTGACATCCAAAAGTGCAACATCGTCGGTGTAGTCCAGGTCGGTGAAGTGGTACTCTGGAAGAGTGACCCAATTACGTTGGACAGTACGCTGAAGGATCCAGTCCATGGCCCTGCAGAAAAGTGCAGGAGCCAAGACGCAAGCTTGTCGAACACCAGACGAGGTCTCAAACCTATCAGAGGTTGAACCATTAATACAGACTTTGGCGGATGTGCCCTGATGCATGTCTTTTAGTAGGTTTAGAAGGGATGTGGGGACGCCAATGCCATGCAAGGCCTTCCAGAGGGCTTCTCTTTCGACCGAGTCGAGCGCTGCCTTGAGATCGACATACGCGACGAGGCGTGGTTTGTTAAATTCTCTATGTATCTCTGAGAGGAGCCTAAGAGCGAGTATGGCATCCATGGTGGAGCAGCCAGCCGTGAAGCCTGACTGCTGGGGTCTCTGCTTAGAGGTCAGGAGTCGTTGTACCCTTGAGAGTAGAACATGCGCGAAGACCTTGCTGGGAACCAAGAGGAGCGTTATCGGCCTATAGCTAGTGCATGTTGTTTTTGGGCCCTTTCCCTTGTACAGGGTGAGGATGATGATTATTTGTATTACAGATGCATATATGCACCCATGATACGCTTGTGTGAAACTGGCCTTTATAGCGGAAGTGACGACTACAGGCACTGGCGTAACTATAGGGGATATGGTTGCACCCAGGCCCAGGAGCTTCAAGGGGCCCATAAGGCCTCTCTTCTCCATATAGGGAGCCTAGTACTATGAATAAAGCATTATAGGGACCCTGTTACAGGTTTTGCATTGGGGTCCAGGAGCTTCAAGTTACACCTCTGCGATTAGGGGGTTAAGAAAAGTTGGGGGGCCCAAGATAAAGTTTTTCTCCCTGGCCCATGAGCCTTTAGCTATGCCCCTGACTACAGGTCAGGTAACAGTGCAGCATTAAGTGTGTACAGAGAAGATGTAGATCTCAATTGTACAAGATAAGACAAGACTGCGCACACTTCACCTGTGAACTACACTCAGCATATGCATTAGGAAAGTTCTCAGTAATTGTGCCAAATATTCCCACAGGGCCTCATTCACTTGGCATGTACCACAAAAGTGTTCTTCTGCCATGCACCCGGCATCGGCATATCCTTTTTACACTATGTAGAACAGCATGGCAGACTACAGTGAAAATACATATACTGCGCAGTATATGTTTGCTTTGCTATGTGCGATGTATCCTACACAGTGGCACAGTCTTCGGACAGGAAATCCTCCCAATATATGAGACCTCCAACAGAAGGCAATAATGAAGTATGAACCAAGCTTGCGTTAAAGAAGTTTGTCAACAATAAGCTCTGATGACATATTTATTAGACCTCTGCCTATTCGCAGATTGATTGCCCAATGAAGTAAAATAGCACTTTTGTTTTTTTTTCTGAAAAAACATCACTACTCATAAAAAAGTGTTACATTAGTTTGCAACTCACTTAAAGGAGGGTTTTGTGCTATAATTGCTCTGCTGCTTTCCTACCTGATCGCTTGTGGCACTGCATCCCCTTGCTCTTGGCATCACTGGAAGTCTCAGCATCTGACTTCTAATGATCAGACATTGATATCTAATAGTAGGCTCGTACATACAGCAAAGCCAAATGATAGATGATAAACCACAACACATAAATGTATATATATATATATCACGTGACACACAACAAGATACATTTTCCAGACATTACCCATTCAGTGCTGCAGAGGTGCAATACATATCACAGATGCACACACATAGAAAACACTGGCAAAACAAATGTACAAGACAAACACATGCATACTTATGGAGCGGCCCCATTAACTCTGGGTCGCTACATAGTACAATTCATGTTCATGAGTATTCACCTAATGCAAAGGTTGAAATCTGCAGCAAATACAAATTTTATACATATCCACTATTGATTTACTACTGATTTACAGAATTATCCACTGTGGAGACTACATCTAAACTTTATTCACATAAGGTCTTATTCACACGACCGTATATATGCAGCTATTTTTTTCACCAATGTGCTGTAGCCACCCATGTAAATGGACGAGAAAATGCTAATTAAGATTGGGACTTGATCCTGGCTAGTCTTCATTCATGTGATTTTTCAGCCCCACCGGCCTCTTAAGACTCTTTAATTTTTTTAAATGTACATGTTTTTCATCTTTCTGTTGTATTCTATATTGTTCACAGAACTGGATGAGCTTTACTAATTTCCACAAACATACCTGCATCTTCGCTTCATTTTTAATCCTGGCAAGAAGACAACGGAAATGATAAAGTTCAGCACAATAGTATCTCGTAAAAACTAATTATTTAGTAGTTCTTGACAAGTTGTGCTGTCATCACAACACTCATGCTGTATAGGAGGCAATTACTGGAGGACCTTATATCGCTGTGAGAGGAGTTGCTGCCAGAGAATTGTCAAAGAGAGCAATGTGTGCTGCAGTGCGTGCTTGATAACTTTGATTGTCACATAATAATAACCTAACATCATATAGAAACAAAATGCGAATAATCTCATTACAAAACTTTATTAGTAGGCATAGTTAATATGGTGAAAAACCCTCCCATTAAAGTCAGTGAGAGCTGTACACTACACAGGGGTCGGAGCGATCTACTTTCACCTCTTTCCCTGTAGTTTGCCGGTGACGGTGGGCACCCAAAGAGCTGATCAATCATAGTCGCAAGCGGCGATCCCAGGTGATCAACTATTCATGAACTATCCTAGGATAGGGACTTGATCATAGACTTGATCCTAGGATAGGTCATCAATAAAAATAGCCTAGAAAACACCTTTAGAAGTTTGAACCAAGTTTGGTATGAGGGTGGACATTCATTTTAAGCCACTATTTGTTATAGGATACTCAATAACTTGGAGCATAGGATGGGACTGCAAAGCAACTAGTGATTACATTTTATGTTTTAACAACTGCCTCAGGAGTAGCTCTAACATATCACCGTGAACTCTTCCATTTTTATGGAAAGCAAATGCTAATGCATGCTATAAATATTGATGTAGATGGAATCCGATATTATAGTAGCATTATTAAAGTTTCTCATTAAAACTTTACATTTAGATATCTTGCCGGACTTCATGGTTTTCTATTCATAGTAAAAGTATCCATGTTAAGTAAAAGAGCTTAATGCAATTCTTTAATTCAGAAACATGTATTGCTATACTAGATAGAGCTCCATCTAGTGGCTGACATATTGTGCAGTAATTCACATTGTGATATTTGTCTTTAATGTATCAAATACAGAAAATGTATGATACTGTCCAATATTAGATAGCAATTGTATGCATACAGTATTTGTATGTAATATATCATCAGTATGCTATGTTGAACTAATTTCATATACACAGTAGAAGATTTCAAAGTCCCTTTACACAGGGCAACTATTACCGTCACTGAATAGTTTGATGTGCATGAAAATGATAGCACAGCACTGCAGTCTTCCTGGGCTTTCCATTATACTTAAAAAGTTGATGTCTGGAACACTGTCTATGTTCTGCCCATTTGTCAGGGCTGACTAGATCAATAATAACAGAAGGCAGATGGTTTCACAGCTTCTTAGAACAGTAATTTACCCCTGGCGAACAAAAGCAGATCACACAATGTATCAGGGAGGTTTAGTCATAGCGTATCAAGCCCAGATTTTTGCCATGTCAAATTCTGAATACAATAGTCATGTGCTATAATTTCTTATATGGATTGAACATGTAAAAAAAGAGGAAATGTAAAAAACTATTGCAAGCTTAAAGGGGTATTCCGGTTATAGGATGTTTTTTCAAGTTTTCCGTGTTCAAATGCTGGGGACCCCACAGATCCCAAGAATGGGGGATGCGTGTCCTTCCTATTTCACAGCTGAAGATGCAGACTCCCTTTTCTGTAGTATGGTGGTAGAATGGAGCCATTGGTTGCACATGTGCAGCAGAGGCTCCACTACCTTCAATGGCGGTCGAGTATCTCTGTCTGCCCCATAGAAATAGATCTCATTCTTGGGATCAGTAGGGGTCTCAACGGTCATACCCCCACTGATCTATTGCTTTTTCACTCATCCTGTGGATGGGTGAAAACTTGAAAAATTGACCTACAATCAGGATACACCCTTAACTTAAAAATGTACTTTTGTCTTCCATTGCCGGTCTATCATGTAGTATGCTACAGTGATGTTCCATTACTAGTGATATAATGTCATATGACCCAGTGATCCAATCACTGTTATTATTGAAACATTTTACACCTAACATAATAAATCATGTCACACATTGGGCCAAGATTGTCATTGATGTTTCTGAAGACACTTAGGAATACCTACCTTCTGATGATATCACTCACTTGCCCTTGGATGTCCTGCATTTAGGAGTTTACACATATCAGAACCTTCTCTCTGGATGGTTATTTTAAACTTTTGTCAAGCAGGCAGTTGTGGCATGACTTGGCTACGATGGTATGTAGGTATTATGTGGCCATATTATCTGGACACTGTATTGGTGCACTGGAAGGGCTGTCAGTCATGATTTTCCCAAGGACCTCCACCAGTCTGTCAGGTTCAGCCCTGTGTATATAGTAAAAATTTAATTAGGAATCTTAACGATAGGTTCAATTAACAGAATAAAATGCAGTAAGTACAACATCCAAACTAATTTACCATACAGAAACAAATAGTGAGGCATCCTTGGACTACTGTCACCATCTTAATGTTATTCGCAAGCAAGGGCAATTATAGTTAGCCTGCAGTTTGGTATTTTGCTTATAAATGACTCAATGATCTTGTGTATTAATGTTATTTTTTTAGTATAGCTACCAAAGAATTCCATAAATGCAAAATTATTCCCATCCCAACCTCTAAATCTTCATGAACTTCTGGACGTTCTATTATTTTTATGCTATTAGTAGGACATGGAACATTAAAAATACACAAAAAGCCTGAGAGGGTTTTAGAAGTGGAGAGTTATTGCAAAGTCCAATATGAAAGTTTTAAACCCAATTTAATTCTTAGGAAAACGCTTATTAAAGACTTGAAGCGTCCTACTTTCCTTTTTCTTCCGTTATCATCCGAATCCTGCACTTTCTCAAGTCCCAATGATTGTACACCAGGGCAAAACTCAGCAACAGAAGTAATTAAAAGATTCAAAGCTCTGCCTGGAACTAATCATGGCTGCTCCATGACATACATATCTATATACTGTATATATGTATATATAAATATATATATATATATATGTGTGTGTTTCTATAGATAGATAAATGGATATATACATATTGACAAGAAGGATAGGAAACAATTTGTGTAAAATAGTAAAATATTGTTGGTACCAGCAGACGATAAATGAGGAGCATCCTACAAAGTTATTATTAGTCTCATCTAATAAGGCATGAAGGATGGCGTTTACACTAATTGTTTCTCAAGATGAGGACACAAGTCACTGCGATTCTGCAGATATATGTAATGTGAAAAATATAATATTGATAACTCAATGTATTAAAGGGGTTGTCCAGGTTCTTTTTTTTTTTACTAACTTTCCTAGCCCATACTCACCTCTCCCATGTCCGGCAAGTTCCCTGCCGGTAGTCCTGGCTTTCTGTTTACAGGCTACTGACGGAGCTCAGCAATGAATCAGCCTGTAAACATTATACCATGGGCAGCTTGCAGGGAGTGGGGAGAAGTGAAGAATATTGATCTCGGACAACCTCTTTTAGGATAGGTCATGGGTCATGCCACAGGGATTGCTTTCTAGTTACATGGCCTTCAATGGCCATCATCTTCATCCACATTGTGAAAGAGATATGATGAATAGGCCAGGTAATTGAAATCCAGCAGCATGAAAAATGTGGAAAGAAATTGCATAGTTATGCAGTATAAACTAGTTTTAAAAGGATATTAGCCTGGCAAGTATCAAAATTAATGGAACTTTCCCTCCACACTAAATTTGGATATATGCCTTTGATATGCCATGACTATCCGATGTTGGTGGTCCAACTGCTGAGAACAACAACCCCTAGGATAATCCCGAGATTTTGTTTTGCAACACCATGCAAGGAAAGCTTTGGAATTCATGGGCGTACTAGTAGTCTGTCCCAAAGATCAATCAAGTATAGCCCATCGTAGAGCAGTGTGTTCCAATCTGATTTATTGAAACCTTATCTGGAGATTCCCAAAAGACAGCAGCCATAAGATTGATGATTTGGTATGGGACTAAGACCTAGATATTGATTTGCATTTAATACTTCATGTCCTTTATGGAAACAATTTGGTGCTGTGATAGTGCAAAAGATAAAATGGATGATTGACAAACTGAATGAATATTGAGTATCTGTAATCTCACTCATCTCCACTTGCTGCATCCAAATGTTCCACTATGGAAAATAATGAAGTTACATGCATGCCAAATCTAATTACCTGTCAAAGAGGTGCTGTTGGCCTTAAAGGAGATGTCCCGCGCCGAAACGGGTTGTTTTTTTTTTAAACCCCCCCCCCGTTCGGCGCGAGACAACCCCGATGCAGGGGTTAAAAAAACCACCCGCACAGCGCTTACCTGAATCCCGGCGGTCCGGCGTCTTCATACTCACCTGCTGAAGATGGCCGCCGGGATCCTCTGTCTTCGTGGACCGCAGCTCTTCTGTGCGGTCCACTGCCGATTCCAGCCTCCTGATTGGCTGGAATCGGCACGTGACGGGGCGGAGCTACACGGAGCCGCTCTCTGGCACGAGCGGCTCCATAGAAGACTGCTGAAGACCCGGACTGCGCAAGCGCGGCTAATTTGGCCATCGGAGGCCAAAAATTAGTCGGCACCATGGAGACGAGGACGCTAGCAACGGAGCAGGTAAGTAAAAATCTTTTTATAACTTCTGTATGGCTCATAATTAATGCACAATGTATATTACAAAGTGCATTATTATGGCCATACAGAAGTGTATAGACCCACTTGCTGCCTCGGGACAACCCCTTTAAGCCCAATATTTGACACCCTATCTACAATATATATATATATATATATATATATATATATATATATATATATATATATAACGACTATTCAGTAGAGGTATAAGTTGAAGCTCCCGAGCGCTAAAGCAAAACCTGTAACAGGGCCCCCAACTATAATGCTTTATTCATAGTACTGGGCTCCCTATATGGAGAAGAGAGGTCTTATGGGCCCCCTAAGGCTCCTGGGCCCGGGTGCAACTGCGTCCCCTGCATCCCCTATAGTTATGCCAGTGAGTACTACAGAAGCTACACAAATAATTTTGGAAATATGCCTTATATTATAATATACAACACACGAGAGGCTCAACAGAGAGAATGTGTGACATTAATGAAGCTACTAGTAATGAAACATATCACTGCTCAAGTAGCTCAGTTATATGTCAGGGGGGAAAAAAAATCAACATTCTATCATTTCTATCATTTAAACAAATTATAGATTTACTCTCGCCAGCAGAAAACAAATGCCACTTTAGTATTACATTGGTACATTCCAGATGGATATTCTTGGCACACTGTGAGGCTCTCTGCATAGCATCCTAGCATATGTTATCTGTAAAACATAGTTGATATCACATCTGTTGGTGAATGCTAAAACAAAAGTCAACAAAACCATTGTCTTTATATCTAGATTTTATATTCTCTATGTCTATGGGACACGGTAATTAGACTTGATGGATCACTGTTTTTATTTAGTCCTTGGGGGGTATAATTGTGACCAGTTGTAAATAATTTCATTAGGTATCTATATGGTAATCAGGCAATTAAGGGCGTACACAGATATTATAAGGCACCATAGCAAAACATAGAATGGGCCCTACTACCCATTGTGTGATCTACCAAATGGACTAAAGTTTTAGTAAAGTTAATGTTGCTCATGTTGAACTATTGGGCGATAAAATCGGTCTGAGTTCTGCCAAATCGAATCAGGGTAGTTTGAATTGATTTTTTGGAGAAAATCGCAGGAAAATTTAATTTCCCATAATTTCTGCTGCAGAAGTCAATGTGCAGTCAATCAGCAGCCAGGGTGCCTAGCTACTGTCATCAAATGTGTCCTCCAACTTGCATATGGCCTGCAGTTTCAATGGATGCTTGCATCACATGACCTAGCCATATATAACATAGGCACAGTGTAACCAGCGGCCATTCTATAGTTGAGCACAGGAGAGAAAAGCAACAGGGCTTCTTCACATGGGTGTGTTTTAGTGCTGTTATGCAGCCGTGATAATCACAGCCGCATAACTGGACGAAACAAAACCATTTTTTGGTTGACTTTTTAGTGTTGTTTTATGCAACTTATCAGCTCACTTTGTAGTTTGCAGAAAACCTCTGCTAGCTGCATACAGCCTGCAAATAATTCAGTGGCAGGACTGGCGAGTTTGAAAAACTTCTGAGGTTGCTGACACACACTGTGTGTATTTGCTGTTTCCCCGTTTTTTTTTCTTCTATTTTTTTAAAAGACACCACCAACAAAATAAGATGAAATACTTAGGAGACACGATATCTGAGAACAGAAGACCACAGAGTGTAGCTTATATTTTTGTGAGCTGTCCCTGTTTGGCGCAGCATAATTGAATTCCCTAGACACCACTGCTAGATGCATACGATCTGAAAATAATTTGTAGTGGCCAGACTGGGGACTTTGAACGATGTCTGAGGCCACTGACACGCAGTGTGTGTATTTACTGTTTCCTTGTTTAGTTTTCTTTTTGTTTTATAGTAACAAAGATAAATCACAACCCACAAAATAATCCACAATCCCTGGGAGGCACAATATGACAGAACAGAAGGCCACATAGTACAGCTTGTTCTAGCAAGCACCATATTGTTATAGCCTCTGCTGAGGCAGTTGTGTAAGGGGGTCCTGCTCCCCTTGCTCATGCAAGGCTGAGCCCGCCCCCAGCCTACATGTCCTGGAAGAGCAATATAAAAGAGTATGACAAGCTGCATCACAGGAGCAGAAAGAGAGGCAGCCAGAAGTGTTAGCAGCATGTGCATGCTGCTCGGCACATCAGAAGACTCCTAGGCTGTGACAAGGGAAAAAAGGACTGCATTGTTCATGGAGGTGGCCGTTGAGCTCAGATAACAGTGCAAGCTGGGGAATAGTGCAGGAAAAGGCTCGAAGAACCAGAGGTAAAGAGGAGCCAAAGAGCCCTAAAAACCAGGAACTGAGATTGCAGAGTCAGCCAGATAAGAAGATAAACTGGTGTTACATGTGGTTGAAGATATGCTTCCAACCAACACATGTCAGAGAGGCTGACTTCTGAAAAATACCAGTATACATGCATCAGTTGGACTTTAGGCTCGAGTATGAGTGAAGATTTGGGACTGTGTTCCAAATTAGGAATCAAACCTGCAGGAGCAGATGGAGCGAAAGTGTGAAAGTCCATGCAAACCCGCAGAAGCTGAGAGTTTTCTAATGTACAAACTATGCACAAGAGAATGTATTTCTGATATGATGTTTATTATGTTCGGATATGCATAATATGCTAACATTGGTGTAACGGTGCAGCAGGCCACCTGGTGCTATGGAAAGAGAGAAACTAGTCATGACTAGACAGAGCCATAGGAAAATTGTGACGTTTCCAACGTCTGGCATTTCACTGTGGAGACACAGCCCCCACGGGGCGAGAAGAGGTCTGTTTTACATGAAGCAGAATTTGGTCAATGGCCATGATTAGTAAACAAGTGACCTGCTGCACCCAGAGTTCAAACCCAGAGTACCTAATGCCTTGTGTTGAAAGTGATGTTGCTTCAGCTATCAGGAAATTTATAAAGTACAACTACCCTCCTATGGAGTGACCAAAAACCACATATGCGAATTGATAGCGGCATTTAAAGGGTTAATAGCGTGATTAGCCGCTCGACCGATTGCAGCTATTGCCTGCGGGTGTCAGCTGTAATAAACAGCTGCCGCCCGCGCTGTAAAAAGAGAGATCGCGCCATACATACCCCAACGCTGCAGAACGTAATTGTATGTCCTGGAGTAAGAAGGGGTTAAATTGTCCTGGTAATCATAAGGTCGCTTTCACACAGGCTACAAAATTGTGCGATTTTTTTCGCGATACAACAGCGCTTCCAATGGCTTCCTTCACATTTGCGATGTTTTGTCTGATGCTATGTTGCTAAGAAATAAAATCGCGGCATGCTCTATATAGCTGTGATTTAGGATGTTTTTTAGCCCAGGTTTCCCTTTGGAGCCTTCTTGTTTACCGCATCGCATAGCACAAACTTGCGCTTTTCATGCAATGCGATTTTTAACATTAGAAAGTCCTATTAACTTTTTCATAATAAAATCACACGATTTTTATCGCGCAAGAAAATCGTGGGCATTGGTGAGACGGCGCAAAATTTTTTTCACAAGAAAAAGCATCATTGACGCTATAAAATCGTGTGTACATAGCAGCGTTATCGCAGCGATTTTGTAGCGCCAATATCGCTGTCGCCCGTGTGAAAGAGGCCTAAATTTCTCATATTTTTCCTCATATTTACAAGCCTACAATATGAATACCATGCATCACTGAAGACTAAAATGTTACATCTGTAAGTTGCTTTATGCCCTCTACCATCCTACGAAATTTCATGAAAATCTGAGATGGTCGGGTTGGGAGCTGTGATGATTTGATGTGGAATGACCCCTCTACCTGCTTTTATGGTCAATATTATCAGATGTATGCAAACAAGCAATGGCGCTCCTGTCTACTAGTAGCTATAAAAACTAGGCAATGGAATGGAATTAGCTAAGAGCTGAGATTCATGATTTTCTCTGTATAGTATGTTACTAAGCAGAGGGGTATAGCTATAAGGGGTTTAAGGGTAGCATTGGACCCTGACGTCAGGGGGGCCTGAGGCTCCCTTGTCACATAAGAAGACATCAGTATTATAAATATCACATGGCTCCGGGGGAGCCCAGATTTTTGTCTTTGTCCTCGTTAGTTGCAGGCTACGTCGTTGTCACTAAGAATAAATGAGTCAGCCTCTGCTGTACTTAATTGCCATATGCTACACAAAACTCATCTAGAATAGACACAACCTTAGAGATGATGTTAGATTCTGACCTAAACAAAAACCACTCCAACCATCTGGGTTGACACAACGTAGCCCACCGTGGTCTAGATTTAGAAGTTGCTGCAATGTATTTTTATCTACCCTGTTCAGCATATTAAATAGGAGGCAGAAAGCAGAGAGACGACCTTGATGGAACTATATATTTTTGATGTCACATTGACAATATTATCTATGCAGCAAGCAAAAATGAACGTGAGAGAAAACTCTCATCCTGTCCATACACATGAATAATTAAACATTAACCTTTCTTTGTGAATACAATTAAAATCTCCAGTACCTAGACAGCTTGAGTGACAACAGTCTGACCCGTGAGCAAAATCTGTGGTGAGATGTCTCTCTCTGCAGACACGTACAGAATTGTGGGTGGAATATTTTTGATTAATAATAAAACACAATATAGTAAAAATTTGATTAATGTTAACCTCTTAATGCACAGAACATAAGTTTACTTCCTGGCCGCCTGGTACTTAAGGCAACAGGATGTAAACTTACATCTTAGTGGTGAAACTAAGCCCGTGCCATCTGTAGTGGAAGACGGTTGGGAATACTGATCCCCGTTGTTAATCCCTTACATGCTGCGATCATTGTTGATTGTGGCATGTAAAGGGTGTACAGTGGAAACGCTCCCCTCTGTGACTTTATCAGCCTACCATGATGTCATTACAGAGGATCGATAGATTTCCATGGGAATTGGACGCCATTGCCTGGCATTTGGATCTACCATTGCATATGATCGCTACCAACAGCTATAACACAATGCAGTACAAATGTGCTGCAATGTATTTTCATAGCGATCACAGGTTCAAGTCCTCTCCAGGAAGACAAAAAAATGTATGAAAATAAAATAAAAATACTAACAAAAAAGTGTTAAAAAAAAAAAACAAAAAAAAAAACTTTTGCCCAATTTCCCCTCTTTAAAAAGAAAAATTTTAAACTGTGAATGTTTGGCATCGTTGCATCCATAATGACTTGTGCAATAAAATGAACACACTATTTATCCTGCATGGAAAAAAAAAACATTTAAAAAACTGAGCAAAATACTGACTTTTCACATTTCGCCTCCCAAAAAACACAAAAACAGTGATTTAAAAAAAGCTGTATGTACCCCAAAATGCTACCAAATTATTTTGGTATTGTCGTAATCATACCAACATCAACCAAACAAATTAACGCTGGATCAGTCTTTATGACCACACTCTGTATGTGTCCTTCCTTACCTTGGCTTGTGAGCAATGCAAGTATTTTTCAAAGCTAGCAGTCTCGCACCACTTATCTTGGGATATCTTGAACCGTGGGCCAAGATAAGGAAGGATATAAGTGCAAGGGTGCTTTTACGTGGGACGATTTGTCAGGTGCAGATGCCCGACAGGTTGTCCCAATAATGATTGCTCCTGTGCTTTTACACAGGAACAATGATTGCTCAGTGAATGGAGGCGGATGGGCTGGGGATCGTTCCGGCCCATTTCCATTTACAGTAAAGCAGGCAGTCATTAATAACTAAACGACTGCCTACTTGAGGGCTTCCTTCTAAGTTTTCAGTCCTAAACGGCTCACAATTACTTGACTGATATTTCATCATACATGGATACCTGATCTGCTGTGAACAGTCTATATGGGCGTTGTATTCACGGGTAGTGAGGTAAATCTTTGCACCATACGTTGCATGATTATGTTACCTAATACCAATAAAACAGTTTAAACATAAACGACTGTCTACTTACACAGGCTGATCCATCGTACAGTCTTCTGCATGCAGAAACTGAACAGCAAAAGACAAGGGAATGAGTTCTCCTTCGTTGTTCAGTTGGGAAATGCATTTCCACTGAATGATAATCGTTCAGATTCTCGTGGGAATCCAAACGATTATCGGCCCATGTAAAAGGGCCCTAACCTAATGCTATTCATAGAAACACAGAAGATTGACAAAAGCAAAGACCCCATTGTCCACCAGTCTGCCCTTATTATGAACTTTTATTTTATCTTAGAATATCTAAATGTTTATAATCATTTACAGTTGATTCTACTGGAAGGCTTGGTCGACACGAGGGCTGACTTCCATCAGCATCGGAAAGCATGCTTCCAAACCTGCACGATTTAGTGCGTTTTTTGGAGCGAGTTTCATGGCGAATTCCTGTCTGGAATTCGCCACCTCATTGAGGAGGTGAATTCCGCAGCTTAAAGAGCGATAAAATTGACATGCTGCGGATTTGAATTCTGTGCAGCGAGTCAATTTCCCCCCATAAGTTTTGTTTTCAAAATTTTGTCCACTTTGCTGCTACTGTAAATGTCTCGGAATGCTTAAAATGAATTCATTTTTACCCTTTTTTTAATGTACATTTCCCACATACGTGAAATATACGTGAACGTGTCAGTCCAGACGGGCCGTTAGAGAGGTGGCAGTCTATAGCAATAGCCTTAATGGGGAAATGCATGGTCTCCTCCACTCTGGAATTTTCATTAGGGAGGAGGGGACACCCTTCTCCCTAAAAGATTGACATGCTGGAAATGGAAGCTGCACTTGACTTCTTCAGGCGTTTATGGCATATACTTTTGATATGCCATAAATATCTCCAATGATAATACACCTTTAAGCTTTATTGCAGCCCTTGGGAGTAGTTCAATATGATGATGTGCACTTGCACCAAAAAAGGTTGTGTATCCCTGGTCTATATAGATAGGCATTGATTTTAGTGGGCAAGTTGCCATGCTTCTGAAGTGGGACTGTCAGAAGGATATTCAGTTTGATACAAAGCTAACCCAATCAGATTAAAAAAGTTCACATCCAGGTCATATTCACATAGCCAATAATCTTGCGCGAATTCTGTTGGTGTTGGAGAATGTGAGGCCCAACTTGCTGTTGGCCATGTGAAAGTGGCCTCAAAGCTAAATTCAGTGAGACATCCAGGTATTTAGACATCATTCACACAATGTAGGTTTGATGCACTTTTTAATGGCAAAACTGGAATTGGATCTTGCACACAGCAGAAATTTGACTTTTGCTTTGGATGTGAGCAGAGTTAAGACACACCGCCTAATATTAAGTTAAGGAAACTTAATCATCAGTTTATGTAGATTTAAACATTAAAATGAAGGTAAAGTGGAGAAATATACATATTAATGATAATAGTTTCATACCTTTCTCTTCCTGGAGTTCTATATTCTGTTATCTGTTATTTCCATCTGATTAGATTTGAAAGTGAATTACTTTTTTATATTCATACCTCGTGGCTCTCAGAATGTATATAAAAATCTACTTGTGAAATTGAAGAAGAACTGTTGATTGACTCAACAACAAATCAATGATTTGACATGTGTAATCTGCTGATTGCAGACTGAGAAAGTGTTTGTATCAGAGCAGTGTAGAGATATATGTCAATGGCAAAAAAAGAAAAAGGATATTTAAAGCAAATGAATGGAAATACATTTTAATAATATAGTTATTGCATTAGACATAATAATTTTGTTTATTTACAGTATATGTGGTTTTTTTTATGTACTGTATTTATAAATGCATAAATTGTGACATATTTATTATATTATTTAATTTTTGTGCAATTAAATCTCTTAAAATTTGTCTATTACATTATTATTTCTGCTTACTGTTACTAATTAGTATAGTTATAATAATTATCTGTAGCTTTGCTATTAAAGGCCCACTCTGGTGAATTTATTCTTCATTCATTAAGTAAATATCCCTCCAGGATATATAAGTGAGCTAGTATTAACTTGTTTAGTTATTTCTTTGTAACTGAAACTCCCCTCCAAGGATGCCCCGTGTCATGAGGAAGGCTTGCATGTTCTGAGAAGGCTGAAAGCTATACTGGTGGAAGTGTATTCTGGCAGTAGGGCCACTCATATCAGACAGGTTTCAACCTAGGAGCCAGACTAAGCGTATCTACCCAGATGAAGGGCAGGTTGTGCTCACTCTCCTTGGTTGGCAACCAGCCTAAGAAAAGGACAACTTTGATGTAAAAACCTATGACTCTGGAACATTGCTGCTACTGCCCCAGCTGGTTAGGTCATGTCAGATGAACCCAGGGTCTCAAGGGGGGGTTCAGTACTACACAGACTATACTCCATCTCAATATTCATCTGTGCAGGCTTGTAACGCATGCTCACATCTGCAGCCAAGCTTGAAACCCCACAGCAATGGGAAAGAAGCAAAACAGCAGGTGGAATGTGCCATTGAAGCCACAGCTCCAATGCTAAATGGTGGTTCCGGAGTATGGATTATGTATTGCTGACCTTGGAGATGACAACATCACTCAGTAGCACCATGAACGACCAACCAGCCCTCTTTAGGATTCAACTTTCTCTACAAGGAGTGTGGCCTAGAAAAGTTGGCCTAACCAAAGCTGGTTTCAACTCCCCCAATTGACTATCTGCAGTCAATGGGCACCATTAAATGCAGGCAAAAATGACAAAGAATAAAAGGCATGCACCAGCCCCTAAAGGTGTACGAGGAGTGCTAGAATATGACGCCCAGAGCGTCATTCAGCTTTAATTGCCTATTAACTATAGAAGCTAAATATTGACATTGCACCTTCAGAGAGAACCACTTCCCAGGGTAGCACTGCCTCCAAGAACACAATACAGGCTCTACTTTTTACTGGTCAACAAACCAAAAACTTAGAAATGCCTTTCTTGTGTCAATTTTATGATCAAGAACTACATTGCCTCCAAGCCTGAAGTCCTACCAATGGGCCAAGCCAATGAGAAAGGGTAGCTAGTGGAAGAAGCTTTAAATTGGCAATCTCCAGTCAGCTGGTGTGAAAGCTGACTTCCAGGCGACTCCCCCCATAATCAAAGTTTAAGGATTGTAGTTGCTTTGCAGATCTCTTCCCAGAATTACTGTGGGGAAATCTGAAAAGCTTCCATCTTGCAGACTTCTGAAGAAATTATAGGTTTCTCTGCAAAGAAGAATAAAGATTGATTTGACAAAAATGATCAAGACATCCAAGAACTGCTGGTGAAGAAGAGATCTACACAACAAGTACACCTTGCTCAGTCATCAAGCCCTCACAAGAAAGCAATTTTCCATTGTACATGTAGTAACCTTCAGTATTGACTAAAGTGATCTATAATGAATGGTGTACCAACCTTGCAGAGAAAACTCTCTGCAGACATCAGTGACTATAAAGGGTTTTATGAGGCCCTAAAGGCAATTCTTCACACCGATTTTCTAATCCCCTTGTGCAGCGCAAATGATCTAATGCTCCTTATGGAAAAGACTTCTATTTTAAATCAATGGTCTGAACACATTCAGACCCTCTTCAGTACTAACCACGTGGTCCAAGACTCAGAAATACATTCCATCTGCAAACATCCAGAGAAAACAGAACTTGACAATATTTCCACCCTAGAGGAGACCATCAAGGGTATCAAACCTGATAAGTGACAAGGCAGCAGAAATTGAACAAGGCAGGTTGCTACAGGACCTCAGATAAGGAGTCATCATTACCTTACATAATAAAAAGGGAAGAAGTCAGACTGCTCCAACTATCGGGATAACTCTGCTTTACATTCTAGGAAAACTCCTTGTCCTCTTGAATAGATTAGTCCCCACAATCCCTGAAAAAAAATCTTCTCAGAAAGCAAGTGTGGTTTCAGAGCTAATAGGAGTACCACTGACATGATATTTGCTATTCAACAGTATTAAGAGAAAAATAGGTGCAAAGTTCAGAACAGATCAATCCTCAGAGGTTTCCAGCTTTTTTTTTTTTACTGAAGCAGACCAATGTGATGATACAGATCATAATGAATAAAACAGTCTTTCAGTCTTTTAGAAGGGACCTAGCTTGGTGATGCACTTGCTGAAGATGAGCATAGTGTAGTGGGATTCAAAGACACTGAGACAGATTCTTCAAAAAAATTAGCTTCTTTCATTGTATCGATACATATGTGAGTTCAGTGAAATCGTTTCCCAAGACTGAACCAACAAGAGAAGGAAACATACTCTCTTATACAATCCACACAGACATTTTTTCATTATCTAAAAACAAACTGGTTACATTTCACTACAGTATTACACAGAGCAATATAGTCTTTAAACCTACAATTGCTCATCTCTTGCCCTAAAATAGGCATACTTCTGCCCTTCTTTTTACAACACCCACCATCTTACTTGCATTAACTCTTTCTCATCCAAATTCCAGCTACCATACCGGTACTGTGTAGACTATTAAATATGTTTTCAACTATCCACTGGACAACTACTGTAGCAGCTTACTACTGTTCCCATAGGAAAAAAAAGTCTTACAACAGAGACTTCCTCATAATTTATCTCCAGAGCTCTCTCGCTCTCTTTCATCTTTCGGGGCTATCCCTCTTTCTAATTGCTTCTACTTTTGCTTCCTGGAGCCATAGGCCCTACCTGCATTACATATAGCCTTTAGGGCGAAGTCAGACGAACATTTTTTTGCACGTGCCTATGTGCGCAAAAAAATGCATCTGATAGAACTATTGGTTTTCTATGGTCTGTTCACATGTCCGTCTTTTACAGGTGCAAAATACTCACACCTGCAAAAGATAGAACATCCATGCGCCGGGAAGTTCAACACGAAGCAATGTATGTAAGCAGCACCATGCAGGAATCTTCAGATAATGATCAGTAAAGTTGAGTACTAAACTTCATCTTTATTTGTAAAAACTCCAAGCAAAACAGAACTTGCAACATTTCGTCCGACACAGCGGACTTTGTCAAGCATAGATACACTGAGACACTGACATACTTATATATCAAGACATATGTGAAGACACACCAATCACAAACAACCCCTGTGGTACACCCCCAACTTACCCGCTAGGTATTGTCTGAAAAGAGGAGGCATCACGTGTAAGGTGTTAGATAGATAGGGAAGCCTACTCAGAGTGCAAACATATGTAGCACGTCATCACAAATATCCACAGGATGGGACGTATATTCCGTGCTGCCGTGCATCAAAGCCCAATGCGCATGTGTTGCATACGTCACGCAAATTGCATCACCAGCAGCGTAGCCCAGCATAACATGCCCTCACCGGCATCTCCCGGATGGGATGTGTGTCACACATTGCCAGGCTTCAAAGTTTCAATGCGCGGCATACGTCACGCGGGCCGCATCATCAGCAGCGTGATCCCGCCGTGACCAGACATCATCACGCAAATGCGGAGGAACGACATTGCGCATGCATACAGCAATATCTCAGGATTCTACATTGGTGCCATGGCAAAGGAGGATGGAAACAGCCAGCAAATAGCACCAATACTACAAATAAAATTGCTCATTAAACTGTAGTGAGGAACAAGCCTCCCACCACATATGATATTAGTATAATAAAAACAGCAAATACAATTGATATTGGTATTAAACTAACTGTATAGCATATATGCATAGGAAACTCACTTTTACCCAAATAATTAAGGCATATCATAAAAGACATGCATAAATTGATGCAAAGTAATATTTATTAGGCAAAAAGAGCTAGAAAGACATAAAATATACCAGTCTGATTACAGAAAAGGGAAAAATAATTTGAATCAAAAAGAAAATAAGTAAAGGTCCGTTTATGTAATTTGTGCAAATGCCTCCTAGACAGATAAAAAAACAACAACAATGAATAAACATCTCAAAACTGTTAAAAAAAACCATAAAAAATACTCTAAAAAAAGGATACCGGATTATACTCAATATTTAGGCCATGTGGCTGTAAAGAGTTCAACCTAAAGATCCACATAAGCTCACTATATTTTAATTTGTTCTCCCTGTTGCCAGCCCGGGTCAGTTTTGGTACACTATCAATGATACGAAAGCGCAACTGGCTGATCGAGTGGCCCGCCGTGATGAAGTGCTGGGCCACTGGAGGATCCATGTTGCCCGTTCGAATTGTGCTTTTATGTTGGGAGATGCGTTTTCTGACCTCATTAATTGTCTCGCCAATATAAAAAAGGCCACATGGCCAGTTGATCATATATACAACAAAACTAGATGAACAAGTAAATCTACCGCGAATTTGAAATTTTTGTCCCGTGCTGGGGTGAAAAAAAATGTGTCACCCTTAACGAGATTGCTGCAGCTTGTGCAGCCCATACAGGTGAAACAACCCCTATATTTACCCGTAAAAGAAGAGTGGCTAGAGGGAGAGCATCTAACATTTTTGTTAGTAAGCACTAACTTATCCTTAATGTTAGAGCCACGTTTGTAACACATCATTGGTAACGACTGAAAATCCTCTACTTCTGGGTGACATGTTTGAAGAAGGAGCCAATGTTTTCTAATGATACCAGTTAATTGGCCACTCAGTGGTCCAAATGTTGAAATAAATGGGACTCGTTTGGGGCCTATATTTCGGGTTTTGCTGGTAAGGGTGTATCCTCTCTGTAGAAACTTTTTGCACATAGGTTTTAGGCAGTCATCTAAATGAGGTTCATCTACTATCCTTCTTATTCTAAGCAGCTTGCTCTAAGGTAAGGAACGGAGCATATTTGTAGGGTTACAGCTGTTAAAACTGAGGAGAGTATTTCAGTCAGTCGGTGTAACAAAGATCCGTCTGCAGGGAGCCATCAGAGATAGTTATCAGTACATCAAGGAAATGAATATGATGACTGGAGGCTGTAATTGTAAATTTAAGTTCCTCGCAGACATTATTCAACTCGTGATGGAATCTCAACAGTGCATTCTCAGTATCAGTCCAAATGAGGAAGACATAATCTATATATCTCCACCATACCTGGACCGAGGTCCAGGATGGGGAGGTATATACGTGAGTCACCTCAAATGAATCAATGTAAAGGTTGGCGTAAGTGGGGGCCACGTTGGTCCCCATCGCGGTACCACGTTTATGAAGGTAGTATATGCTATCATAAATGAATACATTTTTGGAAAGGACATCCTCAAGTAGGGCCAAGATGAATTCTAATTTAGAATTAGACATATCCGATTTAGTAAGATGGTCTCTAACCGCTTGTAGACCCTTATGTTCTACGATGTTAGTGTACCGCTTGTAGACCCTTATGGGGTATGATGTTAGTGTACAAAGAGTTACTAATAGGCTATTGTCAGCCACCCTCAGGTCTTTCAATTTGCACAGAAAATCGTTGTGTTGTGAATGTATGAATGGTCCATTGGACCTGTGCCGGGAAGGTCCATGCTGCGTGTAAAGGTTTCCTTCGGGGAGTCCTCTCATCACTGAACACTGTGACAGTACTGACAACATACAGCAATAAGCATTAAACGACATAGAGCAATCAGAACCTTCCAGAACTTTCATACATGAACTTCTGTACACTACACAACCGTTAAACTTGCATAGGTTCTGTTCTGTCTGACATGACTTGCACAGACAATGAACCATTCATTTGAACGGGTTCATTCACATGAGTGATTTTTCACTAGGAACAATGGTCTAATTCTGAAAAATTGCTACAGGGTCCATTTTCGTCTCACGCAAAAATTAGACATGTAATGTGCAGTGTGTCGCACATCGCACAGCACATGGACACTGTGGTCGCATGCTGTGCAATGAGAATTGCACCCGAGAATGTCGGGCATAACTCACCACCCCCCCATGTAAATACGGCCTAAGGGTGGCTTCACCAGAGAGTTTTTTTGTGCGTACATAGGTGCATACATAGGTGCCAGTGGCTCCTTTGAAGGCAATGGTCTGCCGACACCCCTGAATTATTTTTCAGGGAAGGGCTTATATGTAAAGAATGTAAAGAATTCATGAATGGGTAAGTGCTGCCTCTGATTGGCTGAGTGCAGGACCAATCAGAGGCAGCTCTCAGCTGTCATTCAATAGCTGAGAGCTGCCTCCGATTGGTCACGGTGCTCAGCCAATCAGAGGCAGCCCATTTAGCAGGTGGGGATTTTAAATCCCTGCCTGCTGAATACTCCTCAGAGCAGTGCAGGAGAAGAGCTGGCTGCACCGGCTGAGCCTAGGCAGCTGAAGAAAGGTATTTCTTTTTTATATTTTTATCACCATTTTTTCTTGTTTTTCAGGGAAGGGCTTATATTTAAAGCCCTTCCCTGAAAAACAATTACAGGATGCCGGCAGCTGGATCCCCTGTCACAGCTGTCATCTGTGACAGCTGTGGTAGAGAATTCTTTATTCCCTGCAGGGATGAAGAGTTCCTTTGCTACATCTGTCACAGATGTGGCAGGTGCAGCAAGGAATTCTTTTTCCTTGTGGTGATGAAGCAAACATCTGTCGCATGCGGCAGATGTGTTCTTCATCCCCGCGGGGACACAGCAGCGGCAGACAGGTATTTTTATGCACTAAAATTCTTGTTTTTCAGGAAAGGGCTTATATGTAAAGCTCTTCCCTAAAAAAAAATTTAGGGGTGCCAGCAGACCATTGACTTCAATGGAGCCGCCAGCAGCAGCCGGGCTCCATTGAAGACAATGCGTGCATTCCCTATAGTGCACACATGTGCTATCTTTACAGGCACGCACCTGTAAAACACAGACATGTGAACACACCATAGGGAATGCATTGGTTCTAATAGAAGTATGTTTTTGTGCGCACGTATGCACGCACAAAAACACGCTCGTGTGAAGCCACCCTTAGGGCTTCGACAGACAAGAGGGCTTTACAAAACAGCTGCTCCTGTGCAATGTTGTTGTGCAGTAAATGAGTGTATTGTGGCACATTCACGCGGGCATGGGGATCACCCCGCCCTGATTTAAATGGCTAATTATTATAACAATGCAAGTGATCATGGGTATGCGCAGCATTTAGCGCATACCTACGTGTGCAGATGTGCTTGTTTGCACACCTCCTATAGCCCCAAATGGGGCTCTTTGTTGTGCAAATATGCACAAAATAGACCAGGTCCTATTTTTTTTTGCCCGCGAAAAAGCTGGCGTAAAAGAAAAAAGTGGGAATGAGCCAATTGAAATCAATGTATTTCCCATGCAAAAATGAGCAAAAACATGCTTGTCTATTCAAGCCCTTTGTTTGATGCTACAGAGAGTCACAGCAGATGTGAATGACCATAACTTAGTTTATGGTGCTGTGGGCATGTGACAGGTTGCCTTTAGAGCTTTGTTTGCAAAGCTAAGCCATACTATACTCTATATGAAACTCTTGGAGTTCTTCTCCTCAGATGGTCATGTGATCTTAGTTTTGACTAGCTCAGATTTACTTGGGTTTATGTATTTTCAAATTTATTTGCAGTGAGCATAATCCCTGTGATGGACTCTACCACACACACTCTTCACATGGACACTCTTATCACAGTTACTTATGATGATCGCACAGCTCCTGTTACACACTTATAATGAAGGAGATGATGGTTCAGCTTCCTAACTACATCCTTATGGACTGTAGCTTATTTAGGTGAATATAGAAGGTAATGATAATTAAACTATCCTCCCTGCAAGACAGAGATGGTATAGCCTCAGTGAATGGGAATGACGGAACAATCGCTGTTTAAACCAAACAATTTGCGAATGCTGACTTTTATGCCTGCATAAAATGAATAATGAACGACAAGAGAATAAATTATTGTTCATCGTTCAATTGTTGGCCATGTTAACACTTCAGACTCGCATCATCCAATGATTTTTTGGAATGATAATTGTTTTGTGTAAAAGGACCCTAATTGTAGGATCACCTGCCCTTTTCTTTGTATCACTTGATACTTTTTTGTGAATAGGGAACTTGGTCTGGAATTACCAGATGGCTTTTCCTATACCTGTGGGGTACTATTATGACCAGCTTTTTATGGCAGTATACAGGTTATGGACTTTCTATTTGACGGTAAAATGGTTCCAATTTTTTATTGTATATGGTTAGCTCTGAATCTTCATCAGATATTGGGCCTCCTTTATTCATATTGGTTGGATTAAATGTCCAAGTATTGTTGTTGGTTACACTAATGAATTTTCTTGTTTTCTTTTAATGTATATTTATTAAAAATTATGTTTTAACTTCACCCCATTATTTGTTACAGGGTAAAAATCCAACAAGGGCAATGTCTTCAATTTTTTTCTTTTGGTTTACGTAGCTTCTAGAACTCCAGCTTCCTTCCACACTACTACTTACAGAGATTTGTCATTGATACCATTAAATAGGCTGTCTCAGTAAATATATTGATGGCACATTTCTGTTATACTAGTACATCCCCAATGTCCAAATAGGGAGGGATCCAACTGGGTGCGTGGGGTATTACCCATTGGTTCTACGCAATTTTTTTCTAGGTGTCGCATAGTCAACTATTGTCTGCAACTGACCAACCATGAAGCTTCTGGAATAAAATGTAATCAACAGGTGACAAAGTGGCATGACGCATTTCTAGTATCAATACCACTTTGTTTTGATTTTCAAGTGTCACAACATTCAGAGCCCATTGAAATTAGTGCTCAGACACATCCTACCCATGCACTATGCCCCCAAGGCTTGTCTTAAAGTAATCCCATTAATGTTTATTAGGCATTCATATATTTGATAGTGAAAATTTTTACAAAAACAAAAATGTTACATATATTCTTTTAGCAATCTCTCTCAAAGGCTGCCATGGTCAGCCCGACTTTTACGAAATACATGCACACCCACTTCAGTGCATTTGGATTGGTCTAGAAAATCTATTACACTTAGGCTTGCAGGATGCTCAAAATAATTAGAACATCTTGACCAGACCATGGTTTTGTAAGAGGAGGCTTCTCAGCATACAAGCCGGCTGTTAAATGCGCAAATAAATATTTATTGTCATGTATAATGTATTAACAATGGTATTTTTACCCTTAATCTAGCATTAATATTCTGCTGGAGTCAGGGAATATTCTAGATTTAAATTCAATATACTCATACGGTATGCAGTCAACAGCTTTGACTATGTATATATATGTGTCAAGAGGGAGAACATAAACAATATTAAAGTTATCTCATAGGAACCAGTGGTTCTCCATAACTGCTACAAAAGTACAACTCCTGGAGAGCATGCAGTTATCAGAACATGCTGAGAGTTGCTTTTCAACAGCTGGAGAACTACAAGTAGGACATCACTGGATTAGAATGTAGGAAGCTCGGACACTTAGACGGAATTGCCATGGGATTACAAGCATTCCTGGGTGATCTTTCTTTAAGATCAATTTGGGGAGAGAACGTTTTTTCCCCTTTAAGTTAGGCTTCGTTCACACGAGCGCGTGTTTGCGTGTACATAGGTGCACACAAAACTGCGCATCCACATACGTGCGAAAGCTTGGTGAATGAAGCTCCGCGCACCATTGCTTTCAATGGGGTTGACGCTGCTGCCGGCCACCCCATTGAAAGCAACAGCCTGCCGGCAACCCCTGTAGTGATTTTTGGGGAAGGGCTTGAAACATAAGCCCTTCCCTGAAAATCATCCGTAGCATGTGTGAAAAGTTAAAAAATTATATACTCACCTCTTTGCCGCTACCGGGGCTCAGGCGCGTCTAGCCGCTTGTCTCCCTGCCCTGCTCTGAAGCTCTTTCAGCAGGTGGGGATTTAAAATCCCCGCCTGCTGAAAGGGCTGTATTTGATTGGCTGGGTGCTCAGCCAATCACAGGCAGCGCTTAGCCATTCATTGAATGACAGCTGAGTGCTGCCTGTGATTGGTCACAGCGCTCAACCAATCACAGGCAAGGCTCAGCCATTCATTAAATTCAATGAATCACTGAGTGCTACCTGTGATTGGCTGAGCGCTCAGCCAATCAGATACAGACCTTTCAGCAGGCGGGGATTTTAAATCCCACCGCTTGTGTGAGCGAGGCCTTAGGCAGAATTTCTTTTTACCTTAGAGATGCTTGCCATTGGGCAATGCATCTTGAAGGAAGAGTAGGATAGAAGTTAGATAATGGGTTTAGGACTGAAGGTGCATAGTGCTCATGTGACTGCTAGAGTTATCAACTGATTTTTTTTACTGGACAATTTATCCAAAAATCATGGAGAGCTAACATTTTTTTACCGACACGTTGGAAAACGATGCTAAATGATAAAGTTTATAACTGAAATGTGTTTTTAGGTCAGATACAGATACAAACTCACTACCGTCATTTACTGTGAGCTATAAAATGACAATAATCACTTTTATAATAACCTGCTCAACTAGCAACAATCTCAAAAAAATCATAGACACATTTTTTTTTTTTTTACGGACATTGGAAAAAAGTGCCTTGTAAGGAATTTCTGGACGATTGGCAACCCTGATGATCACTCTCTTCTCCATAAAGGGAGCCCAGTACTATTAATAAAGCATTATAGTTGTGGGCTCTGTTACAGCTTTTGCATTGGGGCCCAGGAGCTTCAAGTTACGTCTCTCTGCATTAAGGGGTTAAGAGAAGTTGGGGGGCCCCAAGATAAACTTTTGCACCCGGACCCATGAGCCTTTAGCTATGCCCCTGTTCCAGACCATTATTGAGGATTTCTTTAGAACCTTCTTATTCTTGTCTTGGCGATATACAGTAGTGTGTTAAACACGAATCGATCCTAAATTTATCTTCTGACATAAGTCTAGGCCATAAGTAATTTTCACGGAGACATAGCAGCAGCGTTATATATGATGCCCCAGCCCCATGAACACTGCTTGGAGACTTCTGCTAATAAAACTTCCAATGCATTCTTTCTATATAGTGCCATATAATAAGTGGTATTTTATCCCGAGAGCGGTACTGGATAAATGGGATGTTATTTGACACAAGAGCACTCCCACTCTCCTCAGTGAACACACATTATTTATAACAAGCGTGCGCTCTACATCTACAGTAGAAGAAAAGGATGGATATATATATATGTTTTAATCGTCAGCACTCGTGGCTAGAGTATATCAGGGGCAAAAAGGACAACTGCCTTATGATGTTCATTTACATGGCTCGCCCACTCTGTCCTCATTATGCATGAACTGTATAAGATTTATTAGATAGTGTTGTTAGTTGGGCACTGCATTTACTGGTATGTGTTCACTAAATGCCACTATTTTGTACGTACTTTAGAGTACTGCTATTACAGTGCATTGACACTTTATTTGGTATTGTTTGAGCACAGTATGTAAAATGGGAGAGGATCACTTCACCGTGTTTAACCCAAGGGGCTCTACAGACCTTAATCTTGACCTATCAGCACAAATAAAATAATAATATAAAGCACATTAATGTATTACTATTGTGTCTACCTTTAGACATGAGCGAACACGCTCGGATAAAGTATTTACTTGAGCGAGCATCACTCTTCTCGAGTAACTGCTTACTGGTCCGAGCAGGCTCGGGGGGTGGCAGGTGTTAGCGGGGGCGTAGAGAGAGAGAGAGATCTCTCAGTCCCCCCCCCCCCCCCCCGCTAACCCCTGCTCGCTCCCGCCCCCCGTCGCTCCTCGAGAAGAGCGATGCTCGCTCGAGCAACTGCTTCATCTGAGCGTGCTCGCTCATCTCTATCTACCTTCTAATATTCCACTTACAGGGACGAGTTCAACTCTTAACTGACTAATAGAGATGAGCGAACGTACTCGTTAAGGGTGATTTCGCTATCGAGCATCGCTATTTTTGAGTACCTGGCTACTCGGGTGAAAAGATTCGGGGGGTGCCGGGGGGGGGGGGGGGGCGGCGTGGTGGAGCGGGGGGATGGAGTGGGGAACAGGGGGGAGCTCTCTCTCTCTCCCCTCCACTCCCCTCTGCGACCCCCCCACTCACCCCCGCCGCCCCCCGAATCAGGTAGTCAGGTACTCGAAAATAGCGATGCTCGATTGCGAATTTGCCCTTAACGAGTACGTTTGCTCATCTCTACTGACTAAGCTTTTTTTTTCATTTTGCCATTTTCGTTTTTTCCTTCCACCTTTTAAACAATCGTAACTCCTATATTTATCCATTGACATTGCTGTATGAGGGCTTGTTTTTGCAGGATGAATTGTATTTTTCAATGGTGCCATTTACAATACCATATAATGTATTGAAAAACTAAAAAAAGTTCTAAGTGGAGAGAAAGGGAAAAAAAATGAAACTCCGCCATCTTTCATTGCATCGTGTTTCTACTGCGCAAAAACTGCAACAAAAATGACATGATAACTTTATTCTATGGGTCAGTACAATTACTAGATATCAAACTTGTATAGGTTTTCTTTTTTTGCTGTACTACTTGTATTTTTTTCAAAAATATGTAATTTTTAAAAATTATTTTCTGCCACCATCTTCTGCGTGCAATAACTTTTTTATTTTTCTGCCAACATAGTTGTGCGATGGCTCATTTTTTCTGGGACATCCTGTAGTCTCTGTTGGTATACTTTTAGAATGCATACACCTTTTTGATCGCTTTTTATTGCATTTTTTGTTGGAGACAGGGTGACCAAAAAAGCGCATTTCTGGTGTTCTTTATATATTTTTTTCAGACGACGTTCATCAGGCGGGGTAAATAATGCATTATATTAATAGATCGGGCTTTTACAAACACAGCAATACTAAATATGTATTTTTGTTTTATTAAAGGGGTTGTCCCGCGAAAGCAAGTGGGGGTATACACTTCTGTATGGCCATATTAATGCACTTTGTAATGTACATTGTGCATTAATTATGAGCCATACAGAAGTTATTCACTTACCTGTTCCGTTGCTGGCGTCCCCGTCTCCATGGTGCCGTCTAATCTTCAGCGTCTAATCGCCCGATTAGACGCGCTTGCGCAGTCCTGTCTTCTGTCTTCTGAATGGGGCCGCTCGTGCCAGAGAGCGGCTCCTCGTAGCTCCGCCCCGTCACGTGTGCCGATTCCAGCCAATGAGGAGGCTGGAATCGGCAATGGACCGCACAGAAGACCTGCGGTCCACCGAGGGTGAAGATCCCGGCGGCCATCTTCACAAGGTAAGTAAGAAGTCACCGGAGCGCGGGGATTCGGGTAAGTACTATCCGTTTTTTTTTTTTTTAACCCCTGCATCGGGTTTGTCTTGCGCCGAACGGGGGAACTATTGAAAAAAAAAAAAACCCGTTTCCGCGCGGGACAACCCCTTTAAGATTCTTTTATTATAAATATGGCAAAAGTTTTGTTTATTTTAATTTTGTACCTTTTTTTAATAATTAGTAAAACTTTATTGTCCTTATTTTTACTTCTATTTTTATTCCCCAGAGGGAACAACAACTTGTGATGCTTTGATCGCTCCTGCATTATAATGTAATGCAATAGCATTACATCATACTGCTATTGGACAGGCAGTCTATCAAGCCACCCCACGGGGACTGCTTGATAGGCATACTGCTAAGACAGCCCTAGGGCCATTCAGAAGGCCTCTGGCTGCCATTACACCCTCAGGGCTCGCTGCGATCTCATCATAATTTAAATGCTGCTGTCAGTATTAACAGTGACATCAAGAGGGTTAACAGCTCCGATCAGCGGCTGATCAGAGCAGTTGCCGCTGGGTGTCGGCTGTAAGCAACAGCCAGCACCCTCAGTGTATGGAGGGAGATCGCCGCGCAATCTCTCTTCATACATAGACCGCCGATACAGACCATCAAAAGCAGTATCGGCGGTCACTAAGGGGTTAAAGTCTTCATCTTAGTTACTTTGTTACTATTAAGATGGGCTCATACAAACGTGTGGGTATAGCATATTCCACGCACAGCTTTTTTGCACTGGAATTTGCTGTACCAATCTCCCATAGGTGGCCATGTTGCCACTCGCATGAATTGTGTGAAAAACACACACAAGAAAAATCTGACGCATACACGCCAAGATAGTGCATGGTGATTGGCGGCGTGCAGCAAGTACACAAAATCATTGCATACCTGCTGCGTGCCACACACGTGTCTCGTGAACTGCACACAGCGAATTACAGCCGCCTGAGCCCAACCTTACCATGCCGTGTTTGCTATTCTCCGACTGTATTGATAATACATATCATAGCACATCAGTATATTACATGCTTTTATATCTTTACTATTCCATGGACTTTAATTGATATCTTTGCATACAGAAGAAAAATGAACAAAGTAAAAGGAGAGGATGCAAAAATATTGTTGGAAAATGTATCGTTCAGCAGGTTCCTTAAAAGGTCATTACAGTATAAAATGAAAGGATTATCTAAATTTTGCAATGAGAGCAGTCTCTGTCCTCCAGAATTGATGACTTAGCTGGGAATAAGGGAGCAAGGAATGCACTGCAAAGGATTTCTTTAATGTAAAAAGGTGATCTCTTTATGAGTCAAACACAACCAAGGAAGATTTGTGACTTTAAAGAAAAAAACCCAGAAAGACACAATACCGGCATTGTATATGAATGGGGGGATCGATAATCTGACTACATATATTGATTCAGGAGCTTCACTGTTTTCTTAGTGTCATAACCTTTACAACGATCTTTGTATTTTTCTGCTAAGATACTGGGATCCTCCAAGGGCTTCTTGAGTTTAAAGTAACACATAGACACAAGCAGATATAAAGGGACATTCCAGACAAGGAGTTTTATGATCTATCCATGGGATGTACCATAAATGTCTAATTGGTGGCCATTCTAGCAAGAAAAAATGGATCCCCTAACCCTTGTTGTGCAGTACAAGTGAAGAAAAAGCCAAGGCGAGCTGACTTTGTATATTCACTGTTCTTCCCATTAAACTCTGTGGGAGTTATAGAAAAAGTTGAACAAACATGTTCTTATAAAATTGGAGCCAGATAACACAGGGTCGCATCATTAACAGTAGGTATTGGACATAGCTCAGCTCCTTCTCCCTTTTCCCCTTCCTGCACACCCTTGTACAGTAAGCTTATTATACGGTTCCATAGAAGATAATTGTATTACCTTTAATAAGGTTGCCAATAGCCAGTTCTGTCAAGAAGCTGAGTAAACAATCTTAAAGGGCCACTCTAGTGAAAACACATTTTCCACCCCTGTACCTCTCACCTGATTGCCTGTCCCACTTTGGATGTTTCATATATTTCAGTAACGTCTATGCAGTGCAGCCTCCCGTTTGCTACTTATCAGACACTATCTTGATTTCCAGATTTTTTTCCTTTACTTTTCTTCCTCTGTCAATCCCATAATGCATCATCACAGCATCATATGACTAGAGATGAGCGAGCACCAAAATGCTCGGGTGCTCGTTACTCGGGACGAAATTATCGCGATGCTCGAGGGTTCGTTTCGAGTAACGAACCCCATTGAAGTCAATGGGCGACTCGAGCATTTTTGTATATCGCCGATGCTCGCTAAGGTTTCCATTTGTGAAAATCTGGGCAATTCAAGAAAGTGATGGGAACGACACAGCAACGGATAGGGCAGGCGAGGGGCTACATGTTGGGCTGCATCTCAAGTTCCCAGGTCCCACTATTAAGCCACAATAGCGGCAAGAGTGGGCCCCCCCCTCCCAACAACTTTTACTTCTGAAAAGCCCTCATTAGCAATGGATACCTTAGCTAAGTACCACACTACCTCCAACAAAGCACAATCACTGCCTGCATGACACTCCGCTGCCACTTCTCCTGGGTTACATACTGCCCAACCCCCCCCCCGCACGACCCAGTGTCCACAGCGCACACCAAATTGTCCCGTCGCAGCCTTCAGCTGCCCTCATGCCATGCCACACTCATGTCTATTTATAAGTGCGTCTGCCATGAGGAGGAACTGCAGGCACACACTGCAGAGGGTTGGCACGGCTAGGCAGCGAACCTCTTTAAAAGGGGCGGGGCGATAGCCCACAATGCTGTACAGAAGCAATGAGAAATATAATCCTGTGCCAACGCCATCAGGAGCTGCACACGTGGGCATAGCAATGGGGAACCTATGTGCCACACACTATTCATTCTGTCAAGGTGTCTGCATGCCCCAGTCAGACCGCGGTTTTTTATAAATAGTCACAGGCAGGTACAACTGGGAATCCCCAACTCCGCAATGGGAATTCCGTGTGCACCCACAGCATGGGTGGCTCCCTGGAACCCACCCGCTGTACATAAATGTATCCCATTGCAGTGCCCTGGATAGCAGAGCTAATGTCAGATTAAATGCAGGTGGGCTTCGGCCCACACTGCATGCCTCAACCTGACCAGGCTTTTTAATTCATAGACACAGGCAGGTACAACTCCCTATTGTGAAGTCCTTGTGGACCGACAGCATGGGTGGGTGCCAGGAAGCCACTGGCGGCACATAAGCATTGCCCATCACAGCTGAGGTAATGTCATGTTTAATGCAGGTGGGCTTCGGCCCACACTGCATGCCCCAGTCAGACTGGGGTTCTTTAGAAGTGGACACATGTAGTTACAACTCCGTGTGGACCAACAGCATGGGTGGCTCCCTGGAACCCACCGGCGGTACATAAATATATCCCATTGCAGTGCCCAACACAGCTGATGTAACGTCAGCTGTAATGCAGGTGGGCCAAAAATTAATTGGATTACACTGTAGGCGAGGGCCCCAAAAAATTGGTGTACCAACAGTACTAATGTACCTCAGAAAAATTGCCCATGCCCAACCAAGAGGGCTGGTGAAACCCATTAATCGCTTTGGTTAATGTGGCTTAATTGGTAACTAGGCCTGGAGGCAGCCCAGTTAAAATAAAAATTGGTTCAGGTGCAAGTTTCAACGCTTTAATGAGCATTGAAACGTATAAAATTGTTTACAAAAATTATATGACTGAGCCTTGTGGGCCTAAAAAAAATTGCCCGTTCGGCGTGATTATGTGAGGTTTCAGGAGGAGGAGCAGGAGATTGATGAAGCTAACAGGTCCACGTTTTTGATGGTGATAGAGAACGATGCTTCCATCCGTGGCTGCAGCCTACGTATTGTTTAGGTATCGCTGCTGTCCGCTGGTGAAGAAGAGAAGTCTGGGGAAATCCAGGCTTTGTTCATCTTGATGAGTGTAAGCCTGTCGGCACTGTCGGTTGACAGGTGGGTACGCTTATCCGTGATGATTCCCCCAGCCGCACTAAACACCCTCTCTGACAAGACGCTAGCTGCAGGACAAGCAAGCACCTCCAGGGCATACAGCACGAGTTCAGGCCACGTGTCCAGCTTCGACACCCAGTAGTTGTAGGGGGCAGAGGCGTCACCGAGGACGGTCGTGCAATCGGCTACGTACTCCCTCACCATCCTTTTACACTGCTCCCGCCAACTCAGCCTTGACTGGGGAGCGATGACACAGTCTTGCTGGGGAGCCATAAAGCTGGCAAAGGCCTTGGTGAATGTTCCCCTGCCTGCGCTGTACATGCTGCCTGATCTCTCCGCCTCCCCTACTACCTGGCCCTCGGAACTGCGCCTTCTGCCACTAGCGCTGTCGGATGGGAAGTTTACCATCAGTTTGTCCACCAGCGCCCTGTGGTATAGCATCATTCTCGAACCCCTTTCCTCTTCGGGAATGAGAGTGGAAAGGTTCTCCTTATACCGTGGGTCGAGCAGTGTGTACACCCAGTAATCCGTAGTGGCCAGAATGCGTGTAACGCGAGGGTCACGAGAAAGGCATCCTAACATGAAGTCAGCCATGTGTGCCAGGGTACCTGTACGCAACACATGGCTGTCCTCACTAGGAAGATCACTTTCAGGATCCTCCTCCACCTCCTATACACGCTGAAAGGATGACAGGCAAGCAGCATGTGTACCCTCAGCAGTGGGCCAAGCTGTCTCTTCCCCCTCCTCCTCAAGCTCCTCCCCCTCCTCCTCCTCAACGCGCTGAGATATAGACATGAGGGTGCTCTGACTATCCAGCGACATACTGTCTTCGCACGCCTCTGTTTCTGAGTGCAAAGCGTCTGCCTTTATGCTTTGCAGGGAACTTCTCAAGAGGCATAGCAGAGGAATGGTGACGCTAATGATTGCAGCATCCCCGCTCACCATCTGGGTAGACTCCTCAAAGTTTCCAAGGACCTGGCAGATGTCTACCAACCAGGCCCACTCTTCTGTAAAGAATTGAGGAGGCTGACTCCCACTATGCCGCCCATGTTGGAGTTGGTATTCCACTATAGCTCTACGCTGCTCATAGAGCCTGGCCAACATGTGGAGCGTAGAGTTCCACCGTGTGGGCATGTCGCACAGCAGTCGGTGCACTGGCAGATTAAACCGATGTTGCAGGGTCCACAGGGTGGCAGCGTCCATCTTGGAGTTGCGGAAATGTGCGCTGACCCGGCGCACCTTTCCGAGCAGGTATGACAAGTGTGGGTAGCTTTTCAGAAAGCACCAAATTAAAGACATGGGCCAGGCATGGCACGTGCGTGAGGCTGCCGAGCTGCAGAGCCGCCACCAGGTTACGGCCGTTGTCACACACGACCATGCCCGGTTGGAGGCTCAGCGGCGCAAGCCAGCGGTCGGTCTGCTCTGTCAGACCCTGCAGCAGTTCGTGGGCTGTGTGCCTCTTCTCTCCTAAGCTGAGTAGTTTCAGCACGGCCTGCTGACGCTTGCCCACCGCTGTGCTGCCACGCCGCGCGATACCGACTGCTGGCGACGTGCTGCTGCTGCTGACACATCTTGATTGCGAGACAGAGGTTGCGTTGGAGGAGGAGGGTGGTTTAGTGGAGGAAGCATACACCGCCGCAGATACCAGCACCGAGCTGGGGCCCGCAATTCTGGGGGTGGGTAGGACGTGAGTGGTCCCAGGCTCTGACTCGGTCCCAGCCTCCACTAAATTCACCCAATGTGCCGTCAGGGAGATATAGTGGCCCTGCCCACCTGTGCTTGTCCACGTGTCCGTTGTTAAGTGGACCTTGGCAGTAACCGCATTGGTGAGGGCGCGTACAATGTTGCGGGAGACGTGGTCATGCAGGGCTGGGACGGCACATCGGGAAAAGTAGTGGCAATTGGGAACCGAGTAGCGCGGGGCCGCCGCCGCCATCATGCTTTTGAAAGCCTCCGTTTCCACAAGCCTATACGGCAGCATCTCCAGGCTGATCAATTTGGCAATGTGCACGTTTAACGCTTGAGCGTGTGGGTGCGTGGCGGTGTACTTGCACTTGCGTTCAAACAGTGGCGCTAGCGACGTCTGGACGCTGCACTGAGAGACATTGCTGGATGGGGCCGAGGACAGCGGAGGTGAGGGTGTGGGTGCAGGCCAGGAGACGGTAGTGCCTGTGTCCTCAGAGGGGGGTTGGATCTCAGTGGCAGGTTGGGGCACAGGGGGAGAGGCAGTGGTGCAAACCGGAGGCGGTGAACGGCCTTCGTCCCACCTTGTAGGGTGCTTGGCCATCATATGCCTGCGCATGCTGGTGGTGGTGGCTCCCCAGCTGATCTTGGCGCGACAAAGGTTGCACACCACTGTTCGTCGGTCGTTAGGCGTCTCTGTGAAAAACTGCCACACCGTAGAGTACCTTGACCTCTGCAGGGTGGCATGGCGCGAGGGGGCGCTTTGGGAAACAGTTGGTGGATTATTCGGTCTGGCCCTGCCTCTACCCCTAGCCACTGCACTGGCTCAGCCTGTGCCCACACCCTGACTTGGGCCTCCGCGTCCTCGCCCGCGTCCACGTCCTCTAGGCCTACCCCTACCCCTCAGCATGCTGTATTACCAGTAGTGCAGAAACAGAACGCTGTAATTAAATGTGCCACTTATTGGCCTGTGGTTGGAGGCTGACCTCGCTTACGGAATGCACAGCAGAGCCAGGAAATAATTTTGCGCAAGCCTGCTGTAACACTTAGCTGGCTGCGTATGAATTAGGAGGACAACTACCCGCAGCACAGACCCAGTACACTGAGGACAGTCACAGGCAGCCCAAATAGATTTTTTTCCCAAATGTTTTTGGAAAGGCCCACTGCCTATATTCAATAAATATGTCTTCTGTCCCTGCCTCACCACTACTGGCCCTGGAGTATGTAAAATAACTGCAGACTGTTGCACTGCAGACTGGAATACAGCGGTGAGTTAACAGCCAACACAGAGCCAGGAAAGAATTTTGCGCAAGCCTGCTGTAACACTTAGCTGGCTGCGTATGAATTAGGAGGACAACTACCCCCAGCACAGACCCAGTACACTGAGGACGGTCACAGGCAGCCCAAATAAATTTTTTTTCCCAAATGTTTTTGGAAAGGCCCACTGCCTATATTCAATAAATATGTCTTCTGTTCCTGCCTCACCACTACTGGCCCTGGAGTATGTATAATTACTGCAGGGTGCAATGCTCTGCACGGCCGATATACAAAAAAAAAAAAAGTGCAACACTGCAAAAAGCAGCCTCCACACTACTGCACATGGTTAGATGTGGCCCTAAGAAGGACCGTTGGGGTTCTTGAAGCCTAAAATACTCCTAACACTCTCCCTATAGCAACTCCAGCAAGACAGCACTTTCCCTGATCTCTGTGAGAACGCATCTGTGGCGAGCCGCGGGAGGGGCCGATTTATATACTCGGGTGACACCTGATCTCGCCAGCCACTCACTGCAGGGGGGTGGTATAGGGCTTGAACGTCGCAGGGGGAAGTTGTAATGCCTTCCCTGTCTTTCTATTGGCCAGAAAAGCGCGCTAACGTCTCAGAGATGAAAGTGAAAGTAACTCGAACATCGCGTGGTGCTCGCCTCTAGTAACGAGCATCTCGAACACGCTAATACTCGAACGAGTATCAAGCTCGGACGAGTACGTTCGCTCATCTCTACATATGACCAATTTGAGCCAGTACCATCTCTGCCTACTCAGAAGACAGTGTGACTATCATTTCCCTCTATATTTTCCTAAAGCTAAAGACTATAAGTATACAGTCAGGAAGCTGGACAATCATTTCCTTCATTATAACGGTGTGACAGGAGCCTCTAAACATCATCAGTAACTGTGATCAGCCCCCCCTCCCCCCACCTTCCTGAAGAGCCTGTGTGGTACAGTTAATGTAACATTATCAAACAAGAATTCTGTTGACTGAAAATTGACTTCTTTAGAGAAAAAAGTCAAGTCAATCTCAGATGGTGACAATGAGATCACATGACCCAACTGAAGAGGATGACTTCAGGAATTTTCAGGTAGAAAGGACTAACTAAACTGGCTAATACTAATGTATATATATATATATATATATATATATATATATATATATATATATATACTGAGGGATGCTGTTTTTTAAACAATTTAACCACTGGACAACCCCTTTAAAGTCAGACAATAACTTTGTTCACTACTAAAATGCATTCTATGTTTCTTAGATTGAAGGATCTTGAGTAGAGATGAGCGAACACCAAAATGTTCGAGTGTTCGTTATTCGTAACGAACTTCCCGTGATGCTCGAGGGTTCGTTTCGAACAACGAACCCCATTGAAGTCAATGGGCGACCAGAACATTTTTGTATTTCGCCGATGCTCGCTAAGGTTTTCATGTGTGAAAATCTGGGCAATTCAGGAAAGTGATGGGAATGACACAGTGACGGATAGGGCAGGCGAGGGGCTACATGTTGGGCTGCATCTCAAGTTCACAGGTCCCACTATTAAGCCACAATACCGGCAAGAGTGGGCCCCCCCCCTCCCAACAACTTTTACTTCTGAAAAGCCCTCATTAGCATGGCATACCTTTGCTAAGCACCACACTACCTCCAACAAAGCACAATCACTGCCTGCATGACACTCCACTGACACTTCTCCTGGGTTACATGCTGCCCAACCGCCCCCCCTCCCCCCCACAGCGCACACCAAAGTGTCCCTGCGCAGCCTTCAGCTGCCCTCATGCCACACCACGCTCATGTCTATTTAGAATTGCGTCTGCCATGACGAGGGACCGCAGGCACACACTGCAGAGGTTGGCACGGCTAGGCAGCGACCCTCTTTAAAAGTGGCGGAGCGATAGCCCACAATGCTGTACAGAAGCAATGAGAAATAGAATCCTGTGCCACCGCCATCAGGAGCTGCACACGTGGGCATAGCAATGGGGAACCTATGTGCCACACACTATTCATTCTGTCAAGGTGTCTGCATGCCCCAGTCAGACCGGGCTTTTTAATTCATAGACACAGGCAGGTACAACTCCCTATTGTGAAGTCCCTGTCGACCCACAGCATGGGTGGCTCCCTGGAACCCACCGGCGGTACACAGAAATATCCCATTGCATTGCCCAACACAGCTGAGGTAGTAATGTCGTGCTTAATGCAGGTGGGCTTCGGCCCACACTGCATGCCCCAGTCTGACTGGGGTTCTTTATAAGTGTACAGATGTAGTAAAAACTCCGTGTGCACCTACAGCATGGGTGGGTGCCAGGAAGCCACCGGCGGTACATAGAAATATCCCATTGCATTGCCCAACACAGCTGAGGTAGTAATGTTGTGCTTAACCCTTTCCAATCCAATTTGTATATGGTTTTCCTAGGGGGCTTACTCTTTTTCTGCTGTTATACAACGGCGCTATATGCTGGCTAAAGCCAGTACTGCATGAGCTGACACGTAGGATAGGCTCCGACAGCAGAGAGGCTGGCAATATACAGTAAGAGAACCCCGACGGACGTCTACCAACAACGGAGCTGTACAGCCTTAAACCCTAATGTCTTCACAGGTCACACAGTGGACTGGAAAGGGTTAATGCAGGTGGGTTTCGGCCCACACTGCATGCCCCAGTCAGACTGGGGTTCTTTACAAGTGGACACATGTAGGTTTAACTCCCTGTGGACCCACTGCCTGGGTGGGTGCCAGGAAGCCACCGGCGGTACATAGAAATATCCCATTGCATTGCCCAACACAGCTGAGGTAGTAATGTCGTGCGTAATACAGGTGGGCTTCGGCCCACACTGCATGCCCCAGTCAGACGGGTTCTTTAGAAGTGTACAGAAGTATTAAAAACTCAGTGTGCACCTACAGCATGGGTGGCTCCCTGGAACCCACCGGCGGTACACAAAAATATCCCATTGCATTGCCCAACACAGCTGAGGTAGTAATGTCGTGCGTAATGCAGGTGGGCTTCGGCCCACACTGCATGCCCCAGTCAGACTGGGGTTCTTTACAAGTGGACACATGTAGGTTTAACTCCCTGTGGACCCACTGCCTGGGTGGGTGCCAGGAAGCCACGGCCGGTACATAGAAATATCCCATTGCATTGCCCAACACAGCTGAGGTAGTAATGTCGTGCGTAATACAGGTGGGCTTCGGCCCACACTGCATGCCCCAGTCAGACGGGTTCTTTAGAAGTGTACAGAAGTATTAAAAACTCAGTGTGCACCTACAGCATGGGTGGCTCCCTGGAACCCACCGGCGGTACACAAAAATATCCCATTGCATTGCCCAACACAGCTGAGGTAGTAATGTCGTGCGTAATGCAGGTGGGCTTCGGCCCACACTGCATGCCCCAGTCAGACTGGGGTTCTTTACAAGTGGACACATGTAGGTTTAACTCCCTGTGGACCCACTGCCTGGGTGGGTGCCAGGAAGCCACGGCCGGTACATAGAAATATCCCATTGCATTGCCCAACACAGCTGAGGTAGTAATGTCGTGCGTAATACAGGTGGGCTTCGGCCCACACTGCATGCCCCAGTCAGACGGGTTCTTTAGAAGTGTACAGAAGTATTAAAAACTCAGTGTGCACCTACAGCATGGGTGGCTCCCTGGAACCCACCGGCGGTACACAAAAATATCCCATTGCATTGCCCAACACAGCTGAGGTAACGTCAGCTGTAATGCAGGTGGGCTAAAAATTAATTTGATTACACTGTAGGCGAGGGCCCACAAAAATTGCTGTATCAACAGTACTAATGTACATCCCAAAAATTGGCCATGGCCAGCCAAGAGGGCAGGTGAAACCCATTAATCGCTTTGGTTAATGTGGCTTAAGTGGTAACTAGGCCTGGAGGCAGCCCAGTGTAACGAAAAATTGGTTCAAGTTAAAGTTCCAATGCTTTTAAGCGCATTGAAACTTATAAAAATTGTTCAGAAAAATTATTTGAGTGAGCCTTGTGGCCCTAAGAAAAATTGCCCGTTCAGCGTGATTACGTGAGGTTTCAGGAGGAGGAGCAGGAGGAGGAGGAGGAGGAATATTAGACACAGATTGATGAAGCAGAAATGTCCCCGTTTTGGATGGTGAGAGAGAACGTAGCTTCCATCCGCGGGTGCAGCCTACGTATTGCTTACGTATCGCTGCTGTCCGCTGGTGGAGAACAGAAGTCTGGGGAAATCCAGCCTTTGTTCATCTTGATGAGTGTTAGCCTGTCGGCACTGTCGGTTGACAAGCGGCTACGCTTATCTGTGATGATTCCCCCAGCCGCACTAAACACCCTCTCCGACAACACGCTAGCCGCAGGACAAGCAAGCACCTCAAGGGCATACAGGGCTAGTTCAGGCCACGTGTCCAGCTTCGACACCCAGTAGTTGTAGGGGGCAGAGGCGTCACCAAGGATGGTCGTGCGATCCGCTACGTACTCCCTCACCATCCTTTTGCAGTGCTCCCGCCGACTCAGCCGTGACTGGGGAGCGGTGACACAGTCTTGGTGGGGAGCCATAAAGCTGGCCAGGCCCTTAAAGACTGTTGCACTGCCTGGGATGTACATGCTGCTCGATCTACGCACATCCCCTGCAACATGGCCCTCGGAACTGCGCCTTCTGCCATTAGCGCTGTCGGCTGGGAATTTTACCATCAGCTTGTCCGCAAGGGTCCTGTGGTATAGCAACACTCTCGAACCCCTTTCCTCTTCGGGAATCAGAGTGGGCAGGTTCTCCTTATACCGTGGATCGAGCAGTGTGTACACCCAGTAATCCGTAGTGGCCAGAATGCGTGCAACGCGAGGGTCACGAGAAAGGCATCCTAACATGAAGTCAGCCATGTGTGCCAGGGTACCTGTACGCAACACATGGCTGTCTTCACTAGGAAGATCACTTTCAGGATCCTCCTCCTCCTCCTCCTCCTCAGGCCATACACGCTGAAAGGATGACAGGCAATCAGCCGGTGTACCGTCAGCAGCGGCCCAAGCTGTCTCTTCCCCCTCCTCCTCATGCTCCTCCTCCTCCTCCTCCTGTACGCGCTGATAAATAGACAGGAGGGTGCCCTGACTATCCAGCGGCATACTGTCTTCCCCCGCCCCCGTTTCCGAGCGCAAAGCAGCTGCCTTTATGGTTTGCAGGGAATTTCTCAAGATGCATAGCAGAGGAATGGTGACGCTAATGATTGTAGCATCGCCGCTCACCACCTGGGTAGACTCCTCAAAATTACCAAGGACATGGCAGATGTCTGCCAACCAGGCCCACTCTTCTGAAAGGAATTGAGGAGGCTGACTCCCACTGCGCCGCCCATGTTGGAGTTGGTATTCGACTATAGCTCTACGCTGTTCATAGAGCCTGGCCAACATGTGGAGCGTAGAGTTCCACCGTGTGGGCACGTCGCACAGCAGTCGGTGCACTGGCAGCTTAAAGTGATGTTGCAGGGTGCGCAGGGTGGCAGCGTCCGTGTGGGACTTGCGGAAATGTGCGCAAAGCCGGCGCGCCTTTACGAGCAGGTCTGACAAGCGTGGGTAGCTTTTCAGAAACCGCTGAACCACCAAATTAAAGACGTGGGCCAGGCATGGCACGTGCGTGAGGCTGCCGAGCTGCAGAGCCGCCACCAGGTTACAGCCGTTGTCACACACGACCATGCCCGGTTGGAGGCTCAGCGGCGCAAGCCAGCGGTCGGTCTGCTGTGTCAGACCCTGCAGCAGTTCGTGGGCCGTGTGCCTCTTATCGCCTAAGCTGAGTAGTTTCAGCACGGCCTGCTGACGCTTGCCCACCGCTGTGCTGCCACACCGCGCGACACCGACTGCTGGCGACATGCTGCTGCTAACACATCTTGATTGTGAGACAGAGGAGGAGGAGGAGGAGGAGGGTGCTTTAGTGGAGGAAGCATACACCTCCGCAGATACCAGCACCGAGCTGGGGCCCGCAATTCTGGGGGTGGGTAGGACGTGAGCGGTCCCAGGCTCTGACTCTGTCCCAGCCTCCACTAAATTCACCCAATGTGCCGTCAGGGAGATGTAGTGGCCCTGCCCGCCTGTGCTTGTCCACGTGTCCGTAGTTAAGTGGACCGTGGCATTAACCGCGTTGGTGAGGGCGCGCACAATGTTGCGGGAGACGTGGTCGTGCAGGGCTGGGACGGCACATCGGGAAAAGTAGTGGCGACTGGGAACTGAGTAGCGCGGGGCCGCCGCCTCCATGATACTTTTGAAGGACTCCGTTTCCACAACCCTATACGGCAGCATCTCAAGGCTGATGAATTTTGCGATGCGGACGGTTAACGTTTGAGCGTGCGGGTGCGTGGCGGCGTACTTGCGCTTGCGCTCGAACACTTGCGCAAGCGACGGCTGAACGGTGCGCTGAACTACACTGCTGGATGGGGCCGAGGACAGCGGAGATGAGGGTGTGGGTGCAGGCCATGAGGCGGTAGTGCCTGTGTCCTGAGAGGGGGGTTGCATCTCAGTGGCAGGTTGGGGCACAGGGGGAGAGGCAGGGGTGCAAACCGGAGGCGGTGAACGGCCTTCGTCCCACCTTGCGGGGTGCTTGGCCATCATATGTCTGCGCATGGTGGTGGTGGTGAGGCTGTTGGTGTTGGCTCCCCGGCTGAGCTTTGCGCGACAAAGGTTGCACACCACTGTTCGTCGGTCGTCAGGCGTCTCTGTGAAAAACTGCCAGACCTTAGAGCACCTCGGCCTCCGCAGGGTGGCATGGCGCGAGGGGGCGCTTTGGGAAACACTTGGTGGATTATTCGGTCTGGCCCTGCCTCTACCCCTGGCCACCGCACTGCCTCTTGCAACCTGCCCTGCTGATGCCCTTGACTCCCCCTCTGAAGACCTGTCCTCCTGAGTAAGCGTTGCACACCAGGTGGGGTCAGTCACCTCATCGTCCTGCTGCTCTTCCTCCGAATCCTCTGTGCGCTGCTCCCTGGGACTTACTGCCCTTACTACTACCTCACTGCAAGACAACTGTGTCTGATCGTCATCGTCCTCCTCACCCACAGAAAGTTGTTGAGAACGTTGGCGGAAGTCCCCAGCCTCTTCCCCCGGACCCCGGGAACTTTCGAATGGTTGGGCATCAGTGACGATAAACTCCTCTGGTGGGAGAGGAACCGCTGCTGCCCAATCTAAGCAGGGGCCCGAGAACAGTTCCTGGGAGTGTTCCCGCTCCTGAGCAGGTGTCATTGTAGTGGAGTGAGGAGGCTGGGAGGAAGGAGGAGCAGCAGACAGAGGATTCGGATTGGCAGCAGTGGACGGCGCAGAACTGCGGGTAGACGATAGGTTGCTCGAAGCACTTTCTGCCATCCAGGACAGGACCTGCTCACACTGCTCATTTTCTAATAACCGTCTCCCGCGTGGACCCATTAATTGGGCGATGAATGTGGGGACGCCAGAAACGTGCCTCTCTCCTAATCGCGCAGCAGACAGCTGCGACACACCTGGATCAGGAGCTTGGCCTGTGCCCACACCCTCACTTGGCCCTCCGCGTCCTCGGCCACGTCCACGTCCACGTCCTCTAGGCTTACCCCTACCCCTCAGCATGCTGTATTACCAGTGATTAGATTTCCCAGGCAGGAAATAAATTGGCGCAAGACTGCAGGCCAAATATAATTTTTGCCCTTTTTGGAAAACGAAAGGCCCCACTGCCTCTAGTGAATGAATTATCTAAGTTTAATAACTGTGCTGTGTCCCTGCTTATGTGTCACAGAACGTGAGGGTAGCAGAGTTATTAACTGTGGCAGAGCAGGTATTTTTTTTTCCCAATTAAGGAAAGCAAATGGCGAAGCCAGCAGTAAAGCGTAGCTGGGTGCGTATGATTTAGCAATGTTTTTCACGCAGCTCACACGTCTCCACAGGCGTAAGGACGGACAGAGGCTGGACAAATAGATTTGTTTTCAGTTTTTTCCCACCAACAGGCAGCACTGCGTATATTCTATGAACCTGAGAAGTTTAATAACTGTGCTGTGTCCCTGCTTATGTGTCACAGAACGTGAGGGTAGCAGAGTTATTATAACTCTTGGAGAGCAGGTATTTTTTTTCCCAATTAAGGAAAGCAAATGGCGAAGCCAGCAGTAAAGCGTAGCTGGGTGCGTATGATTTAGCAATGTTTTTCACGCAGCTCACACGTCTCCACAGGCGTAAGGACGGACAGAGGCTGGACAAATAGATTTGTTTTCAGTTTTTTCCCACCAACAGGCAGCACTGCGTATATTCAATGAACCTGAGAAGTTTAATAACTGTGCTGTGTCCCTGCTTATGTGTCACAGAACGTGAGGGTAGCAGAGTTATTATAACTCTTGGAGAGCAGGTATTTTTTTTCCCAATTAAGGAAAGCAAATGGCGAAGCCAGCAGTAAAGCGTAGCTGGGTGCGTATGATTTAGCAATGTTTTTCACGCAGCTCACACGTCTCCACAGGCGTAAGGACGGACAGAGGCTGGACAAATAGATTTGTTTTCAGTTTTTTCCCACCAACAGGCAGCACTGCGTATATTCAATGAACCTGAGAAGTTTAATAACTGTGCTGTGTCCCTGCTTATGTGTCACAGAACGTGAGGGTAGCAGAGTTATTATAACTCTTGGAGAGCAGGTATTTTTTTTCCCAATTAAGGAAAGCAAATGGCGAAGCCAGCAGTAAAGCGTAGCTGGGTGCGTATGATTTAGCAATGTTTTTCACGCAGCTCACACGTCTCCACAGGCGTAAGGACGGACAGAGGCTGGACAAATAGATTTGTTTTCAGTTTTTTCCCACCAACAGGCAGCACTGCGTATATTCAATGAACCTGAGAAGTTTAATAACTGTGCTGTGTCCCTGCTTATGTGTCACAGAACGTGAGGGTAGCAGAGTTATTATAACTCTTGGAGAGCAGGTATTTTTTTTCCCAATTAAGGAAAGCAAATGGCGAAGCCAGCAGTAAAGCGTAGCTGGCTGCGTATGATTTAGCAATGTTTTTCACGCAGCTCACACGTGTCCACCGCCCGTAAGGACGGACAGAGGCTGGACAAATAGATTTGTTTTCAGTTTTTTCCCACCAACAGGCAGCACTGCGTATATTCAATGAACCTGAGAAGTTTAATAACTGTGCTGTGTCCCTGCTTATGTGTCACAGAACGTGAGGGTAGCAGAGTTATTATAACTCTTGGAGAGCAGGTATTTTTTTTCCCAATTAAGGAAAGCAAATGGCGAAGCCAGCAGTAAAGCGTAGCTGGCTGCGTATGATTTAGCAATGTTTTTCACGCAGCTCACACGTGTCCACCGCCCGTAAGGACGGACAGAGGCTGGACAAATAGATTTGTTTTCAGTTTTTTCCCACCAACAGGCAGCACTGCGTATATTCAATGAACCTGAGAAGTTTAATAACTGTGCTGTGTCCCTGCTTATGTGTCACAGAACGTGAGGGTAGCAGAGTTATTATAACTCTTGGAGAGCAGGTATTTTTTTTCCCAATTAAGGAAAGCAAATGGCGAAGCCAGCAGTAAAGCGTAGCTGGCTGCGTATGATTTAGCAATGTTTTTCACGCAGCTCACACGTGTCCACCGCCCGTAAGGACGGACAGAGGCTGGACAAATAGATTTGTTTTCAGTTTTTTCCCACCAACAGGCAGCACTGCGTATATTCAATGAACCTGAGAAGTTTAATAACTGTGCTGTGTCCCTGCTTATGTGTCACAGAACGTGAGGGTAGCAGAGTTATTATAACTCTTGGAGAGCAGGTATTTTTTTTCCCAATTAAGGAAAGCAAATGGCGAAGCCAGCAGTAAAGCGTAGCTGGCTGCGTATGATTTAGCAATGTTTTTCACGCAGCTCACACATGTCCACCGCCCGTAAGGACGGACAGAGGCTGGACAAATAGATTTGTTTTCAGTTTTTTCCCACCAACAGGCAGCACTGCGTATATTCTATGAATAATAACTGTGTTGTGGCCCTGCCTATACAATTCTTTCCCTGCAGTATCAATGGAGGGTGGAATGCTCTGCAGAGGCGATTTTGAGAAGCCCAAAAAAAATGCAGCACAGCCAACAGCAGCCTGGACAGTACTGCACACGGATAAATATGGCCCTAGAAAGGACCGTTGAGGTTCTTGAAGGCTACACTCACTCCTAACACTCTCCCTGCCTATGCAGCACTTCTGTCCCTAATGCCAGGTGCAACGGTCTGCAGAGGCGATTTTGAGAAAAAAAAAATCCCACTGCTAACAGCAGCCAACACACAGCTATCAGTGGCCCTAATAAGGACCTTTGGGGGGTCTTGAAGCCTACACTAACTACCAATTCTTTCCCTACAGCAGCTCCGGTATAAACAGCACTGTCCCTCATCTAACTCACACCGCATCTGAGGCGAGCCGCGGGAGGGGCCGACTTTTATATTAGGCGAACACCTGATCTCGCCAGCCACTCACAGCAGGGGGGTGGTATAGGGCTTAAACGTTGCAGGGGGAAGTTGTAATGCCTTCCCTGTCTTTCAATTGGCCAGAAAAGCGCGCTAACGTCTCAGGGAAGGAAGTGAAAGTAACCAGAACACCGCATGGTGTTCGTCACGAATAACGAACATCCCGAACACCCTAATATTCGCACGAATATCAAGCTCGGACGAACGCGTTCGCTCATCTCTAATCTTGAGCCCTTTGGTCAACTTTCCTTTTGAATCCTATGTCGAATGTTGAATTCATTCTAGATTTTTTTAACTTAACATTGAGTCTTACCTAACAAAATCCAATTATATAAACAGGCATGAAGATGCCCTGACAGATAATAACTGCACATGACAAGTTCATTTCAATTAGAGTTTGGTTGAAGGGCTCAATTAAAAAGGACTGGATCATGAACATAGCCATTACCAAGCTAATTTCTTGATGTCAGGGTAGGGTGAAAGCCTGCTGGCTAACTGGCAGTTTCCGACTAGTTATCGAGATTGGAAAGGTTTCTTATAGTTTAAAATATTGTTCTTTGGCATACAGCCTGCATACAAGACATTATACTCTGCTATGGTACAATGTCCTAGTAGCACATCATTTTCCACTGAGTGTTTAGTAGGGCCAAGACAAGGAGTAGGTGAGTGTAGGCAACAATGTAGAGCGCCAACTCACCACAGGTGAAGGGAGGCACAACATTATTGGAAGAAACAATTCTACAAGCCTTATTTAATTTTCTAAACAATTAATGCTTACATCAGTGTTGGAGGCACTCATTGTTACAGGTGACCCATTGATTGATGAGCACGTTGTTACTCACTGTTCCTTGCTATTTGCGGCACTATGTTTCGACACTACCCAGCATGTTTTTTATGTTTCCGTTTTTTTTTTCAAGAAAATGACCATTCTCATTGCCTCTGCTCTGTATGCAGCAATTTTAACCTCTTCTCCCTGTAGTTAGTTTTGGCTTTCCTGACCAGGCTCCATTTTTCACATCTGACATTTATCCCTTTAACCCTTTGCAATCTAATTTTGGATTCAGGGTTTCCTAGGGGGCTTTCTCTTTCTGCCATTATACAATGGCGCCATCTGCTGGCTAGAGCCAGTACTGCGGTATGGAACATGCTGGAGAGGCCCCCCAAAAACAGAGTGGCTAGTAATATACAGTGAGAATACCCTGTCTGACGTCTTCTGACATCAGAGCTGTACAGCCTTCAATCAGAATGTCTTCAGACATCAGACAGTGGATTGGAAAGGGTTAAGGCTTCTTTTAGATAAGCGCATATTGGCCGGCATTTTCACGGACGCCCGATATGCGCTGTAATCTGATGCAATGGATTCCAATGCATCAGATCACAGGGGCGTATTGGTGAGACGTAAAAACGCCCAGCCAAGCCAATATAGCACCAGGCATTTTTAAGTTGGAGCCAAAACATAGTTCTGGAACTATGTTTTGGCTGAAAAACGTCCAGCCGCTGCACGGGCTCCTATGGGAGCCCATGGCAGCAGCCGTAGGTAGGAGGGAGTTTAGCAGCGTGGCTACTAAACTCTCTTCCTCTGTTCTCCTCCCCACCCATGCAGGCTTACCTGTCTTCCTCCCCTTTCGCTCTCTACAATGGATGGGGGGGGGCGGCGGAGCTAAGCGCCGGTCTGCCCTGCCTCCTCACATTGATGCTATGGACAAGGGGTGGAGACTGAGCTAAGTGACCGCCCTCTCCCTGCCCCTTGTCCATAGCCATCAACAGGAGGAGGCGGGGTGGACTGGCGTTTGGCCCCACCCTCATCCCGCCGCCTCCCATTGCACAGAATGAAAGGGGAGGAAGACAGGTAAGCCTGCAATGAGAAGGGAGGGGAAATGGGAGATGGCCTGGTGAGGTCGGCGCATTTACGCCGGCCTCACCAGGCCATATGAACGGGCGCACAAACGTTTGATTTGTGCGCCCGTTCACCCAATCTTTCACTTACAGTGGAGCGTATATCAGCCGACTGTGAAACCGGCCGATATGCGCTCATGTGAAAGAAGCCTAAGTAGTAATAACTTTGGAATGCTTTTACTTATGCAAGTGATTCTGGGAGTGTTTTTTGTGACACATTGTACTTTATGTTAGTGGTGAATTTTGGTCAATACTAGAGATGAGCGAACACCAAAATGTTCGGGTGTTCGTTATTCGTAACGAACTTCCCGTGATGCTCGAGGGTTCGTTTCGAACAACGAACCCCATTGAAGTCAATGGGCGACCAGAACATTTTTGTATTTCGCCGATGCTCGCTAAGGTTTTCATGTGTGAAAATCTGGGCAATTCAGGAAAGTGATGGGAATGACACAGTGACGGATAGGGCAGGCGAGGGGCTACATGTTGGGCTGCATCCTAAGTTCACAGGTCCCACTATTAAGCCACAATAGCGGCAAGAGTGGGCCCCCCCCCTCCCAACAACTTTTACTTCTGAAAAGCGCTCATTAGCATGGCATACCTTTGCTAAGCACCACACTACCTCCAACAAAGCACAATCACTGCCTGCATGACACTCCACTGCCACTTCTCCTGAGTTACATGCTGCCCAACCGCCCCCCCTCCCCCCCCACAGCGCACACCAAAGTGTCCCTGGGCAGCCTTCAGCTGCCCTCATGCCACACCACGCTCATGTCTATTTAGAATTGCGTCTGCCATGACGAGGGACCGCAGGCACACACTGCAGAGGTTGGCACGGCTAGGCAGCGACCCTCTTTAAAAGTGGCGGAGCGATAGCCCACAATGCTGTACAGAAGCAATGAGAAATAGAATCCTGTGCCACCGCCATCAGGAGCTGCACACGTGGGCATAGCAATGGGGAACCTATGTGCCACACACTATTCATTCTGTCAAGGTGTCTGCATGCCCCAGTCAGACCGGGCTTTTTAATTCATAGACACAGGCAGGTACAACTCCCTATTGTGAAGTCCCTGTCGACCCACAGCATGGGTGGCTCCCTGGAACCCACCGGCGGTACACAGAAATATCCCATTGCATTGCCCAACACAGCTGAGGTAGTAATGTTGTGCTTAACCCTTTCCAATCCAATTTGTATATGGTTTTCCTAGGGGGCTTACTCTTTTTCTGCCGTTATACAACGGCGTTATATGCTGGCTAAAGCCAGTACTGCATGAGGTGACACGTAGGATAGGCTCCGACAGCAGAGAGGCTGGCAATATACAGTAAGAGAACCCCGACGGACGTCTACCAACAACGGAGCTGTACAGCCTTAAACCCTAATGTCTTCACAGGTCACACAGTGGACTGGAAAGGGTTAATGCAGGTGGGTTTCGGCCCACACTGCATGCCCCAGTCAGACTGGGGTTCTTTACAAGTGGACACATGTAGGTTAAACTCCCTGTGGACCCACTGCCTAGGTGGGTGCCAGGAAGCCACCGGCGGTACATAGAAATATCCCATTGCATTGCCCAACACAGCTGAGGTAGTAATGTCGTGCGTAATACAGGTGGGCTTCGGCCCACACTGCATGGCCCAGTCAGACGGGTTCTTTAGAAGTGTACAGATGTATTAAAAACTCAGTGTGCACCTACAGCATGGGTGGCTCCCTGGAACCCACCGGCGGTACATAAAAATATCCCATTGCATTGCCCAACACAGCTGAGGTAGTAATGTCGTGCTTAATGCAGGTGGGCTTCGGCCCACACTGCATGCCCCAGTCAGACTGGGGTTCTTTACAAGTGGACACATGTAGGTTAAACTCCCTGTGGACCCACTGCCTAGGTGGGTGCCAGGAAGCCACCGGCGGTACATAGAAATATCCCATTGCATTGCCCAACACAGCTGAGGTAGTAATGTCGTGCGTAATACAGGTGGGCTTCGGCCCACACTGCATGGCCCAGTCAGACGGGTTCTTTAGAAGTGTACAGATGTATTAAAAACTCAGTGTGCACCAACAGCATGGGTGGCTCCCTGGAACCCACCGGCGGTACATAAAAATATCCCATTGCATTGCCCAACACAGCTGAGGTAACGTCAGCTGTAATGCAGGTGGGCTAAAAATTAATTTGATTACACTGTAGGCGAGGGCCCCCAAAAATTGCTGTATCAACAGTACTAATGTACATCCCAAAAATTGGCCATGGCCAGCCAAGAGGGCAGGTGAAACCCATTAATCGCTTTGGTTAATGTGGCTTAAGTGGTAACTAGGCCTGGAGGCAGCCCAGTGTAACGAAAAATTGGTTCAAGTGAAAGTTCCAATGCTTTTAAGCGCATTGAAACTTATAAAAATTGTTCTGAAAAATTATTTGAGTGAGCCTTGTGGCCCTAAGAAAAATTGCCCGTTCAGCGTGATTATGTGAGGTTTCAGGAGGAGGAGCAGGAGGAGGAGGAGGAGGAATATTAGACACAGATTGATGAAGCAGAAATGTCCCCGTTTTGGATGGTGAGAGAGAACGTAGCTTCCATCCGCGGGTGCAGCCTACGTATTGCTTACGTATCGCTGCTGTCCGCTGGTGGAGAACAGAAGTCTGGGGAAATCCAGCCTTTGTTCATCTTGATGAGTGTTAGCCTGTCGGCACTGTCGGTTGACAAGCGGCTACGCTTATCTGTGATGATTCCCCCAGCCGCACTAAACACCCTCTCCGACAAGACGCTAGCCGCAGGACAAGCAAGCACCTCCAGGGCATACAGCGCTAGTTCAGGCCACATGTCCAGCTTCGACACCCAGTAGTTGTAGGGGGCAGAGGCGTCACCAAGGATGGTCGTGCGATCCGCTACGTACTCCCTCACCATCCTTTTACAGTGCTCCCGCCGACTCAGCCGTGACTGGGGAGCGGTGACACAGTCTTGGTGGGGAGCCATAAAGCTGGCCAGGCCCTTAAAGACTGTTGCACTGCCTGGGATGTACATGCTGCTCGATCTACGCACATCCCCTGCTACCTTGCCCTCGGTACTGCGCCTTCTGCCACTAGCGCTGTCGGCTGGGAATTTTACCATCAGCTTGTCCGCAAGGGTCCTGTGGTATAGCAACACTCTCAAACCCCTTTCCTCTTCGGGAATCAGAGTGGGCAGGTTCTCCTTATACCGTGGATCGAGCAGTGTGTACACCCAGTAATCCGTCGTGGCCAGAATGCGTGCAACGCGAGGGTCACGAGAAAGGCATCCTAACATGAAGTCAGCCATGTGTGCCAGGGTACCTGTACGCAACACATGGCTGTCTTCACTAGGAAGATCACTATCAGGATCCTCCTCCTCCTCCTCCTCCTCCTCAGGCCATACACGCTGAAAGGATGACAGGCAATCAGCCGGTGTACCGTCAGCAGCGGGCCAAGCTGTCTCTTCCCCCTCCTCCTCATCCTCCTCATGCTCCTCCTCCTCCTCCTGTACGCGCTGAGAAATAGACAGGAGGGTGCCCTGACTATCCAGCGGCATACTGTCTTCCCCCGCCCCCGTTTCCGAGCGCAAAGCAGCTGCCTTTATGGTTTGCAGGGAATTTCTCAAGATGCATAGCAGAGGAATGGTGACGCTAATGATTGTAGCATCGCCGCTCACCACCTGGGTAGACTCCTCAAAATTACCAAGGACATGGCAGATGTCTGCCAACCAGGCCCACTCTTCTGAAAGGAATTGAGGAGGCTGACTCCCACTGCGCCGCCCATGTTGGAGTTGGTATTCGACTATAGCTCTACGCTGTTCATAGAGCCTGGCCAACATGTGGAGCGTAGAGTTCCACCGTGTGGGCACGTCGCACAGCAGTCGGTGCACTGGCAGCTTAAAGTGATGTTGCAGGGTGCGCAGGGTGGCAGCGTCCGTGTGGGACTTGCGGAAATGTGCGCAGAGCCGGCGCGCCTTTACGAGCAGGTCTGACAAGCGTGGGTAGCTTTTCAGAAACCGCTGAACCACCAAATTAAAGACGTGGGCCAGGCATGGCACGTGCGTGAGGCTGCCGAGCTGCAGAGCCGCCACCAGGTTACGGCCGTTGTCACACACGACCATGCCCGGTTGGAGGCTCAGCGGCGAAAGCCAGCGGTCGGTCTGCTCTGTCAGACCCTGCAGCAGTTCGTGGGCCGTGTGCCTCTTATCGCCTAAGCTGAGTAGTTTCAGCACGGCCTGCTGACGCTTGCCCACCGCTGTGCTGCCACACCGCGCGACACCGACTGCTGGCGACATGCTGCTGCTAACACATCTTGATTGTGAGACAGAGGAGGAGGAGGAGGAGGAGGGTGCTTTAGTGGAGGAAGCATACACCTCCGCAGATACCAGCACCGAGCTGGGGCCCGCAATTCTGGGGGTGGGTAGGACGTGAGCGGTCCCAGGCTCTGACTCTGTCCCAGCCTCCACTAAATTCACCCAATGTGCCGTCAGGGAGATGTAGTGGCCCTGCCCGCCTGTGCTTGTCCACGTGTCCGTAGTTAAGTGGACCGTGGCAGTAACCGCGTTGGTGAGGGCGCGCACAATGTTGCGGGAGACGTGGTCGTGCAGGGCTGGGACGGCACATCGGGAAAAGTAGTGGCGACTGGGAACTGAGTAGCGCGGGGCCGCCGCCTCCATGATACTTTTGAAGGACTCCGTTTCCACAACCCTATACGGCAGCATCTCAAGGCTGATGAATTTTGCGATGCGGACGGTTAACGTTTGAGCGTGCGGGTGCGTGGCGGCGTACTTGCGCTTGCGCTCGAACACTTGCGCAAGCGACGGCTGAACGGTGCGCTGAACTACACTGCTGGATGGGGCCGAGGACAGCGGAGATGAGGGTGTGGGTGCAGGCCATGAGGCGGTAGTGCCTGTGTCCTGAGAGGGGGGTTGCATCTCAGTGGCAGGTTGGGGCACAGGGGGAGAGGCAGGGGTGCAAACCGGAGGCGGTGAACGGCCTTTGTCCCACCTTGCGGGGTGCTTGGCCATCATATGTCTGCGCATGGTGGTGGTGGTGAGGCTGTTGGTGTTGGCTCCCCGGCTGAGCTTTGCGCGACAAAGGTTGCACACCACTGTTCGTCGGTCGTCAGGCGTCTCTGTGAAAAACTGCCAGACCTTAGAGCACCTCGGCCTCCGCAGGGTGGCATGGCGCGAGGGGGCGCTTTGGGAAACACTTGGTGGATTATTCGGTCTGGCCCTGCCTCTACCCCTGGCCACTGCACTGCCTCTTGCAACCTGCCCTGCTGATGCCCTTGACTCCCCCTCTGAAGACCTGTCCTCCTGAGTAAGCGTTGCACACCAGGTGGGGTCAGTCACCTCATCGTCCTGCTGCTCTTCCTCCGAATCCTCTGTGCGCTGCTCCCTGGGACTTACTGCCCTTACTACTACCTCACTGCAAGACAACTGTGTCTGATCGTCATCGTCCTCCTCACCCACAGAAAGTTGTTGAGACAGTTGGCGGAAGTCCCCAGCCTCTTCCCCCGGACCCCGGGAACTTTCGAATGGTTGGGCATCAGTGACGATAAACTCCTCTGGTGGGAGAGGAACCGCTGCTGCCCAATCTAAGCAGGGGCCCGAGAACAGTTCCTGGGAGTGCTCCCGCTCCTGAGCAGGTGTTATTGTAGTGGAGTGAGGAGGCTGGGAGGAAGGAGGAGCAGCAGACAGAGGATTCGGATTGGCAGCAGTGGACGGCGCAGAACTGCGGGTAGACGATAGGTTGCTCGAAGCACTTTCTGCCATCCAGGACAGGACCTGCTCACACTGCTCATTTTCTAATAACCGTCTCCCGCGTGGACCCATTAATTGGGCGATGAATGTGGGGACGCCAGAAACGTGCCTCTCTCCTAATCGCGCAGCAGTCGGCTGCGACACACCTGGATCAGGAGCTTGGCCTGTGCCCACACCCTGACTTGGCCCTCCGCGTCCTCGGCCGCGTCCACGTCCTCTAGGCCTACCCCTACCCCTCAGCATGCTGTATTACCAGTGATTTGATTTCACAGGCAGGAAATAAATTGGCGCAAGACTGCAGGCCAAATATAATTTTTGCCCTTTTTGGAAAACGAAAGGCCCCACTGCCTCTAGTGAATGAATTATCTAAGTTTAATAACTGTGCTGTGTCCCTGCTTATGTGTCACAGAACGTGAGGGTAGCAGAGTTATTATAACTCTGGCAGAGTAGGTATTTTTTTTCCCAATTAAGGAAAGCAAATGGCGAAGCCAGCAGTAAAGCGTAGCTGGGTGCGTATGATTTAGCACTGTTCTTCACGCAGCTCACACGTCTCCACCTCCCGTAAGGACGGACAGAGGCTGGACAAATAGATTTGTTTTCAGTTTTTTCCCACCAAAAGGCAGCACTGCGTATATTCTATGAACATGAGAAGTTTAATAACTGTGCTGTGTCCCTGCTTATGTGTCACAGAACGTGAGGGTAGCAGAGTTATTATAACTCTTGGAGAGCAGGTATTTTTTTTCCCAATTAAGGAAAGCAAATGGCGAAGCCAGCAGTAAAGCGTAGCTGGCTGCGTATGATTTAGCAATGTTTTTCACGCAGCTCACACGTCTCCACAGGCGTAAGGACGGACAGAGGCTGGACAAATAGATTTGTTTTCAGTTTTTTCCCACCAACAGGCAGCACTGCGTATATTCAATGAACCTGAGAAGTTTAATAACTGTGCTGTGTCCCTGCTTATGTGTCACAGAACGTGAGGGTAGCAGAGTTATTATAACTCTTGGAGAGCAGGTATTTTTTTTCCCAATTAAGGAAAGCAAATGGCGAAGCCAGCAGTAAAGCGTAGCTGGCTGCGTATGATTTAGCAATGTTTTTCACGCAGCTCACACGTCTCCACAGGCGTAAGGACGGACAGAGGCTGGACAAATAGATTTGTTTTCAGTTTTTTCCCACCAACAGGCAGCACTGCGTATATTCAATGAACCTGAGAAGTTTAATAACTGTGCTGTGTCCCTGCTTATGTGTCACAGAACGTGAGGGTAGCAGAGTTATTATAACTCTTGGAGAGCAGGTATTTTTTTTCCCAATTAAGGAAAGCAAATGGCGAAGCCAGCAGTAAAGCGTAGCTGGCTGCGTATGATTTAGCAATGTTTTTCACGCAGCTCACACGTCTCCACAGGCGTAAGGACGGACAGAGGCTGGACAAATAGATTTGTTTTCAGTTTTTTCCCACCAACAGGCAGCACTGCGTATATTCAATGAACCAGAGAAGTTTAATAACTGTGCTGTGTCCCTGCTTATGTGTCACAGAACGTGAGGGTAGCAGAGTTATTATAACTCTTGGAGAGCAGGTATTTTTTTTCCCAATTAAGGAAAGCAAATGGCGAAGCCAGCAGTAAAGCGTAGCTGGCTGCGTATGATTTAGCAATGTTTTTCACGCAGCTCACACGTCTCCACAGGCGTAAGGACGGACAGAGGCTGGACAAATAGATTTGTTTTCAGTTTTTTCCCACCAACAGGCAGCACTGCGTATATTCAATGAACCAGAGAAGTTTAATAACTGTGCTGTGTCCCTGCTTATGTGTCACAGAACGTGAGGGTAGCAGAGTTATTATAACTCTTGGAGAGCAGGTATTTTTTTTCCCAATTAAGGAAAGCAAATGGCGAAGCCAGCAGTAAAGCGTAGCTGGCTGCGTATGATTTAGCAATGTTTTTCACGCAGCTCACACGTGTCCACAGGCGTAAGGACGGACAGAGGCTGGACAAATAGATTTGTTTTCAGTTTTTTCCCACCAACAGGCAGCACTGCGTATATTCTATGAATAATAACTGTGTTGTGGCCCTGCCTATACAAGTCTTTCCCTGCAGTATCAATGGAGGGTGGAATGCTCTGCAGAGGCGATTTTGAGAAGCCCAAAAAAAATGCAGCACAGCCAACAGCAGCCTGGACAGTACTGCACACGGATAAATATGGCCCTAGAAAGGACCGTTGAGGTTCTTGAAGGCTACACTCACTCCTAACACTCTCCCTGCCTATGCAGCACTTCTGTCCCTAATGCCAGGTGCAACGGTCTGCAGAGGCGATTTTGAGAAAAAAAAAAAAATCCCACTGCTAACAGCAGCCAACACACAGCTATCAGTGGCCCTAATAAGGACCTTTGGGGGGTCTTGAAGCCTACACTAACTACCAATTCTTTCCCTACAGCAGCTCCGGTATAAACAGCACTGTCCCTCATCTAACTCACAAGGCATCTGAGGCGAGCCGCGGGAGGGGCCGACTTTTATATTAGGCGAACACCTGATCTCGCCAGCCACTCACAGCAGGGGGGTGGTATAGGGCTTAAACGTTGCAGGAGGAAGTTGTAATGCCTTCCCTGTCTTTCAATTGGCCAGAAAAGCGCGCTAACGTCTCAGGGAAGGAAGTGAAAGTAACCAGAACACCGCATGGTGTTCGTCACGAATAACGAACATCCCGAACACCCTAATATTCGCACGAATATCAAGCTCGGACGAACGCGTTCGCTCATCTCTAGTCAATACCTTTTGTGTTCATTTCTAAAAAAAATCCCAAATTTACAGGAAGTTTTGCTTGTAAGACAGATAATCATACCTCCCAAAATAGCTATATGTGCTGTATGTTGGAACCATTTTAAAAACGTTATTTTATTTATTTTGGAGGTCACAGAGCATGTAAGTATAGGGTCAGTTTTTCTAAGTTTGATGAAAATATCCAAAATCTATTTTTAGGGCTACCTACACACAGACTAGCGTGATATGTATGGTTTGTGCGCAAAAAAGCACACAAGCATGTTCTCATTGATTGCAATGGACAATTAGTGCAATTAGTGTGCTTAGTTCAATATCTGCTAAATTCCATGCTTCCTAAATACCCAGGAAAATAGATCATATTGTGTATTTTTTTGCTTGAATGAAATGCACATGCAAAGTACACGCATGAACCCATTGAAATCAATGGATTTTATGCACTGCATAGTGCATGTGCAAACTTTGTGTGCAAAATGCTGTGCAAAAATATCCATGTGATATATTTCACACACAGAAAAGAAGGTTTTTCTGGTCAAAAATGAAAACGTAAGATAAACTGTCTATAAAATGACCTATGAAGAGGTTTAAATCATTGTTTTAATCCAGTTTCACTTGGCCAAAATTTGGGTCAATGATCTAAGTTTCTCAATGTGTTTGATGTTTGAGGCAGAAAATGCCAGTAATGCTAATTCGTTATTATAAAATGTTCATGTTAAGTAGCTTGTTCTGTTCTGAACTTCAAAAACACTTCAATAGTAGACATTGGATCAATAGTTTTACATCCCTAGAGAGCCTGGTAGCATTATGTACTGTTCTATACCGCAGCATAGAGTATGCCACATGTTTTTCTCTTGGATTCTGTGAAAAAGAACCTCTGTATGAAGTCAGAGACATACAGAAGTATTATATAGGACCATGGATTTGTATGAGTGCCATATTACGGCTCTATACAGCTTGAGACTTGTACACAGCCATAATATGATTGTGTGCATAATTGTTTTGGCTTGGCCAGCATATTGTTTCATGGAGATATGTTTCACATCCTTTTGATGAGTATGGTAAGGGCTAATCAGAAAATTGGTAGAAAATCTTAATAAATTACTGCACAGTGTTCAAAACTAGGGCCAAGGCCACCATTACTAACATGTTCCAACGTGGTAAAACGTAGTGCCGGGGATCTATAAATATGGCATTCAGACTCAAATCTGTTGTAAACACATTGATAAATCCACTCCACAGTTATTCCTAGTACATAGCCAAAGAGGAGGTGTGTACAGGGTGATCTACAATGGCGGGTCAGTCACCTTTCTGAAATTTAGGTTTTTTACAGTCGTGGGTCGCAGATGCTGTTACACAGGAATGGTGATCGCCGAGTTAATGTAGAAATAGCCACCCTCCTCAGGTTTTTGCTGCAGTGCGTAAGTGTCCCTTGCAGGGAGCTGGGGAGAAACATTCCTTTTGGACTTCAGTCTGAGTGAGCTCTGATCTTTACTGAGAGCTCAGAAGCAGGCAGGGCCATATTTATGATAAGGCATTTGATGGCACATGCCTAGGGTGTCCAAAAGGATGACAGTATCACTTTACAGCTAAAATTGACATTTTATTATGTTTGTCTAACCTTAGTGCTATTGAGCATTCTACTTTGAAAGTTTAGCAGCAATAAAATCATCACACAGTTGTTTGTGTGCTGCTGCACTGAGGTCCCGCCACAGAAGAGTTTATTGACCTCCTTACTCTCTTGCTTCTCCATCCTGCTGTCTCAAAGGTGTGACATACAGGGATCCAGCCTTCAAGAAACCACCAGGTATGGTCTCTCAGGGCAGAGGTGGATTTGAGTGTACTATAGTTTGTGTGTCCAGTATGTGAATATATGGGTGTAGTATGTATGTACATGCATTGTTTCTGTGAGTAAATTTGGACCTACATATACCTTTATGTCTATGGGTAAACATATGTGTGTGCACTGTGACATTTATTAATGCCATACTTGCCAACTTACCTGGAATGTTTGGGATACTGCTGGAAAATGGGGAGATCTTCTGGACTCCCAAAAGCGCTCACAAATATCTCAGGTACTGCGTTCACTTTGAAATATACTCCCCTCTACCCTCTCCTGCAGCTCCCTTCACCCCGGGCACAGTTCCTGCACCAGGATAGTGCCTGTAGACTGCATTGATGTCAGGAAGCAAAGAGGACTGCAGGAACAGAGAGATATGATAATCAACATATCTGGTCTGAAGTCTATTTTGAACTGGCCTCTGATCCGGGGTCTGTAGTAAAGAAAGAGTCATGTCTGAGGGTCTGTATTTATAGAGTCTGGTATTAGTATTTATTTAGGGGATCTGGTCTAAGGTCTATATTTAGAAGTTTGGGTCTGTATTTGATTAGGGGGTCTGGTCAAATTTTGTACGTTGGGAGGTATATTGTATGTAAATGGGCATAGCATAAGACTTGCCACATTATAAATCTTTTCAGAATGTCCACTCTCAAAATTATAATTAAAGGGGCATTCCGAGAATTTACTATTGATGATCTATCCTCAGGATAGTTTTGAAAAAGAAGGCTTACCAACAGCACATAACTATACCCAAACTGGGTGGGACTGCAGAAATGAGACAGCCACCACGCAACTTGAACCACCGTTCCCAGATCAAATCCAAAAAAGAAGAGTGGTAGCATAAATGGGTGCAGAATAGTAAACAGCTTCATTCTTCCATGCCAAAGATAAACAGCTACGTTTCGACCCTGTGAGTCTTTGTCAAGCTTGACAAAGACCCACAGCATTGAAACGTAGCTGTTTATCTTTGGCATGGAAGAATAAAGCTGTTTACTATCCTCAGGATAGGTCATAAATCCTTGACTGGCAGGGGACCGCTGCTTGGGATCCCCACCAATCAGCTCATCAGCTTAGAACTTAAGAAAAAAAATTAAGGGGTTAAAACCTGTTAAACAAAACATACACCATTAAAAATATGGTAACAAAACTTGGCTACACTCTATTAACCAATGGGGGTTCCTCCATTCCTTACAGGCACATGATACATGGTATTCTTTGAACCTTTGTCATCCTCCACCCTATCACACCTTGCACCATGCATAACAGTGTGTGCTCCATCTGAATGCAATGTTTCAGTATCCTGAAAGTACAATACTTATTGACAAGTCAATGTTTTTCCTTTTAATGTCATATTATATTTCAACACCATCATCAATGGAATCTTCTTGGCTTCTTGGCAGGAACAGATGGCAGTTGTACCAATCCTCTCTACAGAGCTGCCAAGTGGGCAGCAATTATGACAGTCTGCCGCTTCTTACTTTCCTTTGTATCATTTAACAATCTGACATAAGGTTATGCTGATGTGTGAATAGTAATTGGATCTTGCATTAATGTGGTCATATAGTGCACGATGATAGTGAATACAATTAAGTCCTTGCTTTCTGCCTTAATTACATCAATAGAAAAGTATCTTATTAAAAATGAACTGATTTGGAGATGAGGATGGTGGTGATGTGACCGTTATCATCACCTTTTCTGGAGTATAGATGGTAGCTATGAAGGTTTCCTCAAGCACAAGGAGATCACATTTGCTCACCTCTGTTGCTGGATCCTGTTGGTACGTATGGAAGCTGTCTTGGAGACCCCATTTGAGACATGTTGCACTATTGATTGCATGTAGCTAAAGTGTAGAATCACTTATTAATCATTAATTAATGTCTAGCACCAGAGTTGGGCTGGCCCACCAGGAGAGGTTCTGACATAGTAAAGCCCATAACAGTCATCTGATGTTAACATGGGAGTGGATCGTGTCCTGCTGGGTTTTATTTATATATTTCATTCCTGTTGCTTATATAGTATTCCACAGGAATGTACTGATGGTTTTTCCTTTAGCTTGACTCTTAACATGACATGATAACACCATGTGCTATGCTATCAGGGTGGTTTATTTACACTTTGAATTAAGCCCCATTTACACTAATAGATGATTGCTCAAAAGTCTCTCAAAGGATAGTTTGAGTGACAGTTTTGAGCGATCATACTATATAGTAGCTAATTAGCCACTAATAGAACAATACAGCTGATTTGCATATGCAAACAGCTGTAGTGTTCTCCACTCTGACTGCCAGTGTCCCCGCTGTGATTTCACAGCAGGACACAGGCACAGAGAATCTTATCAACACAGCTGGCTGATAAATGCCTGTTCCACTGATAACAGCTGATTGCTCAATTCTAGCCAGCTAGAATGCAGTGATCAATGACTCGTGCACAAAAACTGCACGATTTCCCTGCATTTAGACAGAATGAGAATCGCTCAAAAGACTGCTTTGAGCGATTTTTGAGTGATTCTTGTTGTGTCTAAGAGGGCCTTTATTTTTCAATGTGTTTTGTTGTGCTATGATAAGAGAACAATAACTTTTTAATGGGTTAAGATAAGAGAATTTTCTGTGCAGTGCTGTCACAATCAAGGTAAAATTTGTCACGTCTGTACAATGGGGATATAATATTGTTATTTTGACTGTCCATGTTAGTTGCTATGTGAAGTTTTTTTCTCTGTCATAGAACTCTAGCGCTAAGGAGGGCAGGATCAAGGAACAGGTCTCTGAGCAGGAAAAAGACCAGAAGTCATAGTATGTGCAGCTATACTGTAGAGAGGAGCTGGAAATTGTGTCCTGTGCAACAAAGCAGGAAAGTAGTAACCACCAGGGGTGTAACAATAGGGAATGTGGTTGCACCCAGGCCCAGGAGCCTTAGGGGGCCCATAAGGCCTCTCTTCTCCATATAGGGAGCCCAGTACTATGAATAAAGCATTATAGTTGGGGGCCCTGTTACAGGTTTTGCATTCAGGCCCAGGAGCTTCAAGTTACACCTCTGGTAACCACCTTACAGGCTTGGACTCCTCCGAGAGAAGGGACTTTCTTTAGGAAAGGCTCCAGAGACTGCAGCTTCCCCATTTTCTCCTGTCCTCCTGACGGCAACTGTTGGATTTGATTGAAATAGGATTTATAGCCCCAGTAACTGGGAAAGGATTTTGAGAAGCCTGATATATGAGTACTGGACTCTTAGCGCAACACCGCTAATGTTGGTCCTTAGCAATAGCCAACCGGTACATAGTCGTAAGTCACCCAAGAATGAGACTTAAACTGTTTATTTGGTTATTTTTAATTCATTTCATTAAAGTTTGTTACTCAAAGCATACATGTTGGCTCCCATACCCTATGTGAGCTATCCCCGGAGCCTCCATGCTACCAAAACCATGCCAGATTATCGAGGAAACACCAAACCAGATACCGCCTTACCACTGTAAAAAAGATTTCCACCACTCATTGGCCCATATTTATTAATGTGCTTATGCTAGCTCTTGACATAAAAGAGAACTTTTTAAAATTTGCATTGCAACTTACAGCAAATTTGACTTGTCCCCTTATTTGTCAAGCTGTCTTGATTTACAAGGAGATGTAGTGTATGCCACATTTATCTACTTAAGTAATGGAAAATGGCACAATTGCCAACTATTGATACACCAGGCTGCCCCCTATTACTTATGGGTTTATTCCACATAATGGAATATACTGCCACTTGTTCCTAGTTCTGATAATTCCTGTGTGTGCAACAGCAGAGTTTACTGTAAAATGAAAGTTGCATAACAAGAGGTTGCAGAGTTATATTTCCCAGATGGGCCACCCAAATTAGATAATTCCTGTCACCAATACACAGATTATACAGTAACCTCCTTCCTGGCAAATTCCTCTTGAATCATCAAAATGCACTTTATTAAATAAAAATATCAATTTGTTACCAAAATTCATATAACACTAGTTTAGTGGTATAAATAAAGCATCTTAGGTCACAAAAGCACAGTGGCAATACTAAATTGTCTCCATTCCCTCTTAATATGGCATCAATATCTCTGTCCCTGTTACCACACCTAGGGCTCCTTAAGATGACCATATGTACACACGCTTTTACATGTGCAACATAAATTTGCGCAATGCGCAGAGAATAGAACCCATTGATATCAATGGATTTGTTCTCAGGAACGTGTTTTGCGCACGTGAACCTGTTCTATTTTTCTGTGTATTTGCGAACTAAGGGCCCCACAGAAGTCTTAGGGCGCCTACCCACTGGCATTGCCAATTTTCGTGCGTGAAAAACGCAGCATTTTTCGCGCGTTTTCCGCGCCTTTTTCGCGACGTTTTTCGTTAATTTCCATTGACATTCATGGGTGCATTAAGAAAAAAATAAGGAGACATATGCAACTGACAGTTCCTATGTGAAAAATTGCAACGAAACGAGAAAAAAACCCCCAAATGGACAAGAACACATTCTATGCTAATTGCTCTTCAGAAAAAACGCAAAACGCAATTTAGCATCGCAGGAAAAAAAATCGACAGTGGGTAGGCACCCTGAGGGTGACTACCCACTACAGTTTTTTTTACTGCAAAATTCGCAGCATTTTATTTTCTGCAGGGGTCTATGGGACTTGTAATGTTAAAATCGCGATTGCGCAAAATTGCGATTTCGCGGTAAATTGCGATTTTGCGCGATCACGATTATAACATTACAAGTCCCATAGACCCCTGCAGAAAAAAAAAACGCTGCGAATTTCGCTGTGAAAAAAAACTGTAGTGGGTAGTCACCCTGAGGGCGCCCACCCACTGGCGATTTTTTTTCCTTTGCGTTTTGCGTTTTTTCTCAAGAGCAATTAGTATTGAATGTGTTCCTGTCCACTGGCGTTTTTTTTTTCGGTCCGCTGCAATTTTTAACATAGGAACTGGCAGTTGCATATGTGTCCTTATTTTTCTCTTTATGCACCCATGAATGTCAATGGAAATTAACGGAAAAGGCGCGAAAAAGCCGCGAAAAACGCCGCGGAAAACGCTGCATTTTTCACGCACGAAAATCGCAAACGCCAGTGGGTGGGCGCCCTGAGGGTCCATTCCACGATGCCCGACACTCATCCCCACGTACACTCGCGCTTGTGCTGTTGCACGGGAGCTAGTATCGCTGGCTCACAGCGGGGAAGCTGCAGGAGATTTCTCTCTCCCCCGCCCCTCTCCATTGCCTTAAAATAGCGGCTGTTCAGTACTAAATGGCTGCTATTTACACTGAACACTCATCATTCAGCTCATCATCCATCATTTATGCTGCAGGGACGATGAGCGTTCAGTGTAAACAGGGGCAGTTAACGGAGAGGGGTGGGGGAGAGCAAGGAGAGAAATCTCCTCCAGCCGCCCGCTGTGAGCCAGCGATACTAGCTCCTGTGCAGCAGCATGAGAGTAAGTATGTGCTGGGATGAGTATCGGGCATCGTTTGCCCGACATTCGTCGCATCTAAATGGGCCTTAGGTGAGGTGCGCAAATGTGCAGTCAATATGCACACAAAGGCGCAATAGGCTACACAATTCCATGGAAAAAGAGCACATCTAGCCCTTAAAAGGGTTTTCCATTTCCATGTGAGTAAAGTTTAATCATTGTGTTAGGGCTCCCACCCACTAGCGTTTTTTTCTCCACTGCGCTGCGAGAGTAAGTGAAAACTCTCGCAGAGCAGTGCAAAAAAATCGCAGCGATATCGCTGCGACAGTCTTTTCAATGGGGCCAGCAGCAGCAGCGCTAGCTCCATTGAAAAGATATGGAGAATGCCGCGGACTTCTGCCACAGCTGTCACAGCTTTGGCAGGAGTTTCCTTCATCCCCATGGGGACCGCGGGGATGAAGGAACCCTCTGTCACAGCTGTGACAGCTGTCACAGCTGTGGCAGAAGTCAGCGGCATGCTATCCCATTGCTTTCAATGGAACGGCACTGCTGCCGATCCCATTGAAAGCAGTGGTTTCTGACAAGCCCTGCAGAATGATTATCGGAGAAGGGCTTGAAATATAAGCCCTTACCCGATAATCATAAAAAAGTGCTTAAAAAAATAATAACAAAGTTACTCACCTCTCCTGCTGTCAGCCACGTCCTCCGGCTGGCTCCCCGGCACTGCTACTGAGCTCTTTCAGCAGACGGGGATTTAAAAATGGCAGATAGCTAATCTTAGCTATTCATTAATGAATAGCAATATCTTAGCTATTCATGAATGAATAGCTAAGAGCTATCTGCCATTGGCTGAGCGCTCAGCCAATAGCTAAGCACTAGCTGCTATTGGCTGAGCCCTCAGCCAATCTGCGCAGCCCTTTCAGGAGGCGGGGATTTTTAAATCCCCATCTGCTGAAAGAGCTCAGTAGCAGTTCCGGGGAGCCAGCCGGAGGACGCGGCTGACAGCAGGAGAGGTGAGTAACTTATTTATTATTTTTTTAACCACTTTTTTATGATTATCGGGGAAGGGCTTATATTTCAAGCCCTTCTCCAATAATCATTCTGCAGGGCTTGTCAGAAACCACTGCTTTCAATGGGATCGGCAGCAGTGCCGTTCCATTGAAAACAATGGGATAGCATGCCGCTGACTTCTGCCACAGCTGTGACAGCTGTCACAGCTGTGACAGAGGGTTCCTTCATCCCCGCGGTCCCTGCGGGGATGAAGGAGACTCCTGCCATAGCTGTCACAGCTGTGGCAGAAGTCAGCGGCATTCTCCATATCTTTTCAATGGGGCTAGCGCTGCTGGCGCTGGCCCCATTAAAAAGACTGGTGATGGCGCAGTGATATCCCAGTGATTTTGGGATATCTGCCTGCGTTTTTCTCACACTGCGATGCGAGACTTTAACTTTAGAATCGCATCGCAGTGGAGAAAAAAACACCAGTGGGTGGGAGCCCTTAGGCCTCTTTCACACGGGCTACAAAATCATCACTACAAAATGCATGTATGTGAAGCTCATGGTTTCCAATGGGTTCTTTCAGGCTACGAAACATTTCATGTGAAAGAACCCATTGGAAACCATGGGAAACATGCATTTAGTAGTAATGATTTTGTAGCTTGTGTGAAAGAGGCCTTATAATCAAGGCCACATAACAGGATGAAACAAAACTATTGATTTTAATGGTATTGTTTGCATTAGCGGTATTCTCGCCCCTTAGGCCTCGTTCACATGGGCATCAAAGTCTCGCAATTTTGTAGCATTGCGTCAATGTGACAAATCACGTCTTCATTCAGCCCATGCTTTCCAATGGGTTAATTCACATGTGTGCTGTTTTGTAGTGTGCAACATCCTGACACAAAAACCTCATGGGTCCCGCGATATGCACGCGACTCGTGAGGTTTTGTAGCCCATGTTTCCCTATGGAGCCATCCTCTCTGTTGCATCTCATGAAAACACGATTTTTGTGTGCTGCGATGCAACTTTGACAGTAGAAAATCCAACTGTCAAAGCCATAACCTAAGCCCTAGTTGCAGGGCAAAAAAAATATACATCACCTTAGAAGTGCTGTCTGGCTCCACTGCATCTTCTTCCTAGTCCCGGCACTATTCTTTTTCATCTCTTCTAGCCAGGGATTGAAAAATCCCCACCTTCTGGAAGCGCTGCCTCTGTTTGGCTGACGTTTAGCCAATCACAGCCAGCGCTTGATGAACCAATTACAGCCATTCATCAAGTGTTGGCTGTGATTTGCTAAGCGTCAACCAATCACAGCCGTCGCTTCCATTAAGCAGGGATTTTTCAATCCTCACCCAGAAGAGATGAAGAACAGTGCTGGGGACCCAGGGAGAAGATGCAGCGGAGCCGGAGAGTGCTTCTAAGGTGATGTATTCTTTTTTTTTCTGCAGCTAGGGGTTATTTTCAGGGTAAGGCTTATATTTCGAGCCCCACCCCTCAAAAAATCCTCTCTGTAGCGCTACAAAACCACTGACCATCAATGCAATTTCGCTGCACTTTTCTTGCGGCGATGCCGTGTTGCCCATGTGAACAAGGCCTAAACAGTATGGGCAAAAAAAAAAGATAGGACTTGCTTAAGTCCTTAATGCAGGACCTATCTTCCTGCTGTTTTTTTTTCAAACTCCAGAAGTTTGAATGGCCCAATAAAGAAGAAAGAAAAACTCTGGTTCATGCGCAACTACACTACGTATAGCGGCGAACATAATTGAGCATACGCCCATGTGCTTTTGCCCTAAAGATAAGTTCTGCAACCTTCTAATTTTAATGCAATCAAGAGTTAAAAGCATGCAGGGGGCACTCAGGAGCTTACTGGTCATTGCACTCAGTAATAATACAGTATGCAGTAAACTCCTAAGCACTCTTTAGTGGTAGTTAAAGGCAAGAAATATTTTGCCATTGAGACTTTGTGTCTATGTCGGGAACTAGGAGCTGTATATTAGAAAAAAAGGTAAGACAGTGAACAGAGAAGGCCAACTTCTTCTATTGCCTTCCTATCTCGAGAATCAGAATCTGACATCAGTTCTTGGCATGTATTTTTATCTTGCTTTATTTTCTATCATTGGTTTATTTTTTCACCTAATTGGGATGTGTGTAGGAACGTAGGGCTGCTTGTTTTCACTCCTCTGCCGAAGAACGGCTGCAAAGTCGTGGCGCTTCCAGCAAGTGTTAGATTCTATTCTGGTTGGTATGATTACACTACACGCTGTTGTGTGATTGCTATTTTTGGACTTACACTCGTTCATTTTACTCTCTAAAGAGACATTAGAGGTATTGACTGCACCACCAGCAATATTACCCTGGTCAAGATGGATTTGCCTGCCTATATTTTATGCTTTAGAATGTATCTCTCTCTTGAAGCAAAATAAACAACTAAAGCTGAAATCGACCACTAATATAATAAGCAAAATGACATAAAAAATAATTTGTTTTGTGGGTTATACTTCAGATACGAGGACCTTGAACTAATCTGCAAGATAAAAATAGATAATGAAGCACCTAACACCCACTAAAGGCATTGACTCAACAGAGGCACTTTATTTAATTACTTTTAATTAACTTTATTCAATATAAGTAATTTCATGGATCAGTAGTTTACCAATGTAAATGGAGATGTTTTGAATGGATGTTTGCTCCATGCTCAAGCCTTGAGACAGATTGGTTGCTAAGGATCCACTCCCTGAAAACTCTATTGTAGAGATTGTGGTTGTTAGGCAGTTTATCCCAAGCAACCAGAATGTCAGACATAGCTTAAAGCTGTGTTTGAGTTAAAAAAGAGGAATAGCAGTTAATGTCATAACAGACGGTGGTATTAGACTAAGATTCCTTTATGACTGTTGATTATGGAATAGTTTTGGTAAAATTATGGGCTATGCAAAACTGTCAGGCAGGTGGATGTGGATCCACCTTGCCACACATTGGTTTTACGTTGGGTTATCTGTGGAGACAGCACATGGGAAACCCCAATATTTATTCTTGACCCCTCCAAGAAGGATACGGTCTTTGCTGCGGGGCCCCCAAGTCATTACTCACACAGATAGTTTGGCTGCTGATATTGCACTGGGCTGAGACACCGTACTTGAAGGTCTGAATAGAAGCATAACAGGAAGATAGGCAGTAGTCAGAGCTGGAGGCACAGGTGTGATAACAAGGTCCAAGTTGTAGGTCTGGACAGGGCAAGTACTCAGCAAGTCCAGAGTACAGAGCTATGGTCAGGAAGCACAGACTTCAGTGTAGTCAAAGTCAAGCAAAAGTCAGAAACGGAATAAACACAATCAGGGGCTTTGTCACAAATGGCAACAAGAAACCAAATTGCTTAGGCATCCTCCACGAGGGAAGGATGCTGAATATAGCCAGAGGTGCAACAGGATTGGTGGAAGACTGCATTAGGGAGTGCATGCTGGCCCTTTAAGGAAGGGGACAGAGGTATGCACAAGCCCTAAGGGCAGAGACAGATAGCTTGAGGACGAAGTGCAATATGCAGGACATGGAGGACGGCGGCAGATGACTGTGACTTCAGTGACAAGTGAGCTGTGACGGCGGTGCACCGTGATAAAAATATTACAGCCAACTTGTGATAACCAAAATTCTTATAATTCTTCATATTAAGTTTGAGTAATTTTCCTTTGATTTCTATAAATGTGCAGTCCTACATACTCTATATATCATACGGACAACTGTACTATTGGGAAGCATGTATAGGATAGACATCTTATAATGGAGTATTGTGAAAACATTTTTTCTGTTAAAGGTTGGTCATTTAGCATATCCCAGGATATGTCTAGCTGAAGGAAAAGGCAAGATGAGAAGGATACATCTGTACAAATTCAAAATATGACCCCGTATTATTCTATGGGACCATTCTGCACCTCCACATCTGTCTGATGCACAAAATGACACCATGTTTCATCTCACATCATAGCATTCCCTTTTGCTTCTAATGCACGATAGGGCACCTTACATAAGCACTATACGGCAGTTATAGAGCGCCTATGGGCTGTGTGATCCTAAAAGAAAAGAGTACAATAATTACCTTTTTTTAACCTACCTGAGCCACAACCATCCATATTCCATCTACAGTATAGACTAACTGACAATAATCAACTTCTTCCTCACCACTAAAAACCTCATATATCAGTGATTACTTTATGCTCAATAATCCCTCTCTTGTGTTTTGCAGTAAATTTGTCGTAAATTAACAGTCAAGATTGTTTGATAAATAGCCCCAATTATGGAGCAATGAATCGCAGTTCCTTCTTCTATTCTAGTCCTCATAGAAGATGCAGATTGCTTTCGATGGTGAGTTACTTGCAGCAAATAAGCTGTAAAAAAGCCGCTTTTCATTTGACCTTTACTCTGCAAATCGTTGTGTTCAGGAACTGGATGCCAGTTTGTTTCAATTCAATTAATAGTTACATAATTAATCCACTGATTAAAATGAATGAGGAAGCTGCATTTACTCATTTCAGTAATTGATTTGTTTAACTAGCATTCATTCTATGGTTTACGGATCAGTTCCTGTCTCGTTGGCTAATGGTTTCTGTTGGAATATCAATGGTTGCTGTTTGGGCATGATGTAGAAATAAGAGATGAGTAAATCCACCAGACTGGAGTTTTGCCAAATTGCAAATCACTTTTACAACCATTAAAGGGGTGTAAGATATCTATTCTGAATCAATAAGGGGAGGCCCCACAAACAGGAGCTTCATTTACCATGTTAATCAGAGCAGAGAGTGGTTAGAAAGGGCAAGTCTTGTTCTGGAGGACCCTGCATGTCTATACTTTACATGGTCAGCCAATTCATTTCAGTGATAGCTGTATAATTCTTAAATACTCTGTGGGGGTGCTGCAGAGGAACTTAACACTTCTTGTCAGATACCATGACAATAAAGAATTGACACAGTTCAGGAGTTCCTTGCTTCCAAGATTGATAGAAACACCTGGAATCAAGAGATGATTAGCTCTTGGAAGGAAAGCAAAGGTAAACATGAATGCCATCTGGAAAAGTAAGGATATCAGCACTGCAACTAATGCCAGGCTAGTCAGTTTGATTGTCTTCCCCATAACTGTCTATGGCTACAAGACTTGGATAATCAAGAAGTCAGACAGAAGAAAAATCGATGTCTTTGACTTGTGGTATTGGAGGAGACTGTTGTACATCCCATGGAGCCAAAAGATTCACTAGCCAAGATCCCCAAGCACAGATTATCCTACTTCAGCCATGTCATGTGCAGCAATTCACTTGAGCTGGCACTCATACTGGGAATGGTTAGTGGAAGTAGGAAGAATGGCCACCCAAGAACTGGTAGGCTTCATACCATCAAATCTGACATGAGCCTAAGTCAACTCAAAGAATCAATAATAGATCTATGTGAAGGATAATTATCCACAGAATGACCAAAATTTAATCTCCAATGAACAGACAGGTGATTGATTGAACCCTTGGATTACACTTGATCACCGGTGTTCAGTTTATTATCAGCCAAAATGAGGACAATGTTTTTGTAATATATTTAGTTACTATATTTCATTTGTCATAACTTTGATTGATTTAAGGTGAACTAAAGCAAAAACTTATCATTTTGATTTGCTTATATCCTTCTATTGATGTCACATCAGCCTATGAGCAAACTGAGTTGATTAATGTATGTTCTCATATGGTCGGTTTTGGGTGTCTACAGTATGTTTGCATATCAACATCTTACTATTGGTGAACACTTCTGAAAAAAAAAGTTTTTTTTCAATTTCAACAACTTTTTAAATTTCATTTATATGTAAACAGTTACTGTAAAATAAAAAGTTTGCCAACTGCAATTTCTTAATATTTTCAAGATCTCCGCTCAGTGTTTATGAAATGCCTGGATACAACTAAATCCAAGAAATCCTCTGTAAGCTCATTAATGGGTGGCTGCTTCTTAGTTGATTAGATCTGTACAGGTTTTCAACCTCTGTATGACAGCAAAGGGAGTTCTTGAGTTCTTAAGACACAGTGTATATATTAGAAATTTACATACTTACAAGCTTTATGTACATAAAACTGGAAAAATCCTTAAACATCTAGTTAATGAAGTAGCAGTTTGTTTTAAGATCATATTGTAAATGAATTGCTACAACTATGATTATTGTATTGTTAAGATTTGTTAACTAATGACTAATGAAATCTTTTAAATGTCTCGTATTGCAGCCTACCTAGGAAAGCGATTGCACGCAAGTTATTCAATAAATTACAAAGGTTGACGATTAATATAATGTTTTATTTTCTCTAGAACATAAATGACTAAGCTCGATGATTAAACCTACTTCATATAACTCCTACATGTAGCTGCTACAGACTTTTCATTAACTTGGGCAAGTGATAACTTAGATTATTTATTAAGGTTATTATTTTTCAATACAAGTTAATATAATTTCAGTTCTTGAAGGGGTAGTTTCATGAAGACAAAGCATACAGACATAAAAGAGAGAATGTTCCATGCTCAGGGCCCCACTTTATTAGCCAAATGTCTCTGACAAAGGGCCCCGCCTACCCATATACAAGTTTTTAATTGAAAATCTATTCAATAAATGGTTGCATATAATATTTCATTTCCCGTAGAGTGGTACATCTATAAAGGATACCATATGGTCATGTCCATGATGCCTGGGGAACCCTGTATGGTGATGCATGTACACTGTAGTCATTTTGGGTCTGTATTCGGAACTTTCAAGTACAGTACCTGGTGAGTCCATGTGATGCATCAGTATGGCACTGGATTCTCTCCTTGAACTAGTGCTGAGCAAACCAAAACGTTGCTAAAAGTGTAGTTCGGCACAAACTCAAGCCTCTGGCAGTTTGTTTCAGCTGAATCCACTAAAATTTCTTTAGTGGAGAAGAATTAGAAGGGGGAGAAGAAGATCTTTTTCTTTACCTCCTTCCCCTACTTCTTTTTCTCCTCTGGAGAAGGAGGAAGAGGAAAAAGCATGGTGGCTCAGTGGTTAGCACTGTTGTCTTGCGGCGCTCGGGTCCTAGGTTCAAATCTTATCAATGAGAATATGGACTTTGTATGAATGTTTGTAGAAAACCACAAAAACATCCATGCAGATGTTGTTCTTAGTCACATTTGAACCTAGGTACTGCACGCAACAGTGCTAACCACAGAGCTGAGGAGGAGGACTTTTATGACTCTTAGGCTTCTTTCACACAATCATATGCATTTTTACACTCGGCCGATAGCAGCTAAAAATCACATGAATGAAGAATAGCTGTGATCAAGTCCCAATCTTAATTAGCGTTTTCACGTCCATTCACATGGGTGGCTGCGGCATATCGGCAAAAAAATACGCTGCAGTGCGGAAAGCCCTCGATTGTCAGAAATCCTTGGAATGACTGCTAATGCTTAAATAGAGCCGACTGTCTTCTTTTCCCAGCGTTGGACGCAGCTATACTCCCTCCCTCTCCCTTATTTTTCTGCTCCCTTAGAAGTCTATGAGAGCTTCCAGCGTATCTTTGCAAAAGATAGGGCAAGACCTATCTTTTCACGCGGCGTATAAAATCAATTGCTGTTTTTGGTCACTGATGTTCCACTTTTGCTGGGGCAATTTTTTTTTAAATCGCTCATCTGAATAAATACATTGCAAATCAATGCTTTAGATGGTCGCGATTTTTTGATACGGCTACTATAGCTGCGTATATATGTATGGTCATGTGAATAAGACCTTAGATAGTTTTATACACTGGTATTAGGGATATTGGTGAAGTTCCAGTTCGGTTCGGACGCAATCAAACTTTTCAAAAGTTTGCTTAACACTACCTAGAACCAATGATTCTAGGGAAAAATACCCCCATGAAAAAGCACTTGCCACATTTTTTTCTTAAATATTCCATATACTTGCACAAGAAAAAGAATCTGTGTATCTCTCAGTATAAGATTGAAAGGACTTTACATTTGATAATTAAAGCCTGTAGGAAAAGAATAAGATTGGATTGAGTACAGTACTTACCCTTAGAGACCAGTGAGTGTCAGGGAAGCTGTATTCTTAACTTCTCTATGCAAACCAGAAACAAGCTCCTCTGCAGTAGCTCCCATGCAAGGACTAACTGGAAACAACAACTGATGCACAGGAAAACAGAGTAAGTCCAGCATTGGGTAAAAAACTTTTTGTCTTTATTAAACAATCCAGACAGACATTGTGGAACAGAGAACATGTCTTACATGTTTCAGGCAAGCATGTTGCCTAGTCTATGACTAACTAAATAGCTGTGGTCTGACAACTATTCCTTCCAACCTCCCTCCTTATTTTACTGTCACATTTGTCCAGGACTGACAATGAAACTAGGGGTAAACTATAGAGAGCTGGATACTGGAGCAGACTTCACAATATGTATACAGGAAAGTACTAGTAGCTAGACTCGGGTGCAGACAAATTAACTGCACCAAATACCTGATTCAGTACTAAATGGAACTCCTTGAACAACTCCGATTGGACTTCCCTTGAAGTGGAACACTGCCCTAAAAAAGGTGACCCCCCTGCTTGAACTAGGCAAAATTGGAGGTCAGAGAGGAACAAGGACAATTATTAAACACAGAACGCAAAGCACAATACAAACACTAAGAACTGAACACAGGGAAGATAGATACAAACATACATAGAACTACAAGGCTCAGAATAACAACACCACTCAACACTACCCACATGACTAGGATACAGGACAGAGTCACTGCACACTAGACTTGACCAGTATACAGAGACTATAACCAGCATCCTCTGCACAAAAGGAGCCAGACTATAAGAAAGATACTGACTGGCTGACTGGGCTGTCAATCTTCCTTGCCAGTCCATCAGCTAAACTGTAGAGATGGGAGATGTTTAACTCTTCAACATCCAAGGCTGAACAAAACATGCATGCCCAGCAGGCACTTCATGTTGTCTGGGCTGATGCTGTGACATTACTCTAGACCCATTTCCAAATCGCAGAAGCAACCAGCACCAGTGTCACCGTAACACATGCTTGACGGCTCAGTTTTCAATAGGGAAAGGGAAAAAAACACTGCTAAAAACCACTGCTTATCTGCCAGGAGAGTATCTCCCAGCAGTTTAATAAAGCTGTCATTAACTAAACCCCTTAATGGTAATGAGATAACTCTATATCTGTCTATACAGCAAAGCTTACAAGTTCGCTACTAGAACCAGAAATCATTAGCTTTTTAAAATTGTTGTAATGAATCAAAACTACAATATATGTGCATGCAATAACTACAAACCAAAAAATAATCTCTCTGGCCATGTTCACACCACGCTACCAGGAACGCTAGTTATACGTGGTAAAGAAATTAAATGAGGAGAAGAACTTTCCTTACTGGGCACTAGATGGTGAGGGTCCCTACCTAATAGTGAATGATCCGCCGTGATAAAGATGCATCCACCCACATTCCTTGGTCACTCACTACCCCTTCAACCTATAACAAATGAATACCAGTGTGTAAATAGACAAACTCCATAAAATAAACCGCAGTACTTATCTTATGAGGTGCTGGGAGAACCCCAATCCAGCAATGTAGACCAGCAGAAGGAGACTGCATACATTGAACAGCACAGAACCAAGGCCAGGTGGGAATCAAAACCCTCCCTAATTGCCTTCAGGTGAACCCCAACATCAAAACACACCCATAACAACTCCCACCAATGTTTAAGGAGACAAATTGAAAGAAATCCAAAAAAACAGCAAAGTCAGACTCAAACCAGCACAACAGCTCAATACACATTTATGTCTACTGCAGGGCTTGAGAGTTTGGTGCTTGATCCAAGGATAGTGCAAGCTCTGAGGAGGTATTTGTCTGGTTGGGGCATGACACAGGAAATGTGCATGGACTAAGGGGGTGGTACATGACACATATTCAGAGTATGAAAGAGTCAAAATATCTGTGTCCTGCACCACCTCCTTAGGCCCTAGACTATCCCTTTGTCATGCACCACTTCCTCAAGCCATATACTATTCCCATCTCATGCACTAACTTCTCAAGCTCTGTACTATCCCTGTATCACACACCATTCCTGCATGTCCTGTACTATACCTGATTATGCACTACTCCTAGAAGCCATACACCAGGCCTAATACAGTGTTGCCTAGAGCTGTCCTTTAAATACATACTTCTTATCCGTGATGAAAATCCCCCCACTACATATTCAAGTGTGTAATATTTAATAATTAATAAATTGAATAAATGTACTTTATCTTCCACACAGCTTGGAAAATAAAGCAGAGGTTTAGTAATTGGAGCAACAGCAGAAGACAGAAATTAATTACTTTTAATGTAAAATGTCACCCATCGCAGAACTTACAATAGGTGCCAAAAGCAGAATTCCATAACTAATATAGCCATAAATATTATAGCAAGACAATTAGAAAATTGGAAAATAAATTAAAATGGACTTAGACCTATTACCTCAATCTATAACAATTAGGTACTTACTGTACAACACGTACAGTAGCTCAATACAATTTGTGAGAGCAGCGAAAAAGAACATGATAATTAATGCAGATTTAGCCATAAATTATGTTAATCCAAATAAAGGACAAATTTCTACTTCAAATTAAGAATCTGGAGATTTTTATGGTAATATCAGTATATGTACGAATATAAATATTGCTATATTAGATTTAATTGTAAGTCTGTTAGAATTGTTAAGACACAATAGAGGCAATTTATAAGAAGTCGGTAAAAATGGTGCAAATTTTTCAAAATGGCAGACATAGCATGATATATTTAGTGTACTAAGCATGTTAGATCTATTTTACATCCTTGTGCAACTTAAAAGCTAACATATATATACACCCAGAGGTGTAATTTCAAGCTCCTGGGCGCCGAAGCAAAATCTGTTATAGGGCCCCCATCTATAATGCTATATTCATAGTACTGGGCTTCCTGTATGGAAAAGAGAGGCCTTATGGGCCCCCTAAGGCTCCTGGGTCCGGATGCAACCGCATCCCCTGCATCCCCTATAGTTACGCCCCTGTAATACACCAATATTATGCACCAAAAATGTAAATAGTAAATATTGCACATTTTATGACTTGTCTCGGCTGTTCCTTTTCCCTGATAGTTTTTGTCTAAAGAGACATAATACATTTTGCGCACACTTTGTTCTCCACCTTGACTGAAAACGGCCATATACTTACTAACACAGGAGGGCAAACATGTGCACCACCCCAACATGCAGGCAGCCAAAACTGCCAAATGAGGGGGCCAACTTACACCTTTGGAGGACACCGATGAGACAGCCACTCACACAACCTCCTATACAGAGGGAGGTGGCTATTTGGAGTATACTCCTGCATAGTGTAGATACAAAGTGGCAGACCTTCTGATACATGTAGTGCACCATGCAGACAAGCAACCTATTAATGATTCCATAATAGTTTGGCGGGCTGCGCTGTATCTACACTTTGTATCTACACTGTGTAGAGTATACACCAAGAAGCCACCCCCCTCTATATTAAGAGGCTGTGTGAGTGGCTGTCTCATTGGTGTCCTCCACAGGTGTAAGTTGGCCAGGTTTATGGCTTCCATACATTTGAATATTCCCCTCCCCCTTCCGTTTGCTTCTTTTTTTTTTCTGATTTTGTGCTTAGTGATTATATTTTTTTTGGCTGACATAAAATATCTATACATTTTTTTTTTGTATTTTAAATAAAGATGGAACTTTTTTGCAATATATGTGTGATTCCTTAATATATGCATTTTAAATTCATCTTTTGGTGAAATTGATATGGTGGTTTCTCCATCCTCACTGTTCTTCAGCTCCATTATATTTTATGGGATGATGTTCTGATACATTTCCTATATTAGTTATACTATTTATGGAATTTACACATTATTATGAAGGCTTTAATATGAACTTTGATATTTCTTAGGATATTTATTAAATTTTTGTAATTATGAGGTTTTTGTATTTATCGCTTTAGATGGCTATATTCAGGGGTTATTCCTAGATTTATGCTCCATTTTTTGCCCTGTCAAAGTCGTGCATGTGTCAATAAGTTATTCTTACAATGCATTATGGGGACTGCAGTCTTTTTGTGCTTGATCTATGGTGGCTGCATGTAGACAATTGAGCCACGGCAGTATCTGATTTGGTAGGCATGCGCTATTGACTGATTTCCACAGGGTATGGTATACTTGGTTTGCACTGCTTTGCAGCACTGCGCATGCGCGGTTGAACGATGGTGGCGCGTTTAGGCCCCTATTCTTGATCTCTTGCGCGATTATGAGTCCCGCGCATATGCAGTTAGATTGTGTGGATGCTGGGAGGCCATAATGGAGACGGAGCTGCAGCTACAACGCCTGGATACCGCCCGGGTTCTGTACAGCTGGTAGGCATACTTACATTTGTTTAGGTGGTTTTACACCTGCATTGTATTTCTTTTAATTGGTGGTGGGTAGTGTAAGTCTTACATGTTTTGTTCTTTGTGTGACCAGCTTGAAAAAGACCCATTGTGGGTTGAAACATTGCTGGTGGCCCCTGGACCATGGGCCAAATAAAGGTTGTTTTATCCCTAAATACATGCACTTCCTTTGGTGCTGCCTTTCATATATTACTTTCTGGACTTCTATTGAGGACTTTGGATCCAGTCCCTTAGAGGTGAGCACCAAATCAGTTTTTTTTACTCCACCATATTTTTGGCAAAGTGGTGGGTGCTGCTGATTCCTTATTTGTTTTGTTGAATTGATGGTACTACATGACATTATTTTGAAGATACTATAGAGCAGCTCTAGTATTAGGTCATTGAAATAGAATTATATGGTGCCTTGAATGGCAGTATTATTTGGACAGTAGATTATTTGCCAACTTTATGGTAACTTTTCACAATTGTTTTAATATACTGCAGCTGTGTAGGTTTTACCTTCCCCATGTAGCCTGTTTTCAATCTCACTGAAATTTTTGCCCTTGGGTCTTTATAAACCTTGTACAAACCTTGACCCTCACTAATGGGCAAAGATATATTTGGGACTAATTGTCAGGTAATAAATCTGAATATCTCTTATGTAATATCTCCTAGTGTACTTTTTTGTTAAAAGAGTAAAAATGGTATTAACCTTTTTTTTAATGTATTGTTTGGGTCCCCGTAGACACCTTCTCTGGGGAACTCCTACAGGAAGGAGATATGTATGTCATCAGTATAGTATTTGTCCTCCACTAGTGTTGCTCAGTGGTGTGTAACTATTCTATCATATATCTGGAACTTCTACTTAGTTGCTTTCTTCACTAAATCTTTGGACATTTTACGTTGTTTTCTTACCATTAATGAGCTATAAGTAACTGCAATGGAAACTATTGGAATATTTAGGAATTGTATGGGATTAGAAATAAAGCTCTGCCTTTTTTTGTAAACACAGCACCACTCTTGTAAATGGCAGTCTTTGGTATTGCGGCCACAGCGGAAATGCTTCAAAATTCGAAACAAAAGGGTTTTTCTGAATTGTGGTACAGCTTTTATGTTCTCCACTGGTCTCTATGGCAAAAATGCATTGCATTTCTACTCAGTTACCGCAACATAAATAGGTATGCTATGGATTCGTAATCCACAGCATTTTCCTGCATTTTTTACATTTCTGCAGCACAAAGGAGATCTGCAACCATTGAGGAACTTCCACAGTGATTCTGCTAGTGGAAATTCCTCAACATTTACGGCATGTGTAAAGGCAGTTTAACATAAAGGTAATGATGAGGAACAAATAATAAATGAGTTGCACTTGATTAGCAAAACTGTCTGCTTTATTTTAGAAACAGCACCGAACCTGTCGATAGGCTGTAAGTGGTATTGCAGTTTAGTCACATAGAAGTAAATAGGCCCGGGCTGCCATAACACACTCAACCTTTAGAGAGGTGTGGTGCTGTTTTTGTAAAAAAAATAGTCATATTTTTCTTAGTTTTTTTTTAAATCCTGGACAACCCCTTTAATAATGAGTACTTGTGTTTAAAATAATGTGTGATGTTTGCATTACTCATTTACAAGTCATAGTAACATGTATACATATGTCCATCCAACTCAGCCTATTAACCCCCAATATTGATCCAGAGGAAGGCCGAAAAAAGCCAATGAGGTAGAAGCCAACTTTCCGCATTAAAGCGCTCAGTCAGAGGAGCGTTCTTTTTGCGCACCTATGTGCCTGTGATTGGCTGAGCACTCAGCCATTCATTGAATGACAGCTGAGCACTGCCTGCGATTGGTCACAGTGCTCAGCCAATCACAGGTAGCGCTCAGCCATTCATTGAATTCAATGAATGGCTGAGCGCTGCCTCTGATTGGCTAAGCGCTGTGACCAATCACAGGCAGGGCTCAGCTATCATTCAATAATTGGCTGAGCACTGCCTGTAATTGGCCGAGCACTTAGCCATTCAGTCACAGCCCTTTCAGGAGGAGGGCATTTCTAAATCCTTGCCTGCTGAAAGAGCTTCAGAGCAGTGTCAGGGAGCCAAGTGACAAGACGCACTGGAACCCCGACAGCGTCAGAGAGGTGAGTATATATCTTTTTTTAATTTTTACACAATCTAGGGATTATTTTCAGGGAAGGGCTTATATTTCAAGGCCTTCCCTGAAAATCACTACGAGGGTTGCCTGAAGCCCATTGCTTTCAATTGAAAGCAATGGGAGAATATTGCGATCCTCTGCCACAGCTGTGACAGCTGTGGCAGGGGATTCTTTTGTCCCTACGGGGAGTCCCCTTGTCACTGAACACTGTGACAGTGCTGTTATAGTGTTCAGTGATGAGGTGACTCCCCGCAGGAATTTAATACGCGCTGCATGGACCTTGCTGCTGCACGCATATCCTATCTTTTGCAGTTGCAAAGATGTTGTGCCTGTAAAAGACGGACATGTGAACACATCATTGGAAACCAATGTTTCTGTCAGATGTGCTTTTTTTTTTGCGCACATAGCCGCACAAAAAACAACGCTCGTCTGACTTCGCCCTAAGGGTAAAAAAAAGTTGTTCCTGAATCCAACTTGGGAATTGGAATAATCCCCGGATCAACAACCCTTTTAAAGTTATTAATGATTATAACTAGAGATGAGCGAACCTACTCGGCCACGCCCCTTTATCGCCCGAGCGCCGCGACTTTCGAGTACTTCCGTACTCGGGTGAAAAGATTCGGGGGGCGCCGTGGGTGAGTGGGGGGTTGCATCGGGGAGTGTGGGGGAGAGGGAGAGAGAGAGGGCTCCCCCCTGTACCCCACTGCTACCCCCCGCTCCGCCACGCCTCCCCCCACCCCCCGGCGCCCCCCGAATCTTTTCACCCGAGTACGGAAGTACTCGAAAATCGCGGTGCTCGATTGAGTAATTACTCAAAACGAATATATTCGCTAATCTCTAATTATAACATGTAATATCGTATCATTCAAGAAAGGCATCCAGGCTCCTTTTGAACTCTTTTATCCAATTTGCCATCACTAAGTCCTCAGGCTGGGAGTTCCATAGTCTCACTTCTCTTATAGTAAAGAACCCCCTTCTATGTTGGTGTAGAAACCTTCTTTTTTCTATAAATAGAGGATGCCCCCTTGTTACAGTTACACTCCTGGGCATAAATAGATGATGGGAGAGATCTTCATCTTGTCCCCTGGTGTATTTATACATAGTTATTAGGTCGTCCCTCAACCATCTTTTTTCTAAGCTAAATAATCCCAATTTTTATAACCTCTCTGGGTATTGTAGTCCGTCCATTTAGTTTATTACTTTAGTTGCCAGCCTTTGTACCCCTCAAGCTCTGATATGTCCTTCTTGAGTACTGGTGCCCAAAACTGTCACAATATTCCATGTGTGGTCTGACCAGTGACTTGTAAAGAAGAAGAAGAACAATGTTCTCATCACGTGCCTGTAGACCTCTTTTGATGTATCCCATGATCCTATTTGTCTTGGCAGCAGCTGCCTGACACTAGTTGCTCCAATTAAGCTTACAGTTAACTAAAACCCCCAAGTCCTTTTCCATGTCAGTGTTTGCCAGTGATTTCCCATTAAGTGTGTAATAGTGGCATGGATTTTCTCTGCCCATGTGCATAACCTTACATTTATCAGTGTTAAATCTCATTTGCCACTTTTCTGCCCAAACTCCCAATTTATCCAGATCCTCTTTTAATCTCCTTGTGTCCTCTCTTGTGTTAATTACTTTACCTGGATTTGTGTCATCTGCAAATATTGATATTTTACTGTACAATCCTTCTACCAGGTCACTAATAAATATAGTCTTATTACTAAACTCTTTTTATGTAGGTTGGTTTTACTTAGTGTTGCTTGCAGTGGCATCATCTCTACAGTAATACAACACTGAATGCCTTGACCAAGACTCGTGTCTAAGATTGCAGGCACTTAAAAATGTCTAATGTAATCTCTCTGTTTCTTGTTGACTGTGTTATCGTGTAATTGCAAAATCCATAATAGTTGCTACATTTCTGGACAGGGTTAAGAAGAAAGGTCCAGAATTACGTTTCAGCTCTAGCCTTGGTAGAAACAGACAAGGGAATAACAAACTCAGCAAGGTAAATAAAATGTGATGAGTCGGAAGAAAAAAAAGTTTTTAAAGCTATTTTTGCAAGTTACATGGGATGCTATAGAAAAAGATGTATCTATCTATCTATCTATCTATCTATCTATCTATCTATCTATCTATCTATCTATCTATCTATCTATCTGTTTGCCTGTCTTTTATTATAAATATTTAAAGGACATTGGTCACCATGTGTTTTCAGTCACATGACACATTTATTTTATAATATTATTTTGTCTAAAAAGATACATAAAAGCTAAAGAAACATGTTTTACATGTAATACCATTCTTAACCTTATGGTGTGCTGTTTCCATACAGAGCACAAATCACTTTCTTTCTGGCACAAGTCATTCATGAATCTAAAGTAGTAGCATTTAATGTTGGAACTATAGTATTTATTGCAACAATGTACATTTTCAGCTGCCAAGAAATTACATATTTGTGATGTGTTCCCTTAATGAGTCACAAAGTAGATGAAGAAATTGTCATAATCCAAGACAAAATAATGTATTCTACTATTTATTGTTGTCCTCTAGAACACTGACATGAGGCATATCCATTCTTTACCCTTATTGTAGATATATAGTAGATATGTTATTGTAGATCATATCATTTTAAAGTAGTAGTGATCCCTAACCCGTGGCTGCTCAGTTTGGAATCCACAACTCCCAGTATATGCCAACATTCGAGTAATAAAATGTGTCACTCACAAGTAAATATTAAAAAGCAGTTCTTTTTATTCCATTTACAGCATACAATCAAGGAGGGGGAGGTGAACAAGTGTAATAATGGGCAACAGCTCTTTTGGATGGCTTCATGCTTCTGTAAGCCTCCACCGTGATGTGTATTAAGAAAGTGTCATATTAACCCCTTGAGTGGCACGCCCGGAAAATTTCCGGGACGAGCTCCACTGCTCATAGCAACATAGCCCGGAAGATTTCCGGGCTATGTATCACTATGGGAGCTGCAGAGCACAATGCCACAAGCTGTGACAGTGTGCTCTGCCTGCACTGTCCCACAGAGAACAAAGCAAGGGCTTTGAAAAACCAGCAGAAGATATTACCGATACGTCGGCAATCTCCTGCTTTCTTTACAGGTTGCCATGGAGACCATCGCTTGTCAGAAGCAAGCCGATGGTCTCTGTGGCAGGGAGAGCTGGTTGTTAGCTGTCAGAGGACAGCTAGGTACCAGCTCTTACAGCAGAGATCAGAGAAAACCTCTGGTCTCTGCTGTGTTAACCCCTTACATGAGGCAGTCTATGTGACTGCAGCATGTAAAGGGCTGTCACTGCAGCATGTAAAGGGCTGTCACCATCGGACCCCCGGAATGTGATCAGGGGTCCTGATGGGTCCCTGTGGAAGTCCCCTAAAAGGACAAAAAAAAAATTTTTTTTTTAAAAAGTTAAAAAATTATAAAAAAAAATAATAAAAACACTTGTCTCCCTTTACTTTGTAAAAAAATCAAAAATACAATCACACATGTGGTATCCATGCGTCGTAATGACCCAGAGAAGGAAGTTAATGCATTATTTAACCCCTTAATGACATGGCCCCTTTTTTTCTTTTTTCCCCATTTCTTTTTTTCCTCCCCCCTGTTTAAAAAATCACAACTTGTCCCGCAAAAAACAAGCCCTCATATGGCCATGTCAATGGAAAAATGAAAAAGTTATGGCTCTTGAGACGCAACTGCAAAATTAGTTGAAATTCAATGATTAGACCATTTTTAAAAACCTGCCCTGGTGGGCACGACAGGGTGGTAGGAAACCCGCCACTCAAGGGGTTAAAGGAAGCAGTGCCGACATATTCTTCTCTTATGGACTTACGCAACTCACAGAATGCTCTGCCAGCCGCAGAGATGCTGGTTGGGAAAGATTTGTTGTCCATTGCCATGAAATGTCTTCCTTTTCACCCTACTAATTATCACAGAATGTTACTTCGAATTCAAAAGGATTATATTACTGTCCCCTTCTTCTTTCCCATTTTCACCAATATATCAAACCCAAAGTGTAATCTAAAATGTCGACATGCTCTCTGTGTGGGAAGTTATTTGCATCTTAATAATTACTGTCATTGAATTATGAATTGAATATGTAATCTTTAATATCAGCAAAAATTACCATTTACACTCACACTAAATTATACATTACAAGGATTATATTCATGGGAAACCTATAACGTAAGCAAATATAGCAATTTTACAAGACACTCATAAACTGGAGAAGTTTAGACTCTGTAAGAGGCCTTATTAAAATTATGTTATATAGATGTTGCAGAAATGCATTTGTTAATTTGTTTGTTGTTTGGTACAACTACACAACAGGAAACTAAGACATAACCCTTTAACTACCAGCCATTTGTCAAGTTTTTGCTTTTATTTTTTCATTCTTGTGTTAAAGAACTAGAGCTTTTTCATTTTCCCACAAAAGCTATCTTGTGTGCTCTATTATAGTGCTCAGGAGATATTCTCAGCAAGAACTAGAGCATGTTCTGCCCTTAATGTTACTGTGGCTCCGATACAGGAAGCATTGATGTCTTCGGGTGAGACCTTCAGTTTTGTATGATGTGATAACAGGGTCTCTCAGCCACATTGGACATCGGTGCTTTCCCCCCTTTTGGGGGATTTTGTGTAAGCACAAACAACTGTTCTGTCTTCCAGAGGCCTTCAATCCGAGATAGATAAATTCTCAGACACTGTTCTACATCTAGTGTCTATAAGTACCTTTTCTCATCTGAGGTAGGTTTAGCGCAGAAGGCTGGCAGGACCATCACCTGACTGATATTGGAGAAAAAATAGACGTTGGGCTATAACAGGCTTAGAGCATAAATAGATGAAACTTATGTAGTGGACCACAGTTAATAGGGCCCAACCATAAGGTTACATGTTGTCTCGTCTGTCTCGTGCCAATGTCTTGTCAGTGTCTTGTTTGTGGAGTGCAATTGATTTATGTGTATTGCATGGCTGCAGGACTGAATGGGTTAATGTCTGGTATGTTCTGTCCTGTCTGAAAATGTATAATTTTGCATGTATCATGTGACATTGTTGTATATATGTGTTTGCTGAATGCAAAGCAAGGGAGTTGGCAAGAGTGTGGGAGAGTTAGTGAATGCGAAAGGAAAAGTCGGAGAGGTGGTCTGCTGTTCCCGCCAGGGCGTGGCCCTGCAAAAAGACTACTTATGGCTTCCATGTGTAGAGAGAGTGAAAGGCCAGACATGATGGAAATGCATGAGTGTGGGACACCGGTACCGTATGCATTCGGAAGAATAGAAAACCGCTACTAAACGAGAGGAACGTGAGTGTATGATAGGAGAGAGAGAGTTTGCGGGGAGAGAAATCTCACAGATAACTTAGACTGTGGATTATACAAAGGCCCAGAGAATCCTCCCTGCTGCACCACGATAATTGGCTACTGTACAAAGACTGCTTTATTTGAAAATAAGTTCAAGCGTTGAAGTAAACAAACAGAATCCTGTTCCTGGTTCTCATTCAGAAAATATCCTGCGTGTGGGCTACTTTTTACACCTGGGAGATCCATCGCAGAGCACATGGCATCACGAGTGACAATTGAACTACAGGTAACGTCTGGTTACTATTCCCTTGATCTCCCCCAGCAGCACCTTGGTTAGGTCCTAAGATCCCCCTAGCAGAGGAGATGTTAGAGCCATGTGACAAGGCCTTTCTCTACCCTGCTGTCTCCTTGGCTGTGGGCCCACTCCTCGGATGCTGCAGGGCGGAGCTTTGGAATCATGAACAGGATGATTCCTCCACGCCTTATCTAAAAATGGAAAAGAAGCACCTCCGCCATTGTCAGTCAAAAAGGAACTTATATTCCTGAGCCTGAAAAGGACTGAAAACTAAATTGTTTCCGGTTTCAAGCCCTCTGAGCTCTCTCAAAGTCTAGGACAAGATCCCTTCAACCCTCTGAGTCTTCTAAAAAGTCTAGGACAAGATCCCTCCAACCCTCTGAGCCTAAGGAAAGTAAAAGGACAAGGTTGTGGTTCCTCTGAGCCTGAAGACAAACCAGAGAAGCAAGGACTGAGTCACCTGCCAGGATGCAGGATAAAAGTAAGGACTCTCTAATTGATCTACAGTTGTATGCGTCCCAGATGCATTATGGTCTGGAAAAAGACTGTCTGTTATTGTTGAACAAGGTGGAAATGCCCAGTTTACACTTTACATTAGAAAATATGGAAGGCTGCAGGGATTCACAAAATGGCGCCCAGCCTTCTTCATCTCAAGAGACAGTACAGCCTGCAAAACTTTCCGGCCATGAAGTTCCCGCCATGGTTGTGGGAAAAATAGGGGGGGGACATCCCCACCGCGGAACAGCCACAGAGCACTGAAGGACGCCCAGGGGAGGAGCTACTCCTGCTGCAGAGTGAGCCTGCTGAAATTACTGCAGAGTCCAGCGAGAGCACCCCTGTGAGCCTGATGATTGCCAAGGTGATCCAGGGTATTCCTGCAGGCTAACCATCACCTAGACCGCAATTTTATTGGGGTGATGAGATAGAGCTACTGGAGCTGCTGCCCAGTATCTCCCCTGAGTCACTGCTACAGGAAGAAAGGATGGAGGAGTCCCAGAATCCAGCATCTGATCTGGGTCCAACAAAGTGGACTGCGCTAGCCATTGCTGCAGCTGATACCATTTCTGCTACCTCTACCAGGACTTACACTCCTTTGTTACCTGGAACCAGGGACCCACTTGCAGGAAGACTTCTTCGGAGAAATACCTCTGCCGACTTCTCACCGTCGCGGAAGCCGAACTTGACCCCAAAGGTTTACCAGTCTCACAAAGGTTTCCTAACTTCACCCTATCCACCATGGATCCTGATTCATCAGGACAACCAAGCAGCCAAGGATGCCTTGCTGGCAAATTTGCAGCCATTTGTGGTGGAGTATGGGGACACAAACTTTACTTTTGTTTATAAGGATGACTGGGTAAACTGCCCAAAGCGACCTCCGTACTACACGGCCACTGCTGACTAACCTCGAGGTAGGCCCTTTTTGACTTCTCATGGGTCCCCTCGGTAGAATGGCGGCTGACAGCAAACTGTGCTGTGTTCCGGAGCCCTAAACGAGAGGCTTGTTTCCCTCTGGACTTAACTGCACTGCCGCGACAATCCTTAGATTGTTCTGAGCCATGCTTCGCAGAGGAGGACTACACTTCTGAGGATCGGCAAGTAAGTACTTTCTTGCATGCCAGAGCTATGGAAAAGTCGGAGAGGTGGTCTGCTGTTCCCGCCAGAGCCTGGCCCAGCAAAGAGACTACTTATGGCTTCCATGTGTAGAAAGAGTGAAAGTTGGGACATGATGGAAACATGTGGGTGTGCAGCAGTGATACCACATGCATCCGGAGGAATGGAAAAACGCTACTAAGCGAGAGGAATGTCAGTGTATGACAGGAGAGAGAGATTTTGCCGGGAGAGAAATCTCACAGATAACTTAGACTGTGGCTTATACAATTCCCCTGAGAATCCTTCCTGCTGCACCACTACAATTTGCTTCTGTACAATGACTGTTTTATTTGAATATAAGTTCAAGCGTTGAAGTAAACGAACAGAATTGATCATTCACGGTTCTTGTTCAGAAAATACCCTGTGTGTGGGCTACTTTGTTACATCTGGGAGATACGCCGCAGAAGACAGAACAGTGGAGTCACCGCCAGCAGCACCCCCAGCAGCACCTTGGTTGGGTCCTGAGCTACCCCCAGGGAAGGAGATGGTAGAGCCCTGTGACAAGGCCTTTCTCTACCCTACTGCCTCCTCTGTGGGCCCGCTCCTCGGACACGGCACTTACTGATTGTTTGTAGTTACTTATCAGTTGCCACAGATTACAGAAACTGCGGCAATGATGGCACACACATATGTCAATTGCTACTTGTAGCATTCAGTCATTGAACACTGCAGTCTGTAAGGCAGGGAAGCTCTCAGGGATTTAAAGTTGAAAAACACACAGCTGATTAACTGTGTGAATGTGCAGTATGTACAAGTGTTGCACAAGCGTTTAAAGGCTCATTCACATGAGCGTGATGTATTCACGCTCACAAGAGGGTGACGTGATTGCACTCTGAAAGCCTGCATTATATCCACCTTGCACCTTTGTGATATACATGATATCACAGAGGGGGAAGCTGTAAAAAGAGCTTTCCCATTCTAAAAGGTGATGGCATATTGGTTACAAATATTATCACTAAGTTCATAGGGGCTTATTGCCAGGACCACACCAATTGTAGAAGGAATTTGTTGCAGGTCCCTGCACAATGAGGACCTCTGTCTATCCATTCTCCACATTGGCAGGGATTCTCGAGGTTAGACCTCAACCAATCATAATATTATGGCTTATTTTAGCGATATGCCATATCATTACAAGATGGGAGTTCTACTCTAAAAGAGTTGCCTGGTACATAAAACCTACTCTGAGTTAGTAGAGCGGGCTTCCTCGTTAGGGACTAGCAGCACCTCATGAATAAATTAGACTTATCTCTTGCTTGGAGCTGCAAAAAAAAAGCTGTTATGTACTTAAAAATACATTGCACATTACCCGTTAAGTGCCAGACCACTGAAATCAGTGTGTTTCATACTACTTTATGAGGCCATCAGTGAAGACAGAATAAAGATAATGACAAGTTCACTTTAAATAAGATATGTTTAATGCTACATTTCCCCTATGGTAGTGCTGCATGAGAGTTAGCAGTGCAGTTTTCAGGCACAGCATATTCTGTAATGTTGCTGATATTCCGTCCCGTGTGAAAAGTCCCTAAAGCTTACAATCCATTTACTGTAAATCACAAAATGCTGCCAGATGCACACTAGCAAGATGGAGGTGGCATAAGGAAGGGAGCAAAACATGACTGCGGGATTAGACTACATAGGGTTTGTTTGTAGTCTGTTACCATAGAGACATAGTTCTGCATTGGAGTTGTATTCAGAAAACAGTATGATATTCTGATGCTAAACTATTTGAAAAGTTCCTTCAATAAAAATCCTACAAAAGATGCTATAGAAATTGACCTAAAAATGACCATATTTCATTTAAGCTTTTCTAGTTTACAGTTACAAGCTATTGTGCAGTTTGTTCTGTCCTGACCCATTGCAAAGTCCTCCTCCCATAGGATTACATTTCAAAACAGATTAGTTAATAGCATTTCACAGTTTACTTGCCTGAAAGTGTCAAAATCCATTCTGAATTTATTCCAGACTGTGCTTTTTTCCAAACTAAATGTTGAGAATTATATTTTTGGATTAATGTCAGTTAAAAATTTCCTTAATCTTTATATTTTTATTGTTTTAGTAAACAAAGAATAATTTTTGAGGTTTGGAGTCAGAAATCAATTTAAACCACCATCAGGAGTGCCTCTACCATCAGGGGGCGCCTCCTAGTAGGAAAGATGGGGGAGGGGTGGGGCGAGAAGCAGGAGAGATTAAGATGTTAAGGACCTGGGATGGTATCACAATGGTCAAAGCTCCATAGTGGAGAGTGAAGGAGAAGAAGAAGACGGCCACACTGCTGGTGCGGACGTCTGTCCGCACCGCCGGAAGAAAGAACACATGACCGGCAATGGAGCCGGTCATGTGTTTTTTCTTCCTGCGGTGCGGAGAGTCATCTGCACCTGCAGTGCGGCCATCTTATCCTGCAGTAACATGGACACATTGGAGCCCGGATGCGCCCGTGTGACTGAGCCCTGATAAGGACTGAACCTATTAAAGTTTTAAACTTTAATACAAAAATGCAATGCTTAGTAAAAGTTACGAAATGATAATATAAAAAAGACATACATACAAGCAAAACAGTTACAAAATCCAGACCTTTCACCAATCAAATTCACTAACATCTGGGCAGGAGGAGATATGCTGAAGCATTGGGAAAGTTGTGAAAAGTTGGATTTCCATCTCCAGAATTCTGAAATTGGCCTTTGGCTAGCTATGGGATTATATAGGGTCCAAGGTACACTCCTTACCCAATTCTCCTAGATTAGGGGAAAGGAGTGGGTTGACTACATGCAAGATAACAGAGATCTCAATACATAATTCTTATTTAGATCATATTTTATCATAGGAAACTCCTAGAGAGAAGTTATGACCATCAGATTTCGAGAGCATATTTGTTCAGTCCATAGACGTCAAACAGGGTAGAGAAATATTCATAACTGGAACTGATATTATTGAGTTTTGGCATTCTCTGTGCTCCTCCTCACTCAGTACATATGAAGTCGCCATATTCCAATGCACACTAAATTTGGCTATATTTACCAAGCAAATAAATGATGCAAGGGAAATCTTGAATTATTATATATTTTTTTAGAAGCATAAAATAGTTAAGTTGAAAGGGACCTCCAGGGTCATCGAGTCCAACCTCTGATCAATACAGGATTTACCAAATCATGACAAACAGATGCCTGTTTGAAGACTTCCGTTGAAGGGGAACTCACCACCTTCCGTGGCAACCTGTTCCACTCATTGATCACCCTCACTGTCAAAAACATTTTTCTAATATCTAATCTGTGTCTCCTCCCTCTCAGTTTCATCCCATTACTTCTAGTTTCTCTTTGTAAAAATGAAAATAGGGCTGATCACTCTTGACCGTGGAAGCCCTACAGATATTTATACACAGCTATTATATCTCCTCTCAGCCTTCTTTTTTCAAACTAAACATTCTCAGATCCTTTAACTATTCTTCATAAGCTATGATTTGCAGCCCGCTTACCATCCTGGTAACTCTTCTCTGAACTTGCTATAGTTTGTCTATATCTTTTTAAAATTGGGGTGTCCAGAACTGGACACAGTATTCCAGGTGAGGCCTAACTAAGGAGGAGTAGAGGGGGATACTTACCTCACATGATCTAGACTCTGTACTTCTCTTAATACGCCTTAATACATCTCAGAATTGTGTTTGCCTTTTTTGCTGCTGCATCACACTGTTGACTCATATTCAGTCTGTGATCTATTAGTATACCCAAGTCTTTTTCAAATGTGCTACTGCATAGTGTAATTCCTCCCATTCTGTGTGTGCTTCTCTCATTTTTCTTGCCCAGAAATAGGACTTTGCACTTCTCCCTGTTAAATACCATTCTGTTAGTTGTCGCCTACTGTTCAAGCTGTTATAGGAAAAATCAATGGTTTTCCTCCAGACTTCAACATACTGCTCCAAATTAATTATAATGAGAAGTAGCATGAATGCAAGGTCACTGAGTCTGACACCATGTTGGTCAACCATCAGTACACTTTTGATTTATTATTATCATCAAGGTACAGATATAGTAGAAATGAGGCATCAGCAGGAGTACATGCTCCCTGGAATCCTAACAATTCATGATTGGCTTAGTATGCAATGACTCTAATGATTAACATATGTTAACTCTTTAAAGTGTATGTTGCTAATGAACACGTGATTCCTAAGAAATGCAACTAGACTAGGCTTTATCAATATCCCTGCCTGGATCAAGGAATCCAAAGGAGGAGGTAAGGAGCAGCCTCCTCTTCCCTTATGAGGGTGGGCATCCCAGGTCTTTTTCGTGAGAAACACATCTGGAGACAGTGCTAAGTCCTGGGAACCGTGTGTGGGAGATACCGCACAAGAATCCAACACAAACTAGTGTACACTATTAAACCAGTTAACCATTTAACGGCTAGATATATATTAGGAAGGTAGATATACAAATATACATATGTGTTTGTCTAGGCTGATGCAAGAAACATATGATGATAAATATATATAAATATATATATATATATATATATATATATATATATATATATATATATATATATATATATATATAAAATAGAATACATATATTATGACTATAACAAAGCTGATCCAGATCCTTTTGAATCCTCACTGTTTATCTTCTCCAGTGTTAGACATCCCTCCTATGTTGTTGGCAAATTTGATCAATTGCTCCCTCTAGATCATTTATAAAAATGTTGAACTCTGGCCTAGGACAGAGCCTTGTGGTATCCCACTTGATACATTCTTACACTTGGATGTGCAGCCATTTATGACCACTATTTGAGAATGATTACTCAGCCAGTTGTGAATCCACCTAACAGTTGCCTAGTCAATCCCATATTTGGTTATTTATTCAATAAGTATGCTATGAGATACTTTGTCAAATGCTTTACTAAAGTCAAGATATACTACATCCACCGCATTTCCCTGATCAACTCAGTCAGTGATTCGGTCATAGAAGGAAATTAGATTTGTCTGGCATGACTTGTTTGTTACAAACCCATGCTGGCTCTGGTTAATTACTCCATTCTTATCCAAGTACTTGCATATATGCTGTTTAAAATTTGTTCAAAGATCTTTCCTGGTAGAGAAGTCAGGCTCACAGGCCTGTAGTTTCCTGAATCCACCTTCTTCCTTTTTTGGAAGATAAGGGCAACATTTGCTCTTTTCAAATCTTCTGGGACTGTTCTCCAGGAATTTTCAAAGATTATGGCAAGTGGTTCAGCAATTACCTCTGCTGCTTCCTTTAGTATCCTAGGATGTAATTCATCTGGACCTTGAGACTTGAATTCATTTAAATTAGCTATGTGTTCCTTCACCATCTCTCTGTTTATAGATAATCTGCATTCTTTTATTCTCCCAATAGCACAGGGAAGTTAATGTTCCATCTACTTTCTGAGAGTAAACAGATACAAAATAGGAATGTAAAAGTTTGGCCTTCTCAATATCATTCTTAACCAATTCACCATTTTCATCTTGTAAGCATCCTATGGTATCTTTGACTTTTCTTTTGCTTTTGGCCTCCAATGCAAGCATCAATTCATTATTAGCTTTAGCTTTTCTGACAGTTTCTGCAGACTGCATTATATTCTTCTTTGGATATTCCCCCCCTCTTTCCATTTAATAAACATATTTTTCTTCCTTTTTAACATGTGTGCAAGTTCTGTGTTCATCCATCTTGGTCTCTTTAAATGCTTCCCATTCTTCCTTCTTTTAGGGATTGTTAATGATTGTGCTTTGAGAATCTCATTTTGCAAAATTTCCCATCTCTCTTGGACATTTCTGCCCTTAAGGACATCCATCCATTGGATCTTCCCTACCCTCTTTCTGCGTGCAAAACCTTCCACAAAAAAATGATGGGAGTTACACAAAATTGCTCCAGGTTCAGGAAACACAAAGAACAACTCCTCGGTAAGTCTGTCTGCACAGCAGTATATGCCACAAAGGACCACTGAAGGACCAGGGGCGACCTTAGTTGACAGGTAGATTTTTTTCAACTGCTTCCTCTGCCTCCCACTTGATTTGATAGCAGAATTGTCAAGTGGGGGTGGAGGGTTAGTTTGACCATGGAACAGAGGGTACCAGCAGTAGAGAGAGGGGGAGGGCAATGATTGTACCCTCTCATCTCTATCTATCTATCTATCTATCTATCTATCTATCTATCTATCTATCTATCTATCTATCTATCTATCTATCTATCTATCTATCTATCTATCTATCTATCTATCTATCTATCTCACCTTGAGAGGGAGACACATTTTTGAAGCAGTCCTGATCTGCTCCTTACAGAGCTGATTTCACAGAAATAGATTTTCATGTTAGAGTGGCTTTAAATGGCACAACTATTTACCGAAAAATTGCTCAAATAAATAATTTTGAGCAATAGTTTTGCTATGTAAATGCAGGACCCGACAGGGTATGCAGTGAGAAATCGCTCAGTAGTCTCTAATCTTTCTGTTTTGACTTTCTGAAATGAAATGACTAGTGAGCGACTTCTAGATCAGTGTAAACAGCCAGTTGTTCATTTATGACTGCCTGTTCATAGTGAATGTGTGAAAGCACAGGAGCGATAGTCATTGGGACGATACCTGCCAGTTGTCCCATGTATAGATACCCTTTGGAGCCTCTGGCTCAGATCTGTCCCAAAATCCCAGACAATAGCACAGAATACTGCACAATTATTTCTTGGATTATGTCAGAGGCCATAACAGACCCTGTTATAGTCAGTTGGGCCTGTCCAGTAGCATTCCGCTCCTCTATAGCATGGGTCTGTTCCCCGCAGAGATTCCTGATGGAACAGGAAAATGGAATTCATGAACACAGATGTGAACAAATTTTAACTAGCTCAATCATGGCTGACATTGCTCAGTTGAACTTTCGTCCATGCTAAAATTCAGGACCAAGAGAGCTCATTCTGAGAAGCCAAGAGAATTCATCCTGTTAATGGCACTGGTCCACTTTGCAGTGTGACTTTGCAGACCACTTGTGTGATATTTATATAGTGACAATTCAGTATGGTGGTAATACTCACTTGCATTTGAAGATATTGACTGTGTTCCAAGATAGTGCCTCTCAGAATGGCCACTGTGTTGGACACCACCCCTCACAGATTTGCCCCCTTTCTCTTAGCAAAATGCCAAATACAGGATGGCGTTCCCAAACACCATTTTCCATTTATTCAAGTGTCTCCATACCTTTAAACCACTCAGAGGAGGAAATGTTGTCATCAGAAAGTCTCAACAGTCCAGCCTTAGGCTTTGGGCCTTGTAAGTTCAAGTGATGATATCTCTGCAATAAAATAAGATATCAATGAACATTTTTCATATTTTGAATGTACCCAAAATAGAGTTTTATGAATTTATTTCTTTTGTGAGATCTCCATATGAATTCCATCCCTGTATCATTAACAGAAGAGCACTTATTTAGAGCGCTGATAGGTATCCAACAAGTATCAATATGAAAGAGCTGTGTCCCACTTTCTTTTGTTACCTTTGACAATACTCTTAAAGAGGTTGGCCACTTCAGGGTTAAATCCAAACATGGCCCTTTAATATGAATGTAAGCACTTACTGATATACTTGTATTATAACTTCTATCCAGTTCTTCTGTATTATGAAGTCATTTTCCTCGTACCATCCTGAGATCTCCTCCGTCAATGAGATGAGTGATTATGGAGGGGCATGTCACTCAGCCTCCTCCACTGCACCAGTGCTATGTTCCTTTATAGGCCGCTATCCTGTGGACAGACATCATCTTAGGATGGGAAGAGGAGATGAGGCCATCTGTGGGCATGGCTTTTTCATATAGAAGAATCGGATAAAAGTTATAATACAAGTATATTAGTAAGTGCCTATATTACTTTTAAAGGGCTACTCCATTGAAAACATATTTTTCTATCCCTGTCCCGCTCACCTGATTGCCTGTCATACTAGGTCTCCTCTGTGCATTGCAGCCACTTCCTTGCACTACAGCCTCCATGCCTGATATTTATCAGGCACCATGTTGAGGCTGAGATTTTTGGTTTCACTTTCACAACAATCCCATGATGCATCAGCACAGTATTAGCTCAGGCTACACCATTTCTGCCTGCTGGGGGAAAGTTTAATTATTGCTACCTTCTATATTCACCTAAATAGGCTACAGCCCATAAGTAACCAATTAGGAGGATGATCTATGATCCCCTCTATTGTAGCTGTGTGGTCATCATCAGTAACTGTGACAGGAGTGCCTGTGTCCCCCTCTAGGCAGTCTCTATCGTAGGATTCATGTTGCAACATCACTCAGACTGAGAAATTGACTAATTTCAAGCAGCATAACCCCAAGTAAATCTGAGGTGGGAAGCATGGAAATCATATACCCATCCGAGGTATATATATTTCTTATTACTCTATACCTTTCATTAGACTGGACCGCAGTCTTAATAAATGTGTGCCAAAGAGTTAAAATTCGGACTGCCTGGAGCTACCAGTAGATGGAGTGTAGGAATTTGGAGCTCTGTATCAAGAGAACAGAGTTCTGATAGCGGATAATACTCCAATTAGTAGTGAAGTTTCTTATACTGTATATTAAAGTTTCTGACTGCAGCTATAGTTAATTATTGATGGCTTTAATTACTATAAGAAATTATATCATTTTATCTAGAGAAATAGCTGCACTTATAGCAAATCAAGGGGATATGAAGCGATGTATTAGAATTGAATCATTATTGACACAGTTGCAATAGCTGGGGTGATTTTTATTCATAACACCCACAAGCCAACTTATCTCTTGATTTAATATTTGCCATTATGAAGGGCTTAGTGGCTCATGTGATCTTTCCAGCAGAGGAAAATAATTTGTACTTGAAGAATACAGTCACATCGGATGATTCATGCAATATCTGAAAGCAAATGTGGGGGCAAACAATGCTTAAATATTTAAATGTCTGGAGATTGACACATTGATATTAAATTTGTTCACTGTGTAATTTCCTTTTCTTCTCTTTGGTGAGTGTATGTGGAGCCTGGCACATGTTCTGTGATATAATATGGGGATAGTAAACAAGAAAAACTTTCCAGAATCAGTTCAATTGTGCAGGGGATTTAACCCTTTAAGGACATGGCCTATTTTGGACTTGAGGATGCAACAATTTTTAGGGATTTTCAGCTCCACTTTTTAGCCATGACTTTTTACATTTTCCATCAACATTGCCATATAGGGGCTTGTTTTAGTGTCGCAAGCTGTAGTTTTTATTGGTACCATATTGGGGGACATTTAATTTATTGTCTAAGTTTTTTATAAATTTTTTTTTTGGAGGGCAGGATGGAAAATCATAAATTCTGTCATTGTTTTTTTTTGCGTTTATGTTTGACATTCTGTTTGCAGTATAAATGAAATGATAACTTTTTTCTGCAAGTTGGTGCGATTACGATACCAAAGTTATATTTCTGGGTCGGATTTTCCAGTTTTGCATAATAGCAACAACTTTTTTATTTTTTTTATTATTTTTGCATTGCTGTATTTAAAGACCCAGAACTTTTTCATTTTTTCCATCGATGGAGCTCTATGAAGACTTTTTTTGCGTGATGACCTGCAGTTTTTATGCCTGCCATCTTGGGGTGTGTATAACTTTTTTGATCACTTTTTTTGCTTTTTTTTAATACAGTATTTGCCACACAGGCTAACTATGGAAAGCGCAGCCCGACATCCATGAGCGGGAAATCGTAGCAATTCTCTGCTTGCTGTATTGAAATCTTGGCATGCTGCGATTTGTCCCAATTCTCCACGGTGAGCCTATCTATTAAATAGGCTCATCGCGGAGACCTGTCAGTGCTCCCCCCTCCTCCCCTGTGGCGGAATATTGCTAGCAATATTCCGTCACAGCCGTGGACAGGCATACTTAAAGAGCACAAAAAAAGAAGTAATTTTTACAAGTTATTTTTAGATTTTCATTTTTTCAAGTGATTTCATGATTGTTTTGTTATTATACTTCAGTACTTTTGTACTGCAGTGTATTATCACTATTGCTGCCTATGACAAGCCAAGTCAGACCCAAACGCCAGTTAGGTCTGTGTCACCTGACCATATATGCGCACGAAAATTTTACTTTTATAATATGCAAACAATAGAACCCTGTCTCGTGTAGGGGTGAATATGGAGTGGCCCATTTAAAATACTGTGGATTAAAATGGATATTTCGATTAAATACATTAAGAATTAAGATCTAAAGGATTAAATGTAGATTATAATTTATCTGTAATTCAAGGCGCTTTTAGAGAGAACAATATCATTTAAAAAATCGTTCAAACGAGCAAAAGTAAAGGGCCGTTCAGTCTAAATGCGAGCCAACGACTAAAAGACAGACGAGAATCATTCACTGCTGAGTTTCCGCAGGCATAAAATGTACCGTTGGCTCGTTCGCTTATTGTTCGGTTTTCACAGCGCTCATTCAGTTCATCTATTCGCTCATAGAGTGATTGAACGATTCTCATTTGAACGAGCCAATGATGCATTGACTTAATGTTTTATGTATTATATGTAGAGATGAACGAGCACCAAAATGCTCGGGTGCTCGTTACTCGAGACGAACTTTTCGCGATGCTCGAGGGTTCGTTTTGAGTAACGAACCCCATTAAAGTCAATGGGCGACTCGAGCATTTTTGTATATCGCCGATGCTCGCTAAGGTTTTCATTTGTGAAAATCTGGGCAATTCAAGAAAGTGATGGGAACGACACAGCAACGGATAGGGCAGGCGAGGGGCTACATGTTGGGCTGCATCACAAGTTCCCAGGTCCCACTATTAAGCCACAATAGCGGCAAAAGTGGGCCCCCCCCTCACAACAATTTTTAATTCTGAAAAACCCTCATTAGCAAGGCATACCTTAGCTAAGCACCACACTACCTCCAACAAAGCACAATCACTGCCTGCATGACACTCCGCTGCCACTTCTCCTGGGTTACATGCTGCCCAACCCCCCCCCCCCCCGCACGACCCAGTGTCCACAGCGCACACCAAAGTGTCCCTGCACAGCCTTCAGCTGTCCTAATGCCACACCACCCTCATGTCTATTTATAAGCACGTCTGCCATGAGGAGGAACCGCAGGCACACACTGCAGAGGGTTGGCATGGCCAGGCAGCCCATAATGCTGTACAGAAGCAATGAGAAATCCAATCCTGTGCCACCTCCATCAGGAGCTGCACACGTGGGCATAACAATGGGGAACCCATGTGCCACACACTATTCATTCTGTCAAGGTGTCTGCATGCCCCAGTCAGACCGGGGTTTTTTATAAATAGTCACAGGCAGGTACAACTCCGCAATGGGAATTCCGTGTGCACCCACAGCATGGGTGGCTTCCTGGAACCCACCGGCTGTACATAAATGTATCCCATTGCAGTGCCCATCACAGCTGAGGTAACGTCCGATTAAATGCAGGTGGTCTTCGGCCCACACTGCATACTCCTGTCTGACCGGGGTTTTTAATACATAGACACTGGCAGGTACAAATCCCTAATGTAAAGTCCCTGTGGACACACAGCATGGGTGGCTCCCTGGAACCCACCGGCGGTACATAAATAAATCCCATTGCATTGCCCATCACAGCTGAGGTAACATCAGGATTAATGCAGGTGGGCTTCGGCCCACACAGCATGCCCCAGTCAGACTGGGGTTCTTTAGAAGTGGACACATGGAGTTACAACTCCGTGTGGACCGACAGCATGGGTGGCTCCCTGGAACCCACCGGCGGTACATAAATATATCCCATTGCAGTGCCCAGCACAGCTGAGGTAACGTCAGCTTTAATGCAGGTGGGCAAAAAATTAGTAGGATTACACTGTAGGCGAGGGCCCAAAAAATTGGTGTACCAACAGTACAGATGTACTTCAGAAAAATTGCCCATGCGCAACCAAGAGGGCAGGTGAATCCCATTAATCACTTTGGTTAATGTGGCTTAATTTGTAACTAGGCCTGTAGGCAGCCCAGTTCAAATAAAAATTGGTTCAGGTGCAAGTTTCAACGCTTTATTGAATTGAGAATTGAAACGTATAAACATTGTTTACAAAAGTTATATGACTGAACCTTGTGGGCCTAAGAAAAATTGCCCGTTCGGCGTGATTACGTGAGGTTTCAGGAGGAGAAGCAGGAGGAGGAGGATGAATATAATACACAGATTGATGAAGCTAAAAGGTCCCCGTTTTTGATGGTGATAGAGAACGATGTTTCCATCCGCGGGTGCAGCCTATGTATTGTTTAGGGTGCAGCCTATGTATCGCTGCTGTCCGCTGGTGGAGAAGAGAACTCTGGGGAAACCCAGGCTTTGTTCATCTTTATGATTGTAAGCCTGTCGACACTGTCGGTTGACAGGTGGGTACGCTAATCCGTGATGATTCCCCCAGCTGCACTAAACACCCTCTCTGACAAGACGCTAGCCGCAGGACAAGCAAGCACCTCCAGGGCATACAGCGCGAGTTCAGGCCACGTGTCCAGCTTCGACACCCAGTAGTTGTAGGGGGCAGAGGCGTCACGGAGGACGGTCGTGCGATCGGCTACGTACTCCCTCACCATCCTTTTACAGTACTCCCGCTGACTCAGCCTTGACTGGGGAGCGGTGACACAGTCTTGCTCGGGAGCCATAAAGCTGTCAAAGGCCTTGGACAGTGTTCCCCTGCCTGTGCTGTACATGCTGCCTGATCTCCGCGCCTCCCCTGCTACCTGGCCCTCGGAACTGCGCCTTCTGCCACTAGCGCTGTCGGATGGGAATTTTACTATCAGTTTGTCCGCCAGGGTCCTGTGGTATAGCATCACCCTCGAATCCCTTTCCTTTTTAGGTATGAGAGTGGAAAGGTTCTCCTTATACCGTGGGTCAAGCAGTGTGTACACCCAGTAATCCGTAGTGGCCAGAATGCGTGTAACGCGAGGGTCACGAGAAAGGTATCCTAACATGAAGTCAGCCATGTGTGCCAGGGTACCTGTACGCAACACATGGCTGTCCTCGCTCGGAAGATCACTTTCAGGATCCTCCTCCTCCTCCTCAGGCCATACACGCTGAAAGGATGACAGGCAAGCAGCATGGGTACCCTCAGCAGTGGACCAAGCTGTCTCTTCCCCCTCCTCCTCATGCTCCTCCCCCTCCTCCTCCTCCTCAACGTGCTGAGATATAGACATGAGGGTGCTCTGACTATCGAGCGACATACTATCTTCCCCCGCCTCCGCTTCCGAGCACAAAGCGTCTGCCTTTATGCTTTGCAGGGAACTTCTCAAGAGGCATAGCAGAGGAATGGTGACGCTAATGATTGCAGCATCACCGCTCACCATCTGGGCAGACTCCTCAAAGTTCCCAAGGACCTGGCAGATGTCTGCCAACCAGGCCCACTCTTCTGTAAAGAATTGAGGAGGCTGACTCCCACTGTGCCGCCCATGTTGGAGTTGGTATTCCACTATAGCTCTACGCTGCTCATAGAGCCTGGCCAACATGTGGAGCGTAGAGTTCCACCATGTGGGCACGTCGCACAGCAGTCGGTGCACTGGCAGATTAAACCGATGTTGCAGGGTGCGCAGGGTGGCAGCGTCCATCTTGGACTTGCGGAAATGTGTGCTGAGCCGGCGCACCTTTCCGAGCAGGTCTGACAAGCGTGGGTAGCTTTTCAGAAAGCGCTGAACCACCAAATTAAAGACGTGGGCCAGGCATGGCACGTGCATGAGGCTGCCGAGCTGCAGAGCCACCACCAGGTTACGGCCGTTGTCACACACGACCATGCCCGGTTGGAGGCTCAGCGGCACAAGCCAGCGGTCAATCTGCTCTGTCAGACCCTGCAGCAGTTCGTGGGCCGTGTGCCTCTTCTCTCCTAAGCTGAGTAGTTTCAGCACGGCCTGCTGACGCTTGGCCACCGCTGTGCTGCCACGCCGCGCGACACCGACTGCTGGCGACGTGCTGCTGCTGACACATCTTGATTGCGAGACAGAGGTTGCGTAGGAAGAGGAGGAGGAGGAGGGTGGTTTAGTGGAGGAAGCATACACCGCCGCAGATACCAGCATCGAGCTGGGGCACGCATTTCTGGGGGTGGGTAGGACGTGAGCGGTCCCAGGCTGTGACTTGGTCCCAGCCTCCACTAAATTCACCCAATGTGCCGTCAGGGAGATATAGTGGCCCTGTCCGCCTGTGTTTGTCCACGTGTCCGTTGTTAAGTGGACCTTGCCAGTAACCGCGTTGGTGAGGGCGCATACAATGTTGCGGGAGACGTGGTCGTGCAGGCTGGGACGGCACATCGGGAAAAGTAGTGGCGACTGGAAACCGAGTAGCGCGGGGCCACCGCCGCCATCATACCTTTGAAAGCCTCCATTTCCACAAGCCTATACGGCAGCATCTCCAGGCTGATCAATTTGGCTATGTGCACGTTTAACGCTTGAGTGTGCGGGTGCGTGGCTGCGTACTTGCGCTCAAACACTTGCGCTAATGACGGCTGGACGGTGCGCTGAGAGACATTGGTGGATGGGGCCGAGGACAGCGGAGGTGAGGGTGTGGGTGCAGGCCGGGAGACAGTCGTGCCTGTGTCCTGAGAGGGTGGTTGGATCTCAGTGCCAGGTTGGGGCACAGGGGGAGAGGCAGTGGTGCAAACCAGAGGTGGTGAACGGCCTTCGTCCCACCTTGTAGGGTGCTTGGCCATCATATGCCTGCGGATGCTGGTGGTGGTGAGGCTGGTGGTGGTGGCTCCACGGCTGATCTTGGCACGACAAACCTTGCACACCACAGTTCGCCGGTTGTCTGCACTCTCAGTGAAAAACTGCCACACCTTTGAGCACCTCGGCCACTGCAGGGTGGCATGGCGCGAGGGGGCGCTTTGAGAAACAGTTGGTGGATTATTCGGTCTGGCCCTGCCTCTACCCCTGGCCACCGCACTGCCTCTTCCAACCTGCCCTGCTTCTGCACTTGCCTCCCCCTCTGAAGACCTGTCCTCAGTAGGCTTAGCAAACCAGGTGGGGTCAGTCACCTCATCGTCCTGCTGCTCTTCCTCCGAATCCTCTGTGTGCTCCTCCCTCGGACTTACTGCAATTACTACTACCTGAGTGATAGACAACTGTGTCTCATCGTCGTCGTCCTCCTCACCCACTGAAAGCTCTTGAGATAGTTGCCGGAAGTCCCCAGCCTCATCCCCCGGACCCCGGGAACTTTCCAAAGGTTGGGCATCGGTCACGACAAACTCCTTCGGTGGGAGAGGAACCATTGCTGCCCATTCTGGGCAGGGGCCCGAGAACAGTTCCTGGGAGTCTGCCTGCTCCTCAGAATGTGTCATTGTAATGGAGTGTGGAGGCTGGGAGGAAGGAGGAGCAGCAGCCAGAGGATTCAGAGTTGCAGCAGTGGACGGCGTAGAACTCTGGGTGGTCGATAGATTGCTGGATGCACTTTCTGCCATCCACAACAGGACCTGCTCACACTGCTCATTTTCTAATAAAGGTCTACCGCGTGGACCCAATAATTGTGAGATTAATCTGGGGATGCCAGAAACGTGCCTCTCTCCTAATCCCGCAGCAGTCGGCTGCGATACACCTGGATCAGGAGCTCGGCCTGTGCCCACACCCTGACTTGGGCCTCCGCGTCCTCGCCCGCGTCCACGTCCTCTAGGCCTACCCCTACCCCTCAGCATGGTGTATTACCAGTAGTGCAGAAACAGAACGCTGTAAGTAAATGTGCCGCTTATTGGCCTGTGGTTGGAGGCGGACTTCACTTACGGAATGCACAGCAGAGCCAGGAAAGAATTTTGTGCAAGCCTGTAGTGAGACGTAGGTGCGTATGACTGAGCTAGTGGAATTCACAGCGCAGAAGCAGTCAAGTGTCCAAAGGCCACTAGTAGGCCCTAAGTATTTTGCTTCTATTTTTTTTTAAGGCTGAGCTGAGACAGCAGACAGATACTGTAGGCAGCGTATATATGTATACTGTTTCCCTCTGGACGGGATGACGGCGGTGATGTAACGGGCAACGCAGCGCCAGGAAAGAATTTTGCGCAAGCCTGCTGTAACACTTAGCTGCGTAATAATTAGGACTACTACCCGCAGCAGAGACGCAGTACACTCAAGACGATCACAGGCAGCCCAAAGATAGTATTTTTCCCAAATTTGTTTGAAAAAGCCCACTGCCTATATAGACAGTATATCTCTTTTCCTGCTTCACCAGTACTGGCCCTATACTATGTACAAGGACTGCAGACTGTTTCCCTCTGGACAGGATGACGGCGGTGATGTAACGGGCAATGCAGAGCCAGGAAAGAATTTTGCGCAAGCCTGCTGTAACACTTAGCTGCGTAACAATTAGGACTACTACCCCCAGCAGAGACGCAGTACACTCAAGACAATCACAGGCAGCCCAAAGATAGTATTTTTCCCAAATTTGTTTGAAAAAGCCCACTGCCTATATAGACAGTATATCTCTTTCCCTGCCTCACCAGTACTGGCCCTATACTATGTACAAGGACTGCAGACTGTTTCCCTCTGGACGGGATGATGGCGGTGATGTAACGGGCAACGCAGAGCCAGGAAAGAATTTTGCGCAAGCCTGCTGTAACACTTAGCTGCGTAATAATTAGGACTACTACCCCCAGCAGAGACGCAGTACACTCAAGACGATCACAGGCAGCCCAAAGATAGTATTTTTCCCAAATTTGTTTGAAAAAGCCCACTGCCTATATAGACAGTATATCTCTTTCCCTGCCTCACCAGTACTGGCCCTATACTGTGTACAAGGACTGCAGACTGAGGACGCAATGCTCTATACGCCCGATATACAAAAAAAAAAAAAAGTGCAACACTGCTCACAGCAGCCTTAACAGTTCTGCACACGGTTAGATGTGGCCCTTAGAAGGACCGTTGGGGTTCTTCAAGCCTAAAATAACTCCTAACGCTCTCCCTATAGCAGCAGCAGCATCAGCAGCACTGTCCCTGATCTCTTTCAGAATGCATCTGTGGCGAGCCGCGGGCGGGGCAGATTTAAATACTCGGGTGACACTTGATCTCCCCAGCCACTCACTGCAGGGGGGTGGTATAGGGCTTGAACGTCGCAGGGGGAAGTTGTAATGCCTTCCCTGTCTTTCTATTGGCCAGAAAAGCGCGCTAATGTCTCAGAGATGAAAGTGAAAGTAACTCGAACATCGCGTGGTACTCGTCTCGAGTTAGGAGTATCTCGAACACGCTAATACTCGAACGAGCATCAAGCTCGGACGAGTACGTTCGCTCATCTCTAATTGTATGCTTTATATTGATTCACTGCAAATTGTATATATTTATCTATATTTTATCCCTTTGGTTTTAATTAGTTTTTGCACTTGTTTGTTTCTTGAAAGTGACCCCAGCGTTAGGGCTGAAATGTTGTGTTTATGGGTGAATAAACACACTGATTGTTTGCCAGACTTGGATGGGCCGAGTGGTTTTGGAATAGATAGAAAACAAGAAAGGGAGGTAGAGAAAGAACATAGATGGATATTAGACACTGAGGCCTCGTTCACACGAGCGTGTATTTGTGCGCGCGTATGTGCGCACAAAACCACGCTACTATTAGAACCATTATTTTCCTATGGTGTGTTCACATGTCCATGTTTTACAGGCGTGCAAATTCGTGCACCTCAAAACATAGGACATGCTTGCACACATAGGTCCGTACTCGCGTAAATATTCCCCGCGGAGAAAGTCACCTCATCACTGAACACTGTGACAGCACTGTGGCAGAGGATCACGATGTTCTCCCATTGCTATCAATGTGGCTGCTGCTGCTGCCGGTGGCCCCATTGAAAGCAATGGGATGCCAGCAACCTTTGCAATGATTTTCGGGGAAGGGCTTTAAATATAAGCCCTCCCCTGAAAATCATCCTTAGCTTGTGTAAAAAAAAAAAATATATATATATATATATTCACCTCTCCTCTTTAATGAATGGCTGAACACTGCCTGTGATTGGCTGAGTGCTTAACCAATCAGACACAGCCCTTTCAGGAGGCGAGGATTTAAAATCCAAGCCTGCTGATTGAGCGTCAGTAGAGTGCAGGGAAGCCAAGTGGCTAGATGCGCCGAGTCCCGACAGCGGCAGAGAGGTGAGTATATATATATATATATATATATATATATATATATATATATATAATTTTTTTTTTACCCAAGCTAGGGATGATTTTCAGGGAAGGGCTTATATTTAAAGCTCTTCCCTGAAAATCACTGCAGGGGTTGCTTGCATCCCATTGCTTTCAATGGGGCCACCAGCAGCAGTGGCGGCTCCATTGAGAGCAATGGGCACGGAGCTTTGTTCACACGTATTTTTGCACATCCGTGCAGTGCTGCTTTTTGGCAGCACGGATGCGTGAAAACCAACGCTCATGTGAATGAAGCCTGAGAGATATAGAAACAAAAAAGAAAGAAAGAAATCAGTTAAAAAGACAGATTAAATAAAGAGCAAGAAAGGGATATAAAGAAACAGGGGTCCTTTAACATGGGCAGATAATTTGCTTGTGCTAACGACCAGTGACCAACAATGAACATGTCGGTCAGCGCTAATTTTTATGCTCACCTTAATGTCACGATCAGCCAAAGTTTGCTGGTCATTTGTCTTTTACATGCCCTGATTGTCCAGCGAATGAGTATTCGTAGGAACATTCAAGCCCATAATCAGCCTATGTGCAAGGATCTTTACATTGATAGATTGATTTTGGGATTTGAATATATGTGTTTCCATTTGTGGAAATGGAAAGTTAAAACAATTAGGGAATGTTCAGCCAGCAGAATTCACCGAGGAATTTTCTACTTGAATCCTGAATCTAAAAACTGTGTGAAAATCCATCGTCTATGCCGTTTTTGGTGCAGATCTGCTCACAGATGTAGCCCTGTCAATAGGCTAAATCCATGTTCGAAAATCCAACACAGTTCTTAGAGTCGGAGTTCATGCGGAAAATTCTGCACTGAATTCCAGCATTTAAACATACCCTTAGAATACCAATTATTTTATCTAGGGAATTGCGGTTTTATTCACTTGCATACTGCCCAAAAAAGTCCCTACAACTTCAATACACCAGATACAATTATGGGAAATACTACATAGGTTTGATCCTATAATATATAATGCTGTATATGTATGTCTTATCCCAAGCATACATTATACCAACCGCATATCGCACAGCATAAATATCCTCCTTTCTACCTCCATTCTAGTAGGCAGGCAGTGAGTTCCCAGTATTGTTTATAACACACCGGTAAGCGGGATCCGTCTGACCTCAAGCTGCTCATTTGCTGTCTGCGTTCCTTGCATACTAAATCATTCTGCAGGGATCTTCCTGAAAGTGATGAATTGTAGCTAAATTGTTATTCCTCTACCAGTCCGACTCATTGGAAAGGCCATTTAACAATAATAAATAACTTGATAAAAATGACTTTTAGATAAAAGCTTCTGTGGCTGAAAATGTCACAGTATAGGCAATTGTGCTCTGTGCATTAAACACTTATACCTGACATTCTCCGTCAAACTGTTAGCTACAAATGCACAGGGTGTTCGCTTACTTTGAGAAAAAGCACACATTTTCCTTCTGTTTCTAAAATTATAGTCTATTTCAGTGGTCCTAGCCATACGCCTGTACTTTACAGCAAAGAATAGTTTGCTTGCCTTATAGGAGGCTGCTTTCACATTTATCGCTGTGAACTATTTTAAAGGGGTTGTCCCGCGCCTAAACAGGGTTTTTTTTTTCAATAGCCCCCCCGTTCGGCGCGAGACAAACCCGATGCAGGGCTTAAAAAAAAAAACGGATAGTACTTACCCGAATCCCCGCGCTCCGGTGACTTCTTACTTACCTTGCGAAGATGGCCGTCGGGATCTTCACCCACGGTGGACCGCAGGTCTTCTCCCATGGTGCACTGTGGGCTCTGTGCGTTCCATTGCCGATTCCAGCCTCCTGATTGGCTGGAATCGGCACACGTGACGGGGCGGAGCTACGAGGAGCAGCTCTCCAGCACGAGCGGCCCCATTTAGAAGGGAGAAGACCGGACTGCGCAAGCGCGTCTAATCGGGAGATTAGACGCTGCAATTAGACGGCACCATGGAGACGGGGACGCCAGCAACGGAGCAGGTAAGTGAATAACTTCTGTATGGCTCATAATTAATGCACGATGTATATTACAAAGTGCATTAATATGGCCATACAGAAGTGTATACCCCCACTTGCTTTCGCGGGACAACCCCTTTAAGTGTCACCAGAAAAAGCTGGATTATAGGGAAGGCAAAAGGGGCTAGTAGTGTGCATAGAAGATGGTAACCATAGCCCTTCATTATAGTTTTTGGTTTTGCCAGTCAGGGAAGAAGCATGGTCTTGTGTTTTTGCACCCTCTCCAGTGCCCTTGCATGAATGTTGGTCCAACCTTTCCCCCCGAGTGATAAGAAAACATCCCCCTGAGCTTTGCATAGGTTTTTGTCACCTAACAGAAAGGAGAATGACACTAAGCAGAACTTGACATTCTACAAGGATCCTAAGGAACCTGCATGTGCTTGTCTATGGTACATATGATCTTGGTCCTTGCAGCAAAGGAGTCGGAGCCCCTTTCTTTTTGTTCAATGCCCCATATAACTGCACTGCTAAATAGAAGAGACTAGTGGTCTAAAATTCATGTTTATTGCCATTAGGTGAATAAGATAACGAATGCCCACAGAAAAATTGCCCACATGGAAATTTGCCTCTGGGGAAAGTTACCCACATGGAAAATTGCTCACACAGAATATTGCCCACATAGAAATTTGTCTATGTATGTTTTTGCATCATTACAGCAGCACAAAGTTATGGATCTGTGATATTTGAGGCGCAAGGTAAGGATGCTCAGATGACATGCAATCTGACTGTGCTTTCGGATTGACCTAGTGCAAAAGTTGTGAGGATCCGTGCATTGCAAACACAAGTTTTTACTAGCCTGGTCTCATCATTTACTGCTCTCATCTGACTGCCTCCTCTTCCCCCTATCCCAGCACACACCGAGCTATGGGAAGAGCAGCAAGCAGTGTGATTTAGAAATTCTCTCTGTACCCAGAGTTATCCCTGTGTGTTATCTGTGGTGCTATATAGGAGTGCAGGTAACATCTACCATATTATCTGTATTTAGAGAGATATCACTGTGTGTTACCTGCAATTAAGAAGTTATCACTATGGTATCTATGGGGTTTGTGTGCTATTAAATGGGATGATCTGTTGGGTGCAGATGCCTGACAGGTTGTCCCAGCAGTGATGGTTCCTGGGCTATTACATAGGAACAATCATTGCTAGTAAATGCAGGTGGAGTGTGCCAGGGATCGTTCCAGCCCACCTCCATTCACAGTAAACAGGCAGTCATTTATAGATGAATGACTGTATGTTTACACAGGCTAGAAAAACCATGTAAAGCCTGGTAAAGGGTTCTGACACACTAATTGGAATTCCCAGTATCATTTGCAAGGGCATGGAAACCCATTTTAGATTAATATTAAGGCTTATATGTCAGGATAGTTAAAGATGCAAATAAGGAAGATGGAACAACACCTCTGCAGTACCTCTATCAGGTCCTGGGACAGCAGGACCATCATGTGACAGGCATAAGCTGAGAGACTTGTGTTGGCGATGGTAGAGGCAGCCCTTCCTTGACTCTCCTGGTATCTGCAGTTCGTTCAGATAAGTTCAGCTCATGTGGACCTTCTTATGGAAACCTAGACTTTGGTTTCCAGGGCTAAGCTAGTCCAAACAGGCGGCAATGGGCAGTCCAGTTTAAGGATGCTGTCATATCTACTCTTTGCATGTTTAAAGGGGTTGTCTCACGGCAGCAAGTGGGGTTATACACTTCTGTATGGCCATATTAATGCACTTTGTAATATACATCGTGCATTAAATATGAGCCATACAGAAGTTATTCACTTACCTGCTCCGTTGCTAGCGTCCCCGTCGCCATGGTTCCGTCTAATTTCGGTGTCTTCTTGCCTTGTTAGACGCGCTTGCGCAGATCCGTCTTCTCCCTTCTTCTCCCTTCGGCTCCGCTCGGCAGCATCGGCATTTTGGCTCCGCCCCCTTGTAAGCATCATCGCGTAGCTCCGCCCCCGTCACGTGTCGATTCCAGCCAATCAGGAGGCTGGAACCGGCACACATCATGGGGCGGAGCTACGCGATGATGCGTACAAGGGGGCGGAGCCAAAATGCCGATGCTGCTGAGCGGAGCCGAAGGGAGAAGAAGGGAGAAGACGGATCTGCGCAAGCGCGTCTAAAAAGGCAAGAAGACACCGAAATTAGACGGAACCATGGCGACGGGGACGCTAGCAACGGAGCAGGTAAGTGAATAACTTCTGTATGGCTCATATTTAATGCACGATGTATATTACAAAGTGCATTAATATGGCCATACAGAAGTGTATAACCCCACTTGCTGCCGCGAGACAACCCCTTTAACAACTTGAACGTTTATGTCAACCGGGAACACAATGGGTGCAGGATCCAGTGTTGGAATCGGCAAGTGGCTGGGAAGCGGAGATTCAGCAATCTCTTTCTCCTGTTCTCTATGGTACTGTCTTAATTTCCACTGAAATTGACTACTGTCAGTTCTGGTAGTCCACAGACATGGCCTCACTTTGTGGCCTCCTTTTTATTGTAAAGCAAACTCTTAAGGCCCATTTACACCAGCCGATGATCGCTAAAAAAAAATCGCTAATCGGCGATTGTTTAAGGAATAATCGGTGTGTGTAAATGTGCGCCTATCGTGCACTTTTCAGGCACTGTTATCTGATCGGTACATTCAGTCCAACCTAAAAATCGTTGTTCACTTTTATCAGTAGTTCTCCACGGGGGACTGCCGATAGCATTGTTTCCTCATGGAGAACACAGGATCTAAAGGCAGATAATAGCCTCTCCCTATTAACTGCATTCAGGGAAGGTTTCATTTGCATACCTGATTGTTATTTAAGTAGCTGAGTAGCTACTTAAATGCCAATGATTACATACCAATGACATATGCAAAATGATCGCTCAAAGCTGTCATTCAAACTGTCGTTTGAGCGATCTTTTAGCGATCATCTGCCCGTGTAAACCAGCCTTTACACGTTTGTTTGCCTGACCAACTAAGACAATGGTCAAATTGAGCTGTAAAGTGGGCGAATTGGTATAACTACAAGGGGTGGTTGATTTTGACTAGCAGGTGTTGCAGTAAGAAGGACAAGGAGCATGTTGTCACGGGGAGTAAAGAGGGGTTTGGTTTAGGAAATATAGTATGCCTCTTTGAAGAGGTGCATTTTTAAAGCACACCTGAAGTTTTGTGTGTCAGGGATTGCCCGGATAGTTTTGGATAGCGTGTTCCGGAGGAGTGCTGCTGCTCTGGAGAATTCTTGGAGGTGGGAATGAGAAGTTCAACTTAAAGAGACACTAAGGCCGCCTGCACACGGGCGGAATTCCCGCGGCGAGATTTCCCGTGGGATTTCCGCCGCTCAAAGCCTGCATAGGAGTGCATTACAATACGCACTCCTATACAGACGGCTGCGGTTTGGCCGCGCGAAATCTCACGCGGCAAACAAACCGCGGCATGTCCTATTTCTGTGCGGGGCTCGCAGAGCCTCGCACAGAAACGTCACTCACCCGGCCGCCGGCTCCGGTCTGCGCATGCGCCGGCTGCCCGGCAGCTGGCACATGAAAGAGCCGGGGCCGCCGGGCGCGGGTGAGTACGCGCTCGTCCCTGCAGGCGCTCGGGTCGGGTCCCGCGGCGGGAATTCTCGCCGCGGGATCCGACCCGCTCGTCTGCAGGCGGCCTTAATTTGATTTCATTAGCGGAGCAGAGGGGATGGGCTGAGTGGTGGATTGAGATGAAGGATGCAATATAGAGCGGCGCAGTGCTGTGGAGTGCTTTGTGGATGAGGGGAATGAATTTGAATTGGATTCTGTTTTTGACAGGAAGATGAGCCTGGCTGCCGCATTCAGGATGGATTGCAGGAGGCAGAGTCTGGCGCGAGGAGGCCGATCAGCAGCGAGTTGCAATAATCGAGCTGAGAATGCATGAGGGCAACAGTGAGCGTTTTTAGCGTGTCTACAGTGAGAAAAGGGCAGATTCCTGCAATGTTCCTGAGGTGCAGCTGACATGTTCAGGCGAGAGATTGGATGTGGGAGGTAAAGGAGAGATCAGAGTCGAATATAACCCCAAGACAGCAGGCATAATTGTACCACTGTATATTTAACCTCTTTCTATCTAAGGCATAACGTATGGAATATGTGCAGGTGGTTCAGAAGTGGAGGAGAAAACTGGAAATTATTTTTTTGTAGTATGTAAGCTCGTTCGAGCAGCCATTCACCCTTAGCGTGGGTTCTCACATGCCTGATTCCCGGCAGAAATCTCGCGGTTTGGCCGCAGTGAAAAACAGCGAGATTTCCGCCAGGAGAAGCGCATGTTCCCTAGGAACTTTCTAGGGGAATGGTGCCCTAACATAAAAGGGGGCAATGTGAGCTGCATAACAGGAGAGTACAGGGACTATCATAGTGAGCATAAGTGCTGCTGGAGAAAGTGTCACAATAAGGGATAGGTGACACTGAGTTCAGGCGGACACAGGCCATACTAACAAATAGATTTTTAGTATAATTGATAATGGCAGAGAAATCTGCGTACACAAGGATAATGAAACAGTAGGTATGTGTTACATAAGCTTTACCTCTAGTGTTATCTTGTCACAGTTCTAGACTAAAATGTATATACTTTAATGGAAAATTAAACTTAAAAACATGAATGGGCTCACACACATGCGTATCGCATGGACGAACAAAACAACCACACAAAAACACAAAGATCGCCTCTTCCTTATCTCAGGAAACTTATGGAGGCTAGAAAAATCAGTATTGATAAAGGACTCCTAATGTTATGTCCTCTGTTTTTTATTTATATCACATAGGAGGTAGGAGGAAGGCTCTATCTGCTGTAGGGCGCCTGTAAGTATAATGCCCCCTGCAGAATATTTTAGGTAGGGAACCTCTTCCTAACAAAAATTCGCCCCTCTGTGATTACAATATAGCACTTAGCGCATGACGAGATGGTTCAAATAGGAGAAACTCCAAGAGAATTAGACCCTTATGCGCAAGAATTACGGCGCAGACCAGGGTTATTCAATTGCAGTATGCTCGTCTCAACGCGTTTCCCCACACGAATGTGGTTCATCAGGAGAACATATATTTTGAAGAATGAATAATAAATCAGGATGATAACTGATTCTGCTATTTGTTTTTTCGTGATGAATAGATATTTTAAAATATTAGAAGAGGGTGGCTTGGGAAAGCGCAATTTATGTGCTCGATCATATATAGACTGGATCACAGCATCTGATTTATTCAGGACAATTTCGAGCACTAAATCGCCATGGCGTGTCTCTATAGCCAGGTTCTTGGGAAATCCACACAATGGATAGCTATAGTGAAAAATAACAGTACAGCTAGGGCTGAATGCGATTCACCACAAAAAGCCCACAAGTAGATCTTGCCCAGAACTAGGTATTGATTGCCGCAGGCAAAAGAAGCTGTTGCAGAGATAAATGCAACAGCCCCAAAAAGGCTAATAAGCCCTAGAGATTTTTTTGACCCTTATTTGGTGTATTAGCTGCAGATGGTGCAGCCAATTTCAGGAGTCAGCAGCTCATGAACAGCAAATAGTTGTTGCAGAGGTAAATGCAACAGCCCCAAAAAGGCTAATAAGCCCTAGAGATTTTTTTGACCCTCAGGGTGCGGGCAGACGAGCGTAGGCGTATTTACGTTCGCACGAGCGCAACGTATAATCGCCCGAGCGATCGTTTTTCAGAGCTAGAAAGCGTATTTTCGTTTGTTCCTACTTTGCAAACGGTCTTTTCGGCGATCGAATATGCGTTGACGCGTATTTCGGTCGCATATGTTCCGTTTTTTTTCGAATTGCCGTTTTTACGCGCCGTAAAATCGCCCATGTGAACGAATACATTCGAAACCATTGCCTCAGATGGTCACGTATATACGTTTGGTCGCAAAAACGCGCTGTTTATGCGCTTGTCTGCCCGCACCCTTAGGGCTTAGTCACACGGGCGTTTATTGCCGCGATTTGCGCATGCGCATGCGTCCGGCGACTTTTTAAAACCATTGCTTTGCAATGGTATCGGACACATGAGCGCTTTTTATGCGCTCGTCCGATAAATTAGAGAACAGAAATCGCAGATCGCACTTATCTGCGATCTGCGATTCCTGTTCTCTTCTCTATATGCGCTCAACGGGGCCGGCGGCAGCAGCGCCGACCCCATTGAGAACATATAGAAGACAAATCATTCTTCTCTGCCACAGCTGGAACAGCTGTGGCAGAGAAGAACGATGTTTGCCCATTGAATTCAATGGAGCGGCAATACAGCCGCTCCATTGAAAGCAATGGGCTGCCGGCGTGCGCGGGGTTAATTGTCGGGAAGGGGTTAAATATATAACCCCTTACCTGCAATGCATCCTTAAATGTGAAAAAATAAAAAAAAAGGATGTTCTCACCTGCTCCCGGCAGCTGGAGATCCCGGCGGTCGGCCTGCAGTGGGTGTGAAGGAGGTGTGACTCAGGCTTGCCCCTGATTGGCTCAGCCTGAGCCAATCAGAGGCTGAGCTCAGTCACACCCATTCATGAATTCATGAATGGGTGTGACTGAGACTTGCTTCTGATTGGCTCAGCGCTGAGCCAATCAGGGGCAAGCCTGAGTCACACCTTCTTTACACCCACTGCAGGCCGACCGCCGGGATCTCCAGCTGCCGGGAGCAGGTGAGTACATCCTTTTTTTTAATTTTTTCACATTTAAGGATGCATTGCAGGTAAGGGGTTATATATTTAACCCCTTCCCGACAATTAACCCCGCGCACGCCCGCAGCGCTTGCATTCAATGGAGCCGCTGTATTGCCGGCTCCATTGAATGCAATGCGCTGGACAGCTCCGGCCCGTTTCTAATGAAACGCGGCTAGGAGCAGATTTTCGGGCGATTTTTGGGCCGATTTTTCGGCGCCGGTCACGCGATTTGCGCATGCGCATCCGTCATGCGATGCGCAAATCGCGTGAAAAAACGCCCGTGTGACTAAGGCCTTATTTGGTGTATTAGCTGCAGATGGTGCAGCCAATTTCAAGAGTCAGCAGCTCATGAACAGCAAATAGTTCTATCATAAAACCCAGTGAGGGTATTAGAGGAGCTACCTAATAGAGCCTGCAAATAGATGTCAGATATCTAATTCGCCAAAGTATCCCTAAAAGCACCCAAGAATAGAAAAACAAATAAATAAAAGGATAAAGCCTGTGGCTCTGATGGTGATAGGGATCTGCTTTTAGGGATACTTTGGCGAATTAGATATCTGACATCTATTTGCAGGCTCTATTAGATAGCTCCTCTAATACCCTCACTGGGTTTTATGATAGAACTATTTGCTGTTCATGAGCTGCTGACTCCTGAAATTGGCTGCACCATCTGCAGCTAATACACCAAATAAGGGTCAAAAAATCTCTAGGGCTTATTAGCCTTTTTGGGGCTGTTGCATTTATCTCTGCAACAACTTCTTTTGCCTGCGGCAATCAATACCTAGTTCTGGGCAAGATCTACTTGTGGGCTTTTTGTGGTGAATCGCATTCAGCCCTAGCTGTACTGTTATTTTTCACTATAGCTATCCATTGTGTGGATTTCCCAAGAACCTGGCTATAGAGACACGCCATGGCGATTTAGTGCTCGAAATTGTCCTGAATAAATCAGATGCTGTGATCCAGTCTATATATGATCGAGCACATAAATTGCGCTTTCCCAAGCCACCCTCTTCTAATATTTTAAAATATCTATTCATCACGAAAAAACAAAAAGCAGAATCAGTTATCATCCTGATTTATTATTCATTCTTCAAAATATATGTTCTCCTGATGAACCACATTCGTGTGGGGAAACGCGTTGAGCAGAGTCGAGCATACTGCAATTGAATAACCCTGGTCTGCGCCGTAATTCTTGCGCATAAGGGTCTGGTTCTCTTGGAGTTTCTCCTATTTGAACCATCTCGTCATGCGCTAAGCGCTATATTGTAATCACAGAGGGGCGAATTTTTGTTAGGAAGAGGTTCCCTACCTAAAATATTCTGCGGGGGGCATTATACTTACAGGCGCCCTACAGCAGATAGAGCCTTCCTCCTACCTCCTATGTGATATAAATAAAAAACAGAGGACATAACATTAGGAGTCCTTTATCAATACTGATTTTTCTAGCCTCCATAAGTTTCCTGAGATAAGGAAGAGGCGACCTTTGTGTTTTTGTGTGGTTGTTTTGTTCGTCCATGCGATACGCATGTGTGTGAGCCCATTCATGTTTTTAAGTTTAATTTTCCATTAAAGTATATACATTTTAGTCTATAACTGTGACAAGGGCCAATTAATTTAGTCTATAGACTTTTTCCGTCTCTGTGACTAATTACCTCTAGTGTTAATGGTATGGCGATCGCTAACATTCGCAATGTTTCACATGAACTTCCAGCAATTTACAGTTGGTATACACAATTACATCAAGGTATTCTGCATATTGGACAAATAGCATTTCTGCTAAAGGTATGAACCTGAAGATAGTGGCTTGCTGCACACAGTCTTTGATTTAAAAAAGGGGTGGTCTGAGAATCCTGTACACGGCGGGCAAAAAGTAGGATTTTCAACACACAAGTTCCAACAAAGTTCTGGATTATCTAACACACATTGAAAAAACACACATGTAAAATATCCCTATTAAAAACAATGGGTTCCTTCCCCATGCAATTTCTGTGCATTTGCAATGCACAGAAATCGTGTAGGAAAATGGCCAATGTAAATGCAACCCTATTCAGTTAATCACCATGAAAATAAAATTGGAAACACCTTTAACCCCTTTAATGACACGGATCTTTTTTTTTATATTTTTGATTTTTCCTACCGTCTTTTAAAAAGTCGTAACTCCTTTATTTATCCATTGACGTAGCTTTATGAAGGCTTATTTTTTGTGGGACGAGTAGTATTTTTCAATGGTACTATTTAATGTACCATGCAATGTACTGAAAAACTTTTTAAAAATTGGAGTAAAATGAAAAAAAAAAAAATTACGACATTCCGCCATCTTTCAGTGCATCATATTTCTACGGTGCACAAGGGGCAAACAAAAATGACATGATAACTTTTGGGTCATCTATGGGTCAATATGATTACTACGATACCAAACTTGTATAGTTTTTGTTTTTTTTGCTGTACTACTTATATTTTTTTCAAATACATTTAATTTTTTTAAATTATTTTCTGCCGCCATATTCTGCACGCAATAACTTTTTTATTTTTTCATCGACATAGTTGTAAGAGGGCTCATTTTTTGCAAGACGTCCTGTAGTTTACATTAGAAAATTCCATTTAGTTAAAGGGGTTGTCCCGTGAAAGCAAGTGGGGTTATACACTTCTGTATGGCCATATTAATGCACTTTGTAATGTACATCGTGCATTAAATATGAGCCATACAGAAGTTATACACTTACCCACTCCATTGCTGGCGTCCCCGTCTCCATGGCTCCGACTAAAGCTGCTTCTTAGTCGCACGAACAGACGCGCTTGCGCACCGCAGGATTCTTCTTCTGTCTCCCTCCGGGCTCACAAGCTGCGTGCTGGCTCCTCCCTCTTCTCCGCGTCATCACAGCTCCGCCTCTGTCATGTGTTGCCGATCAGCCAATGAGGTGGCTGTATCGGCAGTGGAACGCAAGACAGGAGAAGAAAATCCATGATGCACCATGGGAGAAGACCCGCAGTGCACCATGGGAGAAAACCGCGGTGCATCCTTGGGAAAGGACCCGTGGCCATCTTTAAAAGAAGAAAAGAAGAAGCTGCAGAACGGTAATGCAGGTAAGCGTTTGTTTTTTTTTTTTAAATAACAAAGGGATTGTTTTTAACCCTGCACAAGGTGGGGGTATGTTTAAAAAAAAATTGGCATTTCGGCGCGGGACAACCCCTTTAATAAGTTCTATTTTGAAATGCATATGACTTTTTGATCGTTTTTATTGCATTTTTTCTGGGAGACAGGGTGACGGAAAAAGTGCATTTCTGGCGTTCTTTTTTTTTTTTTCAGACGATGTTCACTATGCTGTGTAAATAGTGCATTACTTTGATAGACTTGAATGGACTTTTACAGATGTGGTGATACCAAATATGTATTTTTGTTTTATGATTTAGATTCTTTTATTTTAGATATGGCAAAAAGGGGGGTGATTTAAACTTTTATGCCTTTTGTTTTTTTTTACAATTAGTAAAACTTTATTGATCTTATTTTTACTTTCTTTTTTAGTACCCAGAGGGCACCACAACTAGCGATGCTTTGATCGCTCCTGCAGTATGATGTAATGCTATAGCATTACTTCACACAGCGATCAGGCAGGCAGTCTATCAAGCCACCCCATGGAGACGGCTTGATAGGCAGTCTGCTAAAAAAAGCCAGTGCGGGGGCCGTACAGAACTTAAATGCCACTGTCAGAAATGACAGCGGCATTTAAATGGTTAATAGTGCCGATCAGCCGTGTGACTGATTGCAGCCATTGCCCGCGGGTGTCAGTTATAATAAACAGCTGACGCCCGCACTGTATGAAGAGAGGTCGCCCCGCAATCTCTCTTCATATGTACCCCGACCCTGCAGGATGTAGCTGTACGTCCTGTAGCGTTAAGGGGCTAAAGGGAGTCTGTCTGTGACTTGCATATTCTGTCCAAAATTCAGGCCGTATGTTATAGAGCAGGAGGAGCTGAGCCGATTGTATAAGTTTTGTGTGGAAAGATTCAGTACAAATTTTATTCATTTATATCTGTCTATTCTGAGCTGAACAGTCCAATGGGTGGAGCTATCAGTGATCAACAGCTTTCCTAGTCTAGTATGTACAGTCATACACAAATAGCAGCCAATAATATAGATATAAATGAATAAAATACAAGTTATACTAATGTTTCTCAAAAAAAGCATATATCAATCTGCACAGCTCTTTCTGCTCTATAACATGATGCCTGCAGTTTGGACAGCATGTTCCAGCTGACAGATTCCCTTTACGTAGTTAAAAAGTCAATTGTTATCCTTTATCCATATAAATTAAAAATTTCTATCAGAACCCACAGCAATTCATAGACATCATTCTTGGAAGATCCTGGCCTTATAATGAAATCCTCCATCATCCATGATTCCTCTCGGTAGATCAGATCTGCTTGTTTTATAAACAATGCACTAGTACATAACTTTTCGATTTCTGCCATTGGAATTCATTGTTTCATATCGTCCTGGCATTTTTCCAGTGCTCGCAAGCTGGAATCAATATGTCTGTTGCATGTCATTGCACACTATTAAAATGATTTACAACGGTATTTGGAAGACAAGTCAGATGGTTACTCAGTTCTTGCAGACCTTAGAATCCAAAAATAATAACAGAGCACTTCTGGTCTGTAACACACATTTAATCTGCTAACAATGTTGTAGGGATAGACAGCTTTGCCCACTTAACAGTACATTTTCTTTTCACAGATTAGGATGCATCAAAAATGTGTACCAATTATTAGCGTACATGCACTTTACTCCTTCCTGAGGTGATGTAAGGAAGGTAAGTATGTCGAATATGTCTAGTGAATTGTGGTAGACATTTTTGAATAATTTGAAACAAATTTGCACTATTAGGCCGCTGTCAGACGAGCGTGGTTTATACGCTGCTAAGCAACATGTAAAACCATGCTCCTGGCATTCAGGAAAAGATCACGTGACAGGACTGTCTCTAGCTGTGCGGAGCAGCTTGTTCAAAAGTCCGGGGTGCAGGCAGCCTGCTTCCACGTCTCCCATAGGAGCCTATGGTAAGCACCCTGGACAGCACGCACCACAGAGCTGACACGCGAGTCGCACTCATGCTTCTTAAAAGGGTTTGTGTGAGCGCTTCCATAGCAACCTATTGGTTGCTATAGAAGCGTGGTTTAAAACAAGCTCGTCTGACCGAGCCCTTAGAGTGAATGCACACGGGCAGATTGCAGAACCCAGAGCAGGCAACTGCCTCCGGATTCCACAGCAAATACCACCGATAGCATGCAATGTAAAAGTGATTCTGCATGCACATGAGCAGAAACCAATTGTGGTTTCCGCTCTCAGACGAAAAGCCGTAGCAAGCTTCATTTTCCTATGGATTCCGCACAGACGGCTTCCATTGAAGTCATTGGAAGCCATTTGACCAGCGGCCCTTCTGCAATTGACATTGCGGACAGGCCTCAGATTCTGCGGGAAAAGCAGAAGTTAAAAAAAAAAATCTGAGCTGCGAGCCGTACAGACCATCTGCAGTAAAGAAAAGAAGAAGAAAATACAGGTACGCGCGGATGGGCACAGGGTCGGATTCCGCTGCGGGCTCCCGCATGTGGAATCCGACCCGCCTGTGTGCATGCAGCCTTTTCATGCATTCATGCATCTTATTTATTTTATTCATTTATATAGTGTATACATATTCTGCAGCGCTGTACATAGATTGTCATCACTTACATTTGGCACTGCCCCCATGGGGACTCACAATCTCAATTCATCTAGTAGTATGTTCATGGAGTGCGGAAGAAAACCAGAAAACCCATGCAAACATGGGGAGGACATATCTTACATACAGTGTATATTCCATGGACAGAGTCTTCAGTTGTGTAGTAGGGAACCCTACTCTATTATATCCATTTTGGAGATTCCTAGCAGGCATAGCTTTTAGAAAATTGATCTGAAATCCCCTCCTAATATGAATGTAAATGTTATGTATCACCTGGTATTCCCCTTTAAAAGAAGTATAGAAGTATTGTATAATGTTTGGTTCCTCTCCTTGTATAATGTTTGTGCTACTGTTTCTTTTATGTGGTTGCTTTTATGTTGTTTGTGTTCTTTTATGTTGAATTATTATGTCAAAATATCCCACTCTACGATTTTCTGCCTTTTCTCACTAAAACTGTTCCATCGATTTCCACACTTTGTTTACTTTAATTTGCAGCTGTTAAGCGATTACAGGAGACAGTATGAGCAGTCATGAAACCGCCTGGAAATATTGACAACATTAATTTCTTTCTTTCGCATTAAACTTGAGGCTCAGGCTGTTTGTTGGAATTCTGACCATTGAAGATCTCAGCCATGGGATTATTTCAAGAAATGGATTAATTATTCTGAGAACCGTCTCTCCAGTAGCAAAGCACATCTGTGATCCATAAAAGTCACTGCTGAATAGTCTAGGGCAAACTGCAATCAGATATGAAATTGCTATGATTCATTCAGCTCCATACTCCTGTCTGTAGGGGCAACATTACAATAGTTAATATTGGCAAAAATATATTGTTCAAGCCAATGGTACAATAGGCTTCAAATGTGACAACCAATTTTCGGAACCAGAAATGTGCTCAAGAAACTTGTCACTTTACTCCCCGCACCTCTTTGTAGCTTGTTCAAAGTGCATTACTCAGCAGGGGGTGAACACGTGGGATTGATTATTAAGGTTGGCTTTATACATTGTGCCAGTCTTGACGCATTGACACATGGGATTTTTTTTTCCTGGAAAACAAATACTGCTTCCTGATGTTTGATGAAAGTCATCAGGAAAATGTGAAAGCTCTATAAATATTGCATTGTTGTAGTGGTGTTTTTTTTCTCACTTTTGCGGCATCTTTTGGACCCACAGCGTTTTTTTGAAAATTATTGCATGCTCTGGATATGGCATTTTTTCCTGGTGTTTCATAGGCATCTCTAGAGGAAAACAATGGCAAAAAGAAGGGATGTAGGAATAAAAAGCATCATCAAGGAAGACAATAACAAAAAACATTGGTATCATCCAAAAAAATGATTGTTTTTTGCACGGCAATCGCATGCTGTGCAATGAGCATGCAAGTGTAATGTGATGTTTCCTAATGGAATCAATGTGAAACACTTGCGATCCCTGATGCTCATAAAACATGGGGCTGAGGATCGCAATTTCACAGAAGTGATGCGAGGCGTTTTTGAAAGAAATATGCTCGCATCTGCATAAAAAATACACCTTGGCAAGCATAATGTCGGCCTAGTTTCTTGGCCCAATATCTCGCCCTTTGTGTGAATGCAGCTTCAGGGTAATTTCACACACAGGTTTTTTTTTTTACAACTTTTGATGCAGTTTTTTGAGTCAAGTCAGCGATTTAGTACCGATCACTGACTTTCATTGATTATATCATATAATATGTCTATATGATGATTAAGATAAATTAAAGAGTGTGTCCACTTTTGAACACTTAAAGGGGTTGTCCCGAGGCAGCAAGTGGGTCTATACACTTCTGCATGGCCATAATAATGCACTTTGTAATGTACATTGTGCATTAATTATGAGCCATACAGAAGTTATAAAAAGTTTTATACTTACCTGCTCCGTTGCTGGCGTCCTCGTCTCCATGGTGCCGACTAATTTTCGCCCTCCGATGGCCAAATTAGCCGCGCTTGCGCAGTCCGGGTCTTCTTCTTTTCTGAATGGGGCTCCGTGTAGTTCCGTGTAGCTCCGCCCCGTCACGTGCCGATTCCAGCCAATCAGGAGGCTGGAATCGGCAATGGACCGCACAGAAGCCCTGCGGTCCATGAAGACAGAGGATCCCGGCGGCCATCTTCAGCAGGTGAGTATGAAGACGCCGGACCGCCGGGATTCAGGTAAGCGCTGTGCGGGTGGTTTTTTTAACCCCTGCATCGGGGTTGTCTCGCGCCGAACGGGGGGGGGTTTAAAAAAAAAAAAACCCGTTTCGGCGCGGGACAACCCCTTTAATATACACCTATAATCTATAATAATGGTGTGACTATGGAAATAAATGGCATTACTCATCTTTTATTGATCCTGACTTACAGACTCTATTATACTCCAGAGCTGCATTCGCTATTCTGCTGGTTGTTATTGGAAACATTTATAAGAGTGAAGACAGACACATTCTTAACAGTACAGCTGAGTTACTATAATGCAGTATTTATTCTTCTTATATCAGATTACTGTATAATGCCTGGCACTTGCACATGCTTAGCTTCACACTCTTGGACTCCAATGCAAAATCTGTAGCGCACCCCTACTAACCATATTCTATTTACAACACTGGTGTTTACTCATGGGACATAAATACTTTGGATTCTATAAGCTCCTGGACCTGAATACCATCTCTGTACACATATAGTTATATCCTTTTGCCTGATGATGATAATTGAGATAACTAGAGAAGGCTCAGCTCTGAAGCCCTCAGAATTGTGAATGCTCCTGTAAATCGGGATCACTATAATATAAGCAATGCATATAGATAATTACTCTTCTTCCTATGTGGATTAATTCTACTATTATTTTTAATTAATTCCAAGGCACTGTACAAATGTAACCTGTAAAGAAAGGGGGGCGGGGGCGGGACTTGTTATTTGTATAGCGCCAACTTATTCTGCAGCGCTTTCAAGTAATTATCTCCAGGGTACTCATTTTACTGACCTTGGAAGGATGAGTCAACCTTGAGCCAGCTACCTGAACCATGCGAGGATTGAACTTGAGCTGGCTACCTGAGCCATGCGGCAATTGAACTCGTAACTTTCAGGTCGTGAGCAAGAGCTTAACACTCTGTGCCACATGAGGCACCTAAAGATCCACATATTGAGACTCCTGAACTCTCTGACCATTGTTACAGGCTTCTAAGTGCTTCACCTCACCTGGTTTAGCTGTGGGTACACGAATAACGGGAAAGAAAGGATACAAAGGGAGAAAGGACCCTGCCCGAAAGTGCTTATAGTGTACAGGGGAGGAGACAATAGGTGAAGGTAAACTTTGCTCATCTTGTGGTGACTGCAGGGTTACTGGAGGTTGTAGGCTTTTATTAGGAGATGTGTTTTCAGATTCCTAGAGACGTTTTCCCAGGTGATGGAGAGTCTGTTGGGTTGAGGTAGCAAGTTCCAAAGTATAGGTGATGCACGGGAAAAAATCCTGGAGATGATTATGTGAGGAGCACACTAGGGAAGAGTAAATGAGAAGGTTCTGTGAAGACCAGAGGTTGAGTGTGAACTGTAACATGGATCTCAAAAGTAGAAGCTACCTTTAAGGTTGAGCATGTCTTCAACATGCCTTCCAACATTGCAGTTTTTTTACAGGACTGTCCTTTATATTGGAGAAGCCAAACTCTCTGTTGGCTTACAAGAAGACACTAGTATTATAAATGGCACATGATAGGGCCCAGCAGCTGCAAGTTACATCTCTGTAACTTGAGGTGTTGCATACATTTCTTATCCTTACTGTATGCTCAGACTATCTATTATGGAAATATACATTTGAGACGATTTAACTTATCTGCATCCATTTCTATAACTGAAACTCCATTATGTAAATTGCCAGGCAAAGTTTCCGATATTTCCAGTTTTGTGTTAATAGTTTTTCCTCAATGCCTGCTCCCAATTAACCTTCCATAGTTCATTTAATCACTAAACTGCACTTTCTAATGTCTGCATTTTTATCTTGTTAATTGCATTTTTTTCAAATGCATCTTTTGATTTCAAATCTAATTACATTGCTATCACCAGAACAGAGATGTTGTAAAACCCGTTATGTTATTGATAACTTCAGTTCATTACGAAATTAAAATGAGTCTTATCATTGCCGCTTTTCTAACAGTGGATTCCAAAATCATCTAAAAGATGGCCCCCCGGAGGAGTCGTCAGAGCTCTTAATGCAGCCTCCATATCATGGCACTCTATCACGCTACTATTTATTTCAGGATTTCTTACTATTGTTCCTAATGAACCGGTACTGGAAACTATGAAAACACAAAAACACTGCTGGTTCTGTATCTGAGACTCAGCACTGACTGGACAATTTTATAAGAAAAGATATGTTCTTGGTGACGGTAAATGAGAGCATTATTGTTGATATCCAGAGGCAGCAAAACTGTATAAAGCTAATCCTCCTGTAATTGTAGTCCCCTAGCAGTATTCAGTCTATGCAATGCTTTGTGAGCTAAATATATAAACAGCAGCTTCTCACCTTGGTAATTCTCTGCAATGCAATAGTCTAGAGTCAAGGCTGTTAGCTCTCCCAAGATCACATTCACCAGTAGGCACCAGTGATTCCCCTTCCCTTGGAGACTCCTGAACTCTCTGACCATTGCTACAGGCTTCTAAGTGCTTCACCTCACCTGGTTTAGCTGTGGATGCGCGAATAACGGGAAAAAAAGGCTACAAAATCATGAAAAAAATCATGTAAACATATCCGAAGGCCCATAGCCCATTCTCCAAATGACAATGAAGATCCAATGGATAAAAATGAAAAATTTAGCAGAGTTGGTTCAAAAACATACAAAATGATTCCCTTGAAATCACATAAACACCAGCGTTTTTTTTAATATATAACAAACATTTTTATTGCATCCCTGGTGATGGTTTTATTTAGCGTCATTTTCTTTTTTTTTTTTTCACAGCGGCTTATACAATTTTATTTTTTTTTATTTGTTATTTTTTTGCATCCGTTTTTATTGATAATTTCTAATATATGACAGACATGTAATACATGAAAGCAATACAAAACAACTCGGTCAGATGAAAAGGGACTACTAGTTCAACATGTCAGGTCGAAGCCGAGCAGTCCTGCTAATATGCTTAACAGTGAACTTGTTAAACATGGTTGGTGTGACTCACAGACAAGACGTACAGGTTGAGGTGGAGAAGAGAGGGGGGAGGGAGGGGGATAGCTAATGGATTCATACAGAAGCAAAATCCTATAAGCTAGCGCTTCTGATCAGTGCCTGAGTAACGCCAGTCTGGGGTGCTCAGTCTCCACCTCGTCCCACCTCCAAGCACAGACTGGGCGTAACCGCCTCGTCCGTCTCTCCCCGACAAGACAATGATAGGACTACAGCTCAAGGCGCAATCTACGCCAAGGGCCCCATAGTTCCAGGAATTTGTCATGGTTACCTTTGGACCAGCTAGAGAGTTCCTCCAAGTTGCAGGACAAATCCATTCTATCTCTCCATTGAGATATTGAGGGAGGTAGTTTTTGCATCCATAAAGAGGGGATAAGTGCCTTTGCTGCATCAATTGCCTGTGCCAATAGTTTCTGCTTTAAAGGGTGAAAGCACCCAGATGGTCTCCATAGAAAGATAATCTCCGGGGTCAGTGTAAAATTACGTGCTAGCTTCCTAAGATTTCTCTCCACTTCGTGCCAGAAGGGCATCAAGATCTGGCATTCCCACCAAATGTGTAAGTAAGAACCTGTGCCCGTCCCACATCTCCAGCATTTATCACATGCAGTTAGTTTGTGGTCAGAGAGCCACTGAGGTGTCCTGTACCATCTAACAAGTAGTTTGTAATGGGCCTCCTGTGAGAATGCATTGGGACAGGCCATATGCCAACTTCAAGATTAATTGGATGTCAGAGGCAGATAAAGTGATATGTAGTTCCTTCTCCCAAGAGGAGAGGAATGCGGGCTTCGAAGTTAGAGAGGGTGAAATAAAGTGCTTCCGAAGGAAAGCTATTTTCCTGTGGTTAGGTCTGTTCTCATCCACTGTTTTCTCAAAAGCAGTGAGAGGTCTTGTGGAAGGATGTGTCTTTAGAAAGTCCCCAATTATTCCTCTTACGTGCGCTAAATGTAAAAATTGACATAGGCTGGTCGAGCAGAAGGGAACGCACAGTTTCACTTGGGCCCAGGTGGGCCATAGCCTGTAACTCCCTAATGGGTCTGTTGTTGAATTTAGCCCAAATCTTACTGAGGCATGGGTCTGAAGGGGTCCCCATAAGGCTAGGCAGCACACGCAGGGGAACGATCGGGGAGGGCGTTGGAGCCAACGTCTCCCTTCATAGATCCCAAGTCTCGCACGGCCCCCGCAGGAGGGGGTTGAATTTCTTATTTCTGTAGAGATTTTTCCTAGGGAACCACAGATCCTCCGCCAGGGAAGCTCCGTAGGTCTCACCGACTAAGTGCTGCAGTAGTGGGTCTCTTGTAGGAGTGGTCAACTCCAGCCAGTAGCTGAGGTGAGATGCTAAGTAGAAATCGTGGATGCAAGGTAGGCCAACCCCTCCTTCTTCTCTTCTCCGTATCATAAGGCTATACGCTAACCTTGGTCTTTTCAATCTCCATATGAAATTAGTGAATAATGAGAGAAGGGTATGGAAGAAAATGGGGGGAAGATAGATCGGAAGGGTTCGGATCTGGTACAGGATTATTGAGAAGATATAGGATTTTAGTATGTTTTTCCTTCCGAACCACGAGATATATGGGTGGTCGTAGCTCTGTAAGAGGGTCTTTATTTTAGTAATAAGCGGAGGAAAATTGAAGAGATACAAATCCCCAGTTTCCTTTGTGAGTTTTATCCAAGGAAGTCAATTGCAGAATTGGACCAGGAGAATGGGGAACCCGTCATCAAGTTTTTACAGCGTATAGTAGGGATAGAGACATTTAACATCGTCAATTTAGCGTCATTTTCTATATGCATTTTTCCTGACATTTTTCAAGTTTGATAGAGAACCCTGTGAAGAACACACCATACTCAAAATATGCTCTGTTTAAAAAAAAATACCACTAACCCAAAAAGGACACCAAACTGCTACAAACCAAAATATGTTGTATATAGTACATTTTAGATTGTACTGTGGACTTAAAAGTAATATCTGGCCACAAATTAAAGGGGTTCTATCATTAGAAAACAAAAATGTTATACTTACCTATTCCTCATCCATCAGCCTTCTTACTGCATCTTCTCCTTGCCGATCTTCTCCTGGCTTCTCCAGTCTCCGGGGTCACCTCACATCCAGCCATCTGGATCCTCTTCTTCTGGTGGTGAAGCATCCATTCTCTGCAGTTTCCTTCCTGCAGGGCAATGTACGCTACGTCACTAGTGACATAGTGTTCATAGCCTAGCAGGGAGTGCTGAGCTATTGCCGTGACTGCGCATGCGCGCTGTCTCTTTGCAGTACGATATGAACTCTTGCAGCAAGACAGCGCCCACGCACAGTCTTGACAATAGATCTGCATTCCTTCCTAGGCAGTGAACGTTACATCACTAGTGACATAATCTACACTGACTTGCCAGAAGAAGAATGTAGAGAATGAATGCATCATAACAAGAAGAGGATCCGGCTTGTGGTGAGGTGACCCGGGGGACTGGAGAAGATCAACGAGGAGAAGATGCAGTAAGAAGACTGCCTGGGGAGGAATAGGTAAGGATTGATTTATTTTTTTTAAATGACAAAACCCCTTTTAAAAAAAAAAGAAACTTAAAGGGGTTGTCCTGCAGATTAAGTTTGTTTTTTTTCTGCAGATGCCACCTGCAAATCAAAGTGATTAAAAGACACACTAAAACCCCTTTCAATAGCACTTACCTGAACAAGCTTTTTCTTTCTTAGTAAAAATTCTGTTCAAAGATGGCGCCGCGGGTCTTCTCCTATGGTGCACCGCAGGTCTTCTCCCATGGTGCACCACAGTATTTGCTCCAATGTGCGTGCTCCCGATGACGTCGGTCACATGATCTAGTGACCGACGTCATCATGGTAGGCGGCAACAGTTGTTCCGAAGCTGTCAGCTCCGGCGATATCCTCCCTCATCACAGTGAGTGGAGGAGGAGCAGACAGTATACTGCTCCTGCCCGCACTCTCCCTCTTCAGAAGCTGTCAGCTCTGGTGATATCCTCCGTCATCAAAGTGAGTGGAGGAGGAGCAGGCAGTATACATTATATACATTATATACATATTATATACATATTATATACATTCATCACATTTATCACATTTCTCCCCTTCTCCCCTTCCACATACTTTTCAAGCCCCGATGCTGTGTCCTTGCCTCTTCTTCTAGCAGCAGCGGCAGGCAGACACTGACTCCGCTGGTATATGAAACCAGGAAGTGAGTGTACTGCGCATGCGCCAGCCGGCGGCGCGCGTCCCCTGCAATGATTCCAGAAAGAGCGCGGTCCCGGAGGAAGAATGAAGTACTGCGCATGCGCGGAGGAGAAGAGGCTCGTTCCCGCGCCGACGAGAGCTGCTGCCGGCCCGACAAGAAGACCAGAAGATTTCTTGTCGTAACCAGGAGCGACGGATGAGCAACACACGGGGGGCACCCCTACAGGTAAGTCAATAACTTCTGTTTGCATCATTTTCCATGCACAATGTATATTACAAAGTGCATGGAAATGGGCAAACAGAAGTAATGACATGCAATGTTTCTGGCCGGACAATCCCTTTAATGCTATTAAAAAAGGCAAAAAAGAACCCTAGATTTTTTTGTTTTTAAATTTAGAAAAACACTGCATGTGAAACAAACCTCAATACTCTTTACATCCTGTAATATGTATGGATTAAATATATCAACAAAAGGAGTAATGTCTGTTGCAGATTCCCTTTCATTGTGTATGTTAAAATTGAATGTTATGAGTATAACAATGCAAATAAGGGAGATGGAATAATACCTCCACAGTGACACCTATTGGAAGGCAGCATTCCTTCAAGCCAAATACAAGCCTTGTAACAATGACTAGGAATTAAAAGCAAAGCCAGACTCCATATACAGACAGCTGTTTCAGGGTTTTTGCCCTTCATCAGTGTATAGTAGGAGTCTGGCTTTGCTAGTGAGAGGCCTGGGATGGGGGTCAGAAACGCTCTCTTTTCTCCTTAGGGAGAGCACCTAGACGATGAGTAAGCAGACTCAAATGGCCATGCACACTCCTCTGGGTAATATGCAAATAAGGGAGATGGAATAATACCTCCACAGTACTTTCTCTAAGGAGAAAAGATAGGGTGTAACAATGTTATTTCTGTGCTGCATGGAGATACAATATGCAATACTATGTGCAATGTATTATGAGCTCTGTTCTACCTTTTGAATCAATATTAGACCACAGACACTGTCATCCTATGTGTTTAACTCTTTGGGTCACTGTTATTACTCAGAACACAGCTAGATAGTCATACAGCTTCCCTCCATGTGAAATGCTGGAGGATGGTGTTGCAGGTTCCTCAGCTAGGAGAACTTATTTGGTGTTACTGGTCTTTATGGAGACCTCCCCAACCCCCATTCAATTTTTGACCCTCTATCATTCTCTCCAGTACTGACCTGCTGATTAATAAATGCAAACATAATTATAGTCATAGATTAACAGCTATCTGAATATAGGATAACATTGACACTGTGGATGGTAATAAACCACAATATAAAAATATATACTTTTTCTTTTTCCTTAAAGGGGTTGTCCCGCGCCGAAATGGGTTTTTTTTTTTTTTTCAACCCCCCCCCCCCCCCCGTTCGGCGCGAGACAACCCCGATGCAGGGGTTAAAAAAGAACACCGGAGAGTGCTTACCTGAATCCCCGCGCTCCGGTGACTTCTTACTTACCTGCTGAAGATGGCCGCCGGGATGGCCGCCGGGATCTTCACCACAGGGCTTCTGTGCGGTCCATTGCCGATTCCAGCCTCCTGATTGGCTGGAATCGGCACGTGACGGGGCGGAGCTACAAGGAGCCGGCATCCAGCACGAGCGGCTCCATTGAGGAAAGAAGAAGACCCGGACTGCGCAAGCGCGGCTAATTTGGCCATTAGACGGCAAAAATTAGTCGGCTCCATGGAAACGAGGACGCTAGCAACGGAGCAGGTAAGTGAAAAACTTCTTATAACTTCTGTATGGCTCATAATTAATGCACAATGTACATTACAAAGTGCATTAATATGGCCATACAGAAGTGTATAGACCCACTTGCTGCCGCGGGACAACCCCTTTAAGCAATTCAATAATGTTATATTTTAAATGGATCCAATTCATAGTTATTGCTTATGACAAGAGCATTTTTTATTTTGATTATAATAGGACTGGATTGGATTGTGAGTCTATCTCTTTTGTGTCTGTCAATGGCCGTGGTAATGGCTGAGTATGTATGCTGGGTTTCCACAAAGTGGGCGATTTGGCTGTGGGATATGCAGTCAGTGAACACACGTGTTGTGACGAACAAGGTAACGAGTACTAATATTGTGGAGACATTTCCTAAGAGTTTCAGCCGGATGGTCATTAGAGACCTCCAAAAGAATGCTGCCTTGTGTGGAAGGGCACCTTGCCATAGACTGTTGTGTGAACCAGTTGATGTTGCTGCCGAATATATGCCAGATTTCCTACCTGCCCAAGTCAGCCCAGAATTGCTGCTGCCAAACTGAGAGACTGGATTATTTTCTAGTTGTGAGTAAAAGTTTATTTGAGCAAGCAATGAAGCCTTGACCTTTATGCTGCCTTACACAGACAGAAAATCGATACGATAGGTATGACATCATACATTTGTACCACTGCAACATGATAACCCAGTGTATCCCTTAAGCCTAATGACCCAGGACACCTACAGTGGCATTATATATATGTAATATGCTCATGTGGATGTATGTAGAGTGATATATCGTAGATGTTGAGGGTAGGAGGGGGGTCCGTGTCAAACAGCTTTTAGCTATGTCTTTCTAATCTATCTATCTATCTCTATCTCTATCTATTGGATCTCCATGTGGCACACATCTTTAAAGTAGTCAAAGATAAAGCTCTAGCTTTCCACATGCCTACTATAGGATCTTACAATACACCATCTTCTTATGATAGCATCTACGAATATTAAACAGAAGTACACAGCCAGGTGGATAATGCTTTCTACAAATCTACATGATGAATTGGGCCAAGCCAAATGTTAAGTTCTGGTAAATATTAATGTGTTCCAAGGAGATGAGCTACATTACGAGGCACAGAGGTAAGGTCATCAATGAAGAAGTATGGAAGTTCTGATTTCAGTATTCATTCAAGCAAAATCATTTATAACTGAGTCCTGGAGATATGCAATGAATAAAGCCCACTGGAAAAAGAAAATTAAAATTCTTAACATGAGATATAATAGAGAAATGCATTCAAATTTGGACAGCGATACAATTCAGCTGAGGTCTAGGGAGGGCAATGTTGCTAAGGCAATAAAAGGTAATCTGACAAACCACACTTATATCACCATTAAAATTCAATTCAGGGTCATAAAGAAACCCAGGGTTGCATATTTTTGCCTTTTAATGTAAAGACAAAGTCTTGAGTTCTAAAGGAGTGCAAATTAATTTTTAAAAGCTTTCAGCATAGTAATGCAGGCCAGGCTTGATTTTACAGTAGGGGCTGAATTATGGAACATTTCATGATGTTTAATTATAGAAAGTAGAAAGACAGTCATTGAATGGAACATTACAGAGCAAGCTGCTGAATTCTCCAACTTAATATCAATTGATAGAAATGGAAGCGAATGTTACTGCAAACCTATGTTATGGTTTATGCAAATCATAATGGAGAAGAAGGAGAACAGAGTGACTCCAAGTGATTCATTTTAACCACTTTGCAACTGCCCACTGTAAATTTATGTAGCTGCTTTCTGGGCTCTGAGCAGCATCAATGTAAATTTATGTTCTTCACTCTGCAGGCAATTGCATGCCCCAGATAGGGTGTAACAACCAAAACGATCTGTTACAGCCTGTGGTTCGAGTGCAGTTATTGGGATCTGATTGGTTTAGTTGCAGATGACATCAGCAGAGTAAACCTGTTCTTATCTACAAAGAGAACAGGGTGCCAATGCTGAACCTATCAATTCTGCTGTTTTGTGGAGAATGTTAATCAAGCTGCACGGGCTGTAGCACAGGTCCCACTACAGGACATTAGGCCCTCACGCCACCCTCATAAAGTGTATTTCTGACAATTTGGTCAGAAACATGCAGAGCAGTAGCCCCCAAGAAGTCACTTTATAGGACTTTGCCAGTGCTCCTCCTCTTCCTCCTCACAGAAAGGAGCAGATGCCAGTAGTAATGCTGGGATGATGCCCTTCTACAGCCCTATCCAGCTCTTTTTGTATAATGGTTCTTCTCCTGGTATTGGCTCCATGATCTTGGGACTGTACAAGGAGATACAACAAACCTTCTTGACATCCTGGAGGAGCAAGACTACTGGTGCAACCTGATTGGGCTGCAGGCACCACCTCACCAGTAACTAGAACACTAGCAGAATGCATAACTAGAGCAGAATTGGGAAGTATGAGGAGTGACTAATTGTCTGTGGCCACAGTCTGCAAAACAATTCCCATTTTGTAGGTTGTTTTAGGCTGGGGTCACACAGGACCGAAATCTCGCGGAATGACCACACCGAAAAAACGCAAGATTTCTGCAGGATAAGCACAGCTTCAAAACACCATGGACTTTCGTGCAGGTTTTGGTGCGGCTTCACCATCGGCATTCCGCTGCAGCTATCTCTCCCATAGAGAGGAGAGATGCCGCCAGGAAAAAGGGAAATGAATTGACATGCTGCGGTTTTGAATTCCGCTCTGCATTTTAGCATGTTGCTCGAACATAAGATCACAGCCCCTCCAAGCTCCTCTTACAGCTACACAAGAGGACACCATTATTATAAATAATGCCCAGCAGTTGGTAGTCCTTCTATAATGCCCGGCAGTTGGGAGTCCTTCTGGGATTCCGCTGCGGCTATCTCTCCCCATAGAGAGGAGAGGGCCGCCACAGAAAAGGGAAATGAATTGACATACTGCGGTTTTGAATTCCGCTCTTCCTTTCCGTTTCCGTGCAGCTGGGCCGCAACAGATTGGCCACAGAGTGTGGATGAGATGTTTACAAAATCTTGTCCATTTTGCTGGATTATTCCGGGATTAAGATCCGTGGGCGGAATTGCCGTGCAGAAATTCTGCCCTGTGTGAACCCAGCCTTACTGTTGCCTCAGCAATACACCTATGGTCACTTTAATTTGGACCAAGGCAGGTGAAATTGATTCGCAATCCTTTATGCTTCCCAACTAGACAGATTAGTATCCCTGAAGTTAAAGTGATTGGGGTTATACTGTGATACTTAAGTCTTCCCTTCATTTTTTTCAGCAGTATATTTCAATTAGTTCAGCTCCTTCTGCTCTATAGCATTCTGCTCACAGAATCTACAATTCCCTTCATGCTATGACAGCCTGCAGCCTATATGTACTTGTAAGTTTGCAACAACTGGAGAGCCACAGGATGGAAAACATTCCTTTCTAGAAATTGTATTATTCAATAACAATTGGCCAACAGTATTTTCTAATGGAGATGATCAACTTTTCAGGTGACTTTTCAAAATAAGAGTACGTTCAGACGAACCAATTTTTCATTTGAATGAGCAAATGACATCAGAGTTCATTTGTTCCTTTTTGCAGCCTGTTCATACAAGCAGATACATTGTTGGCTCAATCAAACAAGAAATCATTCAGTTGTTTACATTCGCTGTATAAGTGAATGAGAATGACTGTGTGAGAGAAACCATAGTGTATTTTGACGCACAATCTTGTTTCCATTTTGACTGATTTACTTGCCATATATTCAAATATTTTGGTAAAGAAGATTGCAAGGCCCGAAGAAGAAGAAAAATCTGTGATTGACCTTTTGCTCACACAAATGTGTAGCCAGACAGCTGACTAAATATGGACTTTGTCTTAGTAAATAGAACTTTTTATTATCCACTTTACTTTATTTGATCTTCTATACATTTAGACCTTGGCTAAGCTTAGTAGTACTTATAGATTACTAATTAATGATCTCAGACAGAACGTGACCAAAAGACCAACGTCACTGCACATGCTATGAGGTGTAACAACTAAGTTATGCATATGTTAAATCAGGTTACTTTTGGTCACCTGACTTCAATGTATTTGTCTTGAGTGACTGTAAATGCTCTGGCTGTTTGACAAATAAACAGAATCATTTGCGATTTACACCAATCTGTGTGTAAAATCCTCTATAAAAAGAATTACGGAGCTCTGTTACAGACAAACTTTATCTGGTGCCATCTGAGCTCCTGTGATGTTTATCACCTTCCTCACTGTCACCATCATACTCCTGGCATCAGGAGGAAGAAAAAGAGGGGCTTCCTGGCCCGAATTGTTGCCACTGAGATTTTCAGCCTTCCAAGACCCTGGAGGCCTGGTGAAGCTGAGGGCTAGATTCTTGGCGCAGCTGCTAGCAGCGGAATCCGGGAGCTGTCAGAGGCCAGAAAAGGCCCGATCAGACCCAGATACAGGTCCCCTGGCCCAGGAGCAGAGGTGAGGAGACTCGCAGCTCTGGGTGCTGCTGACTACTAGTGGGACACCCAACCCTGCGGAGAAAAGGTCCCATAAGGCACCTTTAGCTGCACAGTCCACCAGGGGTAGGTCCAGAGAGCACCCAGCTCACCACATAGTGGGAGACACAGACCCTGCGGCCCCAGGTGCTGCTAACCACCTGTGGGATACCCACCCCTGGGGACGAGAGACCCCATAAGGCATCTGCAGCCACACAGACTATCAGGGGCAGGCCCAAGGAGCACCTAGCCCAGAGTGGGAGACACAAACCCTTAGATTTGGGCCCAAAGAACTGCATCACAGAACTTGCAACACTGCTTTGTCCCCTTAGAAGGCACATAAGCATGACTCAATCCCCGTGCAACATTCCAAATCCACTGGGAGATCCCCAGCAGCCACACAGTCAGCTCTCAAGCAAAAAAGCAGGCTCTGAAGACCTAGCGAGACATCTATCCTGCTGGCGGGGATTTTCCTCCTCACCTAGCTGCTCTTTAACGAAACGGCTGTCTGGAACTAGTGAGGTAGAGAAGCCAGGGCCTTGATTTCAGCTCTCCGTGCGGGAGCTCGTGACGAGTGCGTGCTGCGGCGGACCTGTTATTCCAGCTAAACTAACTGTACTCAACAAAGCCCCTGGAAATTACACCAAAGTATTCAAGAGCACACATTTACAGATTGCCTTGTCCATGTGAAATTCTAAGGGACAATCATCAAACAGCCTCCATATTGTGAGAGTCTGCAGCTCTTATGCTCCCTTTTCCTAAAGGGATAAACAAGAATTAATATGAATAAGACTATGCAATCCTAGTAGTATAAAGGGAACCATCTTTTCTGTTATTTGCTCCTCCACTGTCTAAACCCAATGATATTTTTATAACGCTATTATTATGTTCACAGCAAGCGCAAACCTTACCTTTCCTGCACAATTTGTCATTTCTTCCTCTCTCAGTATCTATTAAGGCTTGACGGTACTATGACCAGCATGGCAAGGGGCAAGAGAAAAGAAGCTAGTCCACCAAAATTGACAGGCGTCTTTCCAGCTACTAATCCATTACATTAAGACAGATCAGATGCACATGAGTCTGACTCCCCATCAAAATCAATGGAGATGACACCTCAAGAAGGAATTTCTAGCTCAGACACAGAAGTATATCCCTCCCCACAGCAAAAGCAGCCTACTCAAAATAACCATCAAAAATCTTCCTCAAGCGAATTGTCCACTTCTTTGTCGTCCTCTTCTACATCAGATCCTATATCTACTGGTATGCTTAAATCCATGTTCCAGGATTTGAAAGAATCCATTCAAAAAGATATAAGAGATGCAGTTTCAGCTTTACACACAGATATCACATCGAAAGGAGAACGCACGGCTCTTCTTGAGGTGAATATAGAGGAATTTGTAGTAGCTCTCAATTTCCTTGTGGATGCCCACAACACAATGAAGGATGATATCACCTCCATGAAGCTCAAACTAGCTGATTTGGAGGATACGTCAAGGAGAAATAACATCAAATTCCGAAATATCCCAGAAGACGTCCATGACTCTAAGCTGATAGAATTTCTCACTGATCTATTTGTGGCCATCCTTCCATTTTTACCACTATAAGGAAGCACTCTTTGGGGCCTCCTCGAAAGCTGTGAAACTACGAGATCGCTTTCAGCAGATTTCCTTGTTTTTCAACCTATCTCCAGCAACCCTAACAAGAAGGAGGGAGTTCACGAGATACACCAGAGCATTGAGAGAGGAGAAGATTCCTTATAAATGGGGCTTCCCAGTAAAATTACTCATTTTCAAAAATGGAACAACGTATGGCATATCCTCATCTAAGGAAATGAATGACATTTTTGCCAAATGGTCCCTCAGGCTTCCACAAGAAGATCCACCTCACTTGCCTACGAAGAAGTTTTCTTCAATTAATAATTCCTGGAACAAAGTACCCAGAAGCAAACCTACATTATTGCCTACCTAAAACAAAATTGTCCCGGAGGCTTTCTGAGGGAGATTCTCACAGAACTATGATACCAGATTGCCGTTCAACAATTTTGTCCATGGCAGCCTAATACCAATATTAATATTTTTATTTCTATATCATTTTTTGGTACATCCTTGCGATGTGTACACAATTTTTGTATTTTGCATAATTGTTCACAATGTTTTGAAACTTTTTACTGTGCACTGGAGATCTCGGCAGGTTTCAATCAAGCAATTTGACCATTTTACACATGATATTTAAATTTTGTTCTCTAAATGCCAAAGGTCTAAACAGTCCTTACAAAGGCTCCCTTCTTTGGAAGGAACTCAAAAACCAAGGTTGTGACATCTTCTGTGTACAGGAGACTCATCTAAATGCCACAGACAAAGACAGAATCAGAGAGAATTCTTTCCCACACATCTCTTTTGCATATGCCATAAACAAAAAAAGAGGTGCTCTTATTGCTGTTAGAAATGCGCTGGCATTTGAATGTATCAAGGCTATTCCTGATGATGAGGGTAAATACATTATGCTGATATGAATAAGCAATGGCTCTCCTTACAATATACTGTCCATCTATTCCCTAAATATCAAGCAAGCTACTTTCCTTCGTAGGGCACTAGAGTATTTCAATAATGTCCGATGAGGGGCTACTATCATTTGTGGTGACTTTAATATTGTCCCTAACTTGCCTTTAGACAAAAATCCCACTGGGCCATCTGTTAAGCCTCAAGATATTCAAGACCTGATTTTTAAGGAGGGACTGTATGATGTGTGGAGAATCCAACACACCAACAACAGAGATTTTTGCCTTTACTCTAATCCGCACAAAATGTACTCTCATATTGATTTTTTCCTAGTGGATAGATGGCTCCTACAAAAAGTCAGCTCTTCCCATATTGATTTCATATCCTGGTCAGATCATGCTTCAGTACCCATTACAATCAAAGAAAAGTACAATATCATGCCTCCTTCCTCCTGGAGGCTTAATAATTGTATCTTTAATAGAGATCAGCGAGCGTACTCGGCCACGCCCCTTTTTCGCCCGAGCGCCGCGATTTTTGAGTACTTCCGTACTCGGGCGAAAAGATTCGGGGGGTGCCGTGGGTGAGTGGGGGGTTGCAGCGGGGAGTGGGGGGGGGGAGAGGGAGAGAGAGAGGGCTCCCCCTGTTCCCCGCTGCTACCACCCGCTCCGCCACGCCTTCCCCGCCCCTCCGGCACCCCCCAATCTTTTCACCCGAGTACGGAAGTACTTGAAAATCGCGGTGCTCGATCGAGTAATTACTCGAAACGAGTAGGTTCGCTCATTTCTAATCTTTAACAATACCAAATTTTTACACCACATTCAAGATACTTTGACAAAGTATTTCAAACTAAATGACTCAGAGGAGGTTTCAATCGCATCAATTTGGAATGCGCATAAGGCAGTAATAAGAGGTCATTTCCCAAAGCAAGTAGCAACAGCAAAATGTCAAAGACTATTAGAAATAGATAATCAACTAAAATCTCTCAGAATTCTTGAAACTCAAAACAAAAGGCAACTTTCAGCTTCGTTTTAAACTCCACTCACTATTACAAAACAAATACAAACTCTACTTCCATAAAACTAAACTGACTCAAGTACACACAAGGTAATAAAGCTTCTAAATTCCTTGCTAATAAAATAAAAATCAAAGAACACAAGTCTAGGATACCTTTTCTGATAAGCTCCCAAAATAACAATATCTTGAACCCTCGTGAAATATCAGAAGAATTCGCTAAATCTTACAGTTCACTATACAATTTAATAAAAGACTCATCTATCACACATCCGAATCAAACTTTTATAGATAAATTTTTAGGAGATATCGTCCTCCCCTCCTTATCTCCCTCACAACTAGACTTTCTAAATAAAGAAATCTCCACTATAGAAATATTAGACACCATTTCATCATTAAAATCCAACAAATCTCCTGGACCAGACAGCCTTACAAATGAATATTATAAATCATTCCCCAATACCGTAGCTCTCTACCTCCTGAGAACTTTCAATCACGCTATATCACATAACTCCTTCCCATCTGAAATGCTCAATGCCCTTATCATAACCCTACCCAAGCTGGGAAAACCACATACATCCACATCTAACTACAGGCCCATCTCATTATTAAACACAGATGTAAAGATCCATGCAAACATTTTAGCCTCCAGACTGGCAGATATTCTCATCTGGTTAATATTAAACGATCAAATGGGTTTTATCAAAAATAGGCAAGCATTAGATGCCAATAGACACTCCATTAATTTAATTGAATATGTTGAGAAACAGTGAATCCCCTTTTTGCTGTTATAATTAGATGCTGAACATGCATTTGATAGAATCCATTGGGGCTATCTATACTCCGTCCTCGAAACATGTGGTTTTCAAGGCAAGTTCCTATCAGCAGTCATGTCTCTTTACTCATCTTCCAACGCTTCGGTAATTTACAATTAGCAACGGCGCTAGGCAAGGCTTCCCCATGTCTTCACTAATCTTTGTCCTTGTGATGGAACCATTTGCAGCCCAGATTAGACTCTCATAAAGCATTAATGGAATCAGAGTAGGGGAACAGGATCACAGAATAGGACTTTTTGTGGATGATGCAATTCTAGCTCTTTCCAGTCCAGCTACTTCCCTACCTGCTGTCTCACAATTTCTCCAAAATTTCATACTATAAAATTAACATCTCAAAATCGCAAATACCTAATCTAGGAATCAAAAAATCCTTAGTTACCCACTTAACCAATTTATTCAAATTTATTTATGCTAAGAATTCCATACTGCACTTAATTCAATACTCTCCTTAACTGCCTCCACTTCAAAACTATTTGAAGCAAACTTAAAACCTCTAATCCCTTCAATTAAAGCACAATTAGGTAAACTAAGTAACCACGGCATTTCCTGGCTAGGCAGAATCACTACAGTCAAAATGATGATTCTTTCCAAAATTCTCTACTTCTTTCATAATGCCCAAATTCATTTACCAATACCCTTTAAAAAAAAATCAATCACTTATCTAATCTTTTATTTAGAGGAATAAAAAACCAAGAACCAAAGCTGATATTCTCTTCCAACATCAAAGGTAAGGGGGACTTAGCTCTCTTTCAATCATTAAATATTATAGCGCTTCCATCTTAAGGCCTTAGTCACACGGGCGCTTTTTCGCGCGATTTGCGCATCGCATGACGGATGCGCATGTGCAAATCACGTGACCGGGGCCGAAAAATCGGCCGAAAAAACGCCCGAAAATCTGCTCCTAGCCGCGTTTCATTAGAAACGGGCCGGAGCTGTCCAGCGCATTGCATTCAATCTTCATTGAAAGCAATGTGCTGCGGGCGAGCCCGGGATGAATTGTCGGGCTCAGCGGGACCAATCAGGGGCAGCTCCCGCTGAGCCAATGAGAGGCAGAAGTCACTCACCCATTCATGAATTCATGAATGGGTGTGTGAGTGAAACCTGCCTCTGATTGGTCAGGCTGTGACCAATCAGAGGCAGATCATTCAGCAGGCAGGGATTTTAAAGCCCCGCCGGCTGAATAGTGCCGAGAAGCAGTTCAGGAGAACTGACAGTGGCCGCGGCTGAACTCCGGCTGCAGCGGAAAGGTAAGTATACAATTTTTTTTTATTTTAACACATTTTAGGATGAATTGCAGGGAAGGGCTTATATATTTAAGCCCTTCCCGACAATTCATCCAGCGCTCGCCGGCAGCCCATTGCTTTCAATGGAGACGGTTGTATTGCCAGCTCCATTGAATTCAATGGGCAAACATCGTTCTTCTGTAACAGCTGTGGCAGAGAAGAATGATTTGTCTTCTATATGTTCTCAATGGGGTCGGCGCTGCTGCCGCCGGCCCCATTGAGCGCATATAGAGAAGAGAACAGGAATCGCAGATCGCACATAGGTGCGATCTGCGATTTCTGTTCTATAATTTATCGGACGAGCGCATAAAAAACGCTCATGTGTCCGATACCATTGCAAAGCAATGGTTTTATAAAATCGGCGGACGCATGCGCATGCGCAAATCGCGGCTAAAAATGCTCGTCTGACTAAGGCCTTAGGGCGCCCACCCACTGGCGTTTGCGATCTTCGTGCGTGAAAAACGCCGCGTTTTCGCAGCGTTTTTTGCCGCGTTTTCGCGGCGTTTTCGCGGCTTTTCCATTAATTTCCATTGACTTTCATGGGTGCATTAGGAGAAAAATAAGGACACATATGCAACTGACAGTTCCTATGTTAAAAAACGCAACGCAACGCAAAAAAAAACGCCAGTGGACAGGAGTACATTCAATTCTAATTGCTCTTGAGAAAAAACGCAAAACGCAAAGAAAAAAAAATCGCCAGTGGGTGGGCGCCCTTAAGGTGCATTTACACGGCAAGATGATCGCTCAAAATTCACTCAAATGGCAGTTTGAGTGACAGTTTTGAGCGATCACTTTGCATAAGCTCTTCAGTAGCTAACTAGCTCCTTAAGAGCTTATTAGTGTGTAAATGAAGGCTTACGCTGTTTGCAGAAGACAGCAGGAGCACTGTCTTCTGCAAACAGCTGCTTTGTTATCGGAGCTGTCAGATGGTAAACAGCAGGAGCTGCTTTGTTCTCTGAGCTATCGCTGAGAGTTTCATGCAAGATACCAGCTGAAAGAATGCTATCAGCTGGTGTCCCACTCAGAACTCAGGGGGCGACGCTAATATGACTCATTGCTGATTTTTAGCTTGCTAGAAATCAGTGATGAATGAGTAGTGCACGAACAGTGCACAATGGCTGCCTCTTTAGACACAATGATTATCACTCAAAAGATAGCTTTTGAACGAATCTTGAGCGATAATCATTGTGTCTAAATGGGCCTTTAGAACAACTCAGGTCTTTATGGCTTAACGATCACTCAAAATTGTATATCAACAGTTTTCCCCACTGCAGACTGTATATCTACAGTACTGTGTAAAAACCTTAGGCGTGTGTGCAAAAATGCTGTAAAGTAAAAATGCTTTCAAACATAGAAGTATTAATAGTTTATTTTTGTCAATTAACAGAATGCAAAGCGAATGAACAAAAGAGAAATCTAAATCAAATCATTATTTGGTGTGACCACCCTTTGCCTTCAAAACAGCATCAGTTCTTCTAGATATACTTTCACAAAGTCAGGGATTTTGTAGGATTATAGTTGGGTATATAATTAACCAATAATATCAAACAGATGATAATGATCATCATTGTCATATGTCAGGGATTTTATAGGATTATAGTCAGGTGTATGATTAACTAATTATATCAAGCAGGTGGTAATAGTCATCACTTTCATATATAGGTTGAAATACTGTCATTAGCTGAAACAGCTATGTAGGAGGCTTAAAAGTGGGCGAGAAACACCCAAATTGCTACAAAGGGGAGGTTATGGAAGACAGTTTGATGTCACAGGTCATGCTCAATGGCAAGACTTAGCTCAGCAACAGGACACAAGGTAGTTATACTGCATCAAGGTTTCTGCCAAGCAAATGTTTCAAAGCAGACTGGGGTTTCAAGATGAACTGGACAACACCGTTGATTTCAATGAGAATGGGTAATGTCTCATTTTTCTTTTTTTGGTTCTGCAAAAAAAAATTACCACATTCCCACTTAGATTACAGCAGATTGCTGGGGGCTTCAGCAGTAATTCGCTCTGTGGTAAGCTTATCATGAGGGTACCCTTTTTAAGAAAAAGGGATTGTTGAAACACCAAGACCTCAATACCAAGGAGTATGTCAAGGAATCTCAGTCTAGTGTCCTGAGCTGGATAATGGCTGATATCTAGAGCTAAGCCACCAATCACTCAAAGCACCATAGTCACTCCATTATTTTTACTTAAAACAATATTACATGTTATATAAGACTAATGAAAACTGTAGCTATTGAATTAACTCCTATTGATTTTTATATAATATGCTATATATATTGTGATATTTCATATTTACTTCTTTCTCCTTTGAAAAAACAATATTTCTCTTTCCTTGATAACGGGCAAATCTTGCAGGATATGAACATAAAACAAACACTTATAACACAAAATCCTCACACTTGTTTCTATGATGTCCCGGCAGACCTATTAGTGAGTATTATCTCTCCGATAACAAGTTTACTCTCTTAATAGACTTTCATATTTGTGGAGAGCAGCATTTGATTTGGGAGAATTGCATTGTGGTAAGGGACTTTGTGTTTATTGCACACCTCAAGCAATACAGGTTAATCTGTTTTGCTCTTTGTGCAACAGAACGAGTGTGATAATCATTTTACTGGTTACCGGCAGGTTTGTGCAACTTATAATACTAATTGAATTAGGAACTTTGGTGTTGGTGAAGATTTTACAGACTACTGTGCAGACATAACTCAATGTTCAAGGAGCCCAATTTAAATGCAAAATCTATAGAAGGACTCCCAACTGCCGGGCACTATTTATAATAATGGTGTCCTCTTGTATAGCTGTAAGAGGAGCTTGGCGGGGCTGTGATCTTATGTTAGAGCAACATGTTAAAATGCTTTATTGGTATAAGACGGAAATATACTGTTTTTATAACGTTAATTTTATTGTGCCTTCAGGTGCTGGATACATAGGCCTGGCAACTTTAGAAAAGTAGTAGAGAGGGACGCTGTGAGAACGCTGTAGAATAGCTAAGACGATCAAGTCGGAGTTCCTGATACCTACTGGAAAACAAGCATTCTGGAAGAAGTATGGACACCAGTGGAGTAATCAGGTGCCGAAAAGTCATCACTAGTGTAGTGCCTTGCTGACGGAGACTTCCTTACATTTATGGCCCAGTTTACAGCATATGAAAGTAGACCCCATGGGTTGCTTTGTATTCTCCACAAGAGGCTGTTGGTCAAATAAAGACACTTATTTGCATTCACTCTGCAAAGTGCCTGGCAAGGCCTGTGACACAGCCTTTGACCAATGAATCCCAGTCCTAGTGATGCCATGTCCAGTGGTCTTCCCTATGGTAGGTCGAGGGTTGAATCTGTCGGTGGCCTTCACATAGCAGAGAGAACTTTGGGCCTCCTCAGGCATCAGGTGAGACTTCTGCCTTTAAATATTCTTTACCTAATTCCTGTCGTACTATGGATGGCAAGATAAACAGGTAAGTAGATCATCAGATAAATGCAGATAAACATTCACTGAAACATAAGGGATCACATTGAATCTATCAGCAAATGCACAAAAAAATCAACTGTGCATTGCTTGACAAGTGGCATGGCTTAACAGGAAAAGGGTATGGTTTAGTGGCAAATGGGTGTGGCTTAAATATGACAATGTGCGCCAATTAAATAGTGTCTAAAGATGCTCCAAATTTGTCATTCAGGATTAAGCCTGTGGTACATTTGATACATTTTTAGACCACCTGGTCAAAGTTTTGCACCATCTAGCTATTAGATTAATAAATCTGCCCCTCTGCCCCTTTATGTCCAGACTCAGATGCCTCCCATCATTGTTTAAAAAAGATCCATGAAATCGACTTGTTTACCTGTTCCACTGCCGCAGCTCCCTCTGTTGAGTTTTTGACTGTGTGTAGAGTGTTCAGTGAGATTTTTCGCTATTTGTGGTCATTAAAGATGAAGTCAGCAAGGCTGAGACGGGCTAACTACGATTTTATCAGCAGATAATTAGTTTTTCGCTTTGCACAAAGTTATTTATTAAGCCCTAGAACTCCACAGAGATTTCCCTGTATAATTACTGCTGCCTGATGATTTTGTGTAATTTGCTCAGACATGCACAGCACAAAGCCAATTTGTTATATTCAAACTCAACCCAAAGCCCATGCTCAAGAATGCAAAATGACGACTATGAGATGTTACAATGGTGCCATGCTGGATATTAATAACATTGTATTCACACTGCAGGCCTTTAAGATACAATCCTACAAAGATCAGATATGACATAATTACATAAAGCAACATCAGTGTCTTCTTGTCATACATCCCCAGGAGGCTATCAAAATACTCATAGTTACGGTAATATAAATGCAACATTTATTGACATGATGAGCCGTGGTGGGACAAGAATTTTCTCACTAGATGAAATGTTCTTAATGCCCTTGATCTTCACATGATCATCACATGACTTACTTAATAGGGTCCACCAACACCCTCTAATATGCAAACCAAAAATATTTTCAACAAATATAATTTATTTATTTATTTCGCTTCTCCAAATAAATTTTCTAATTTAATTATATTTTGTTGATCCTTTAAACTTGTAGTCCATTATACCTTGTATTGCTTTATTATATGTACACTCCCCTTCAAATGTTCTTATTATATGCAAATCTATATTAGTATCCAGTGGAGGGCTTTACAGTGGCGGACTCAGGACCTAAAAATAAGGTACAATATTAATAATATTGTGCTGAGCACACAGCAAAACCTCCAGAATCCCCTCTTAGGTATGACTACATGGTGGCTTTTTGCTTCAAAAGGAGTAGTGCAACCAAAAATTACTGTGTAACCTTGCAACCTTGCACTGACATTGAAGCCAATGTGAGTGTGGATTAAGTCGCAGTTTGCCATGACTGCTACACACAGGTTGGATTTTTTGGCAACATGTGGGTTGCAGTCAGGCTACTTTGTGACTCACACCATGATCCCATTGCCTTTAATGACAGTGCGAGGTGGCAGGGCTTTGCAATGATCTTTGGTACTGTGGACCCTCCCATGTTTGCCGTGTAGTCCTAGCCTAATTAAGACTTGTTATCCCAGTATATATTGAATGTAACAGTTACCTTATAAACTTTTACTCACTAGGATATAGCAGCAGGAATGAATTTAGTCATGTTTTTAATAGGAATTATTCACTTTCTTCTCTGACTCAAATGAGAATTGAAAATATTGTGATTTGCACTCTGACTCTCTATCTCGCTCTGAATGTGAGTCTCATAGGAATGCAATTTGAGACTGATTTCTAGATCATACATAAAAAAGCTACAGGATTTGGAGGGTCAGAGTACATGGTACCCCGTGGTACTAAATTGGAGCTAGTAATTCAACAAGCAAGTAAGTAAGGAAGTTTTCAGCACTGCTATAATTTTCAGCACTACTATAATTTTCAGCACTACTATTTACTCCCTTCACATTACAAACAGACCAAGCAATAAGGCTTTTTCCTGGAGTGCTTCTTTAAAGTGAACCTGCCAGCTTGAAAAAGCAGTCCATTATGCAGACAGCATGTTGCCGAGCAGGAGGAGCTGAGCAGATGGATATACAGTTTTGTGGGGAAAGAATCAGTAAAAATTGTATTTTTCATTATTATTATGCTTATTCTGAGTTTAGTGGTCTAATGGACTGTCTCATCAGTAATTGACAGCTTTTTCTCTATGCACACTCATACATAGATAGCTGTCAATCACTGATAGGGCTTCCCAGTGGACCTCTAGGCGTGAAATGTCGGGCATCTGAATGGTAAGTTTGGACGCTCATGGGATCCATGGCCACCTTTTAAAGGGGTTGTCCCGCGAAAGCAAGTGGGGTTCAGCACTTCTGTATGGCCATATTAATGCACTTTGTAATATACATCGTGCATTAAATATGAGCCATACAGAAGTTATTCACTTACCTGTTCCGTTGCTAGCGTCCCCGTCGCCATGGTGCCGTCTAATTTCAGCGTCTAATCACCCGATTAGACGCGCTTGCGCAGTCCGGTCTTCTCCCTGGTGAATGGGGCCGCTCGTGCCGGAGAGCTGGTCCTCGTAGCTCCGCCCCATCACGTGTGCCGATTCCAGCCAATCAGGAGGCTGGAATCGGCAATGGACCGCACAGAGCCCACGGTGCACCATGGGAGAAGACCCGCGGTGCATCGTGGGTGAAGATCCCGGCGGCCATCTTAGTAAGGTAAGGAAGAAGTCGCCGCAGCGCGGGGATTCGGGTAAGTACTAAACGTTTGTTTTTTTTTAACACATGCATTGGGTTTGTCTCGCGCCGAATGGGGGGCCTATTGAAAAAAAAAAAAAAACGTTTTGGCGCGCGACAACCCCTTTAAGTTCATATAGGCAGCAGGTCATAGAGAAGCTATCAACAGCTGCTGTAGCATAGTGAGGGTTAACTCATCTGCTGTTGCAAGAGATAGGTGGTTTAATTAGTTAAAGAGGTTGTTTAAATTGTAGGTTTTTACTAAAAAGCCTTTGCCATGCAGTAAAATGTTTAACATTACATGTACAAACGTGCAGGATTTTCTAGTAAAGGGTCAAGGCATATTCGGCACTATAACTCAATGCTCCCCATAATAGTAATAATCAATATAAGGCTACTCCAGGACTCAATGTCAACACAAGAAGAAAAGAAGGAGTATGAAGCTAAACAATTAAATTATTATGAAAACACATAAAATACATATAATAGACAAGGATCCATTGTATAGGAAAATAAAAGTGCGTAACAAATATCAGTATGGCCAAATGCAGACGGCTGGGTTGGACTCTGACTGCGAGGTTCTCACAGCGGGATGCAACCTTGTGTCCCTGGAGTGACCTGTCCAGCTTCTTCACTCTGCACTGAGGATGTACAAGTTGGCACGCAGCCGCACATGCACAGTGCAGAGTCAGCGTGTTAGTGATGATGCGGCCATGAGATCCTCTGCGAGGCTCGCACTGAAATAGGTTATGCTGTGATTTCTACCCCACGAGCAGAATATTGCAGTTGATTTCCAATCATGGACATGGAAATGCACTTTTCCATGCATGTCCTATGGGCTGTATTTGCTGCGGGATCCGGAGCTCTGGATTCCGCAGTGCAAATACTCCCGTGTGCATTCGGCCTAAAATAGAGAAATATATGGGTCTCAATGTCTCTGATTAGTAGAACACACAGATAAGTAAGGCCCAATATCCCTGAGCTGGTTTGATTTGCAGAATCCGCGCAGGGCACCAGCGCGGAAGATCCACAAATCAAGCCGTCCATAGGGAAGCATGGGCATCAGCAAATGAATTAATCCTGAAGTCAATGGAAGTCGTGGATGGGCTGCGGATTCCGCGGGAAAGGAGTTTAAGAAAGAAAAAACTCCACTGCACATGTGCAGCAGCACTACAGTACACATCCGCAGTGGAGAAAATGAGGACCCGGACGGTATAAGTAGAAGACCCTCAGTGTCCTTGACCGCAGGCAGTGTTGGATTCCACTACGGGCTCCCTCATGCGGAATCTGATCCGCCCTTGAACATGAGGCCTAAAGTAAGCTAAGTGCAAGTCGAATTAAAACCACATACTGGAAAAGTACCCCCCAATGGAGCCAGGAGACATCCTGACATGTGTTTCATTTCCTTTCTCAAAGTGTAAAGCTAGCTGGGATGGTGGCTTAATCAGTTAAAGGGGTTGTCTGAGTTATAGGTTTTAACTAAATAGCCTTTGCTATGCAGTAAAATAACTAACAGGCATATATTCTACTCTCTTTGCTCCCTCTGTGTTCAGCGCTGCTGCTCCAGGTCTCACTTCTGATACACCGGCGTAACTATAGGGGATGTAGAGGATGTGGTTGCACCTGGGCCCAGGAGCCTTAGGGGGCCCATAAGGCCTCTCTTCTCCATATAGGGAGCCCAGTACTATGAATAAAGCATTATAGTTAGGGGCCCTGTTACAGGTTTCGCATTGGGGCCCAGGAGCTTCAAGTTACGCCTCTGCGTTAAGGAGTTAAGAGAAGTTAGGGGGCCCCAAGATAAACATTTGCACCCACGCCCATGAGCCTATAGCTACGCCCCTGCTCTGACATCACATTTACAGGCTGCCCCAGCCTGTATACGAGATGTCACAGGCGCTGTAGCAAATAATAGAGCTCAGTGATCCCATAAACTGCGTCAGATTACAGGCTGTAAATAAGCAGCAAAGTACAGTGCAACGGTTGGACACAGCAGGAGACAGGAGAGCCGAGTTTGAGGAAGGCCACAAGGCTGAAACATCGCTACTATCTTGTGATGGGAGAATAAATCATCATTTTATTGCATCCCTACATGATGCCGGTTCAATACTTTATTTCTTCAGGAGAGCCGAGTATATGACTGTTAGTTATTTTACTGCATAGCTAAAACTTTTTAGTAAAAACCAACAACTCGGACAACCCCTTTAATTAAGCATCAACTGAGCTGCATAAGAATTGGAGGGTTCAGTTTTGATGGGAAGGTAGCTGAAACATTTAGAGGTGGACAGAGGGCTTATAAGGACTGTTGCTCAGACATTCACTTCAGTATCGGCACCTTCTTTGAGGAAACATCAAAATTTTCCACCCACCATCCCCTTTTCTTTAGTTGCTGGTACTTATTAATGGAGGTTGTCACCCAGGAATTGGGGAAACATGCTCTTTTGAAGATAATTAAAGGCTCGAGCAAGATTGCTGAGTGGGTTATTTGCTTATGATTATATATTCTATTTTATTTAAGAATGATAAAGTTGTTTGTTTAATTTACAACCCATAATAAAGTGCTACCATCATTTTCTATGCCAAATTGTAGTAATGGTCTTTAAGTCTGCATATATTGTATGTTTGACAGGGAAGCCTTTGATCCCATGAGCAGAGATTGAAATGAATAAATTACAAGTTCTACTGAATCCTTTTCTACTAAACTTTTCTATCAATCTGCTCAGCGGCTCCTGCTCTGTAACATGCTGCCTGCAGTTTGGACAGCGTGTTCAAGCTGGCAGGTTCCCTTTAACAGGAAAAATACAACAGTAATATATTTAGCAACAGGCTAAACTAAATAAATAAAATAAAAGGACAGATAAAAATAAACACACAAACACTTTGTGTGTTGTGTAGGCTGGAGCTTCATATTTATAGCTGTTGAATCAATATGACATAATTAGTGTAGGATTGTACAATACAAATAAAATAAGTAAAATGTGCAGTGTTATTGGCTAGTAGGGGCTTACTGCAGCTTGCTGAAGCTATCACACCTGGGATACAATGAGGGACCTTTCACACGGGATGGAATATTCCACAGCGCTGTTGTGGAATATGTCGTCCATGAATTCTGCGGATTTTGATGCGGAATTGCTGGCAGGATTCTGCTATTTTCAATTCCATACCAAAATCCGCACGTTAACAGATAGGCTCATCGCAGAGATATTCCGTCACGCCTGTGGACAGGAAGCCTTAATGGCATGAAAGTTATGAAATTTTAGGGTTCTCAAATGCCAAAAAGTTGGCATCTAATTTACAGTTGATGACATCCCTCAGAAAACAGAGAATTATCAACATTTTGATGTATGGCCTGTGGACATGCATGAAAAAGCTTAATTACTGTTACTGAAGAAAAAAAAAAAATCCTACAGTATCAATAAGCAATGGAATAAGATTGGATTTGACAAATAATTTCTCTATTACAATTTCAGTTTAAATACAAATAATTATTTCCCCCCTTCATTTAAAATTTTGTGATGAACTTCCCTATTAAGGGTGGGGTAACACGAGCGTGATTTTGTGCGGCTGAGCCCCGGCAGGTGAGTATTGATTTTTTTTACACTATTTTAAACGGCTTTGAAAAGCCATTGACTTATGCCGCTGTCCCCAGCTCTGTAGCGCTCAGCCAATCACAATCAGAGCTACCAGCAGGCAGGGATTGTAACATTTCTGTAGCAAGTGTATAGGCGGACCCCAGTAACATTTCTGTAGCAAGAGTATAGGCGGACCCCTGTAACATTTCTGTAGCAAGAGTATAGGCGGACCCCTGTAACATTTCTATAGCAAGAGTATAGGTGGACCCCTGTAACATTTCTGTAGCAAGAGTCTAGGCGGACCCCTGTAACATTACTGTAGCAAAGAGTATAGGCGAACCCCTCCAACCTTTCAGTAGCAAGTGTATAGGCGGACCCCAGTAACATTTCTGTAGCAAGAGTATAGGCGGACCCCAGTAACATTTCTGTAGCAAGAGTATCGGCGGACACCAGCAACATTTCTATAGCAAGAGTCTAGGCGAACCCCTGTACCAGTTCTGCACCAAGTGTATAGGCAGAAGCCTGTAACATTTCTGTAGCAATAGTGTAGGCGAACCTCTGAAACATTGGGGTATCAACAATATAGGTGAATACCTGAACTATTTAGTTACCAAGAGTGTAGGCGAAGGCCGGAAAAATTAGTTAAATAACAGAATAGACAAGAGCCTGAAAAATTGCTCAACCGTGAGGGCAGGTGAAACCCATAAACATTTTTTAAAGAATACAGCTCGCTGTTGCTTAATTTGTAACAGAGCCTGGAGGCAGCCCTGTGAAAAAAAAATTCTTTTAAAGTATAAATACTTCACTGTCCTCACTAGGAAGATTACTTTCAGGATCCTCCTCCTCCTCTTCAGCCCATACACGCTGAACAGATGAGAGGCAAGCAGCATGGGTACCCTCTGCAGTGTGGCCAGCTGTCTCTTTCCCCTCCTCCTTCTCCCCCTCCCCCTCCTCCTCCTCTAAAACACGCTGAGATATAGACATGAGGGTGGTCTGGCTATCAAGCGATATACTGTCATCCCCCATCTCCTGTTCCAACCGCAAAGTGTCCGCCTTTATGCTTAGCAACGAACTTCTCAGCAGGCAAAGCAGCGGGATGTTAACACTAATGATTGCTGCATCGCCCCTCACCATGTGGGTAGACTCCTCAAAGTTTCAAAGGACCTGGCAGATATCTGCAATCCATGCCCACTCCTTAGTAAGGAATTGTGGAGGCTGACTACCACTCCGCCGCCCATGTTGCAGACGCGGCGCACCTTGCCGAGCAGGTCAGACAAGTGGGGGTAGTTTATCAGAAACCGCTGAACCACCTGATTAAAGACGTGGGCCAGGCATGGCACGTGTGTGAGGAGGTGGCATAAAACACCGCAGATACCAGCACTGAGGTAGGACCTGCTATTCTGGGTGTGGGTAGGACGTGAGCGGTTCCATGCTCTGACTCAGTCTCAGCCTCCACTAAGTTCACCCAATGTGCTGTCAGGGAGATATAGTGGCCCTGCCCACCAGTACTTGTCCACGTGTCCGTTGTTAAGTGGAACTTCCCAGTAACCGTGTTGGTGAGGGCACGATTTATGTTGCCGGAGACGTGCTGGTGTAGGGCAGGGACCGCATACCGGGAAAAATAGTGGCGACTGGGGACCGAGTAGCGCGGGACCGCTGCCGCCATCATGTTTTTGAAAGCTTTTGTTTCCACAAGCCTGTATGGCAGCATCTCCAGGCTGATTAATTTGGCAATGTGCACATTGAAAGCTTGTGCATGCGGGTGCGTGGCGGCGTATTTCTGCTTTCGCTCCAATGCTTGTGTTAGTGACAGCTGAACGCTGCGCTGAGAGACATTGCTGGGTGGAGTGGAGAACGGTGGAGGTGAGGGTGTGGGTGCAGGCGTCATGCCTGTGTCCTGGGAAGGGGATTGGATCTGTGTGGCAGGTTGGGGCACAGGGGAAGATGCAGTGGTGTGACCTGGAGGCGGTGAATTGCCTTCGTCTCACCTTGCGGGGCACTTGGCCATCATATGCCTGCGCATGCTGGTGGTAGTGAGGCTGGTAGTGGTGGCTCCCCAGCTGATCTTGGTGCGACACAGGTTGACAACACTGTTCATCGGTCGTCCGCGCTCTCACTAAAAAACATCCACACCTTTGAACACCTAGCCCTCTGCACGGAGGCTTGCCGCGAGGGGGTGCTTTGGGAAACAGTTGGGGGATTCGTCGCTCTGGCCCTGCCTCTACCCCTGGCCACTCTACCGCCTCTTCCAACCTGTCCTGCTGCTGCACTTGCCTCCCCCTCTGAAGCCCTGTCCTCAGTAGGCTTAGCAAACCAGGTGGGGTCAGTCACCTCATCGTCCAGCAGCTCTTTCTCCGAATCCTCTGTGCGCTCCTCCCTCGGACTTACTGCCCTTACTACTACCTCACTGACAGACAACTGTCTCTCATCATCCTCATCCACAAAAAGCTCTTGAGACAGTTGCTGGAAGTCCCCAGCCTCATCACCCGGACTCCGGGAACTTTCCAAAGGTTGGGCATCAGTCACGACAAACTCCTCAGGTGAGAGAGGAAACGTTTTTTTCCATTCATGGCAGGGACCCGAGAACAGTTCCTGGGAGTCTGCCTGATCAGAATATGTCATTTTCATGGAGGAGACTGGAAGGAAGGAGGAGCAGCCAGAGGATTCAGAGTTGCAGTCCCTAGGCCGGGAGTATTGGACTGCATAGAAGACTGGATGGTCGATACATTGCTAGACGCGTTTTCTGCCATCCACGACAGGACCTGCTCGCACTGCTCTGTTCGTAATAAAGGTCTGCCACCTGCTCGCACTGCTCTGTTCGTAATAAAGGTCTGCCACTCGGACCCGTAAATTGAGATATGAAGCTGGGGAGTCCAGAAACTTGCCTCTCTCCTAATCCCTCAGCAGCTGTCTGTGATTCACCTGGACCAGGAACTCAGCCTGTGTCACACCTTCGCTTGGACGCCCGCGTCCACGTCCTCGACCCTTACCCCTACTCCCTATCATGGCGGATTAAGAATAGAGCAGGGCCCAAATAAATTACCCCACTGTACAGCGCTGACAACTGTGGCTTATTCACTGCACACAGAGACTTGTAGATAGCAGAGGCTCTATGCTGTGACTTGAAAAAATTAACCCGTTGTCTTGCGCTGATACCTAGGGGTAATTTACCGCTCACAGAGACTTGTAGATAATAGAGGCAGTGTGGAGTGGGGGAAGACTCTAAAGCCAGTGGATAGCGCTGGTAACTGCGGCTATCTGAACCCCACCAAGGAAAGGGTATTGTGAGACGCTCTGCACAGCGGCAGAGCTGAAATACTTTGCAGTGGCACAGGAAATATTACAGTACTGTTTCACGGTGAGACCTTTGTCTAATGCACTGCAGACATGGAACGATATAACTGAAAAAGTTAGCAGTGGCCCAGGAAATATTAGAGTACTGTTTAGCGGTGAGACCTCTGTCAGATGCACTGCAGACACAGAACGGTATAGCTGAACTACTTTGCAGTAGGCTAGGAAATTTTAGAGTGCAGTTTCCCGGTGAGAGCTGGTTGTACGGCACTGCAGGCTGAGAACGCTATTACTGAAAGGCTGGGAACAGTCCTAGAGGCGTAATACAAAAGTTGGTGCACTACTGCTCCCAGCCAATATCCAAATAGAAAAGACACCCGCAGCACAATCGATATAACCTCTGCCTGGGGGAGGCAAAATCTGGACAGCCGCTTCTGGAAAACAAACTCCACTTTTCCAATAATCGTGTATATCCAAATTCAATACGAATGGCAGCAGGACAGCTCCAGTGCATAAAACAGGTCTTTTATTTCATCCTTTAAAATGAATACTGCTCCCAGCCAGCCACAACTATAATGCACACAGTGAGATGTAGCCCTAGGAAGAACCGTTGGGGTTCTTGCACAGAGGATCAGGAGTCCTGTAAAAGTTTCCCTATATAGGCAACTCTGTCCCTAAACTCTGCATAATACACTGCAGACTGAGAACGCTATAGCTAAAATGGCCTGCACAGCCCGAGATGAAAAAAAAATTGGTGCACTACTGCTCCCAGCCAGCCACAATAGTAATGCACATGATTAGGAGTGGCCCTAAGAAGGACCGTTGGGGTTCTTGAAGACAAGATCCTACGCTGACACTATCCCTGTATAAGCAGCAGCACTTTCCCTAATCTCTGCCAGCGTGTGTCTAAGGCGAGCCATGGGCGGGACCAGTTTAAGTACTTGTCGGTCACCTGATTGGCCCAGCCACTCACTACTGGGGGGGGGGGGCTGGCACGTCACAGCAGGAAGTGGTAATGCCTTCCCTGCATGTTTATTGGCTAGAAAATGGCGCTAAACATGTGAGGAAGGTAATGCAATTGACTCGAGTACCGCGTGGTGTTCGTCTCGAGTAACGAGCATCTTGAGTACCCTAATACTCAAACGAGCATCAAGCTCGGACGAGTACGCTCGCTCATCTCTAGTTCTTATGATATGTTGTACCCATGAAGGGTGCCATCACGTTATCCGGTAATCTAATGGATAATGGTTTAACTGGTAATCAATCTTCTTTTACGGTTTTTATATGGCACAGATTATTATTATACTATGTATGCCAGCCTTATATCAATGTTTTATACTTCTAGAAGTTTCCTTTTTAGTCCGTGTTCACACTGTGTAGATTTCATGCAGATTCTGATGTGTCTTTCATGCTGAAATCCTTGTGATATCCGAGTTCCACTGATTGTAATGAAAATCTGTGATGTAGTTCATACAGTAAATCTGCCTTGAAATCCCTGTTGTCGTAACAAATAAGTTGCCTGTTTGTCCCGTATTAATGTGGAATGTGCACTGGTTAGCCACATGTGGATTAGCCCCATTGAATTGGGGTAAACTGCATAGGAGTTTACGTCATTGCTTTGAAACACAGAAACTGAAGTTAAACTGAATTCAATTGGATTAGTTTTATTCCTACTGAAATCAATATATATATATATATATATATATATATATATATATATATATAGGAAATGTTTCCATTTCAATAGAAAAACGATTCAGTTTAAATTCAGTTTAACCTCAGTTTCTCAATTCCAAAAGTGGAACAGAAAAACGGAAAGCTGTAGCAGAGCTCAAATGCAGATGTGAAAGGAGCCCTACTAGTAAGAAAACTTGAGATCTCGTGAGGCTTTACTATCAAATGCTCTGAGTTGCAAAGTTAATACATTTTTTTTAAATACTTACCTGTATGGCTTAAAGATGAAAGACTCTCTAAAATCCTGAAAAAAGGTTGCTGGTGTATAACCAAGTTGGGCATTACCCTTGGAAATATGTTGCCATCTTCTCAGTCAGGATCCCCCATAATATTTGGTTAGCTCATGTGGGCTTTCATTAATGTACTATTAATCGGTGTGGGACAACTGGCATTCCTGTCACCATGCTCCATATCAGAGACACTTTACTTAAAAAAAGAGTGTGAAAGGCGTTTTAACCCTTTAAGTAGAAGGCCGTTTTTTCTTTTTCGATTTTTGGTTTCTCCTCCCCACATTCAAATAATCGTAACTTTTATTTTTCTGTTGATGTAGCTCTCTAAGGGGTTGTTTTTTGTGGGGCAAGTTGTATTTTTCAATGGTACTATTTCATGCAGTAAAATGGGATAAAAAACTCAATACCACCATCTTTTTACAGTGTACACACTGCAGCAAAAATGACATGATAACTTTATTCTATTGATCAGTATGACTAAGATGAGATCAAATTTATATAGTTTTTTTCTTGCTGTGCGACTTTTTGAAAGTAAAATATTGTTGGAGATAAAAGATTATTTTCTGTTACCAAGTTCTGTCAGCCATAACTTTTTTCCGTCATTTGTTGTGTGAGGGCTCGTTTTTTTGAAGGACGGCATGTAGTTTCTATTGGTTGCATTTTTGAGTGCTTTTTTATCAATTTTTGTTGAATTTTTTCTTGGAGTCGGATTGACCAAAAAAGCGCAATTCTGGCATTGTGTATTTTCTTTCTCATGTTGTTCACTTGTGTGATAAATAATGTATTACTTTCATATATCAGACTTTTACAGGCGGAGCAATAACCAAGAAGTTTGTCATTTAAAAAAAATTTATTGGAAAAGGGTATCTTACTTTTTAAAAATTTTAAACTAACTTTTACATTTGTTTTAGTCTTGAACATCTTTCATATCATATGTAGATTTGAGCCATTATTTGTTTTGTTCCTTCCTTTAGTATGGACACATCATTTGCTGGACCATCTTTGTCAACATAAATCATCTCTTCCCGGTATTTTTTCTTCTTCTATCTCCTCCATTTTAGTCATAGGTAACATTGTCAGAATCTAGTTGCTCAAAAATGATGTATAGCTAAGAAATTTCTCTTTACCCGAAGAGACTGTAAAACTACACACGCTATTGTACTGAGAAATTCAAACCTCCACAAGCCTGATGTAATTGGTAAAGACACCAACTCAAGAAGTCTTTATGTTAATTGAATTCACCTTTTCAATAAAACACAACAAAAGGCCAATCAATCACACGACAGTACAGTAAAATAAAATCATCAAAATAGAGCATGATTACAAATGCCTGGAGTTTCAAATTAAATATTATAATTATTGGACCTAGAAAATAAATTTCCTTACATGAGTTTCGAAACTTCCTGCTGGTAATAATAAAAGACGGCGTATTGGCAGCAGTGTGCTCATAATTATAATTTAACTTTATATGCAGCAAAATAATTTTCATATACAGAATGGAAGGATAAATATAATCAGTGGAATATATTTATTAAAGAAGAAGCAGGATAACATTACCCGGCGTCTTAATAGCATAATTTAATGCAACGAGCCATAATGAGGATGAGAGATGGTAGTAAATGGCTTCTAGTTATTGAAGTCAATAATCCAGATATTTGAAACCACAGTCACAAACTTATAATAGGAGTTTACAGAATGTTTTATACTTTGTAGCATTTGTTGTTTCATTTTGTTTGGTTCTTTAATCTTTTTTTGGAGTTGAATTAACCTGTTAGTGCTTTGCGATATATCTATGGTTCATGATTTGCCTTGTCTACAGGCTACATGGCTTATGCTTAACAGCTGCACTCACATTGTAATGGCTGGGATCAGTAAAGCCTCTGATCCTGGCCTCTTTTAGTTACTTAAAAGCCACAATCAATGCTCATAACAACATTCGTTATAAAGGGACTCCTTTTGCGCTGACCCTTTAAACCCCGACAGCTTTTCACTGCCAGTGTAAGGCCTCATATACACGGGTGGATTTTTGCTGTGGAATCCGAAATGGGCGTCCAGCCCCAGATTCTGCAGCAGTAACCCATCATAGCATGCTATGGAAAAACGATTCTCCATGCACACGAGCGGAGGCCAATTGCAGTTTATGCTCGCAGATGAAAAATTGCAGCATGCTCTTTTGTACTGCGGTTCCTGCAGTCAATGGAAGCTGTCTGACCCGCAGCCCATCCGCAATGTCAATTCCACAGGAAATTTAAAAAAAAAATCTGTACTGTGCATGTGCGCCAGCGTGATGGTCCTCGCGTCCGCACACATCCTTAGTACAGAAGAAAAAAGACACGGACAGGTATGCAGGGTCGGCAGGCATGGACGGATTCCGTGCAGGAATCCGTGTGTGCCGTGGACATGAGGACTTAGTAAGGTCCCCAGGCCTGTCCATCAGTAATACCTGTAAGGGAATCCCAGTCAATAAAGTATTGCAATGTAGATATTTTGATACATTACAGTTAAACATGAAAAATTAAAAGTTAAAGGAACACTAACTCTAAAAAGAAATGCTAACAGCAAACACAGTATAAACTTGGTCAGTGTGCAGGATTTTCTGCATGCTCCTGAAGCACAGTCTTGCAGAAATCCTTTGGAAAATACAGGGGCAATTTCCTGCTGGGGCCTTTCATTTTTGCTGGTAAATGGATTAAGGGGTGTGGTTAAGCCATGGGATGGGGGAGCTTAACAATATATATGTAATAATGCCGACAGGACAGAAGAGGGGAGGCTCCTGCTGCAGCTGGTTGCCTTAAAGAGACAAGATTATTAGAAGGAGAAAGGGGTAAGTATTTTTTTTGCATATTTCTTAGTTATATATTTCACCAACTGGAGTACCATATTGAGGGGCTATTAGGAGAGAACACTAGCCCATCATATTGTAAATATTATTGGCAAACTTAGTCTTTTCTCCGAGCAATTTTGTCTCAACTCAACTTCCCTATTATGGGAAATATTTGGCATTTATATAGTTTTAGACTGTTCGTGAACTAGGAAGATGAGGGTGAAGAGTGATGTAAGCGCTGTTATATTAATGTATTACTATGAATAATTGAAGTACAGTATTATATAGGATTGATATCTGTAAGCAGCACTCATCAATAGCTTGAATTGCATCCCCTTAATCTTGCCTCTTTGTATTCTTCTATGGTTAATATTTTATTACATCACGGTAGATGCCATGTAGCCTCCTATTGTTGTTTATTTTGCCACATATCACCCGCCGAGAGGGTCGCAGCATGTGTATTCCTAAAACAAATAGAATTTCAACTCCATCTCTGCTTTACACATATATTTTTTAAAAGAAAAATCCCCGGTACGTGAAAAAAACTTTTATCTTCTGCCCGCATTGTTCATGTTTCATCTCCTTTAAAGACGTGCTAGGTTATTCATCATCAGGTGGAATTAACACTAGGGGAGGAATCTGAAAGCATTTCAACCCAGAGGCTGAAACTCTTCAAGTCCTATGAAAGTGTCTTGGAAAACAGTTTCTGAAGTGTTCCTACTGATCCTTCTTCTTCTTCAACATACCGTGTTCTAAGGCCAAATTAACTGTCTGTGATTCTTAAAAAGACGATTCTTTAAAGGAGCTGTCACCGTATGTGTAATACATCAAAATACATATGGCTAAGTGACACAATCTCTCTTTTCAAATTGCATTGTCTACTCCACTGATATCAGATACTACATGAAAGGGTGATTGGCACTGATAATATTTATTAATGATGACTTTTGAAAACTTCTATAAAAAGTTTCCAAATCTCTGGTAGAAAATTAAAGCTTAAAAGGTATTTCTGAGACTGCAATATTGATGACCTATTCTTAGGATAGGTCATCAATATTTGATCGATAGAAGTCCACTACTCGTATCCCACATTGGTCAGCTGTTTAAAGAGGCTGCAGTACTCAGATGAGTGCCATAACCTCTTCACTGCATACCAGGCACAGCGCTGTACATTTTGTTGTGGGGGTGTCTGTATAGAAACTCAATGTCATTCAGTTGAATGGGACTGAGCTGATCTCAGGCCATGTTGCGAATGAACATGACGTCACTGGCCAAAGAAGCAGCCACTATGCTCACCTGAGTCTCTTTAAACAGCTGATTTGCTGGTATACTGAGCAGCCGACCCCATTGATCTATATTAATGACCTATCCTCAAGATAGGTCATCACTATTAAAGTTCCTGGAAAAACCCTTTTAATGGTGGTGTCTCACAAATAGAACCCATTTTAAAATAAAGACGGTTCATCATTCAGCTTTGGCAATTAGTTGTGATTGCCATGAGATATACTTAATATCCAGCCATACATTCCCTCTGTAGTGGCCACTACAGGAGGAAATTAGTATTACATGGTAAAAGTTAAAATGAATGACCATCCATATAATGCATATATTTGGTGACTCTTCATTCTGGCTCATAGGAAGGGGATCCCAAACAGAAGCCACCTCTCACCTTCAGCATTTTAGCCTACCTTTGTCCTTTCCCCTTTACTTGCATGGCTGTAGTGCACAGATTTCTCATCGATTTTTTACATCCTGTGTGTGAATAATGTTGACTTGCTCTGACCACCAATTAAGTAGGACATGACTGCAGGACCAGAAATCTTTGATCACACAGATCTGCATAGGAGCTGCATACACCAAACAGTAGGGCATGTTTAAGACCATATGTAAAGGGGCTTTTTTTCCATTTTAAAATACATTGGAGCAAAAAAACAATGGGAGACATTTGTAAAACCTTTTATATTGCGTAAAAAAGTCACAAATTTTTGTATAAATATGGAGTTGCAGAAATTTTAACTTTTGTAAAAAAAACAGAGGGTGCAGCTTGTCAAGAGGGGGTGGGGCTTCCCTGGTGTGACAGGTTTATGTACAATCTACATCAGAAACCAGCATAAATTATGCCAAAAGTGTATGTCGGGTCGAACCTGCCGTACACTTCTGTATAGGAGCATGGAGGTGCCAAGATGCACCTCATATATGAAGAGGCACCTGCCTCTTCCTGGATTAGGTGCATTGTGCACTGGGGAAAAATATACCAAGACGGGTGTTTAAAGTGTCAGATTTAGTAAATTTAATCCAGTGTTGCAAAGGTGGACATAGCTTTATGCAAAAAAAAAAGAATCTCAATTATGAGTGTTTGTAGGGATACATACATGTTTTATTGAACACTGGTCTTTACGATAAGCTCCTCCATAGGAATAAAGGTACTTTCTGTTTAAAATCATTAGTGTATTGTGTGATAACTGCAAGAAAATAATACATTTGATGGCAATAATTTGGAAAGCCGAATGTTCATTACACAATTTCACAGTGATATTATCTTTTCCAGGTTGCCACGACAGTGACAGAATAATGAGTCGTTATAAAAACTGTTTAAATATTGGTTTACTTTTCCCTGGACATTAATCTGATTGTTAAAATCTTGCAGAACCCTTTCTTCTTTTCAGAGATAAGACAATAACCCGGAGAAACTAAAATCCTTCATCACAAGCGTAACCAGTCCTACAATACTCTCCAAGCCATAATATCTATTTTTAATTATACACTTTAGCAGTTCCTGTCTTTTTTCTTCTTCTGCGAATGTATGCACAATTTCCCTTTCCGAAGATATATGAAAAAAAATGTTGAGACCCTTATTAAGGATTATTATGAATATTCAGAGACGTTCTTCACGAATTGAAAAGGCTGCAGCTTCATATATTCCAGATAGCAATAGAAAAACCTTTCAGTCTAAGCGTTGTCTGCAATTCATTCACAGAGCGGTGGGAATTTTTTTCTTCCATTAGTAAAAAGAAAAAAGATTATTGTCAGAACCTGCAACTCTCGGGGCCGCCGTGCCCGCACCACCGGTCCTGCCACCCGGGCTACAGGAGTGCGGCGGAGGGGAGCCCCGGTTCTTGTGATCTCCCCGGGCCGCTGTAAGACTGGTCGCCGCCGGGTTGCTAGGGAGGCAGCTGGTGCTTCTAGTCACTTGACTACCAGGCTGGCTTCCCTAGTAACGGTCTGTGCTGCAAGACTGGGGGCGTGCCCCCAGCACCTCCCTGATTAGCCCTGCTGCTGTCAGGCTCCCCGCCCCAATCAGCTTCTGGGGCGGGAGCACTGACAGCATTTAAATATGTGTGTTTTCCTGTCAGGCCTTGCCAGTGTTAGTTTGGTTCTCCAGCTGCACCCGCGTTTATCCTGACTACTCTTGTGACCTCGGCTTTTCTGACACCTGCTTTTGGACTTGACTACGTTTTTGCCTGACCCCTCCGTACTGCGTCCCCTCTTGTTGCCAACCCGGATTGTCTGACCATTCTACCGTTGTTTGTCTCAGTGTCTGTTTGTCTTCCCGTGTCCCGCTTCCCTAGTGAGGGTAGGGACCGCCGCCCAGTTGTCGCCCTGGGGGTTAGCCCAGGGGGGCAAGTAGGCAGGGACAGGGGTTGCGGGATATCTCAGGGACCCCCATATCCCGGACACTGTCCTGACAGTAACACTGGCCGAACGAAGGTCAGACCCTTGCATCCGCCCGGCAACTTTGAGCCCCTCGATGGAGGCCGTGGCGGCGTTAGCGGACCAGGTCCAGGTCCTTACGACCCTTGCCCAGGACCTAACAGCCCGCTTGCAGCCACAGGAACAAGTGGCAGCTGCAGGTCCCATGCAGCCCTCGTCCGCTCCAGGAACAATGTCAGAACCTCGAGCCACGCTTCCGGATTGCTTCTCCGGAGAGAGAGATCAGTTTTTTGCATTTAGAGAGAGCTGCAAGCTCTACTTTGATCTCCGCCCCCACTCCTCTGGTACTGAATACCAGAAAGTGGGAATCGTAATTACCCGCCTGAGGGGAGAGCCCCAAAATTGGGCTTTCTCGTTACCGGCTGGCTCTCCCCCCCGACTATCCCTTGACGCCTTTTTTTCCGCCTTGGGTCAGATTTATGACGAACCCGACCGGGCCGGCTACGCAGTCTCCAAGCTTCTGGCCCTGCGACAGGGTCGCAAGATGGCGGAGGACTACTGCGCTCTATTCCGCCAACATTGTACAGAATCCGGGTGGAATGATGCCGCCCTAAAAGACCTATTTTTGATCGGTCTGTCGGAGGGTCTTAAGGACCTACTCGTGGCCCACCCGGAGCCTAGAACCCTAGAGCAAGCCATGTCGCTGGCTATTCGAGCCGACCGACGTTTGAGGGCCAGACACGCCGCTCGGACCACCCCACTCCCCACGCCTACTTCTTCGACTGACCCGACCTTTTTACCTCCCACCACCGAGGCCATGGAGCTGGGAGCCATGAACCCCAAGCAACGACGGGAATACCGCCTGAAGAAGAACCTCTGCTTCTACTGTGGGGAGCCGGGTCACCGCATTGCTACCTGCGCTAAGAAGCCACGGCAGGAAAAACTTCCGCTCCTAGGCAGTTGTCGGGGGGACTGTCTAGGAGCCAAGGTACTCCCTGTGTTGTCCAAAATGTTATTGCCTTGCACCCTAGAATTTCATGCTTTCCACCGTACTGGGCAAGCCTTCGTTGATTCTGGGGCTGCGGCTAATTTCGTTAACTTTAATTTCGTTGCTCAACTGTCCGGGGTTTTGTTACATTTAGAGACTCCGATTTTGGTTTCAGGAGTGGACTCCACTCCATTGCAAGCAGGGGTTGTTAATCTGGTTACCCCTGAAGTAAGGTTTACGATAGGAGCCTTACACGTGGAAACCTGCACCTTTCTAGTGATGAGAGATCTGTCTGTGGACGTCGTCCTAGGTCTCCCCTGGCTCCGGGAGCACAACCCGGTAGTAAATTGGGACACGCTGGAACTGGTAAAGTGGGGTCCCCGCTGTGCCAACCACCTTTGTTCGGTGAAGGTGGGAATCTCCACCTGCGAGGGGAGCCCCCTACCAGATTACCTCTCCGAGTTTTCTGACGTGTTCTCCAAACAGTTATCTGAAGCTCTGCCCCCTCACAGGGAATGGGACTGTAAAATCGACTTGATTCCTGGGGCCAAACTTCCTAAGGGCCGCATTTATAATGTTACGGTTCCAGAGAGAGAATCCATGAGGGACTATATCCAGGACAGCCTGGCCAAGGGACACATCCGGCCCTCAGAATCCCCGGTGGGTGCCGGGTTTTTCTTCGTTGAGAAAAAGGATGGGGGTCTCCGGCCCTGTATTGACTATAGAGAGCTAAATAAAATCACAGTCCGAAACCAGTATGCTCTTCCACTCATTCCTGACCTCCTCAACCAGGTCGCTGGTGCCCGATGGTTTTCTAAACTTGATCTCAGGGGAGCATACAACCTCATCCGCATTCGGGAGGGGGATGAGTGGAAAACCGCCTTCAATACGCCCATCGGTCATTTTGAATATCTAGTTATGCCTTTTGGATTGTGTAACGCCCCCGCCATTTTTCAGGGGTACATGAACTCAGTGTTTCAGGATATCATGGGGGTGTTTGTGGTTGTATATCTAGACGACATTTTGATTTTTTCCTCCGACTTGCCGAGTCACCATACTCACGTTCAGACTGTGCTAGCTCGACTCAGACATAACAAGCTGTTTGCTAAACTCGAGAAATGTGTGTTCGGGGTACAAAAGATATCATTCTTAGGGTATATCATCACGCCATGCGACTTCCAGATGGATCCTGAAAAGGTGAAAGCCATCACGGAGTGGGCCCAGCCAGGGTCGTTGAAAGCCCTTCAACGCTTCCTCGGCTTCGCCAACTACTATCGCAAGTTCATTAAAGACTTCTCCGTGGTGGCTAAACCTCTAACGGACCTCACCAGAAAGGGGGCAGATGTGAGGACCTGGTCTTCTGAGGCTCTGAGGGCCTTCGATACCCTAAAGGCGGCGTTCTCGTCTGCACCCGTCCTTGTACAACCGGATCTGTCCTGCCCTTTTGTGGTGGAGGTAGATGCCTCTGAGTTTGGTGTGGGAGCAGTACTGTCCCAAGGTCCCTCCACTCTCACTAACCTTAGACTGTGTGCCTATTTTTCGAGAAAGTTCTCTTCCACTGAACGGAACTACGATATAGGCAACCGGGAATTGCTGGCGATTAAGTGGGCTTTCGAAGAGTGGAGGCACTTTTTGGAAGGAGCCCATCACCAGATCACGGTACTCACAGACCATAAAAACCTCACCTATCTAGATTCCGCTAAGAGGTTAAATGCTCGGCAAGCCCGCTGGGCCTTGTTTTTCTCTCGGTTCAATTTTGTTGTTACCTATAGACCCGGTTCTAAGAATGTCAAGGCCGATGCCCTGTCTAGGAGTTTTGGTTCTCCGGAACCTTCCGAGTCTGAGCCTGAGAGCATTCTCTCCCCTGGGGTGGTCCTCGCTGCTGTCTCCTCCGACCTTTCTCCTCTCATACACGCCGCTCAACAATCTGCTCCTGAAGCCCTTCCGGAAGGCAAATTATTTGTCCCGTTGTCTCTGAGATTGAAAGTGTTAGAGGAGACACATGCTTCAGTCCTAGCTGGACACCCCGGCATCAGGGGTACTCTGGAGTTAGTGGCCAGACTCTATTGGTGGCCACACATGGCCAAGGATGTACGGGTATTTGTGTCCGCGTGCCCGGTTTGCGCAAGGGGGAAGAATCTCAGGAGACGTCCTGAGGGTCCTCTTCTTCCCTTGCCCATTCCGTCCAGGCCATGGTCCCATTTGTCCATGGATTTTATTACTGATCTGCCATCCTCGCTGGGGAATACGGTCATTTGGGTAATAGTTGACCGTTTCTCTAAAATGTCTCATTTTGTTCCGCTTGGCAAGTTGCCTAACGCCAAACTTCTGTCCGAAATGTTCATCAAGGAGATTGTTCGGTTACATGGGATCCCCGAGGATATTGTGTCAGATAGAGGGGTTCAGTTCGTCGCTCGCTTCTGGCGAGCCTTCTGTAAAAATCTAAACGTTAATTTGTCCTTTTCCTCCGCGTTCCATCCCGAGAGTAACGGACAAACGGAACGGATGAATCAAGAACTTATCCAGTATCTGCGACTGTTTGTCTCTGATAACCAGTATCAGTGGGCCAACTACTTACCTCTCGCCGAATTTGCTATTAACAACCATGTTAACTCGTCGACCCAACTGTCACCGTTTTTTTGTAACTATGGGTTCCATCCCCGGTTCTCGCTTTCTACTCCTGTTGTCTCGAACAATCCGGCCGCTGACATATCCGCTGAAGAACTGTGCACAGTTTGGGCCCAGGTTCGTAAGAACCTTCAGGGTTCCCAAGAGAAACTGCGTAAATACGCAAATAAAAGACGTACTATCTCTGCACCTTTTGTGGTCGGGGAGCAAGTTTTATTATCGTCCAAGAATCTGAGACTTAAGGTTCCCTCCCTGAAACTTGCTCCTCGGTTCATTGGCCCATTTACGGTTTCTCAGGTTATCAACCCGGTGTCATATAAGTTGGCACTTCCTGACCCCTGGAAGATCCACAAGGTTTTTCACAAAAACTTGCTTAAGAAGTATGTGACTCCAGTTCTACCCACCCAGAACCCGCCTCCGCCTTCTCTGGTACAGGGGGAACTGGAGTATGAAGTAGAAAGGCTTGTGGATGCCCGACGGGTTAGAGGTGTGCTGCAGTACCTGGTCCACTGGAGAGGATTTGGCCCTGAGGATAGGACGTGGGTCCCTGCCAGGGACGTTCATGCGCCACGCCTAGTCCAGTCATTCCACAGGGCTTTCCCGCTTAAGCCCGCACCGGGCCATGGGGGTCCGGTGTCCCCCCGTAGAAGGGGGGGGTACTGTCAGAACCTGCAACTCTCGGGGCCGCCGTGCCCGCACCACCGGTCCTGCCACCCGGGCTACAGGAGTGCGGCGGAGGGGAGCCCCGGTTCTTGTGATCTCCCCGGGCCGCTGTAAGACTGGTCGCCGCCGGGTTGCTAGGGAGGCAGCTGGTGCTTCTAGTCACTTGACTACCAGGCTGGCTTCCCTAGTAACGGTCTGTGCTGCAAGACTGGGGGCGTGCCCCCAGCACCTCCCTGATTAGCCCTGCTGCTGTCAGGCTCCCCGCCCCAATCAGCTTCTGGGGCGGGAGCACTGACAGCATTTAAATATGTGTGTTTTCCTGTCAGGCCTTGCCAGTGTTAGTTTGGTTCTCCAGCTGCACCCGCGTTTATCCTGACTACTCTTGTGACCTCGGCTTTTCTGACACCTGCTTTTGGACTTGACTACGTTTTTGCCTGACCCCTCCGTACTGCGTCCCCTCTTGTTGCCAACCCGGATTGTCTGACCATTCTACCGTTGTTTGTCTCAGTGTCTGTTTGTCTTCCCGTGTCCCGCTTCCCTAGTGAGGGTAGGGACCGCCGCCCAGTTGTCGCCCTGGGGGTTAGCCCAGGGGGGCAAGTAGGCAGGGACAGGGGTTGCGGGATATCTCAGGGACCCCCATATCCCGGACACTGTCCTGACAATTATTATTCATAACTGAAGCGGGTTTTTTAGTTTACTGATAAAATGAAAATCCATAAAGAAAATCTCGGAGAGGAAGACATTACCTCTCTTGCTGCCCCTACACTGTATTTCCTGGCTTAAGCATTGTGGACTCATGGCCTTTAGTTTCTAGAAAATGGAGGGAGGTATATGTGCTAGCAAACAGATCCACCAAGGTCAACTCTTATTGTTGGTAGGCAGCCTCTCTTACTCATTTATGGAGTATTCTTCAGTTTTCTTTAAAGGAGTTTGCCCATGATTGCATTGATAGACCATAGTCTCATATACAATGCAGTGGTCATAGAAAGCTAGTGGTACTGCTGGTATGCCGATCAGACTACGATGTCCCCTATTGTGGTTCGCTAGTCTCCCCAAAACATTCTGTTTTAAGGGTTTTTTCTCATGACAGACCTTCGTGGCATATATCTACTGGATTTATGAGAACAGACCCATGGCAGCGAGAAAGCATAAAATTGGAGTTCCCTTTGTGCACACTGCGTTGATTCCATATCTTCCTCAGGCTATGTTCACAAAGGTTGGAAATGCTCTATTGTGTGCCATTACCATATTCTGTTTCTGCCAAATTGAAACCACCTCTCATTCATTGAAACCACCTCATTTCATTCATTGAAAGTGTTTTTTCAGTGAAGAACTGTAAATGCAATGCTATGTGACAGTTTCTTTTTGCCACTGTTGCCATGTCAGAACCCAATGAGATACAATATATAAGTGGTACAACTTCATGAAACCCAAGTCACCTACAGATGCTCTGACTATGCTAGACATGGCAGCAGTAGCCAGTCTCGTTCTACCTGGCCCAGTTAGTGAGCTAGATGTTGGTTTACAGAAAACTGGTACAGTCTGCAGGATGGGCCAGGTGAGAGGAGCTGTTGCAGAGTGGTGGTGGTATGGAGTGAGGAGCCCAAGGTGTTGCAGGAATTCAAGGTTACTCGACAGGAGAGAAAGACAGAGTCCGAATGGATGGCAAGTCTGGTTGAATAGAGGGTAAGGCTAAGATGAGGAACTAGAGGAGTGTCAATGAAGGTATTGGAAGATAGTTGCAGAGTCAAGGCCCTAAAGGTTTCCATTGGACCAAAAAGTCCAGAGAATGTTGTTTACTAGCTCAGTGGCAGAACACTAGGCACTCCGGAGAATCAGGACAGTTGGGATGTTCAATGCGGTCAGAGGATATGGTTTACTGGTTAAGTTGAGGTGGACGGTGATGACATGTTTGTGTGGCGGTAATCCATCAATACATTGGCCTACACTATTTTTAGAAAGGTGGAACTGCTGTTGTGTCCTACCCATGAAACACAACAAATGACCGGTCCAACTTCATGTAGTCCAGGTCTTCTGTAGATGTTGTGAGTAAGCCAGAAATGGCAGCAGTAACCGGTCCATTCTTTGTATCCCAGTTGGTAAGCCTGAAGTTTGCTTACAAAAGCAAAGAATGAATCCAATTAAATAAAATTGGTCTCTTTCATCTATACAAACCTACCATATTCAAGTCTTCAGGTGAGAAATAAGCCTCTGGGAGTCTTTTTATATGCCAAGGGTGGAACCACTTTTAGGGACTCAGGTGGCAAGTCCATTCAATTCTAATTATTTGTGTATCTGCCTGAGATATAACTGCATGTTGAGTTTTGCAGCAAAACAACAACTTCTGGGGCTTGATTTTTTTTTTTTTGCAAAGAGTGTATTTGTTCTCCATGCTTCAAGGAAAACTTAGATACAAAAGATATTCCTATCTGAAGCTACAAAAATGATGATGAACACCCTTGGCCATGTCTGCTGCCAATTGCTGTAATTCCTGTGCAGAACAAATGGTAAGAAGTACTGGGTTTTCCTTAGGATAAGCTATTAATCTAAACTTCCTTTCGAAACTTTATAACATGGAGATACTGCGAATCTTAATCAATATGAGAAAACCTATCATGTGTTCTTGAATAAATAATAGTTGCTGGGTAAAAGTTGATTTACATCAGTCATGCAGTATCTTCAACCATTTATAACTATCATGGGAACCCATTAAAACTTTTTTTTGGCATCAAATTCACTTTCTTGAAGAGCATTATTAGATTACAGTCATACTCAAGGTATCAGTTTGGCATGTCTGTTATTTGAACTCTACTTGCACCCTGTAATCAATGTTTACAAAACTAATATCACAACAGTGCAAATCACATGTTCTGTGTGATACTACGAGATACTTTGTATACCTAGGTACAGTGCATTCAGAAAGTCTTCTGACCCTTTCGCCTTTTTTACATTTTGGTATGTATGGCCTTGTGCAATTTAAAAAAAAATCACGTTTTTCCATATCATTCTGCACTCAGTGTCCTATGATGGCAAAGTGAAAACAGAATGTTTGAAATATTTGTCATTTTTTAACATTCAAAACTAACATTTTGTTTTTACATATGTTTTCAGACCCTTTGTTAAGACTGACACTTGAAATTTAGCTCTGGGAGCCTCCCATTTCTTTTGATTATCTTTGAGATGTTTCTACACCTTGATTGAAGTCCAACTGTGGTAAACTCATTTTATTGGACATAATTTCAAAAAACACACCCTGTCTATACAGGTCACATTGCATATCAGAGCCAAAACCAAGCTATGAGAAGGAAAGAATGGCCTATAGAACTCAGAGACTGGATTGTATAGAGCCACAGCTCTGGAGAAGGCTACTAAAAATTCGGCTTCACTGAAAGGTCCTAAGAGCATAGTGGCCTCCATAATTCTTAAATGGATGAAGTTTGAAACAATCATGACTCTTCCTAGGGCTGCTGACCCACCAATCAAAGTAATCAGGGGAGATGAGCCCTGGTAAGAGCAGTGACCAAGTACCCAATGGTCATTCTGGCTGAGCTCCAAAAATCCTGTGTGCAGATAGGAGAAACTTCCATAAAGTCAACCATTACTTCAGCCTCCACCAATCTGGGCTTTAAGGCAGAGTAGCCAGAAAGAAGCATCTCCTCAGTAAAAAAAAAATATGAAAGCCCATCTGGAGTTTGCCAAAAAGCAGCAAAAGGACTTTCAGACTGTGAGAAACACATTTCTCTGGTTTGATGAAACAAAAATTGAACTTTTTGGCCTCAGTTGTAAGTGTTATGTCTGGAAGAAACTAGGCACTGCTCATCACCTGCCCCACACCATCCCTACAGTAAAGCTTGGTGGCGGCAGCATTATCCTGGGGGGCGTTTTTCAGTGGCTGAGACAGGGAGATAGGTCTGGGTTGATGGAAAGCTGAATGCAACAAAGTACTATCCTTAATGAAAAGCTCATCCAAAGCACAAGTAACCTTCGCTTCAGGATGGTACCTGGATCTGGCCTGCAGCCTGCCTATCTGGTCAAGATGGTAGGAAGACTTCCTCTTCTTTTATGTAGGTTTCTTCTTTCTCGGCCTCACAGTCATCTGCGACCATCTGCAGATGCAGTGATACTCTCCATCAGACCCCCCACACACATTGGCAGTTAGTCCCTAGCCACATGCTCCTGGAACTTTTCTCCACTGGGGTCTTCTGGGTCACAGGGCTTTACTGAGTTTCATATAGTCTTTTCTTTACTTTTGTTAGAAAATGTATAGCTAAGTAGGTGTGAGGAGACTTATAAGGTCAGCTAATACAACCTGAAGGTGGTACAGTACACAAGACTACAGACTGCACAACTGATACAGGGATCCATGAAATGGGGGGCTGGGGAAAATGACCTGCCCCCTGTCACACCACTCACTCACCTTCCCCTTCTCTGAAAGTTTAGCCAACAACACAAAAGTCTCTGTATAATTTACAGTCTTGCGAGTCTGGAAAATGCTCTCTCAGTGCAGAGGTTGGCTCCTTCCTTTCTTAGGCACTACTATATTGAGAACAGGAGAGAGGTGAGGAGGTAGGCTCTACATTGATCCAAGCAGTGTGCAGACTCGAAAGACTGTGAGCTACAAAAAGACTTCTGCTGCGGCCTGAACATTCAAGGTAGATGGTCTGGGAGAGACACAGAGTAGGCACTATAAGCATTAGGGACCACAGAGGGGGCACTAAAGATTTAGGTGCTAAAGAAGGGGGCACTATTACTCTATGGGGTAAGAGAGAGGGCAATAGTACTATGGGGATAGTGAAAGGTTGACTATGCATATCAATAGGACAGGGAGAGTCTGCAAAGATGAGTCATTGCTGGACGAACTCTTCATGGTGGTTTAGGTGCAGATAAAGTCGAAAAACAAAAATGGACATTACAAATCAGAAAAGTTGCCACCTGTGATCACTGGAAGTATCTGTTCTGTAATCATTATCACTATGTAGAACTGGTATCTGACTATTATGCAGTGACAACATTAATGAGAGATATACTATACCATGTTATAGATATGTTATCTCTAATATATGTTTTGTGGTGCGAACAGAATTCTGAGTTTTGCTGTGAGGCCACATAAGCACTTTGTTTGCCTCTGGCAGCACCAACTATTGGAAAGCAGTTTCCCTATAAGGTCAGACATTGACTTATGGGAAAGCTGGCTTCCTAAAGTGGTACTGCAGAAGTATTGTACCATCTCCCATTTGGATACCAAATTTCTTCACTTTCACTCGCTGCAGCAGTCACTTCACAGAGAAATCATTTCCCTACCCCATCTTTGGCATGTACAGGAGTGCCCTCTTTGCGCCCCCAGTAGGGGACTGCAACCATACAGGCAGCATACATTGCACCAAACTCCACAAAACAGCGCCCACCCAGCATTTTAAACTGGCCAGTTCATATGTGAGGGCATGTACACATGACAACTGTGCTCAGGACACCCTTGACAGACCACCAGTAGATACGAATGTCTGATCGTTTAACAAGCACAAGCAGCTTCAGCAGTTCTATTGTCCCCCATAGAGAGACAGGTGGCACCATTGTTATATGTCCTTGTGCCTGTCAGAACCATTTCCAGGTGCTTGACTGAAGTACATTTGGTCTCATGGCACCCATTACATCTATTCTCTTTGACACCCACTATTGCCTCTGTTTGTAGTAGTATATTGAAGAACTAAACATGACTGCTACAGAGTGGAACCAGGTTGTCTTCAGCGATAAATCCAGGTTTAGTTTGGGCGCTGATGACGACCATGTTTGTGTCTGGAGATCTAGGGGTGAGCGCCTCAATCCTGCCTTTACTTTGGAGTGGAACACTGCCCCCACTGCTGGTGTGATGGTTAGCAAGGCCATCACATACGACAGTCGGTCACGCCTAGTAGTGGTACAAAGGACAATGACATGTGTTGCCTTTCATGGCAGGGTTTCCAAGAGGCATTTTCCAGCAGGATAATGCTCGGCCGCACACACCAAGGGTGTCACAGAAATGTCTTCACAACATTTCCACACTTCTGTGACCTGCCCGATCACCAGATTTATCACCAATAGAACATGTATGGGGCCATCTGGCATACCAACTTTGAAGCCTATGGCTTGCATAATCTAGTGGCTCAGTTACAGTAAAAATTGGACTGATATGCATCAAGAAACCATAGGAACCTGTATGCCTCTATGCTCGCCCATATCATTTGTGGCAAGTTAGTATACAGGATGGTCTGCAGAGGGCGTAACATAAGGCATAATATGTGCTAACCAGCAGGGACAGCGGTGTATATATGTCTGAAGAAGTTAAAACCTCCAGACACCTTGAGTTTCCTGCTGGAAGCCAATGGAAGAGGCTGCTGAAGCAGATACAGCTGTAATCCTGAGGTCTGGTGCAGACCCACCAGCCGCTGTTAGTAAACCTTGACTTTCCCCCAGGTCAATCTGCCTTTCAGTTCCATTGGTGGTCTCTTAGAGCACTTGGCAAGCTCTGTAGAAATAATACAATTGTTTCTTTTGAGGACTTATGCTGAGGATACCACATAGAGAATATTTTCAATACTTGCTAGAGATGAGCGAACGTACTCGTCCGAGCTTGATGCTCGGGCGAATATTAGGGTGTTCGGGATGTTCGTTATTCATAACGAACACCACACGATGTTCGGATGTTCGGGTTACTTTAACTTTCTTCCCTGAGAAATCTTTTCTATATGCGCTCAATGGGGCCGGCGGCAGCAGCGCCAACCCCATTGAGAACATATAGAAGACAAATCCTTCTTCTCTGCCACAGCTGTAACAGCTGTGACAGAGAAGAATGATGTTTGCCCATTGAATTCAATGGAACCGGCAATACAGCCGACTCCACTGAATGCAATGGGCTGCCGGCGATCGCGGGATGAATTGTCGGAAAGGGCTTAAATATATAAGCCCTTCCCTGCAATTCATCCAGAAATGTGTAAAAATAAAAAATATATATATACTCACCTGGTGCCGGCAGACGGAGTTCAGCGCGGCAGGCTGCAGTTCTCCTGAACTGCTCTGAACAGCTGTGAGTAGTATTCAGCAGCCGGGGATTTAAAATCCCCACCTGCTGAAAAAGGTGCCTCTGATTGGTCACAGCCTGACCAATCAGAGGCCAGCCCTCACTCACACCCATTCATGAATTCATGAATGGGTGTGAGTGAGGGCTGGCCTCTGATTGGTCAGGCTGTGACCAATCAGAGGCATCTTATTCAGCAGGCAGGGATTTTAAATCCCCGGCTGCTGAATACTACTCACAGCTGTTCAGAGCAGTTCAGGAGAACTGCAGCCTGCCGCGCTGAACTCCGTCTGCCGGTACCAGGTGAGTATATATATATTTTTTATTTTTACACATTTCTGGATGAATTGCAGGGAAGGGCTTATATATTTAAGCCCTTTCCGACAATTCATCCCGCGATCGCCGGCAGCCCATTGCATTCAGTGGAGTCGGCTGTATTGACGGCTCCATTGAATTCAATGGGCTAACATCGTTCTTCTCTGCCACAGCTGTTACAGCTGTGGCAGAGGAGAACGATCGTTATGCTGACAGTGCGGGGGGGGGTCTCACTCTTGCCGCTATTGTGGCTTAATAGTGGGACCTGTGAACTTGAGATGCAGCCCAACATGTAGCCCCTCGCCTGCCCTATCCGTTGCTGTGTCGTTCCCATCATTTTCTTGAATTGCCAAGATTTTCACACATGAAAACCTTAGCGAGCATCGGCGAAATACAAAAATGTTCCGGTCGCCCATTGACTTCAATGGGGTTCGTTATTCGAAACGAACACCCGAACATCGTGGGAAGTTCGTTTCGAATAACGCGAACCCGAACATTTTGGTGTTCGCTCAGCTTTATTACTTGCTAATTCATATTATTTTTAATCAATATCTAAACATATTTCAAAAGGCTCACAAATAACCAGCTTTGAGGTCCTATGCCACAAATCACCTATAAGCAAGGGGACTATTTACTTTCTATAGTCAATTAAGGTTCCGAACCTTAACTTTTCAGGCCCAACTCCTTACTGCATATGAACTCTTGGGAAGAAGATTTAAGCCCTATGCCTATGCATATCAAAGAAACGTCTTATCAGATTCTCATTCGGTGGTACCTTGAAAGGTTTTCTAAATTTTCCCCTTTGTGCCTCAACACTTGTTTTCGTAATTGTGATAAAAAAGGTACGTTGGCGCACATTCTCTGGTACAGTCCTATAGTTGCATTGGAAAAGAACTGAATGCCTCTTAAACTCAAAGCTAGGATCAGAATCCAGCTCTTTCTTTGTGTGCACTTATTAAATACGAATATAGCAGGGCTTTCTAAACCTACAACAGGTAGTGACACATGTTCTATCTGTAGCCAAGTGGACTATTTTCATTAGCTGGAGATCACCAACTGTCCTCTTTACCAAGACTCTTCGCAAAATGGAGGAAATACAGCGCTTCAGAGCCTGGTTAGCATACGAGAAAATTAATTGCCTAAATTTGAGGTCATGTGGTTATTATGGAATTCCAATTAAGTAGCAACGCAACTAAGCCCTGGTAAAACAGGTCTATTGTTCTCGTCTGGTTTGCCAGTAAATTTTTCCATTACTGTTTTGAAACTGTTCTATGTGTGGCTGTATTCCCATGCAATTTAGTTGCATTAGGGGAGGCAAATTACTGGACCCCATTTTTACTAGTCACATGGATTATACACCGTGACATCAGGGTGACAAACTCAGTTCTGCATTACTAAACTGGTTCACTGCATCTATCATTTTTTGCTTAAGGAAAAAAAAAATCATACCTGAAGTGAATACATGTTATCAATATCTATTAGCTGACAGATGTTATCTTAATGGTGCTTGATCAAACGTAGAAAGTTGCTCATTCCAGGCTTCAGTGAGCCGTGTGGTTTTGCTGGGTTTATGTTATTTATCAAGCTTAGTCTTTTGTGTACTACTGGGTAATGATAAAAAACATATAATATACAACCCAGTCTTTTATATTTCATTACTTATCTGCAGTTCTGGTCAAGTCTTTAAATAGTCCTAATTTTACAGAAGATTGAGAGTGATGAAATTGCATGTTTGTCTCCCTTGAAAAGGCAGACAAGAGAGTGCCACATAAATGTCATTCGCAAAAATAGTTGCAAGTTGTTTCTGATTGAATATTCAGTATATCTGCATTTGCCTTTAAAATAGCTGCACACTCCAAAACCAGAAGAAGTGGCCATTTCATGTATGAGGATGTCACGGATGACATCATAGATTATGATGTCATAGCTATGATGCCAATTACATTATAATGGGTGCTAGAGGCTCACAAAATAAATACAAGCCCATTATGCCTGCTAGCATGCTCATAATATCGATTTTATTGTTTTCGAATATTTAAGTACTTCAAAGAGGATTTCAGCAAAGTGCGATGTCATAAGTGATTATTCTATGGGTAGTGTCAGATATGAGGATAAAGCTAAAGGGGGACAGAAGAAAAAGAGAGTTGTTATTTATTGAATATAAATACTCTTTAAAGGTTAACTCAAAGGGGTTGTACCAGAAGATCACATTATTCCCTATCCACAGGACCGCTGAGACCCCTGCCGATCTGGGGAATGGAACTCCCACGTCCTGCTCTCCTGTCACTGCAGGAGTTGCTTCTCCTCATGCAGTGATGTCATGTTGAATGGACCGCTGGCCCAGTATGCACACTCCGTGCCCTGTTCAGTTCTGTGGGAGTGATGGAAATACTTGAGCAGTGGTGCCAGTTGGGTACTAGGCAGTCCTATTAAATGTGAATTTAGCGCTGGTGCACTTGCACGATCAGCTCTCCATTCCGTCTTCTCTTCATTGCGGAGGGTGCAGTATCCCTGCAGTGAGGAGGACGGAGTACATGGAAACCCTCCTTCTTGAGAACTTTGAGGGTCTCAGTGGTGAGACCCCTACCGATCAGCAAGTTATCCCCTATCCGGTTTGCTATTCTGATTTAACTCTTTTAACAGGGCACAATGACTCTCACTTACCTGTATAGTAGGTAAGGGTATTTCAGGCATTTAAACCTTTGTAGTATTGATAACCTGTCCTCAGGATAGGTCATCAATAGTTGATCGGGCTGATCCCAGCCCTTGCATTCACTGCAAAAATTGAAATAGAAAGCTTTGTTTCCATTAAGATCAATGGGAGCTATACCTTCTATTGCACTTTTCGCTCTGACCCCAATGTGGATGGAGCTGTCTATATCTGGCCTACTGCATGAGTGCAGGGACTGAGACCAACTGATCGCTGGGGTCCCAAGAAGCAGACTCCTGCTGATCAACTATTGAGGATGTATCCTGAGGATAGGTCATCAATACTGCAAGAACTTAAATGCCTGGAATACCCCTTTAAGCTGTAAATGAAGTCAAAGATAGTCTTAAACACACAAATTCAGTTTTTTCCCTCTGCCATACTTTACACTTCAGCTCTGTGTGTAGAGTGGCAGTCAGTACATAGAAGACTCATTCCATTGCAGCAAGAATAAAAGTTCAACATTTTGTGCTTGTTATTTACTCAATATATCTTTATAGCAGTCAGAGTTGATTTTTTCTGATACAGAGATCCATATCTCTTACATAGTTATAGTTTTAAAACATAAAAATTTGGTTGTCCGCAGCCACCACTAGGGGGAGCTTACTGCATACATTTATACTTTGAGCTTATTAATAATACAGTATGTAGTATACTGTTGAGTCCCCTCTAGTGGCAGCTGCAGGTGGACAAAAGGTTACCATTTAACTCATCTCTATGCAGAGGATTTGGCGCTCTGTATGGTAGATTAAGAAATTAATCAGCACTGAATTTAGGACCAAAGAATTATAAAAGTTAACATTCGCTCTAATAGCACAGTTGATTGGCTTTCCTTTTTTTACATTTGACCAATTTATTTATAAATCCCTTCTTCAATATCTATTTACCTCTCCCTACCTTCTCCCTATAGTATTTTAAGCAGTCCGAAAGCTGAAGCGTTTGGCTGAATGATGGAGCAGACATTTTTGGATGGAAATGTATTTCTATGATCTCCAATTCAAGCGGAAGTTCTTATCATTCAGCTCCAATGTTGCCTACTGTTCTTTTTCTTTGAGGCTATTGTCTTTCACATAGAAGCTGAGCCATTTATCTGAATGGTTTATCTTCAGAATTTTAAATATTGCAATAGATCACAATATGTGACATCAGATGAAGAGGGAATTACTATAAATCAGAAATTGCTGTGGAATATTACACCATGGGCTGAGGACGTGCAGATGTTGCCTTCCGAGAATGATAAAATTTGTGACTTGGATTACACATTTAGTCAATTTTAAGAAAAATAATTGAAGTATCTCTAGTGCATTATAAGTAAGTTCCATCCAAGGTTAAAACCATAGATTGTAGTACAAATATTGTGTAAAATTCAATATCATTAATCTAGGTTAACGTGAAACATATAATGATATTTCGGATGCCAAATATGTAAATAGCTGTCATCCAAAAGGAAGAAAAAATTCTTAAAAAGGCAATTACATGACTAAATAGATGATAGGGTTCAATATTGGCTAACCATATATGAGTGGGTCTGTTTTGGTCTTTTTGACATCATCAGCACAGGGATTGAATTTAGACCCTCTGGTATACTAAGCAAGAAATCTAAATGAAGCTTTAGCTATTGCTCTATTGGAAATATGTAGAAATAGCTCAGGTAAGAATACATTTAATTACAGGAATCTTAGGGTATTTTCCCATGATGGGATCAACGCCATGGAATTTTCTGCTGACAATTCCACCTCTAAAAATGGTGTGAAAATCCACAGTTTTGGGGGCTAATCTGCATGAGGCTTTAGCACTGTCAATGGGCAATATTTGCATGCAGAATTCACATTTACATGCGTTTACACATCAAGTTGATACATGTCAGTTGTGATCTGTGAACAGTTCTGTGTTGGTCTTTTGGACCTCATATGCACAGGTATATTGATTCTGTCGGAAGACAGCTCGGTAGAGTGCAGGTTTACGGGGTGTACGGCAGTCAGAGACAGAGACACGTTTTAAAGTCCAAGTACAGGTGTGACCTGTGTTTATTTTTTAGTCCAATAAATCTAAAGACAATACAGCCTTGGCTTCAGGCATGAAAATAACAGTCCAGCTTCTCCAGCATTAGTTTCACAGACAGTCCCTGCCTGTACAGGTCACTTGCTGTAGGTGCACAAAAGAACAAGGCTTTTACCTCCAGTAGGTTTATCAGGCTGCCTGGGCCCAGCAGCCATCCAGTCTCTCTCTGTATCAGTGCACACTGCTATTTATATACAACTCTTCCTGGCCCAGCCTCAGCACCTGTGCTGATTAACTTTGCACATAACCCAGAGTGGGAGAAGTGGAATGGATGGCCCCACTACCAACCTGCCATCCATTCCAAAAATCCAGGCCCAAAGACTTTTAAAGAAAAGATCTCCAGCAACTACTTGCTGTAGATTACATTGCACTCCTGGACTTTCATGTCTCAAACAGTGGGACATGAACTTCCTCCAGCCCTACTAGGCATAATAGGGGCGACATAACAGCCATCCACTATCATGACCCTCAGTACTTCACAACTCTTTGGAGAAAAAGCAGCAGAATTTTAACAATGATCCATGGAAAATATGCAAATAGATCTCCATTAATGTGCCATTAAAGAGAAACTGTTACTAACTTTTCCAAGCTCTCTTTGAGGGCAATATAAGGTAATGACAGGCTCTCTGATTACAGTGCCACGTCTGCTGTGTGTATCTGTGCAGTACAGATAGTCCCCGACTTGCGAACATTCGACTTGCGAATTTCGCTAGATACGAACTATCTGTCCTGCACAGTAGGATGTAATGCTATGGCATTACATCATGCTGTGCAGGGAGCGGAGAGGCTTCTATCAAGCCTGATAGAAGCCTGTCCGGTCAGATCGCGGTTGCTGGGCAGCCGGGGGCCTTCTGAAAGGCCCTAGGGCTGTCTATGCAGAGTGCCTAGCAAGCCGTGCGCTTGATAGGCACTCTGCATAGGCAGCCCTGGGGCCTTTCAGGAGGTCCCCGGCTGCCTAGCAACCACACAGCGTCCCGCGATCTCATCGTGGGACGCTGTACGGGCCCCCTGAACGTCGGGTGCAGGCTGTTTCTTACAGCGGGCACCCGACTGCAGCAGTTCTGATGAGCCGCGCCGCTCATCAGAACTATTAACACTTTAAATACCGCTGTCAGAGCGGTATTTAAAGTGTTAACAGTTCCGACAAGCGGCGCGGCTCGTCGGAACTGCTCCCGCCGGGTGCCCGCTGTAAGAAACAGCTTGCACCCGACGTTGTATGGAGCGGGATCCACCCGCGATCCCCTCCATACTACTACTTGTTCGACTTGCGAACAAAACGGACTTGCGAACGGGCTCCCGGAACGGAACCTGTTCGCAAGTCGGGGAGTAACTGTAGTTTGGAAGAAGCTTGCATTTTATTAGTAACAGCCAGACACCAAAGCCTACATGAAGTAGTCCTCAATATTCATGAGCTGCAGGCCAGCTACACCCACCCCACCTCCAGCCACTGATTGACTGCTGTATGTTTATTACTGTGCATAGGAAGATAATGGTCAAACATTGGCTGGAGGGCACGGTGGGTGTGGCTAGCCGCAGCTCATAAATCTCAAGGGCTAATCCTCTGTGTCTGGCTGCTACTAATACTATATAAGTTCATTCCAAACTACTGTACAGATACACACAGCAGACATATCTCTGTAATCAGTGAGCCTGTCACTATCCTGTGCTACTCTCAGAGAAAACTGCAAAAAGTTGGTGACAGACTCCCTTTAAAAAGAAAATTATTGCTCCGCAAGTTAAATTACTTAACCTCCTTTTACAGGATATTTATTTGCATCTATGTCAAAGGAAACATTAGAGCATGTGATCCATTTAGAAACGTACAATGTAGAATAAATGCTTCCTGCTGTTGAGTAGCTTTAATCAACTGTAGGGCATACCATCCATTTAATGTCATGATTGGGTTGGGTAGAAATAGGCCTAAACCACTTCAGCCCTTCATGTACTCCTTGCTAACCTCAGCAGCAAGGACATATAGAGAAAGAGAGAGGTAGAAATACAGTGTAGCTAAAAAATGTAAATATTTTATTTAAACATGAAATTCACTAGTTAACATAGTCCTGGGATTACTGCAGCCTCAGCACTGATTTGAGCAGAGTGTAGTAGTGTACTAACAAAGAGGGGGAAGAATGCAAGCATAATATGTGCACCAGCAGAATTGTAGTGAGAGTAATTATAACAAGGCTGCAGCTCCTCTGTATCTATAACATGGCAAAAAATGATGACTTCGTTAGTGGAATAAGGAGAGATCTGTGAAATAAAGTTTTAGGAGCACTCTGAACTTTTTATTTTTCAATAGAGGTATGCTTTACTAAAGAGTCAATATAATCCTTAGCAATCTGTCAGCTACACAAAAAAAAATAGTATGTATGATCATTTTTCTACACTGGGCAGGATAGCATGTTCTTGGGATCACTAGGGGTTAAAGTTAATGGACCCTCACAATCTGACTTTTAGGGCTCAGTCAGACGGGCGTTTTATTCGCGTGATTTGCGCATGCGCATGCGTCCGGCGATTTTATAGAACCATTGCTTTGCAATGGTATCAGACACATGAGCGCTTTTTATGCGCTCGTCCAAAAAATTATAGAATAGAAATCGCAGATCGCACCTATCTGAGATCTGCGATTCCTGTTCTCTTCTCTATATGCGCTCAATGGGGCTGACGGCAGCAGCGCCAACCCCATTGAGAACATATACTAGACAAATCATTCTCCTCTGCCACAGCTGTTACAGCTGTGGCAGAGAAGAATGATGTTTGCCCATTGAATTCAATGGAGCCGGCAATACAGCCGGCTCCATTGAAAGCAATGGGCTGCCGGCGATCAGAGGCAGCACTCACTCACCCATTCATGAATTCATGAATGGGTGTGAGTGAGAGCTGCCTCTGATTGGTGAGGCTGTGACCAATCAGAGGCAGCTCATTCAGCAGGCGGGGATTTTAAGGCCCCGGCTGCTGAATACTACTCAGAGCAGTTCAGGAGAACTGCCGGCGGCCGCGGCTGAACTCCATCTGCCGGGACCAGGTGAGTACATATATTTTTTTAATTTTTACACATTTCTGGATGAATTTCCGGGAAGGGATTATATTTTTAAGCCCTTCCCGAAAATTCATCCTGAGATCGCCGGCAGCCAATTTCTTTCAATGGAGCCGGCTGTATTGCCGGCTCCATTGAATTCAATGCGCTGGACAGCTCCGGCCCGTTTCTAATGAAACGCGGCTAGGAGCAGTTTTTTCGGGTGATTTTACGGCCCCGGTCACGCGATTTGCATCCGTCATGCGATCCGCAAATAGCGGGAAAAAACGCCCGTGTGACTAAGGCCTTATGGCTAAACCAGTGCAGTTTTTCCTGGTGATAACAGCTGAATGCCAGCAGATCCTCAACTAGAGAAGGGATTATTCAGATCCCTACTTTTGAGCCTGGTAGATGATCTAGTATACGCTGAGTCACCTAGAGGTACTTTTTAAACTGAAAGTTATGTCTCTCTGATTAAAAGAAAGAGACATGTATAATTAGCACTGCAAAAAAAAACTATATTTCATCTTCATTTGGCATACAATATTTCAAAAGTAAAAAAAATGTCTGTTTGAATAAATTGACACCTATTACATTCTGTTTCATCTCTCTTTCACCATTTTTGTTTCATTAGAAGAAAAAGAAACCTGGAGGATTTGATATTGAAGCTGTTTTAACATGGTTACAATTTAAATGAATCTCGTTTTATTACTTTTATACTTTTCAACAAAGACATTTTCGGCTACTGTATTTAGTCAATCTCTGTAATAATCCATGGTGAGTGTCATTTTATAGGACTGCAGCTGTATGTCTTATGTTTTCTCAAACATTCTTGGCTTTTAGGAAAACCATAATGCCGTCCAATGGTTTACACTGAAATCAAAGCGCCACTCATTGGTTTTACTGCTCATCTTGATCAGCCGGGTGATAAAATCAGCCTGTTTTTTGCAAAATCAAATTGAGTTAGTCTGAAAAATTTTTTGTTGAGAATCGCAGAAAAAATTGAATTTCCCATAATGCCTGTTGCATAAGTTAGCATGCTGCCAATCAGCAGCCAGGGCACCTTGCTGAATTCCCCAAATGTGTCTTTTATCTTGCATCTGTGCAGCAGTTTTATTGGACATCTACATCACATGACCTAGCCATATCTAGAAGACACAGAGTAACCAGTGGCCATTTTACAGTTGAGCATAGTACAGAAATACTGCATCACTTTTATATACCTGTATAACACATGGTCAGTTGTTAATCGGGATAGATATTCTGCAGAGGATATTGCTGCTACTGTGAAAGCTTGTATACTTGCAGAGAACTTAAACGGGGTTCTACTGGAGGGAGCAGAAAGAGAACATGCATCATGTTTATATGCCTATATGAAACATGATCTGTACTTTGGAAGCCACTATATTTTGGCGGCTATCAATGCACATAGCAGCTAAGCAGAAAAAAATATGCTTTGGCATGGGGAATATTGTAGTTTGTGACCTCAGACGTCATTCCATTTTCTGCAAACTACAAAGTTAACTGATAAGTTGTATAAAAATACACAAAAAGTAAACAAAAAAATTAAATAAATAACATGAAAACATAAAGAAAACAAGGGGTAGAGGAAGTGTTAGGGGGGGGGGGGTGGAGGTGGTAGAGGAAGAGCCAAGTTGGTGCTTCAAGTGGCTCCCACTAAAGCAACATATCTACGTTCTGCAGGAGGCGAGGCAAGCCCACTGCCATTCCTTAGAAATAGTTCTGCCCATGCATTACATTCCCAGCACGCAGAACAGCTCATATAGTGGATGCCACAGCATGCCTCAAGTACCACCACCTTCTCTTTCTCCCAGTCACAGGCACACAGCAGTCAGTTTGAACCAGTAAGCTAACTCCCCCCCCCCATACTTAACCTCATGCCAAATCCCCCGCAGAGGAAGATGAGGGTTGGTAAATCTACATGGTCAGCCCTCTCAAGACAAAGTATACTCAGTGGAATGTGGAAACAGAGGTACAAGCTCCCGGGGCGCACTGTTAACATAGAGTCCACAAAGAAGAAGAAAGATGATGAAGAGGAGGTTGAAGATAAGATGAGGTGCTTAACCCAACATGGACAGACAGGGAGACTCGTTATAGCAGCTCACAGGGGAAGGAGGAAGAAGTGGACATTGTGGGGAAGCACCCTACCAAGACAGTGAGTAGGGTGTCGCAGAAAAGCAAAGGGGCAGTGCCACTACCCTCAGGTAGTACTAGTCACAGTAGAAACATCAGGCCCCCAGCTAGGTCTGCTCATAGGACGTGTGCAGCCTGAGCATTCTTTGAAACCATATGTGACGACAGAAGAGTGGTCGTCTGTAAGATCTGCGGTAAGCATTTAAAACATGGCAAGAACATAAACAACCTCAAAGCAACATGTATGAAGAGTCGCATGAACTACCACCACACACCACCTTGGAAAGCCCACATTGACCAGAGGGCAATGAGTCAGTCGCACCCTGCTCCCTCTTCTACTGCCTCTTCCTCCATCATCCTTCCTGTTCATGCAGTAGCCTCTGAGCACAGAGAGACTGTTTTGTGTACAGCAGTAGCACACCTACTTCAGGCCTCTCCTCTGCTATTGATGATCGGGCTGCAAGCTTCAGATCCAGGAATGGGAAACAGAAAGCAGAAGCTAAGCTGTCACCATCACCGCCTTCATCGACATCTGCTCCATATTCCAGCATGTCCCAGGTCAGCAGCCAGCTCTATCGCCCCATAGCTATAGAAACGTTAAAAAAAATACCACAAAAAAAACATAGAGTCTGAACGCAAGCATTGTACAGCTGCTTGAAATAGAAAAGCTGCCCTCCAGGCTAGTGGACACAAATGCCTTCTGCAATATGATTCTTTATGCTAACTCACAGTACCAGATGCCCAGCCACCATTTATTTGCCCAAAAAGCCATCCGTGCCCTGCACCACCATTTGAGTGATAATGTGTCGCTAGCATTGAAGAACGCTGTCAGTGACAGGGTGTACTCTATCATGAACATGTGGCCCAGGAAGCTTGACCAGGGGCATTACATATCTCAAACAGCACATTGGATCAATGTACTGCAGGGGAACACTTCTCTCCCCATTACGGCAAATTTCTCCAGCTCCCCTCTGTCTTAGGGCTCTTTCTCACGAGCGTAGGCATTTTTATGTGTGCTCGCTGGCGCTGTAAAAACGCGTGAAGACACTCTGCTTTTTTCCGCTCATATTATATATTTAAATGTACCTAATTCTTCTGCTCCTGTAATGTGGCCTATTGAAGAAGTCTGTCCAATTTTGTAACGCATAGCCCCAATAAAAATGATCCTTGATCCCATCTGGCTTCACTGGTAAAAAACAGCAGCGCCATTACTCCATTTTTTCTTACATTTATTGCATTGATATACCGGACTCGCGGCTGTCCTATTGCATTCTCTATCTAGTGCTTTTCCACTAGTGCTCCCAGGTGAGCACATTTGCTCTAAACATTTAATCTTCTATTTTGGTGGTATCTGCGCTACAGATGTACTTTTTTTTCCTATTTATTTTTCGGGTCAAATCCTAACTGCAGCTATTTTGACTTGATAGCTTGATGACTTGATAATGGCAGCATAAACCGACAACTAGGAGGCACTAACTGCATACAGATTCAGGGCTCAGTCAGATGAGCACTTTTTTTCACAATGCTGGCAGCGCACAGAACACGCTTCTAATAGAAAATCAATAGACGCGCTCACATGAGAGAATGTTAGGCGCAAAAAACGGTATGCACCTAAAAAAGATAGGACATGCTGCAGGTAACATGTAGCTCCATGGTACGTACAAAAGATAGGACCTGTCCTATCTTTGGTGCGAGCTATGCAGGAGTTTCCATTGACTGCTATGGGAGCAGGAGTTTATGAAAACTCCTGTGGAGGAAAAGAAGATTCCCAGCTGCTTACAGCAGAAAATTTAAAACCTGCTGCCCAGAAGCACATTTTAAATGTCCCGCTGTAAACTCCTATTAGTCCCGGCGGGAATGAAGGAACTCCCTGAGGGTTCCCTTCATTCCCGTGGGGACTAACAGGAATTTACAGTGAGAACTGTAAAATGTTCTGGGCAGCATGTTTTAAATGTCCTGCTGTAGACAGCGGGGTATTCCTCTAGCCCCCGATGCTGGTCAATTCCCCAGGAGTGGGGGGCAGTAGGGAACTCCCTCTCTCCGAGGGATTTCCCTATAGCAGCAAGAGAGAGGGGGTGGGGTTATAGGGCTTTCCCCAAGGGCTTCCTCAAGAGCATGGGGTGAGGGGTTGGAGCTAGAGGGATCTGCTCTCTAGCCCCAACCCCTCTATACTTGCTATGGGGAATCTCTGTGAGAAGCCCTATAGCCCGCCCACTCTCTGTGCGCTATGGGGATATCCCTCAGGGGTCCCTAGAGAAGGGAGAGAGAGCATGGGACTATGGATTAATCCCCTATAACAGGGAGAGAGTGGAGCTATGGGGGATTTCCCCATAGCAGGGAGAGAGAGCGGAGCTATGAGGGATTAACCCATAGCAGAGAGAGACAGAGCTGGGCTATTACTTTCAGAGCCACCTGCCTGCAACAGCTCTGATTAGCCCTGCCACTGATCGCAGCTGTTAAACCCTTAATGCTGCCGTCAACTCTGACAGTGGCATTTAAATGCCCTGATCAATGTTCGGGGATCCTGAATAGAGATGAGCGAACGTACTCGTCCGAGCTTGATACTCGTTCGAGTATTAGCGTGTTCGAGATGCTCGTTACTCGTGACGAGTACCACGCGATGTTCGAGTTACTTTCACTTTCATCTCTGAGACGTTAGCGCGCTTTTCGGGCCAATAGATAGACAGGGAAGGCATTACAACTTCCCCCTGCAACGTTCAAGCCCTATACCACCCCCCTGCAGTGAGTGGCTGGCGAGATCAGGTGTCACCCGAGTATATAAATCGCCCCCTCCCGCGGCTCGCCACAGATGCGTTCTCACAGAGATCAGGGAAAGTGCTGTCTTGCTGGAGTTGCTATAGGGAGAGTGTTAGGAGTATTTTAGGCTTCAAGAACCCCAACAGTCCTTCTTAGGGCCACATCTAACCGTGTGCAGTAGTGTGGAGGTTGCTTTTTGCAGTGTTGCACATTTTTTGCGCCCTGCAGTAATTATACATAGTCCAGGGCCAGTAGTGGTGGTGAGACAGGGACAGAAGACATATTTATTGAATATAGGCAGTGGGCGTTTCCAAAAGCATTTGGGAAAAAAAATCTATTTGGGCTGCCTGTGACTGTCCTCAGTGTACTGGGTCTGTGCTGGGGGTCGTTGTCCTAATTCATACGGAGCCAGCTAAGTGTTACAGCAGGCTTGTGCAAAATTATTTCCTGGCTCTGTGTTGGCTGTTACATCACCGCTGTATTCCAGTCCACAGTGCAACAGTCTGCAGTTATTTTACATACTCCAGGGCCAGTAGTGGTGAGGCAGGGACAGAAGACATATTTATTGAATAAAGGCAGTGGGCCTTTCCAAAAACATTTGGGAAAAAAAATCTATTTGGGCTGCCTGTAACTGTCCTCAGTGTACTGGGTCTGTGCTGGGGGTAGTTGTCCTCCTAATTTATACGCAGCCAGCTAAGTGTTACAGCAGGCTTGTGCAAAATTATTTCCTGGCTCTGTGTTGGCTGTTACATCACCGCTGTATTCCAGTCCACAGTGCAACAGTCTGCAGTTATTTCACATACTCCAGGGCCAATAGTGGTGAGGCAGGGACAGAAGACATATGTATTGAATATAGGCAGTGGGCCTTTCCAAAAACATTTGGGAAAAAAAATCTATTTGGGCTGCCTGTGACTGTCCTCAGTGTACTGGGTCTGTGCTGGGGGTAGTTGTCCTCCTAATTCATACGCAGCCAGCTAAGTGTTACAGCAGGCTTGCGCAAAATTATTTCCTGGCTCTGCTGTGCGTTCCGTAAGCGAAGTCAACCTCCAACCACAGGCCAATAAGTGGCACATTTAATTACAGCATTCTGTTTCTGCACTACTGGTAATACAGCATGCTGAGGGGTAGGGATAGGCCTAGAGGACGTGGACGCGGGCGAGGACGCGGAGGCCCAAGTCAGGGTGTGGGCACAGGCCGAGCCAGTGCGGTGGCCAGGGGTAGAGGCAGGGCCAGACCGAATAATCCACCAACTGTTTCCCAAAGCGCCCCCTCGCGCCATGCCACCCTGCAGAGGTCAAGGTGCTCTACGGTGTGGCAGTTTTTCACAGGGACGCCTGACGACCGACGAACAGTGGTGTGCAACCTTTGTCGCGCCAAGATCAGCTGGGGAGCCACCACCACCAGCATGCGCAGGCATATGATGGCCAAGCACCCCACAAGGGGGGACGAAGGCCGCTCACCGCCTCCGGTTTGCACCACTGCCTCTCCCCCTGTGCCCCAACCTGCCACTGAGATCCAACCCCCCTCTGAGGACACAGGCACTACCGTCTCCTGGCCTGCACCCACACCCTCACCTCCGCTGTCCTCGGCCCCATCCACCAATGTCTGTCAGCGCACCGTTCAGCTGTCGCTAGCGCAAGTGTTTGAGCGCAAGCGCAAGTACGCCGCCACGCACCCGCACGCTCAAGCGTTAAACGTGCACATTGCCAAATTGATCAGCCTGGAGATGCTGCCGTATAGGCTTGTGGAAACGGAGGCTTTCAAAAGCATGATGGCGGCGGCGGCCCCGCGCTACTCAGTTCACAGTTGCCACTACTTTTCCCGATGTGCCGTCCCAGCCCTGCACGACCACGTCTCCCGCAACATTGTACGCGCCCTCACCAACACGGTTACTGCCAAGGTCCACTTAACAACGGACACGTGGACAAGCACAGGCGGGCAGGGCCACTATATCTCCCTGACAGCACATTGGGTGAATTTAGTGGAGGCTGGGACCGAGTCAGAGCCTGGGACCGCTCACGTCCTACCCACCCCCAGAATTGCGGGCCCCAGCTCGGTGCTGGTATCTGCGGCGGTGTATGCTTCCTCCACTAAACCACCCTCCTCCTCCTCCAACGCAACCTCTGTCTCGCAATCAAAATGTGTCAGCAGCAGCAGCACGTCGCCAGCAGTCGGTGTCGCGCAGCGTGGCAGCCCAGCGGTGGGCAAGCGTCAGCAGGCCGTGCTGAAACTACTCAGCTTAGGAGAGAAGAGGCACACGGCACACGAACTGCTGCAGGGTCTGACAGAGCAGACCGACCGCTGGCTTGCGCCGCTGAGCCTCCAACCGGGCATGGTCGTGTGTGACAACGGCCGTAACCTGGTGGCGGCTCTGCAGCTCGGCAGCCTCACGCACGTGCCATGCCTGGCCCATGTCTTTAATTTGGTGGTTCAGCGCTGTCTGAAAAGCTACCCACACTTGTCATACCTGCTCAGAAAGGTGCGCCGGGTCAGCGCACATTTCCGCATCTCCAAGACGGACGCTGCCACCCTGCGGACCCTGCAACATCGGTTTAATCTGCCAGTGCACCGACTGCTGTGCGACGTGCCCACACGATGGAACTGTACGCTCCACATGTTGGCCAGGCTCTATGAGCAGCGTAGAGCTATAGTGGAATACCAACTCCAACATGGGCGGCGTAGTGGGAGTCAGCCTCCTCAATTCTTTACAGAAGAGTGGGCCTGGTTGGCAGACATCTGCCAGGTCCTTGGAAACTTTGAGGAGTCTACCCAGATGGTGAGCGGGGATGCTGCAATCATTAGCGTCACCATTCCTCTGCTATGCCTCTTGAGAAGTTCCCTGCAAAGCATAAAGGCAGACGCTTTGCACTCGGAAACGGAGGCGTGGGAAGACAGTATGTCGCTGGATAGTCAGAGCACCCTCATGTCTATATCTCAGCGCGTTGAGGAGAAGGAGGAGGGGGAGGAGCATGAGGAGGAGGGGGAAGAGACAGCTTGGCCCACTGCTGAGGGTACCCATGCTGCTTGCCTGTCATCCTTTCAGCGTGTATGGCCGGAGGAGGAGGAGGAGGAGGAGGAGGAGGAGGATCCTGAAAGTGATCTTCCTAGTGAGGACAGCCATGTGTTGCGTACAGGTACCCTGGCACACATGGCTGACTTCATGTTAGGATGCCTTTCTCGTGACCCTCGCGTTACACGCATTCTGGCCACTACGGATTACTGGGTACACACAGTGTACACACTGCTCGACCCACGGTATAAGGAGAACCTTTCCACTCTCATTCCCGAAGAGGAAAGGGGTTCGAGAATGATGCTATACCACAGGGCGCTGGTGGACAAACTGATGGTAAACTTCCCATCCGACAGCGCTAGTGGCCGAAGGCGCAGTTCTGAGACCAGGTAGCAGGGGAGGCAGAGATATCAGGCAGCATGTACGCACAGGCAGGGGACCATTATCCTAGGCCTTTGCCAGCTTTCTGGCTCCCCAGCAAGACTGTGTCACCGGTCCCCAGTCAAGGCTGAGTTGGCGGGAGCACTGTAAAAGGATGGTGAGGGAGTACGTAGCCGATCGCACGACCGTCCTCGGTGACGCCTCTGCCCCCTACAACTACTGGGTGTCGAAGCTGGACACGTGGCCTGAACTCACGCTGTATGCCCTGGAGGTGCTTGCTTGTCCTGCGGCTAGCGTCTTGTCAGAGAGTGTGTTTAGTGTGGCTGGGGGAATCATCACGGACAAGTGTACCCACCTGTCAACCGACAGTGCCGACAGGCTTACACTCATCAAGATGAACAAAGCCTGGATTTCCCCAGACTTCTCTTCTTCACCAGCGGACAGCAGCGATACCTAAGCAATACGTAGGCTGCACCTGCGGATGGAAGCATCGTTCTCTATCACCATCAAAAACGGGGACCTTTTTGCTTCATCAATCTGTGCATAATATTTTTCCTCCTCCTCCTGAAACCTCACATAATCACACCGAACGGGCAATTTTTCTTAGGCCCACTAGGCTCAGTCATATAATTTTTGTAAACAATTTTTATACGTTTCAATGCTCATTAAAGCGTTGAAACTTTCACCTCAACCAATTTTTGTTTTAACTGGGCTGCCTCCAGGCCTAGTTACCAATTAAGCCACATTAACCAAAGCGATTAATGGGTTTCACCTGCCCTCTTGGTTGGGCATGGGCAATTTTTCTGAGGTACATTAGTACTGTTGGTACACCAATTTTTGGGGGCCCTCGCCTACAGTGTAATCAAATTAATTTTTAGCCCACCTGCATTACAGCTGATGTTACATCAGCTGTGTTGGGCACTGCAATGGGATATATTTATGTACCGCCGGTGGCTTCCTGGCACCCACCCATGCTGTCGGTCCACACGGAGTTGTAACTGCATGTGTCCACTTCTAAAGAACCCCAGTCTGACTGGGGCATGCAGTGTGGGCCGAAGCCCACCTGCATTAAGCACGACATTACCTCAGCTGTGATGGGCACTGCAATGGGATATATTTATGTACCGCCGGTGGGTTCCAGGGAGCCACCCATGCCGTGGGTCCACAGGAAGTTGTAACTGCATGTGTCCTCTTCTAAAGAACCCCAGTCTGACTGGGGCATGCAGTGTGGTCCGAAGCCCACCTGCATTAAGCACGACATTACCTCAGCTGTGATGGGCACTGCAATGGGATATATTTATGTACCGCCGGTGGGTTCCAGGGAGCCACCCATGCCGTGGGTCCACAGGGAGTTGTAACTGCATGTGTCCACTTCTAAAGAACCCCAGTCTGACTGGGGCATGCAGTGTGGGCCGAAGCCCACCTGCATTAAGCACGACATTACCTCAGCTGTGATGGGCAATGCAATGGGATATATTTATGTACCGCCGATGGGTTCCAGGGAGCCACCCATGCTGTGGGTGCACACGGAATTCCCATTGCAGAGTTGTACCTGCCTGTGACTATTTATAAAAAACCGCGGTCTGACTGGGGCATGCAGACACCTTGACAGAATGAATAGTGTGTGGCACATAGGTTCCCCATTGCTATGCCCACGTGTGCAGCTCCAGATGGAGGTGGCACAGGATTGGATTTCTCATTGCTTCTGTACAGCATTGTGGGCTATCGCCCCGCCCCTTTTAAAGAGGGTCGCTGCCTAGCCGTGCCAACCCTCTGCAGTGTGTGCCTGCGGTTCCTCCTCATGGCAGACGCACTTATAAATAGACATGAGTGTGGCGTGGCATGAGGGCAGCTGAAGGCTGGGCAGGGACAGTTTGGTGTGCGCTGTGGACACTGGGTCGTGCGGGGGGGGGGGGGGTTGGTCAGCATGTTGGAGGTAGTGTGGTGCTTAGCTAAGGTATGCATTGCTAATGAGGGCTTTTCAGAAGTAAAAATTGTTGGGAGGGGGGGCACTCTTGCCACTATTGTGGCTTAATAGTGGGACCTGGGAACTTGAGATGCAGCCCAACATGTAGCCCCTCGCCTGCCCTATCCGTTGCTGTGTCGTTCCCATCACTTTCTTGAATTGCCCAGATTTTCACAAATGAAAACCTTAGCGAGCATCGGCGATATACAAAAATGCTTGGGTCGCCCATTGACTTCAATGGGGTTCGTTACTCGAAACGAACCCTCGAGCATCGCGATAATTTTGTCCCGAGTAACGAGCACCCGAGCATTTTGGTGCTCGCTCATCTCTAGTCATCAGTAGTTGACGGATTGGGGACCACTGCTTGGGATCCCCATCCATCAGCTGATCGATACATCTATTCCTGACTAGGAGAGGAGCAGGAAGTGCCGTGGCAGCATGGCTATTTCATTCATTTCAAAAGGAGTGAAGCGGGCGCCGACACTTCCTGCCCTCAATGCTGATGACAACGTCCAGCCAGCTGCATGTTATCATCAGCGCCCCAAAGGATTGGTCATCAGTGAAAATGGTCTGACAACCCCTTTAAACTTACACAACTTTTACCCACTGTTTACTATCTTTGCTTAAGTATATTTCCCTGTCTTTATTAGTTGTAATAAAAATATATATTATTCCATGTCCAGTGTCCATCTTGTATCCTGAACTCTGAGTCGCCTACCGTGGCAGTCCTAGTTCTGCAGTGTTAAACATTGAGCTGCCACCATGCCACCTGAATATTTGGTGCAATGAGTAATTTGTCTTTTGCACCAGGTTATTTCTGTATTAGTTTAAAATGTGAAATATTGTGTAAATGGCATTCTGGAAGTCTAGTTGTCACGACCTTCAGCACTTAGGGTCACTGATTCCTATCCTTGCAATTGGTTTATTGTCTCAGTTGGCAGAGACAAACATCAGTCTTGTACTTGCTAAGTTTTCCATTTTCCTAGAGCTTATGTGCAGCGGCAGCAGTACAGGGCAGAGGTCTCTCATGTCTAGTGTCCGTGTCAGGTGTCAACTTCTCGGATTGTGACACCCTAGATTCTAGGGCCTAGAAGATGTTACAGTAAATATCAGTCTATTCTGACATTAGCATCAGATCTAAAATTAATTTATTGTAAATCTGTAAATATACAGTAGAACTACAGAATTTAGTTACAGGATGGCTTGAGCTACTAATGGCAGCTGCAACACTGCCCATAGAGGTTATGACATAGCTTTACTTAGACCATAACTGGTGAATAAATCTATATCGCTTTGCAGAGTTAACCCCTTTGTGACCAGTCTATTTTGTGTTTTAAGGACAAAGCTATTTTCATCATCTCATTGCAAGACTTATAACTTGTTGCTATTGCCGTATGATGGCTTGTATTTTTTGGAGGGTGTTGTGCATTTTACAGTTTGGCACTGCTCTAGTAGTGCGATCTACTAAGCTTATGATGGCAGCCTGGGCCTAATAGGCTGAGTTACATCGCAGGCTTTGTCAAGCTTCTAGCTGCCATGGGAAAACATTGATACCCTGCAATCATGCTGTGGAGTGCCTAACAGTAATAGAAAGAGTCATATGCTTACATGCTTAAAGTGCCTGCACCTGAGCTTTCTTCCCAGTGCCACCAATGATTTTAATTTGACTTCTCATGTAAAAGCCGACATAACAGGTTTACAGAATGGCACTGGGTCTTCTTGGCTGGTGACGTCACTTGTGAGATGACATGTACCTGACCACCCCTTTGGTGGTTCAGCGCCTCGGTGAATGTGTTGATTTAACATACTTTTGGACACAGGGAGCCCAAAAATTTTAGCTTTGACTGGAGTTCAGCTTTGAGCTCCCTCTCACCATGGGCCCTAGGGCAGTGGCATAATATTTATTCCCAAGGGCATGCATATTGTACAGGTAGACCATACGGATATTATGAAGCACTTAGGCAGAGGGTTACTCCTATGACCATTTTCTGCTAGTTGGCAAAAACCCATGCAGGACAGCCTTCTATAGAGGGACTGCATTGATAGCAAAGAAGAGTTGGGTTATAGAATTAGCCATGTAAAAGTCTTGTAAGTCTTGTAAGGTCATGTAAAAGTCTTGAAGGGAGAACCAAATACCAAGCCCTTCTATTCTGGGTGCCAAGCCCAGTACTATAATGGGATGCACATTTTGATCTTTGCAATAAAGCCATCCACTGGGTACGGTATTGATTGTTGAGTGTCTTACAAGGCAATGGTGGCTACTAGTTTTTCTCATCATGATTGGCCAGGCAATAAAATTGGGTTAAATTTTGCTGAATTGGATTGGAGCATCCTGATGCAATTTTTTCGCAAAAATCGCCAAAACATTAGCACTTTGCATTGAGCAGAATGGACAAGTGTGTTGGCTTGCAGGGCTGGAGGTCTAGGCTTGAATGGGAACTTGAACTTGCAAATTTGAATCTGGGACCCCACCACTACAAGGCAGCAGTGTGTTAACCACTGGTCCATCATCACCACCTCCATTGTTGTTCAAGTATGCCAAATTAGAGAACCCAATTTTTGCTCCTATTGATTTTAATGGAAGTCGGAATAGGGAATCACGATTCACAATTATTTGGTAAAGTTGGGTCAGTCACTTCCGACCCTATTATTTCCATAATTGCTCAACACTGTGCCTACCAACTTCTGCCCTGCTTATTTACATAACCTTACCTTGACAAGGAAGTGATCCTTACTACCCATCAATGAAGAAATTAGATAATAGAGGGGATTTTGTAGAATTGCTGTACATACAAGTCAATTTTCTTACATACAAGTCAAGTTCAAATTTCGTTCACTAGGGGCAAATGTACACTTTTAACAGGAGCTACACTTGTATTGGGTATTAATGCTGGGTCGGAGCCGGTCTCTTGTGTTGCTGTTTTTGAAGATCAGTCTGAATTTGATCAATAGAAAGCTTGCAATGTATTCCTAAAATTCTTGCCCCTGTTTTGTCTGCATTCCTGAATCACAGGAACACATTAAAGAATGCAGGGCTTATAAGGAATTCACTGGCTAGAATGTTACTGCCGAGAAAATATTATTATATGATTATGTCGTGTCTAAAAATATGAGGGCTTATGTTCTCTCCCTTGCCTTGCTCATACATTCACTAACCTCTAATCCCATCTCTTGGATATCTCTCAGCTATCTAATTGATCTTGGAACTGTCCAGGCCATATCCTTTTGCACCTGTTATGAACATGGCACTATACCAGTTAGCAATTTTCCTTTGCAACAGTAAAGTATGGATTTATTTCAAGGGGTTGCTTACAATAATAAACCCTACTTTTCTTTCAGGAAGCTGTGCCATTCTTGTCCAAGGGTTTTGTCTGGTTTTACAGCATTACTTGAATGGGCCAGAGCTAAAATAACAGACACAGCCCGTGAAGAAAGCCTGGTGCTGTTTCCAGAAACAAAAGAAGACCTCTTTAAAGCAAAATAGAACAACTCTCAAAGGTAAGTGAACAGTCAGGGTAGAAAGGTGAATAGGAAATGAAAAGGGGAGATGAACAAAACATTTCATCCTATCCCCTAACACAATATAACTTTATGACTATCACAAATGATCTTGAATTGTTGTGCAAATCTATCTAGAATTAATTATGATATTATTATAAATATTATTGGTTTCTTGAAGCCACCACTAGAGGGAGCATGAGAACTTGCCGTATACGGCTTTATTATTGAGTTCAATGCACCATCAGTATGCAGAAATCTACAAACCTCTAGTGGTGGCTGAAAGCAGCAAGATGTTTAACATTCAACTCTACTGTAATGACATTAAGGTAGAAATTCTATTTAACGCAATGATATCAACATCTAAATGTAGTGCATTGGATTGACTTAAAATTTAAAACAACATGGAAAGTACTTTCAAAAACCAGCAATAATGCAATCACAAATCATTATGAGATAATGGTCACATTTGTGTTACTAAAATAATACAACATTTTGCTCTTTGTTTGTAAGAAAAAGAAAATCCTCTCAGTAGTAGCTGCTTGCTGAGACTCCTCTGCTCTGCTGTTCCGATGAATGGTTAGTATGATATTTATTTCTTTGCCGGAGGTCTGGTTGCCATGTCAGTAGTGTGCCTACCCTCCACTCTCTTGTGGGAACACTACTGCAGGTGTCATTTAGCTTTTCAAAGAGAAGTAGACTTTAATAGTTCATTATATACATTGCACACAACCCGAAAATATCAACTAAATTGCCCTTGTGTGATTTTCCTAAAAATAATAGAAGCTTCATATAATTAGATGTTGCTGATTCTACATGGTGACATTGTACAATAAAATGTGATTGTTCTCAGCAAGAAAAACCAAGTAATCTGAAGATATGATACCATTTAATGGCTAACAAAAATACATGATGTTACAGCAAGCTTTCGAACCTGTCAGTGTTCTTCCTCCGGCGTAATGAAAGATATCTGAAGAGGTATGCATGCACATATATATATATATATATATATATATATATATATATATATATATATATATATATATATTCCTGTGACAAAGCAGAGACATGGATGCGATTAATTTGCACTTAAAAGAATACTACAGCAGGATGAACAGAGAAATAAATAAATAGTTAAATAGTCGACTGATAAAGATGTGAAGGCTTTATGATCCCTGAATTAGTGTCAGGCGGTCACCAGGCCAGCAGTGTTATCTGTGCCACAGATACTATATACTTCCCATTCACGCATGATTCCTCTTGAAGAACCTAACACTGTGTTGAAAGTGTCAAAAGTTGTTATACATTTGTACTCCCAAATTCTTTTATGGCTTTGTGATACAACAATACCTGTTCCTTGAGATCTGATGTTGCTTTTGTTTCTAAAAGTAACAGAGCTTGACGTTGGGATGGATAGATGCAAAGACAGCCTTTGGGGAGTTGCGACCGCACTGGGATGCAACACTCATCTAGATGATGGGGGCACCACCACACATCTTCTTCCTTTTCAGACCTGCCAGCCCTGCTCCTGAAGCTCCAGCTGCTGGAAATGTTTAAGTTCTTTAACACAATCATTCATATGCGATCTTCACATACGACACAGTAGCTTCTTCGCTATTATTACTTAACGCTAGATGAACTCTTATTACTAAGTGGGAGCACTGAGGGGGTCACAAAGGGAGCCCTATTACTAAGTGGGGACATCAGGGGGTTTTATTGTTAAGTGTGGGCACCTGGAGGGTCCTTTTAGTAAGTAGCGTCACAGAGGGTCTAAGTGGGACTACAGCAGGCACATTTTTACTATATGGGGCACTGAAACTTTATTAGGGGTTGCAGTAGCTGGATGGGGAGAGTGTGCAGAGGCAAGTCGTGGCTGGAAGTACTCTCAATGGCAATCTGGGCCTAGGAAGAAGAAAATCAAATATAGACAACTCCAAGAACAGATATAACCTGTGATCACTGGAGGTAACTGCACTGTAATCACTGTCACTATACAGAGCCAGTATTTGAGTAGATTATATGGTAACTAAATTATTTAGAGGTATACTAAAGCTGAGCCACTGTATCTAAGCCTTTGATGTTATAAAGGTTGTCTTAGAAAATATACATCGTTTTTGAGGGATTCTGGTACTGTGTTGTTTAGTAGCTTGGATCTAGTGCTGTATTCATTCACTAAGCTTGGTTCTGGTGCTATATTTATGTTATGAGCTTGGTACTGGTACTGTATCTTTCTACTGAGGCTATGTCTGGTGACATATTAATAAACAGTATAAGGATAGAGGATTCACTGTCGATTTTCTGCAGCAGAAAATCATACCAAAATACATTGTAAAGTTCACACAAATTTGTTCAGATTTTAGTGCGGCTTTGATGTGGATTTTTTCCACTGCAGAAAATCCACAGTAAATCTACAACATGTGAATATAGCCTAAGGCCACTCACATACGGCGTTGGTAAAATGCTACGATTTCGATCTGCATTTTCGGATGCAGGTTACTGCGTTTGACAGTGTTTTTTTAATGCACCCCATCTTTCTGATGATGAGGTACGTTAAAAAGCGCAAAAACATGCCAAAATAGTACAGGCAGTGCTTGAAAATCACGGCATTAGAAAACATGGCATTTGAGTGCAGGTCTGCGAGGCCCCATTGAAATCAATGAGAGCATAGTACCACGATTAATGCGGCTGTAAAAACAGCATGTGTGAGAGTGGCCTAAGGGTAGGCTAGTGTCTTGTGCTGGCCTCTATGCTAAAATGTGCCAGGTAAATATATCATATATAGTTAAAATGATCTACAGATAGTGGGATAGAAAGATAGATAGATAGACATGAGATAGATAGATAGATAGATAGATAGATAGATAGATAGATAGATAGATAGATAGATAGATAGATAGATATGATATAGATAGATAGATAGATAGATAGATAGATAGATAGATAGATAGATAGATAGATAGATAGATAGATATGAGATAGATGTGAGATAATGATAGATAGATATGAGATAATGATAGATAGATGTGAGATAGATAGATATGAGATAGATAGATAGATAGATAGATATGAGATAGATAGATAGATAGATAGATAGATAGATAGATAGATAGATAGATAGATAGATAGATAGATATGAGATAATGATAGATAGATAGATAGATAGATAGATAGATAGATAGATAGATAGATAGATATGATATAGATAGATAGATAGATAGATAGATAGATAGATAGATAGATAGATAGATAGATGTGAGATAATGATAGATAGATATGAGATAATGATAAATAGATGTGAGATAGATAGATATGAGATAGATAGATAGATAGATAGATAGGTATGAGATAGATAGATAGATAGATAGATAGATAGATAGATATGAGATAATGATAGATAGATAGATAGATAGATAGATAGATAGATAGATAGATAGATAGATAGATAGATAGATAGATAGATAGATAGATATGAGATAGATAGATAGATATGAGATAGATAGATAGATAGATAGATAGATAGATAGATAGATAGATCCAGATGGTTTTCTCTTTAGCTTGACTCTTAACGCAATGTGATATCATGGTGTGTTCTGTTACCAGGGTGGTTTACTTCTGCTTTACAGTAGGCTTTGTTGTGTTAATATAAGAGAACAATATATTTTTAATGAGTTAAGATTTTCTGTGTTGTGCTATCACAATCAAGGTAAATTTTGTTGCATCTGTAGATAAAGGAAAAAAGGCCAGTAATCGGACTGAAATGTTGCAATGGATAAATAAAAGATGCCTGAATATACAGGGTGCCCCCCAAAACTGTATATACACTTCATCATGAAAAATATCAGCGTAAAAGCTTTATTACTAGATTGATTTAGACATCAAAGGATAACTGTAAGTCAGGTCTGACGTCTGCAATCATGTTAGGTGCTCAATGTGGTCACAATTAATATCCAGACACTTCTGATTTCTAAGAACTACTTCACGAACAACGCTGATTACAGGGTCCACAGTGATTGTTCTGCACAACATCTCAACGTCTTCCTACAGTGCAGTTAGTGTAGCTGGTTTTCTACAGTATGGGTAGGGTTCCCCATGGGTAGAAGTCGAGGAATATTAAATCAAGGAAACAAGGAGGGAATTTAACAGCACCTCTTCATCCAACCCAACGTCCAATGTCATCAAGATAGGCTCTTGTTGGATGAGAGGTCGTGTGGTGGTGGAAGTAAAATTACTCATCACGTAACGTGCACAAATGACTGGTAGAATGGATATGGCAGTGAATGTGTCTTCAAAAAGAATGGTCCAGTTTAACCCCTAGATGGCATTGAGCCCTGGCAAATCGACTGCTTTGTCCACATGGTTAGATAGATATATAGGATAGATAGATAGATAGATAGATAGATAGATAGATAGATAGATAGATAGATTGATTGATTAGATAATGATTTTTCTTAGGAAAAAGTAAAATTATATAATTGCTTCTGCCTGCTTTTGCCTTTTGCTTTTGCCTCTATTAGGCTGCATTCACATGAACGTATATCGGCTCGGTTTTCACACCCAGCCGATATACGTCTCCTCATCTGCAGGGGGGGGATGGAAGAGCCAGGAGCAGGAACTGAGCTCCCGCCCCCTCTCTGCCTCCTCTCCGCCCCTCTGCACTATTTGCAATGGGGAGAGGCGGGACAGGGGCGGGGCTAATTCTCTGAACTTGGTCCCGACCCCGTCCCGCCTCCTTTTATTGCAAATAGTGCAGAGGGGTGGAGAGGAGGCAGAGAGGGAGCGGGAGCTCAGTTCCTGCTCCTGGCTCTTCCATCCCCCTCCTGCATATGAGGACGACGTATATCAGCTCGGTGTGAAAACCGAGCCGATATACGTTCGTGGGAATGCAGCCTTAGGAAAGCTCCTTACATATGGATTTATGCATTGAGGATCTATGATCCTTACTTAAATTACTCACTGATAGCAAAGTTTTGAAAAGTGCAATAGATCGGTCACTTTTTGTTCCTTCAACTTGAAATCTTTTGAAATATTACATTACAACAGTTAAAAGCATCTTAGTGAATGATAACAATTCAACCATCCAATTTAACTTAAGTACAATTGGTCCCATAAAAATGTAATAAGCTTTCTAATAATTCAGATGTGACTTTCTATCATTTTAAGGAAAATAATAATACATTATAACCATAATCTTCTATGCGTCTTTTGTATTATGGTCTACGTGTTTCCCAGTAACACCACAACAAAGTGCCTCATTACAACAAAGTCTTTCAGCTCTATTAATGGTGAGAGAAGTATCAAAAGGTATTTAAAAGGCTATTGTAGGAAACAGCGGGGTACTCAAGTGAAAACATTAAAAGTCATGTACTGTCAGTAAAACATGCTCTTCTTTGTGTAATTTGAAAGGATTACAACAGCCTACTATTTGTCAGCGTCTCCACAGTTCACTGGAAGTTAAGTGTTGTAGCACACTCAAAGACAATGTAATGTAGAGTGCTGCCTATTGGGCTTCAAGAGGAAAGAAGACCCCTGGATAGTGCAGTAATATCTGACCACTGGTCTATTCAAAACTACAACATGATCATAATTAAACTAGAGGCATAGAAGTGAAAAAAAAATGATTGGGCAGGGAAATAGCTGATTAGTATTATATTTGCACATAGCTAAGGCATATAAAGGGTGCCAAATCCCATTGATAAGTGCAGTGCCTTTATATGCCTTATCTATATGCAAGTATACTAGGCAGCCATCCCTAGGTCCATATGTGAGTGGTATGTGAGGTAGCCCTCACATGGTAGGTATGTGGGTGGTTACTCATCAGTATCTTACTCTTGTGCAATGCTCCTCTATATAGCAATCTGCGTGTTTGCATTCTGCTGGGAAGTGATGTTTGTAGCAAGGACCAGAGTTAGGTATAGAGTAGCACAGTACTAAGGAGTGGGCAGAAGACAAGGTCAGAATTGTAAGCAAGCATCAGAATTTAGAAAAGATGATAAAACCTGACAGAATGTGCAGGAGCAAGATTAGAAGAGCAATCAGATGACTCTTAGGGTGCCTTCACATGAGCGTGTGCGTACATAGATGCGCACCCCCATTCGTGCAAAAACACGCGTGTGTGAAGGTCTGTGCATTGCCTTCAATGGAGCCGTGGCTACTGCCGGCAGCTCCATTGAAGGCAAGGGTCTGCTGGTACCCCTTATTTGTTTCTCAGGGAAGAGCTTTACATATAAGAATATAAAAAAAAAAATATATATATATATATATATATATATATATACTTACCTGTCCGCCACTGCTGTGTCCCCTGCGGGGATGAAGAACACATCTGCCACATGCGGCAGATGTTTTCTTCATTCCTTCCCTGCTGCACCTGTAGCAGATGTGACAGATGCAGCAAAGGAGTTCTTCATCCCCGCGGGGAATAAAGAATTCCCTAGCGCAGCTAGAGGATTCAGCTGCCAGGACCCCTTAATTGTTTTTCAGGGAAAAATAAAAAACAAAACATACTCACCTTTCTTCAGCTGCCGGGGCTCAGCGGCGTCCTCTCTGCGCTGTCCCCGGCTCTGCACTGAAGCTCTTTCAGTAGCCAGGAAAATCTGTCATTCATTCATCGAGAGCTGCCTGTGATTGGCTGAGCCCTGGCAGCTAAAGAAAGATGAGTATGTTTTGTTTTGTTTTTTTACACTAGTTTGGGTTGTTTTTTAGGGAAGGGAAAATTTAGGGAATATTTTTATTTATTTATTTACACTAAAAGGGATGATTTTCAGGGAAGAGCTTATATTTAAATCTCTTCCATGAAAATCACCTCAGGGCTGTCGGCAGACCATTGCCCTCAATGAAGCTGCCGGCAGCAGCCACGGCTCCATTGAAGGCAATGCGTGCATTTCCTATGGTGCATGCTTGTCTTATCTTTGCAGATACATGCCTGTAAAACACAGACATGTGAACCCACCATAGTGAATGCGGTGGTTGTAATAGACGTGTGTTTTTGTGCGCGCATATGCACGCACAAAAACACGCTCAGGTGCAGGCACCCTTATGCTGTATATACAGTAGGTTAGTTGGTGGAAATGGAACAACCAATGCAAGTGTACAGGATAACATGCGACTTTGGTAACCATTGACTATAGTGACTGGTGAATATATCCTATCCAGAATTAGTGCTGTGTCATTTGCCTCAACTCGTCATGATATCAAGATGTGTTATCTGTGGTAGGACCTATTGAGCCCACTGGGATATATGATTTCAATTTAACATGATTTTCCAAGATAATGGGACTAATTTTAATAACCCTGATAAGTGTAAAAAATAATCTACTGTCTAAGTGGTGGCCAAACTGTAGATTAATATCTACCAGTGGACCTCAGGTTTTTCTGTTGTTGGCTTCATTACTAATTAGAGAAAACTGCTGCCTCATAATATAGGTTCATGTTCCAATCACCACACATGGTAAATTTGCAAATCATACTGCATAGTGACACCAAGTCTTGACCAAAGCTAATAGCTGGTGTGGATCTCACAAACTCCCTCATAGCTAACGCAGATGTAGCAAACACTAACTTGACATTTAACACATTATGATAACTCATAATGCTGTTTGTCTGATGAAGGGGTCTCTGAGCTTTGAAAGATTGTGAATAGATTTTTTTGGTTAGCCAATAAAGGTATCACCTCTATAATACTTTAGTCTTTTTTCTACAAGAGTACTTAACACTACCTTGATTTTTCTGACTCACATGGTACCACACTACCTTTGCTGTGCATAATAACTCAACTACAATGCACTACAGTGCTGTAAAGTCAGTTACTACAGTCATGCTAACAATTGCTATATCTGTTGTAGCACCGCGGGGGTTAAAGAGCACTCCAAACCGTCACTTGTCTTTTCTTTAGGTTTATTTACACAGTCTTTAACAGTCAACATAAAGTAACTGGGTCTCCAGATAAACAGTAAATGATAGCAACAACGAAAAAGTCTCTGTTCAGGATTAACCCTCCTCAGCAGGTAAACTCCTCAGCTGAAGAAACCATACAAGTCCTCAGAGGTGCACAGACCTGTGGATGTCCAGAGCGCCGCTGGTCCTCATGCCCACACTCTCTGTGGCTCCAGTCCAAGGGCAGGCGTATCCCCTCCGGGGGTCCTGCTGCAATTAGATAGCGCCTCATCCACAGCGTCTCTCTCTCTCTTCACAGTGGAAGTCACACAAAGCAGTTGTAGGCTGTAACTCCCAGACACACACCTCCTGTTACCTTCCACCTGTCTCCTTAAATAGCAGGCTGGACAGGTGGTAAGATCTGGCCTGGAGTGGAAGAGGACCGGACTACCTCACAGAGGCTAATAACCTCTGTGACACATACCTTCCACTCCAGACCATTCCTCTTACCCTGTTAGGCCGCCTGCAGACGAGCGGGTCGGATCCGGTGGCGAGAATTCTCGCCGCGGGACCCAACCCGAGCGCCTGCAGGGATGAGCGCGTACTCACCCACGCCCGGTGGCCCCGGCTCTTTCATGTGCCGGCTGCCGGGCAGCTGGCGCATGCGCAGACCGGAGCCGCCGGCTGCGTGAGTGACGTTTCTGTGCGAGGCTCTGCGAGCCCCGCACAAAAATAGGATATGCCGCGGTTTGTTTGCCGCGGCCGTCTGCATAGGATTGCGTTTGTTAACGCAATCCTATGCAGGCTTTGATCGGCGGAAATCCCGCGGGAAATCCCGCCGCGGGATTTCCGCTCGTCTGCAGGCGGCCTAACAATGTATATACTCTAGCACAGAGCAAGGGAGAAGCATCATGGCCATGTATGAAGAAATCATAGCTGTGGAGCACTTGACTGCTTTGACTATTATAAGACACTTGAGACAGCTAATAAAGGATCATTTAAAATATTTTGCAGTGGTGTCTTCCACATGTCACATGTTCTTTTTCTTGGTTCCCTGATACATCATCAATCCTCATACTTCATAAAAACCAGATCTCACATTGAAAAAGTTTAACTAATTCTGGCCTAGGTGTAGGCTCAAGGAGAAGTCTAACACAGAGTCAAAATCAGGCCTTACTTCATCCATGGCAAAATTTAGTTCACTACCGTAACCCTGTATCTACTGTATATAACCTGGCCAATACAAAATAGCTTGTTGACCCCATTTGTTAGCCTGGGCACATGCCTTGCCAGGCCCCTTAGCTATACTCATATTCCAGTTGTAAAAATTGTATGCAGTCAAAGGTCAAGTGTCGATGTTGCGTATGATAGCCAATCAGACTCCAACAGAATGGCAACACTGACACTTAAACATGATGCTGGAATATTATTTATACACGAGGTCATTTAAAAAGTTTTATTCTAATTTCTGTGACTTTCTGACCCTGAATGTCCAAACTTTTACACTATTGGTTAATACTAGAGATGAGTGAGTATACTCGCTAAGGCACATTACTCGATCGAGTAGTGCCTTAGCCGAGTATCTCCCCGCTCGTCTCTAAAGATTCGGGGGCCGGCGGGGGTGACAGGTGAGTTGCGTCGGGGAGCGGACGGGAGAGAGGGAGATCTCCCCTCCATTCCTCCCCCGCCGCTCCCAGCCCCCCGCCGGCCCCTGAATCTTTAGAGACGAGCGGCGAGATACTTGGGTAAGGCACTACTTGAGCGAGTAATGTGCCTTAGCGAATATACTCGCTCATCTCTAGTTAATACCAGATTTAAACATAGAGACTTTGGGACTACAGTTGAAGGTTGACAGACCACCATGTTCCCAGCTGATATATTTCCAGAACTTTCTGGAATATGTTTAACTCATGAATGTAACATTTTTTGGTCCTCACCAGCTAAGCTAGAAATAAACAATATCAACTTGCATTTCCAATTGGCTGAATGATATGGTGTAATTTCTCTTAGATTTGCTCAGGCACACAGTTCTGTGACCTCTATTTAACATCCTTGACCCAAGTGTTTGTTCCCGCTAAATACAGATTTTATTTAATCTATTTAGTAGCGACAGTAAAAAAAATAAAAAGCTTTGAAAAATATATTTCTGTTATTACATTTCATGTCTGCGGCGTAACAAGACTTTTCATGTAATGAAGGTCATGTTCATTTTCACCAACCAAGTCTATTGTATTTCCAGCACACATCTTCTTTGATTTCCCAAGGTACGATCTGAAATACTAATGAAGTCACAATAGGTTTACCCTAGAAATATTCTTATCCTCTATATGTAACTTAATGCTTCTATCAGGTCATAAGGTTCTGAGGTATCTAAATTACATGCAAATTCGACACTAGAGAAGATCACAGGAGACACCCGTTCTTTCTCTTGTCGTATATGTCCAAGCAGTGTCAATTTCATGTATGACTGATTTTGAAAATCTGTGGTATATAATCCATTTTCAAGGCCTATTAATTCATGATGTGGCTTATGCAACAGCTTATAAAATATAAACACTATTTCATGAATGGTTTCTCCAGCAGAAGCAATTCATCTCTCACCTCTGCACTACTCCATGCATCGAGTTAAATGACTTCTTTTATTAAATCTAAAAACAAACATTTACATCTTAGAGATAGTAAAAATATAAAATATAATAAATCTCCTATCATTTAGAGAGGACGGGACTTAATGTGAGAGGTCGGTGAGATAATGCAAAGGGGAACATGTAATACATAAAGCAGAGGGATGAGGCTGTGGATGGAGCACACCGGTTAGCCAAAGTACTATACCCCAATTGTGTTCAGGAAAGGGATGCAGTCATTTTGTGAGCTGAATCACTTTCTAGAACCATTATCTGCACTGGCAAGGCAAAAGTCATACAAAGAGACTACAGGGCATACACTGCCATTTTGTTTCCAACAATACCTGTGTTTTCAGTTGTATTTACTGACTACATTGTTGTGATTATTGATTGAATGCAAATAAGGATCACACATAAGATAAGTTTCTGTTTGCTAAGTAAATAGTGCTTGATAAGTGATACCTGAACAACATATGAAAATTAAGACTATAGAATTTGAAGAAATGAAACTTATACTTAGGAAAAATGACAAAAATTGAATGCATACTCTAACAGAAGGCAGAAAGCAATGACAGAGTCCAAAATAAGGAGTCGGGGTCAGGGAGCACAGAAATCATGAGAGTCGGAGTCAGGCAAAAGGTCTGAGCCAGAAAGTATATGAATGGGGGCTTTGTCACAAATAGCTAATGAGATCAAATTGTTTTGGCATCTTCTACGAGGGGAGGATGTCTAAAATAGCAGGTGATGGCTGCTGTAATTGGTAGGGTATGGGAGTAGGGTGTGTGGGTTGGCCCTTGAAGAAGCATGCATAAACCCTAGGAGCAGAGGCCTGGGAGCGAGCAGAATCAGAGTATTGGTGTGCAGCAAGTGACAGTCAGCAGTATCTGACTGCAACCCCATTAGTATGACCCAGCAGGGATCCCAAGCAATCAGCTGTAATATGTTGGGGAATCTCGTAATGGGTGTTCAATTATCTTGTAGTGCCACTACAGGTGAAATTAAACATTACACAGTGTCCATTCAAAACAATACATTTTGGCAAATGGAGAGCCATGTGGTGCTACCACCTGCAAGATATTTTTGCTTGCTACTTGAGGGAGGGGTATTTCGACATGTCTGTCCACTGCTACAGAAAGTACTTTGACCGGTATGGTCCTTGGTACTCCTAGTTTTATTAATTGTAAAGAAAACATAGTATTCTTTGAAGTCGCAAGTAAAAATATCTCCCAGGCACCAGAACCACATGGCTTCATCCAGGAGTTTGTAATAACGAATGGAGAGTGACATAGTGCCAGCTAACATTTTGGCTCATTACTTCGAGGGTTACCTTGACATGTCTGTTCGCTACAGAAAGTACTCCGTTCGATCATTATAGTCTTTGCTATTCCTAGTTTTAATTGCAAAGAAAGCAAAGTATTTCTCGAAGTTGTGAGCAAAAATGTTTTGCATGCGCTAGCACCATATGGCTTGATTCAGACATTCACAATAGCAAATGATTACTTTCGTAATGGAGAGCCAGGTAACATTTTTGCCTCCAAGACATTTTTGTTTGCTATATTGACGGTTACTTTGACATGTCTGTTCACCGCAATGGAAAATAATGGCCAGAGTTGGAGTTTGTAAGGGCTCATTCACATAAGCATTAGGAGATTCCTTTGTCCAGCTCTGTTTGGGGAGCAGGAAAATGGCACCCCTGGTCGAACAGCTCCTTTTTATGACAGAACTGAACGGCCCTCCCCATTGACTGTAGTGGTGGTCAATTTGATTTTTTGTGAGTAGTTTGGCATTTGGCTGGAATTGTGCTTGTAGCACTATTTTGTTCTGCTTTCTAGCGGACATCAGTGATGGGAGTTCCAAAACACTCTTTGCAACTGCTCTCCACTCTGACCAAGAGATGAGGTCCTGAACAGCGGATCCACTCTATGAAATCAGTATTTACTATATGAACATGAGTATATGTTCTATACTATATGAGTATATAAACATCTGTGTTCTAAACCAGGCAACCCCGTTTAAGTGAAAGCTCAATTACATCTCATTCTTCTTTGCCTCAGACCTTTTCCTAATAGCCAGTAAGCATTGTACATTCCACAAAAGTGAGCAAAGGGATTTCCACAAATATTTATTCAGAACACAATATGGCAATATCTGTATTATTATTTAGGTGACAAGTTAAACAGAACCTGTCATCACCTTCAGACCCATAAACTAAGTAATGTGGCTCAAAGATGAGGAAATGTAGAGTCCCGCGAGCTGGGTTTCATGCTAGCCAGGTGTCCCATTACTGTGCTGTGTTCCCGCAACGTTGACACGTGCATATGTGTTTGTGCTCTTCCATAAAAATAAATGGGTGAGTTCATGTACAGAGCCATCTGAAAATAGTCACACTTTTGCATGCACCAATGTTGCGTAGGAACAGGGCACCCACTGAGTAATGGAACTCAGCTCCCTGCACTCTACATTTCCTCACCTTTAAGCCCCATAACATAGTTTAAGAAGCTGATAGGCTATGATAAGTTTCCTTTAACACCTTAACTCTCCATGATATATTTAAGGACTGTGGGTCCACCCATGAGCACAGATCTCAGGGACTAGACAGGAGTCTAGTCTGCCCACTGATTTGGACTTGATGGTTCCTCCAATCACCAACTCCATTCTAGCACCTGTAATATTAAAGTGACATAACCGATTTAACCCTTATGTAAGCACCCGGACTTATCAACGTTGTTTCTTACCCGGGGTCTCTAGTCTACTCTAGTCGGAGAAGACTGTAAGTAACGGACGTTCATTCTATTTCGAATTTTTGTGCGTAAACACATGTTCTTTGGCAGAAATACAGGTATTTATTGTAATAGTTTTCTCCCATTTTTACTGAAACGAGCTTTTAAAATATTTCTTTTTTCATTATGATATTATTATACATATTTATTCAAATATGAATACAATGCATTACAAATTCTATTTCATTAGGAGTCCGAACGCGTTCTGTTGTCCCTGTACTTTCAAGTGAGGTTAGGAAACCATGGAAGAATTATAATAAATACAAAGCTGGTGTCGACACTATGGACCAAATGTTAGGTAGATATACCACGCATCGGCGTACAAATAGATGGCCATTAGCCTTTTTTTACAACATTGTCGACATTGCGAGTTTAGCCGCATACATTATTTATTACGAAAACAATAAAATGACTCCAAAGAAAACGAACCAAAGGCAGCTTTTCGTGAGACAGTTGAGTGAAGAACTTGCAGTACTTATCATTCTGAAGCAAGTTATTAGAAATTATGAAACCAAATTGGCAGTTGAGAGCATTCTTGGTCGATCGATTTCCACAGTTTCACTACCTTCGACATCTCAGTCACAGCTAGATCGAAGAGTTGTGGTTGCTTCTTGACACGTTTGCTAGCAACAAACTATCAGAAAACAGCAAAAAACAAGAAAATCCTGTGTGAATTGTAGTAAAACCGTGTGTGCGACGAACACGCCGTAACTACGACAAAATGTATCCTCTGCAAAAATGTTGTTACTCAATAAGCATTTAATTAGTAATTATAATTAAATAATTGAAATTATATTATTTTAATATGCTTACCATTTTAAAAAGCTAAAAATTCATTCATAATATAAAAATACACATGGGTACCCTGGGTGCGACTGGGGAGCGTTATTTTCAACTCCATTTTTTTAAATGATTACATGCTTTAAAATTTCTGGTAAAAAAATATTTCCACCAAAAAGATCAAATCGTGAGGATCTAAAGCCGCTTAAAGAAATCTTTGCACAAACAAGAGAAAAATCGTGAATAAGGTGCCAGTGGGTACCTGGGTGTTCATAAACTATATACAGTAGTGTTTTAGTGACAGCTCTGTGTCACTACACATACAATGTAGGTGCAGGCTGTTTCTTACAACTGATACCCACCTGCAACAACTGTGATCAGCACTTGCGCTGAGCTCAGCTCTTAACCCTTTAAAAGCCTCAATGTTGACAGTGGCATTTGAATGCCCCGATTGGAGTTCAGGAGTTCCCACAATGTATATTGCAAAAATCTAACCCCCCCCCCCCCCCTCCAAATCTATTTGGTATTGCTGCATCCGTAAAAGTCTGATTTATCAAAGTAACGCATTATTTTCTCCGTACGGTAGAACACAAAAAAATACACAATGTCAGAATTGTGCTTTATTGGTCACACCGTCTCCAAGAAAAAAATTAATAAAAAGCAATTAAAAAGTCATATGTACTAACAAAAATACAAGCCCTCACACAACTATGTGATGGAAAAATAAAAAAGTTATGGTGGCAGAAAATTATGTTATTTTTTTTTTTTACAGAGCTTTTATTTTTTTGAAAGTTGTACAGCAAGAAAAAACAAATAATATAAATTTGGTATCACAGTAAGGGCTCAGTCAGATGAGCACATTTAAAACGCATGCATAGGCGCGTTTTTAATTCGCATGTCTAAGAACCAATGCTTTCCAATGAAAGCAGTCCCATGTCCGTTTTTTACAAGTGAATCAAATTCGGACCTGCAAAAAGTAGAACTGTGTTTTGCGATGCGCACATCGCTTCGCACTGAAAGAATTCCCTGCTACAGCTGTGACAGCTGGGGCAGATGATTCCTTCATCCATTCGGGGAGTCCCCTCATCACTGAGCACTCTGATAGCACTGTCATATGTTGATTGATGAAGAGAGAGAGCGCAATGCTATCTCATTGCTTTCAATGGGCGCTACTACTGCACCATTGAAAGCAATTGGAGCGGATCGCTATCCCCTGCTGCGGGTGTGACACCTGCAGCAGGGGATTCCTTGGATGTGAAAACCCTGGATGCTATCACATCCAGGGGTTGTCACCTTGTTGTCAATTGGGCTGGTGGCAGCAGCACCAGCCTCATTGAAAACATAGGAGTACACATCACGCTCCCCTGCCACAGCTGTCACATCTGTAGCAGAGGAGTGCAATGCTATCCCATTGCTTTTAGTGGGGTCGGCACTGCTGCTGCCCCATTGGAGCCAATAGGATGAAGTCAACCTCTGCAGCAATGATTTTCGGCGGGGGGTGGGGGATGCTTGAAATATAAACCCTACCCTGAAAATCATCCCTAGCTGTGCAAAAAAATAAATATTAACTCACCTAGAAGAGCTGTCCAGCTCTTCTCCCCGTCTCCGGCAGTCATCTTCTGTATTCTTGTGGCCTGGGATTTAAAAATCCCTGCCTCCAGAAAGCGCTGCCTCTGATTGGCTTAGCTCTGTGACCAATCAGAGGCAGCATTCAGGTGTCACATCCAGGAGTTTCATATTCAAGGAATTCCCTGCTGCAGCTGACACAGCCACAGCAGGGGATAGTGATGGGACCGCACTTTTAGGTGCACATTTTCCCATCATGTGACTGCACAAGTGCAAATAAAAAAATGCATCTGACGCTTCAGTCACGCATTTTTTAAACATACCTTCTGCATTTTTTTTTGCAATTTATAGATGCGGGGAAAAACGCTCATCTGACTGAGCCCTTATCGTACTGACTCAGACCATCATTTTTGCAGCAGTGTGTACACTGTAGAAATAAGCCCTCCCACCAGAAATATGGCGGAATTTTGCTTATTTTCCATTTCACTCCACTTAGAGATTTTTAAAAGTTATTCAGTACATTATATGTTACATTAAATAGTGGAATTAAAAAAATACAACTCATCTTGCATAAAACAGGCCTTAGACATCTTTGTTGATAGATAAATAAAAGTTATAATTAGAGATGAGCGAGCACCAAAATGCTCGGGTACTCGTTACTCGGGACGAAATTATCGCGATGCTCGAGGGTTCGTTTCGAGTAACGAAGCCCATTGAAGTCAATGGGCGACCCGAGCATTTTTTTGTATTTCGCCGATGCTCGCTAAGGTTTTCATGTGTGAAAATCTGGGCAATTCAAGAAAGTGATGGGAACGACACAGCAACGGATAGGGCAGGCGAGGGGCTACATGTTGGGCTGCATCTCAAGTTCACAGGTCCCACTATTAAGCCACAATACCGGCAAGAGTGGGCCCCCCCCTCCCAACAACTTTTACTTCTGAAAAGCCCTCATTAGCAATGCATACCTTAGCTAAGCACCACACTACCTCCAACAAAGCACAATCACTGCCTGCATGACACTCCGCTGCCACTTCTCCTGGGTTACATGCTGCCCAAACCCCCCCGCACGACCCAGTGTCCACAGCGCACACCAAATTGTCCCTGCGCAGCCTTCAGCTGCCCTCATGCCACGCCACACTCATGTCTATTTATAAGTGTGTCTGCCATGAGGAGGAACCGCAGGCACACACTGCAGAGGGTTGGCACGGCTAGGCAGCGACCCTCTTTAAAAGGGGCGGGGCGATAGCCCACAATGCTGTACAGAAGCAATGAGAAATAAAATCCTGTGCCACCGCCATCAGGAGCTGCACACGTGGGCATAGCAATGGGGAACCTATGTGCCACACACTATTCATTCTGTCAAGGTGTCTGCATGCCCCAGTCAGACCGGGCTTTTTAATTCATAGACACAGGCAGGTACAACTCCCTATTGTGAAGTCCCTGTGGACCGACAGCATGGGTGGCTCCCTGGAACCCACCGGCGGTACATAAAAATATCCCATTGCAGTGCCCATCACAGCTGAGGTAGTAATGTCATGTTTAATGCAGGTGGGCTTCGGCCCACACTGCATGCCCCAGTCAGACTGGGGTTCTTTAGAAGTGGAAACAGATGCATTTATAATTCCCTGTGGACCCACAGCATGGGTGGGTGCCAGGAAGCCACCGGCGGTACATAAAAATATCCCATTGCATTGCCCAACACAGCTGAGGTAGTAATGTTGTGCTTAATACAGATGGGCTTCGGCCCACACTGCATGCCCCAGTCAGACTGGGGTTCTTTACAAGTGGACAGATGTAGTAACAACTCGCTGTGGACCCACAGCATGGGTGGGTGCCAGGAAGCCACCGGCGGTACATAAATATATCCCATTGCATTGCTCAACACAGCTGAGGTAGTAATGTCGTGCTTAATACAGGTGGGCTTCGGCCCACACTGCATGCCCCAGTCAGACTGGGGTTCTTTACAAGTGGACAGATGTAGGTTAAACTCCGTGTGCACCTACAGCATGGGTGGCTCCCTGGAACCCACCGGCGGTACATAAAAATATCCCATTGCATTGCCCAACACAGCTGAGGTAGTAATGTCGTGCTTAATGCAGGTGGGCTTCGGCCCATACTGCATGCCCCAGTCTGACTGGGGTTCTTTAGAAGTGGAAACAGATGCATTTATAATTCCCTGTGGACCCACAGCATGGGTGGGTGCCAGGAAGCCACCGGCGGTACATAAAAATATCCCATTGCATTGCCCAACACAGCTGAGGTAGTAATGTTGTGCTTAATACAGGTGGGCTTCGGCCCACACTGCATGCCCCAGTCAGACTGGGGTTCTTTACAAGTGGACAGATGTAGGTTAAACTCCGTGTGCACCTACAGCATGGGTGGCTCCCTGGAACCCACCGGCGGTACATAAATATATCCCATTGGATTGCCCAACACAGCTGAGGTAGTAATGTCGTGCTTAATGCAGGTGGGCTTCGGCCCACACTGCATGCCCCAGTCTGACTGGGGTTCTTTACAAGTGGAAACAGATGCATTTATAATTCCCTGTGGACCCACAGCATGGGTGGGTGCCAGGAAGCCACCGGCGGTACATAGAAATATCCCATTGCATTGCCCAACACAGCTGAGGTAGTAATGTCGTGCTTAATGCAGGTGGGCTTCGGCCCACACTGCATGCCCCAGTCAGACTGGGGTTCTTTACAAGTGGACACATGTAGGTTAAACTCCGTGTGCACCTACAGCATGGGTGGCTCCCTGGAACCCACCGGCGATACACAAAAATATCCCATTGCATTGCCCAACACAGCGGATGTAACGTCAGCTGTAATGCAGGTGGGCTAAAAATTCATTTGATTACACTGTAGGTGAGGGCCCACAAAAATTGCTGTATCAACAGTACTAATGTACATCCAAAAAATTGGCCATGGCCAACCAAGAGGGCAGGTGAAACCCATTAATCGCTTTGGTTAATGTGGCTTAAGTGGTAACTAGGCCTGGAGGCAGCCCAGTTTAACGAAAAATTGGTTCAAGTTAAAGTTTCAACGCTTTTAAGAGCATTGAAACATATAAAAATTGTTTAGAAAAATTATATGAGTGAGCCTTGTGGCCCTAAGAAAAATTGCCCGTTCAGCGTGATTACGTGAGGTTTCAGGAGGAGGAGCAGGAGGAGGAGGAGGAATATTAGACACAGATTGATGAAGCAGAAATGTCCCCGTTTTGGATGGTGAGAGAGAACGTAGCTTCCATCCGTGGGTGCAGCCTACGTATTGCTTACGTATCGCTGCTGTCCGCTGGTGGAGAAGAGAAGTCTGGGGAAATCCAGGCTTTGTTCATCTTGATGAGTGTAAGCCTGTCGGCACTGTCGGTTGACAGGTGGGTACGCTTATCCGTGATGATTCCCCCAGCCACACTAAACACACTCTCTGACAAGACGCTAGCCGCAGGACAAGCAAGCACCTCCAGGGCATACAGCGCGAGTTCAGGCCACGTGTCCAGCTTCGACACCCAGTAGTTGTAGGGGGCAGAGGCGTCACGGAGGACGGTCGTGCGATCGCTACGTACTCCCTCACCATCCTTTTACAGTGCTCCCGCCGACTCAGCCTTGACTGGGGAGCGGTGACACAGTCTTGCTGGGGAGCCATAAAGCTGGCAAAGGCCTTGGAGAATGTTCCCCTGCTTGCGCTGTACATGCTGCCTGATCTCTGCGCCTCCCCTGCTACCTGGCCCTCGGAACTGCGCCTTCTGCCACTAGCGCTGTCGGATGGGAAGTTTACCATCAGTTTGTCCACCAGCGCCCTGTGGTATAGCATCATTCTCGAACCCCTTTCCTCTTCGGGAATGAGAGTGCAAAGGCTCTCCTTATACCGTGGATCGAGCAGTGTGTACACCCAGTAATCCGTAGTGGCCAGAATGTGTGTAACACGAGGGTCACGAGAAAGGCATCCTAACATGAAGTCAGCCATGTGTGCCAGGGTACCTGTACGCAACACATGGCTGTCTTCACTAGGAAGATCACTTTCAGGATCCTCCTCCTCCTCCTCCTCCTCCTCCTCCTCAGGCCATACACGCTGAAAGGATGACAGGCAAGCAGCATGGGTACCGTCAGCAGTGGGCCAAGCTGTCTCTTCCCCCTCATCCTCCTCATGCTCCTCCTCCTCCTCCTCAACGCGCTGAGATATAGACAGGAGGGTGCTCTGACTATCCAGCGACATACTGTCTTCCCCCGGCTCTGTTTCCAAGCGCAAAGCGTCTGCCTTTATGCTTTGCAGGGAACTTCTCAAGATGCATAGCAGAGGAATGGTGACGCTAATGATTGCAGCATCGCCGCTCACCACCTGGGTAGACTACTCAAATTTTCCAAGGACCTGGCAGATGGCTGCCAACCAGGGCCACTCTTCTGTAAATAATTGAGGAGGCTGACTCCCACTGCGCTGCGCAAGTTGGAGTTGGTATTCCACTATAGCTCTACGCTGCTCATTGAGTCTGGCCAACATGTGGAGCGTAGAGTTCCACTGTGTGGGCACGTCGCACAGCAGTCGGTGCACTGGCAGATTAAACCTATGTTGCAGTGTCCGCAGGGTGGCAGCGTGCGTGTGGGATTTGCGGAAATGTGCGCAGAGCTGGCGCACCTTTCCGAGCAGGTATGACAAGTAGGGGTAGCTTTTCAGAAAGCGCTGAACCACCAAATTAAAGACATGGGCCAGGCATGGCACGTGCGTGAGGCTGCCGAGCTGCAGAGCCGCCACCAGCTTACGGCCGTTGTCACACACGACCATGCCCGGTTGGAGGCTCAGCGGCGCAAGCCAGTGGTCGGTCTGCTCTGTCAGACCCTGCAGCAGTTCGTGGGCCGTGTGGCTCTTCTCTCCTAAGCTGAGTAGTTTCAGCACGGCCTGCTGACGCTTGCCCACCGCTGTGCTGCCACGCCGCGTGACACCGACTGCTGGCGACGTGCTGCTGACACATCTTGATTGCGAGACAGAGGTTGCGTTGGAGGAGGAGGAGGAGGAAGGTGCTTTAGTGGAGGAAGCATACACCGCCGCAGATACCACCACCGAGCTGTGGCCCGCAATTCTGGGGGTGGGTAGGACGTGAGCGGTCCCAGGCTCTAACTCTGTCCCAGCCTCCACTAAATTCACCCAATGTGCCGTCAGGGAGATATAGTGGCCCTGCCCGCCTGTGCTTGTCCACGTGTCCGTTGTTAAGTGGACCTTGGCAGTAACCGCGTTGGTGAGGGCGCGTACAATGTTGCGGGAGACGTGGTCGTGCAGGGCTGGGACGGCACATCGGGAAAAGTAGTGGCGACTGAGAACCGAGTAGCGCGGGGCAGCCGCCGCCATCATGCTTTTGAAAGCCTCCATTTCCACAAGCCTATACGGCAGCATCTCTAGGCTGATCAATTTTGCAATGTGCACGTTTAACGCTTGAGCGTGCGCGTGCGTGGCGTCGTACTTGCGCTTACTCTCAAACTGTGGCACTAGCGACGTCTGGACGCTGCGCTGAGAGACATTGCTGGATGGGGCCGAGGACAGTGGAGGTGAGGGTGTGGGTGCAGGCCAGGAGACGGTAGTGCCTGTGTCCTCAGAGGGGGGTTGGATCTCAGTGGCAGGTTGGGGCACAGGGGGAGAGGCAGTGGTGCAAACCGGAGGCGGTGAACGGGCATCGTCCCACCTTGTGGGGTGCTTGGCCATCATATGCCTGCGCATGCTGTTGGTGGTGCCTCCC